>NC_137837.1:23644740-24300098 GCF_948465745.1 Chenopodium album
CGTTATGTATGTTGCCGTTACGGTAGGCTATGTTATTCGTAACGGGCATTTTGACCGCCCGTTACGAATAACGGGTCATTCGTAACGGCTAGTTTGACCGCCCGTTACGTAACGGGCATTTTGACCACCCGTTACGAATAACGAGTTATTCGTAACGGGCAGTTTAACCGCCCGTTACGAATACAATTGAACCCAAATTTTAAAAAAAAAAATGCAGCAGGTGATACCTGCTAGTCTGTTATCCTGATAATCTGCTATGATGCCAAATTTTAATTACTATTATCAATAATAATAATAAATGTAAAATTAAATTAATTATAAAATCAAAGATACAACTTTCACAAATGTCCAAATTGACTTTACAACAACTCTCAACATGAGTCAAAAGCTACTAAATAAATAATACTCTGTAATACAACATGAAAATTTAAACAAGTTTTATATTCCATATAGTAGACTAAGAACTTGAAAAATCTTGTAGAATTGTATACTGTCTTGATGAAGCTTAAATTTTGTACAGCCATCTTTTAGGAATTGGTCAATGAGGTAGCCATGGGCTCCATGGATCTCCACTCCATCAAAACCTGATAACGCATTTTATTCACTACAAATAAATAACCTATTAAGACATAAAATTGAAGCATTCTCCTCATATAACAAACTAAATCAGCAACAACCCATATTACATTCAGAGCAAAACAATGAACACTTCTTCTACAGTCAGAAAATACAAAACACTTTGTGTGTAGGCAACCCCCGCTTGCCCTACAGCAATTTCAGAAAATCAAGCGAACCCTAGAACACAACCACCAGAGTTTTCAAACAGGTAGCAATGATGCAGCAAATAGGAGCAAGAAAGACAGTTTTCAGCAAGATCCTACAACGAAATTCGAAAGAGCGAGCCCTACCATAAAATTTAGAGGTTACACATTTTGGTTGGTACTTAAAATTTATTAAAACAAACCTGGCATGGCAAACCCATAGTCATGAAAATTAATAGTACATGCCCAATTGAGGTTATTAATCCCGGAAAATAAAAGATGGCACCAAATCTAACAAGAAATGTCCAAGGAAATAGACATGGTAAACATAAACTCACTCACTTAACTGAGGTTATGGGAGAAAAGGAGTATATAAAAGAACACACAATATGACCACACAAGACAAGATATGGCATAACATCGATCCATGAACAAGAGTATGGATATATACCTTTTCCTTTATCAAAGCAAAGTAGATATTCGGATCCAGCTTCAATTGCTTGGTTCCTGATCTAGTTCTTAGCCCAAAAGTTACATGACTAATGCTCTCACCATGGTCAGCAGTCACACTCTCAGTTTCTTCACCTAAAATGTAAGTAGGTGATTGTGTAAGAATCTCAAGAAACTTTCAACAATAAAATCCAGTTTATATTCACAAATTCCAAAAAAAAAGGCACATATTGAGAGGTTGAAGAGCTTACAACAGGGAACACTAAATGACGCAATAAACTAGTAAAATCCATCCCAATAAAATCAACTTAAATATTATCTAATTTCTTACTCCATTATCTAAAATTAAATCTTCAAACTGACAGTTAAACAATTTTTCATATTCTATTCACATAAGACACCTTAACATATCTTATTGTTGAATTTCCTTGAAAAAATTCTGATTGTTCTTCAATACTACATTTATTTTAATTATAAGAAAAAAAAAGTAACATCATTATTAACACCAGCAGCAGCCAATGATGGCTTCAATCAAAATTTCTGAGAATAGATCAGAAAAAAAAAAAAAAAAAAAAAAAAAAAAAGAAGAACAATATAATCACTAATAGAGAGTATAACAAAGCGCTGAATCATTATTCTTTGGATTTTGAGAATAGATCAGAGCCAAGAGACCTTAACCATGCTAGCATATAATGTTCTGTAAAATAAATTAGTTAAAAATTCAATAAAACCAGGTCAGATTCAACAAAATCTTATCAAATATAAACAAAATCTGCTCACCTAATTCTAAGGTATGAATGAAGACTCTTGTCTATAATTTAATCACGGGAGAAGACCTCCTCTTTTTATTCAGTTTTTGACTGCTTATTTAATTCCACAAACTTTACAAGAGAAATTTAAATTATAAAAAAAAGGGAAATCGAAAAGAGTAAAAATCAAGGGGAAAAGCGAGAGAACTGAGCGCATCGGAGGAGGATGGTTCTACAGTTTGTTCAGTCTTCCACTTTACTTTTCATCTTCCATTATTATCCCAACACATTATTCATCAAAATATTTCAAGAGACACCATGAAAACGCAGCAAAAAATCGAGATATAATAAAAATATGTAGCTGGCATACACCCGAAATCAAATAACAATCAATCACGAGTAAACAAATAAACCTCAAAGAATTAATTCCTTTTACACAGTTTGAATTAACAATACTAGCTAAAACCCCAGAAAAACATTCAATCCCTTCCACCCAAAAACATCAAAATTAGCTTCAACTCAGCAAATCTGGGTAAATCAAACTCCAAAAACCTCGAAAAATCACGAGTCATATCATAAGCCATAAAATTAAATCACAAAAATCATCAAAACAATACCAGTTTAAACCTTTAGCTTAGAAACAAAGATCTGTAGTATATAATTTGCGGTGCTGCAGGTATTTGAAAAAGGCATAATTTTTATGGAAAAAAAATAAATTAAAATCTAAAAGCAGAAAAACCCTTGTTTCGAAAACATAATTTCAGGATAAATTATCAAATTAGGCTCGAAAAAACACATAAATTTAGGCATGTTTGATTCAATTATAAAATTACGCTCGGAAAATCACATAATTTAAGGCATATTTGATACAATTATCAAATTCGGGTCATAATTTTGTTTTCTAACAACATAATCGCTGGTTATGATCTTTCATAATCTTACTAATTTGAACCATTCAGATATTCGAACCTTAAACAATTAAATTAAATCAAAGATAAACCCTAGATTGTGAAATTGATAAGATTAGAAAAAGAAACTTTAACTTACTTTAGAAGCTGCTTCAATGGAGAACGTCAAGTGCGCTTCAATGGAACGCTTCAATTGCTTGGACCGACGAAATTCAATTTGATTTTATTTCTTTTACAAAGAGGAAAGCTGGGTTGACTAAGCTAGATCTAGCGAGTTGGAGAATGGAGAAGCCTTAGAGCAAAATCAATAAACCCTCCGATCTAAAAATCATCAAAATCCCCAATTTCACCATTTTTTCTCTCTCCTCGTCCCATATCGCCATTTTTCTCGCCTTGTTTCATCACCAATTGAATGGGGAAGATTGATGGAGGAGAGGAGAGGAGAGAGAGTGACTGAGTGTGAAATGAGAGAAAAGAGGTGAATGACGGCTAGGTAAACCCTAATAAAAAGCCAAAGCCAAGTAATGGGCTCCTCTCATCATTTGGGCCACGCTCAAGCAGTTGTATCGGGCTCAATATGCCCGTTACTTGTAATATAATATTCGTAATGGGCAAATGATGACGGTTACAACAAAATAAGTATTCGTAACGGGCACTATTTTGCCCGTTACGAATAACTAAGTATTCGTAACGGACACTATTTTGCCCGTTACGAATAACTAAGTATTCGTAACGGACACTATTTTGCCCGTTACGAATATATTTAATGTAACGGGCATAGCTTTGCCCGTTACAAATAGCCTGTTACGAATGAGATTTTTTCCACTAGTGGAAAGACTTTCTTACCAATCCCCTTAATGTTCATTATAATTTCAAAGGCTCTTAAGTGAAGATAAGGATTATCTATTGCCTTGAATTTAGGGATGTCAGTGGTATTGAACTTATGCGGAAGAAGTTCCTTGTCCAGCGAGACCCCTTGTGAGCTAATGCCTTAAAATTTGTAGTCACTAGATAGCTTGCTCAAGCTCTCTTACATGAGGTCCATCTGTTGTTGCTTCACAGGGTCATTGATTTTGAGGGCTAAAGCTTTCAACGCCTCAGTCACGTTAGTCAATTGATTCCTAAGCTCGTTGACTTTTTCTTGAGTTGCCATTATCTTTTTGGCTTTCCTCTTTTAACAAATCGGTTTATCAAAAAATAAGACTTGAATAAAGAGGTTGTCCTTGATTAATCGCCCTTCTTTCCTTGACCAAGTATTGTGGAAAGGGAAATTAGGGATATTCATTGTTAATTATTTGACTCAACTATATTCAACATGCATAGATGGAAGAAGGTAGGAAGAATGAAGGTGGTGATGTAAAGAAAGATGATGTAGAGGGAATATTTCAAGCATTACCCCAAACTTGAACCCCACTGTGATCATACACTAAAGTACGGTGGCGTCCAAAGGGAAAGAAGATAGAGCAAAAGAGTCACCAACAAGTTTTAGGAACTTATAAACCGTTCACAGGGTGAAGGTTACACCCCTTAACGATCCAGGAGATCGTTAACTCCAATAGGTCTGGAGCCATGACTGGTAGTTCGGGGATGAAGGTACAAATCCAACCTAAAAGAGATTGAACCTGCCCTAATAATAGGCCTCTACTTTATTCTGATCGTATTCATGTGCGCTTTCTGACTAACATGCAAGCAATAGGTTTAACCCTAAACCTGTTTAATCTATGTTTGTTATATATTAATGCATAAACAAACTATTATTGGCGATCACTTGAATTATAATCAAATTAACCCTAAACAAGATTATTAATTATCTTATATAAGCGTTATTACAAGTACCAATTCCCTTTAAACATGCATAAAAGGTGTGATCAAGCAATAAAAATATATAATAATAATAATAATAATAATAATAATAATAATAATAATAATAATAATAATAATAATAATAATAATAATAATAATAATAATAATAATAATAATAATAATAATAATAATAGTAATAATAATAGTAATAATAATAGTAATAATAATAACAATAACAATAATAATAATAATAATAATAATAATAATAATAATAGTAACAATAACAATAACAATAACAATAACAATAACAATAACAATAACAATAACAATAACAATAACAATAACAATAACAATAAACAATAACAATAACAATAAACAATAACAATAAACAATAAGAATAATAATAATAATAATAATAATAATAATAAGAATAATAATAATAATAATAATAATAATAATAATAATAATAATAATAATAATAATAATAATAATAATAATAATAATAATAGTAATAATAATAATAATAATAATAATAATAATAATAATAATAATAATAATAATAATAATAATAATAATAATAATAATAATAATAATAATAATAATAATAATAATAATAATAATAATAATAATAATAATAGCAAGATCCTAGGCATGATACTAACAAGATTAATAACAAACCCTAGCATGTCACTAAACAATAAAGATTAAAGCTTTAGCCCTAACATGATACTAACACGAATATTAGGAAAGACAATAAAAAGGAATCATAGAAATCATAATTGAAATTATATTCTTTACCCTAAATATGATACTAGGAAGATCAAAACGCCCTAACATGACACTAGGAATCATAATAACAACCTAGATATGATTTCTATATCATAATAACAATGCAAACAATTAAAGCACTTACTTGGATGCCTCGGACCTCTTTCTAATAACAAAATACACACGTTAGTAACTTCAAGGAAAATAATAAACAAACAATTAAATTAAATAATTGAAAGAGAGATTTGGGACCAAACCCTCATAAATTAAAACCTTTCGCGTCTAGGGCGAAGACAACTTCGAACTTGGCTAGGTGTGTCTAGTGCTAAGGTATGAGGTGTGTTTGTAAAAGGGTAGGCTTAGAAAGAGAGAGAGAATCAAGAATTTCTTGATGAGAGTTGATGAGAGAGAGAATTAGAGAATTGATGATATTTGATAAGAATTGATGAAAATTGATAATTAAAAACAGAATTTTAAGAGGCTATTTATGAGAAAATCAGCCGGATGGATAAAAAATTGAATCAGAGTTTCAACGAGAATAAAACTCGATTAGCGCCAGACGTTGGTCATTAGCGCCAGGCGCTAATGCTTGTCATCAGGCGCTAATAATCAGTTTCACGTGTTTTTTGTTTTTATCATATCTTTTGATCCGGAATTCCAAATAAGGCATATAATATGTCGTTGGAAAGCTCTTGAAGTCTACTTTCCAACCCAATTAGAATCAGATTAAAATCTTCTGTAGATAAAACGATATGGCCGAAATTGTCAGTTTTGGATAGAGTTTTGTATCTCATTCATATTTTTTGTGTTATAGCTTGAATTTAATATTATAATATATCATTGGAAAGATAATTTCAAGATCTATCCAACCATATTAAATTTGGATAAATATTTTGAGGCACGAAAATAAAATTTGAATATATTCCACTTCGTACAAAACAAGGATTCTAAAAGGGAGTAGTTTTATTCAATTTCAAACTCTTTGAAACATAATTATCAATCCTAACTCCATTAGGATTTAAAATAACCTTCTAGAATATTCTAGAAGACCATAATCAATCCTATTAGCTTTAGGAATGATAAATAATAATAGGACATCCTCTAGATCATTGGGCCGCATATAAAAACCAAAATGGGCCAAGTTTAGTATTGTGGTCATAACTTCCTCATTATTCATCGGAATTGGGCTTATAATATTACGTTGGAAAGGTCTTTTCATGCCCCATCCAACTACACTATTATTGGACCCTTATCATGGACCAAACTAAACTGGAATGCACGTTTTTCATAAATAAGGTAAGAAAAGAAATATTTTCAAAAACAGAAAGAAGGGATATTTTAATAAAAACATCCTCATCACTAAACTTTTCACACTTTCACTTTGTTCGATAATCAAATGACATGAAAGGTATTCATCACTGGGTTTGGTTTTGAGGAGACACATTTGGGTGTCTATAGTTAACCATTTAAGATTTTTATGTGGGGAAGGGTTTAAGGACAAGGGGTTTGAAGTCCCTTACATATATTGCATATGGTACAAAGAAAAGGGGCATACATGGATGACTAGGAAAAGGAAGATAGAGACAACAGAGGATGTGAAGGGGTTTATTGAGGCTGCACATAGTGATGATCACCTTGAGCTATACTACACTGTATCAGAGGGAGAAGCTGGGCCAATTGATCTAGTTCCAAAAGAAAGCCCACAACCAAAGCAACATATTAGTCCAACTAAATCAAAGCATACTGAACACACCCCTAAAAAAGCCATAACTACCAAACAGACCCCTAAAAAGCCATCTCTGCAGTGGTAAGAAGGAGCCCCAGGTTTAATGTAGACAAAAAGGATGAGGGTACTATTACACTCACTGATCTAGTAGCAATAAGGAGGAGCTTTAGGTTTAGTTCTGTTTCTGAGAAGTATGCCATAGTTGTTGTGAAGGGGGAAAGGAATAGGGGAATTGATAAAGGGAAAGGGAAAGTGAGTGAAGAGGTTGGGTTGATTAGTAACAGTCTGAAGCTTCAAGGGAAGGGGAAGGGGAGGTGTCAAAGGAAATTGTTCTTAACTTAAGAATCTGACTCAGGATCTTCAAGTGAAGATATTAGTGATATAGATGTTGATTGGTTCCTAGAAAGGAGGAGGAGGGTGATTATGAAGAAGATGGGTGGGATTAAGATACATGTGACATAATAGGGACTGTTGACAAGATTTTGGCACTGGTCAAACATTCTGGTGGTCATGATATGACTGCTCAGAAGTTACAGTAGTTAGGGAAAGATCTTGGGGGTGATCAGGTTGAACTAAAGTCAAAATAGAGTGATGAGGATGATTTGAGGAGCTTACATGGGTCTAATGAAGAAGAGGATGAGAGTCCATGGTTTAGGGAAGAAACTGATTTCAAAAATCCTGTTATTTTACTTAAGAATAAAAAAATCAAAAACATTCTTATGCTAAGGAAAGCATTAAGAACACATGCCATAGTGAATAGATAAGAGTTCTATTATTTGCACAATAATCAAGAGAAAGTGAGCACTTTTTGTAGGAGAAGGTGTGATTGTGAGTGAGACTCTAAAAGGAGCAAGCTGCATAAGTGTACTTGTAGTGAAGAAGTGAAGAGGTGCAAATACAAGGTCATTGCAAGGCCTTTGTTCAAGAGTTCAGTGTGGCAGATTCAGGATCTGTTTTTGCAGCATAAGTGTATGAGGAGCAATATGAATGCAAATATAAGTGCAGAGTGTTTAGCTGAGAAATATGTTCAAGAGTAAAGGAGCAACCCCAGTTGGAAGATAAAAAGCTTCAGGGATAGAGTTTTGAGTGACTTGGGTATTAAGATTGGGTATTATATGGCATGGTTAACCAAGGGATAAATTTATGATTTATGGGTCTGCGTTGAGCAGTATGCCAGATTTGGGATTATGGGAAGGCAGTGCTCAAGTACAACCCAGGGAGTGTTGTAAATGTGGTGGTTGATCAATTGGACAGGACAGAACCTCCTTTATTCTTAAGGATGTTTGTGTGCCTCAGTCCACTAGTTAGGGGTTTCTTAAAAGGCTGCAGGCCACTCATAGGGGTGGATGGTTGTCATTTGAAGGGGGCTTACCTAGGTCAGATTTTAATGGCTGTGGGGAAGGATGGGAACAACTGCATATACCCCTTTGCCTGGGCTACTATTAAAGTTGAGAACAAGGAAACCTGGTGCTGGTTCTTGGAATACTTGAAGCAAAGCCTTGATGATTTAGCAATGGGGGTGGATTCACTTACATGTTAGATAGCCAGAAGGTTGGTTCAAGTTTTATGTTTGTGTTGTGTGTTTTATGTAATTTTTTTGTTTTTCTTTTATTTTTTTTATTTCACATACCAACTGTATCACTAACTTGGTATTCTGTTTATTTGTACAAGGGACTGGTTGAAGCTTTTGAAGAGATGGTGCCCTTAGCTGAGAAAAGGTTCTATGTAAGGCATATATGGGCCAATTTCAAGCTTCAGTTTACAGGCTCAACATTCAAGGAACTATCCTAGAGTGCTGCCAGAGCCACAACTTTGGTATGCTTCTATACTTTCAAATTTATGTGGTGTTGCTTTATATTCTTGTTTCTTTGTTTATGTGATGTGATATCTTACACATTAGGCTGTGATGGTGGTATTGCTGTGATGGGCTGTGAATTAGATTTTGCTAATGTATGGTACTGTTGTTGTTGTGTTTATTGGTGGTAGGATGATTTTGAAATTGCAATGGAGTCTATTAAGTTTCTTAGTGAGGATGCATATGAGTATGTAGATAACATCCCTTCATGCCATTGGTCAAGGCAAGCTTTTTCTACATCCTGCAAGTCCAATATGCTTCTAAACAATCTGTGTGAGACATTCAATGCATGTATTAGAGAAGCCAGGGACAAACCCATATTAACCCATATGGAGTGGTTAAGGAGATACTTGATGAAAAGACAAATGCCAAATGGGAGGGTGTGCAAAATGGAAGGGAGGGTTATGCCATATGTATCTAAGATGTTTGAAAGGATGAATGGGGTTGCTAGGCACTATATAGTGCAAGTATCAAGGGGTGATACTTTTGAGGTTGAACTGAATGGTGACTATGTCATAGAAGATCTGGAACAGAGATCATGCACTTGCTTTCATTAGCAGCTCATAGGGTTGCCTTGTGTTCATGGGTTTGCATGCATATAGCATAAGAGGGCTGATTCAGAATAGTATGTGGATCAAATCGATCAATATTATATAAAGGAGAAGTACATTTTGGCATATGAACTTCCTATGCAGCCTATGCCAGGTCCTAAACACTGGGAAAATATTCAAATGAGAGAGACATTACCCCCACCAATAAGGATAATGCCTAGAAGACCCAAATCCAAAAAGAGAAAAAAGGAAAGGGGTGAGGATGCAACTGAGCCAGTAGAGTGTACCCACCAGAAGAGGCAGAAAAGATGCCAGAGACGTGCTCAATTTGGCCATTATGCAAAGACATGTAACAACGCTGAAGCAAAACCAGAACCTCCTTCCCAACTAAAACTAAAAGGCAAGGTTGTTGTCAACACACATTGGGTGGTAGAACAAAGAAGGTTAAAGGCAGCAAGGGCATTGAGTAAGGTGAGCATCATGTGCTATTTTCTGTTCTGCAATAACACTGGATTGTTGTTTATGATAGGTGTTCATAATTTGTTTTTTTTCTTAAAAAACCAAAAATACTGTTGCAGGTGCAAGCCTAAACAGCATTGGGAATAGAAAGTTCCTACAAGAAGAAGCAGCAAAGAAAAGGGCAGCTGAAGCAGAAGCAACACCATCATCTCAGGCTGCAGGACCATCCCAAGCAACAGCAACAGGTTCAGGCGCAGCTACACCCTCTGCAACATTACAATCAAGACCTATGACAAGGTCAAGACTGTCTACAACCCCACCAGCAGAACCATATCTTTACAGCCAGGCTTCAACCACCACTACAGCTAAGAAGCCGCCTCAAACTACTTCTAAGAAGGTTGGAAGACCCAAGAAATCAACAATTAGTTAGACTTTTTTATGTTAGGACTTTATGTGTTTGGGGGTAGCTTGTTTTAGAATATTTGTGTTTTGAACGGAGGAGGTACAACTATCTTTTGGTTTGTTATGAACATATTACACTAACTTCAATGTCTGCTTAAGGATACTAAGTATTATTTCCACATATATGACACATTAGCAGTTGAAAATAAATTGGAAACTTTTCCAAATTGATGCAAATTCATTCATAGATATTAAAGTGATACATAAGTACCAATTTGAAAATAGATTGCATCATCCAACTTAATCCTAAAAAAACAATACATAAGCATATAAATATGTCTTGAATTCTCCCAACCTCCTCTAAACAAGTTTCCTTATTACACAACTAACTATAACAACAATAACAACTAAATTAATTGTTACAACTAAAATCTAAGAAACGTTGTCAGATTTCCCATTGCTGCTGCACATCTTCTTTTTGTCTCTACTCAAAGCCTTGCATTTTGTCTTCAAGATGTCAAATTCATTTAACAAATACCTCCTTTGCCCAACCAGATCATCCACATCCCTTTGCAAAGAGTTCATCTCAGCTTTCATCAGTTTCTTGTCAAGCACCAACGAATTTATCACATCCCTTTGCCAATCACTCCCATCATCTGAGTCAACCCATTCAAAAGTTTTTCATCCCCTAGTCTCAGTGTTTACATCAAAAAATTTGCATGCCCTAAAATTGCGCCTTGGATTGTCCTTGGTCCAAGATGTCAGCCTTGCAAGTGGGACTCCACAATTACATTTCTTCTACCTAGAAGGAGATGAGGAATTCCAAGACATTTTCAAACCTGCAAACATGAAACCAAGTGGTATTAGAACTAACTAAACAGCTTAAAATCAGCACCTCTTATACACATCTATGCCAAACAGACCTTGTCAAACTGGTGGTTAACCTCCATAATGAGGATAACTAGGTAGTAGCCATGTGCCATTTTGTTTCATCCTATACTCCAAAATACAATCAGCCAAGAAACCAGGATCATCAGTGGTACCAACTTCAATGATATACATGTCCTTATTGCCCAACCTCCTAATCATTTTGAACACATCACCATCATGTTCTAAACTCCAAATTTTGCTTTTATACATATGCTAAAAAGTAGGGTGCAAGATGTCTACAGATCCTTCTATTGGGTCATCCATTTCACGAAGTTTATCTTCAACCTCTGTTGCAATATCCAACAGGTTGTCTTTTCCTATTTCATACTACATGTCAACAACTAAACTCATGTAGTTAAATCTCAATAGCACCATTTTATCAACGATTCTGCAAATAATTTGCAAAAAAAATTAAAAAAAAAAACAATAAAGAACCCCATTTTCAGTTGTATAACTAACATGCAACCTTAATTACCTCTAACAATAATCCCCCAAATTCAATCAGCTGAAGAACCCTAACTTTTGCAGCACCAAATTTCAATATTATAATTCAATCAAAATAACAATTAGTAGTTCAATTCACAAATTAACAACATAAAAACCACAAACACACATAAATTCCACTAAATTTTCCACTGTACTTTACACAATTTTGGGGAAAATTAAAAAAAATTATAAATCAACCTTTAATTCAATTGTTACTGCCTTCACACTTGCACCAATGCATATTTGAACTGAATTCTTCTTCAGATTAGTTTGCAAAATCAAAATGGGGATGACTGAAACATTCTTTGGTTATAAAGGACAGAATTGAAAAAGATAGTCGTTGGATTGTAGGCCCCACTAACGGCAAACCTAGCAAAACACTAACAAAAGTATTGAAACCTATAATGTTAAAGTTTGGTGGGTATCAATTTTAAAAAAAAAAAATTAAATGGGTATATGTAGGGAATATTTCAAGCATCCCATACTTGAGCCCCACTGTGATCATACACTTAAGCATGGTGGCGTCCAAAGGGAAGGAAGCTAGAGTAAAAGAGTCGCCAACAAGTTTTAGGAACTTGTAAACCGTTCACAGGGTAAAGGTTATACCCCTTCACGATCAATGAGATCGCTAACTCCAAAGTTGTCTGAAAACATGACTGGATATTCGGGGATGAAGGTACAAATCCAACCTAAAAAGATTGAACCTGCCCTAAAAATAGGCCTCTACTTTATTCTTCTCATATTCATGTGCGCATTCTGACTAACATACAATCAATAAGTTAACCATAAACCTGTTTAATCTATGTGGGTTGAATATTAACGCATAAACAAATCTATTATTGGCGATCACTTGAATTATAATCATATTAGCCTAAACAAGATTATTAATTATCTTATTAAGCGTGATTACAAGTACAAATTCCCTTTAAACATGCATAAAAGGCGTGATCAAGCAATAATAATAATATATCAAGCAACAATAATAACAATTATCATCATAATAATAATATTAACAATAAAGCATAATATTAATAGCAAGATCCTAGGCATGATACTAACAAGATTAATAACAAACCCTAGCATGTCACTAAACAATAAAGATCAAAGCTTTATCCCTAACATGATACCAACATGATAGAAGAAATAGGAAGCATCCTAAACGTGATATTAGAAATCTTAGTTATTACCCTAAACATGATACTAGGAATCATAAAGACATTCTAACATGATACTAGGAATTAAAATAATCAAAGCATGATTTCTATATCAAAAGAATAACAATTAAATTACTTACTTGGATGTCTCGTATCTCTTTCTAATAACAAAATACCCACGTTAGTAACTTCAAGGAAATATTAAATCAAACAATCAAATTAAATAATTGAAATAGGGATTTGGGAGTAAACCCTCAAATTATCAACCTTTCATGTCTAGGGAGAAGGCAACTTCGAACTTGGATAGGTGTGTCTACAACTTGTGAATGTGGAATTTTGTAACAGGGAAGGTTTAGAAAAAGGATAGAGGGAGAATAAGCTTCTAGCTTTAGATAGAGAGATTAGAATTAGATGATTGTTGATGATTAAAAACGGATAAATACGACCCTATTTATAGAGAAAAATAGTTCAAAAACGATAGAAAAGAATTAGTTCAAATCGGAATAAAATTGGTTCTGTCGACGTGCGACAAACCTGTCGTTTGGCGCTGGGATAGTATTATGTGGATTTTGTTTTTATCATATCTTTTGATCCAGAAGTCCGAATAAGTCAGATAATATGTTTTTGGAAAGCTCTTGAAGTCTAATTTCCAACCCAATTAAAATAATATTAAAATCTTTTGTATATCAAAAGATACGACTGAAATAGTAGAAGGGTGTCAGTTTTGGATAAAGTTTTGTATTTCTTTCATATCTTTTTTGTTATAGCTTGGAATTAATATTTTAATATATCATTGGAAAGATAATTTCAAGATCTATACAGCCATATAAATATTTTGATAAATATTATGAGTCACGAAAAATATTATCTGAACATATTCCATTTCTCACAGAACAAGGACTCGCAAAAAAGAGAAGTTTTAATCAATTTCGAATTATTTGATCTTATCTTTTCAAAAAGGATAATTAAGATCTTTTAGAAACTTATAGAAGCTTCTAATTATTTTAGGAATGGGATTAAAACTTTGGACTCCACACGATCATTGGGCCATAGGTAAAATCTCGATTGAGCCTAGTTTAGTATTTTGACCATAACTTCCTCATTTTTCACCGGAATTGGGCTTATAATATATCGTTGGAAAGGTATTTTCAATCCCCATCCAAATACACCATTATTGTACCCTTATCATGGACCAAAATAAACTGGGTTGGACGTTTTTCATAAAATAGAGTAAGAAAAGAAATATTTTAAAAAACAGAAAGAAGTATTTTTATTAAAACAACCGCAGCACAAGAATTTTCACACTTTCACTTTGTTCGATAATCAAGTGATGTGAAAAGTATTCATCACTAGGTTTGATTTTTGGGGAGACACAATTGGGTGTCTGCAGTACCAAATTTCAACACCCCTCATTTTTGAAGACCAAATTCCAAATTTTCCTAAATTAAAAGTAGAGTTGATTTGGTCCAAATTCTCAATAAATTATATCTTTCACGCCTTTATTTAAGGACGGAACTTGGGTGTTGTATGGAATCCTTGGAGTTCTTAGGGAAAGTATTATGGAAGAATAAGGTGGCTAGGGTTTAGGCTAAAGCAATAGAGAAAGACAAAAGAGAATGATTGTTGGTCTAGAGGAAGAGAGAATGATTTTTGGTGCCCCGAACTATAGAAGGAAGGGGAGTATCTATAGAGGAAATGAGTAGAGGATCACACAGAACCCTAGAAAAGGTAAAAACCCTAATTTGGGGCACCGTGACATAGTCAAAGACTGCCGCAACACGAAAATGGGTGTCGTGACACGGTACAGATTACCATGTCACGGTGTGCGGTTTTGCCCTAAACTAATAAAACGCGTGAAAATTGTACGCGGAGAGTACGCATAAAAATCTCGTGTCACGGTATGTGTACCATACACGGCAAAGGACACCGCAACGCTACATAGTCCATCGTGGCGCGGCATGTGGCGTAGTGTCACCGTGTCACAGTGTACAACCTACCCAAAATTCCGTCCAGATTCATAAATGCATGGGAAAACGTGGAAATTATACGAAAAAAGCACCGTGACACGATGTATAGTACTGTGTCAAGGTTATATGCACCATGCCACGTCATCTTTTACCGTGATGTGGCATTTTAGCTGCTGTGCGGTAATTCCAGTTTTTCTCGATTTTTTGATGTTGACACGAAAAGTGGAAAGTAAGTTATGGTTTAGGGAAATGAGTTAGGAATTGGATTGGTTTATGAAATGTATCGAATGGAAACATGAATTTAAGCACTCCAAAGATAAAATACTCAACCCGACTAATAATGGCGGTGAAATGTTGTTCATTATCGGGTTTGGTTTTGGGGAGACATTTTTAGTTGTCTACAACTACCCGTATAAGTTAAAAAAAAAACTCTCAAAACCTTAATCCGTCACAACTCACCAATGGCCCAGCCCACTTAATCTCTCAAATACTAGGTTTTAGTTTTCACAAACAAGAAAAATGCAGCCTCTCTCTCTCCCCACACTCTCTCTGCTGCTCATTACGAGTTTCACACTCTCAAGTCTCAAACGCTTCGTTGGTCGCTTGATCTGTTCATTCTCACTCTCAAACGTTTCATAATAAGCTTGATTATCATAGATATTATGATAAATTATAAAGGGTGATGGGATTAATAAATTCAACTATGGTCATATGATTGATAAATGCTGATGGTGAATTGAAGATGATAGTGTGATGGTGAACAGGTGAAGAGCAATTACACTACAAAAAAGAAGAGTCTGATGGTTTTGGGAATTGTGGGCCTTTTTATTTCTTTTATTCCATTCCTTTTTAATTTAAACTCTTGTCTTTTCTTTGTTAATTAAATTATTTTCCTCTTGATAATTGTTGTGTTGACGACTTCAATTGTATATATATTCAAATCAAAGTGATTTTGGTTGAAATTAAATTGGTTAATGAAGTTGAATTTGCTAAATCGCAGCAACTTAACTAAATTTAAAGAAAGGATAAAAATAGGGTACCCGTGACCCAACTCGGTAAAATCGGATACCCAGTTTAATCGGGTCGGGACATGGGCCGCATGTTCAACTACCCGAATTTCCGGGTACCCGATTTTTCGGGTACCTGGCTTCTGAGCACCCCTATACACGAGTACCCTGTTTAATAAGCGGGTTAGGTTTGGGTCAAAGGTTTTCAACCTGTTTAATAAATGGGTTAGGTTTAGGTCAAGAGTTTTTCAACTCCTTTAACATCGACATGAACACGAATCTGACACAACACGACCCGTTTGACAGCCCTAATTGGTGGAGATTTTTAGTTGGGGATCAAGGAGACCATGTGGTCCTCACCTAACCACTCCCATGTGTGTGCTAATTGTTGTTTGATTATTTGTCTTGTTATTTAATTTAATTTAGAATTAAATTAATTGCCTACTTTTCTCACTCTATCTTTTCTCCCAGATGGAAAGATGACTAATGTGTTTGGGAGCCTTTTCGTATAAATACCAACTTTAGGAGTTGAGATTATTCACTTAAATGGAACTCATTGAGGCATCTCCTAATGGTGAGAAAACCTTTAATTTCTTAATACTCTAGTAATATTTTGGTCTAGCCCCAACTAAGTTTCGAGGTGGGGGTCGTTTGGGTCGAGTCTCAAGGGTGAGAGCCGTTGGAGGCTTGCACATTTGCGGGGCTCTACGCTTTCAAGTACGAGCTCTTATAAAGATCAAAGCACACATCAACGGTATAATCGTCTTTTGTTCTTTCTCTCTCTTGGTTAATTAATTATGTGGTTATTAATAAGTATGCATGTTTAGTTACTTTAATTAGTGTGCGGATTTTGGGAGGGTTTTGTTCTGCGGATGTCTGACATCACGAAACCCAACAACGGTATTGGAGCCGCGCTCATTTTATTATTGTATCTAATAATTAATTAAGGTGTTTTAAATCAATTTAAATTTCTTATTTTACTTGCTAATTTGATTAGAAGCTCATTTTAATTGGTTTTAATCTTTTTTTTAATGCTAATTTTGGCTAAAGAACCCAGATTTTGACCTAGAAATGCGATTTTCGTGGGCTTTTTGTTTTTGACGAAAAATTTTACATCTTTAATTATGACATGTTAATTATAGATTATGTGTATGGTTACATCATTAATCTACCGCATTTATAAGCCCTTTTAAGCATGATTATAAAGTTATAATAGGTGCTTAATTTGGTTGTCTTTTAAGTTTCTAAATTCCATGTTGAACCAATATTGATTTAATCATTTTTCAAGTTGATTAAAGTGTTAAAGGTTCAAACTTGTGAT
The DNA here is from genome assembly GCF_948465745.1 of Chenopodium album. NCBI lineage: Eukaryota > Viridiplantae > Streptophyta > Magnoliopsida > Caryophyllales > Amaranthaceae > Chenopodium > Chenopodium album. The sequence goes on from NC_137837.1 coordinate 23,662,038, forward strand.
TGAAATTTGATTACTCTTCATATTGGAAGATGTGATTTTTCACGTTAACATAAGTTAGTGTTGGAAATTTTTCATTGGATGATTGTGTTTATTTTTCCAACCTCTTTTAATTTTGTCAAATCTCATTATTAATTTATATTTGGTTAAATTGATTGTGAGAATAGTTGTAGGGAATATTTCAAGCATTACCCCTAACTTGAGCCCCACTGTTATCATACACTAAAGTACGGTGACGTCTAAAGGGAAAGAAGATAGAGCAAAAGAGTCGCCAAAAAGTTTTTTAAGGAACTTGTAAACCGTTCACGAGGTGAAGGTTACACCCATTAACGATCCAAGAGATCGTCAACTCCAATAAGGTCTTGAACCAAATAGGGTTCGGGGATGAAGGTACAAATCCAACATAAAAGAGATTGAACCTGCCCTAATAACAAGCCTCTACTTTATTCAGATCGTATTCATGTGCGCTTTCTGACTAACATGCAATCAATAGGTTTAACCTAAACCTGTTTAATCTATGTTGGTTGAATTTAATGCACAAACAAAACTATTATTGGCGACCACTTGAGTTATAATCATAATTAACCCTAAACAAGATTATTAATTATCTTATTAAGCGTGATTACAAGTACAAATTCCCTTTAAACATGCATAAAAGGCGTGATCAAGCAATAACAATAAATAATATATATAACAAGCAACATAATAACAAATAATCATAATAATTATAAATATTAATAATTAAAATAACTATGTTAAAGCATAATATATAATAGCAAGATCCTAGGCATGATACTAACAAGATTAATAACAAACCCTAGCATGTCATTAAGCAATAAAAATCAAAGCTTTAACCCTAACATGATACTAACATGGATAAATATTAGGCAGAACATAAAAAGCATCATACTTTTAATCATACTTGATATTAAAATTACCCTAGACATGATACTAGGAATCAAAATAACAATCTAAGCATAATTTCTATATCATAACATCAATGAAAACCATTAAAATACTTACTTGGATGCCTCGTACCTCTTTCTAATAACAAAATACATACGTTAGTAACTTCAAGGAAAATAATAAACAACAATTAAATTAAATAATTGAAATAGAGATTTGGGACCAAACCCTCAGAAATTAAACCTTTCACGTCTAGGGCGAAGGCAACTTCGAATATGGCTAGGTGTTTCTAAATCTAATGAATGTCGAATTTTTATATTTGAGAGAAGGCTAGTTTAGAAAAGAGAGAGAGAGTAATCAAGAAGACTTGATGAGAGTTGGTGAGTCAAAATGGAGTTTTTAACACGTTATTGTAGGGAATATTTTAAGCGTTAACCCCTAGCTTGAACCCCACTGTGATCATACACTAAAGTACGGTGGCGTCCAAAGGGAAAGAAGATAGAGCAAAAGAGTCGCCAACAAGTTTTTTAAGAACTTGTAAACCGTTCACGAGGTGAAGGTTACACCCCTTAACAATCCAAGAGATCGTCAACTCCATAAGGTCTAGAACCAAATAAGGGTTCAGGGATAAAGGTACAAATCCAACCTAAAAGAGATTGAACATGCCCTAATAATAGGCCTCTACTTTATTCTGATCGTATTCATTTGCGCTTTCTGACTAACATACAATCAATAGGATTAAACCTAAACCTGTTTAATCTATGTTGGTTGAATATTAATGCACAAATAAATCTATCATTGGCGATCACTTGAATTATAATCACATTAACCCTAAACAAGATTATTAATTATCTTATTAAGCGTGATTACAAGTACCAATTCCCTTTAAACATGCATAAAGGCGTGATCAAACAATAAATAATAAAATATCAAGCAACATAATAAATAATAATAATAATTATCATAATCATAACAATCATAATTAAAAATAATCATCATTATAACAATTATAATCATAAAATCATAAAGAATAATCATATTAATAATAATAATAATCATGTTAAAGCATAGCAATATCCTAGGCATGATACTAACAAGACTAATAACAAACCCTAGCATGTCACTAAACAATAAAAATCAAATCTTTTACCCTAATATGATACTGACAATCATAAATATTAGGAAGAACATAGGAAGCATCGCAACAATCATATTTAATATTAAAATTACCCTAGACATGATACTAGGAATCAAAATAACAACCTAAACATGATTTCTACATCATAACATCAATAAAACCATTAAAGTACTTACTTTGATGCCTCGTACCTCTTTCTAATAACAAAATACACACGTTAGTAACTTCAAGGAAAATAATAAACAAACAATTAAATTAAATAATTGAAATAGAGATTTGGGACCAAACCCTCAGAAATTAAACCTTTCACGTCTAGGGCGAAGGCAACTTCGAATATGGCTAGGTGTTTCTAGATCTAATGAATGCGGAATTTTGTATGTACAAAGCTAGTTTAGAAAAAGAGAGAGAGATGGATGATTAGAGAATGAGAGAATGAAAACCGGTTATAGGTGAATATAGGTGAAAATTGTTTTTTAGATGATTATAATTGAAAACTGGTTGTAGGTGAATGAAAACGGAGTTTTTAATACGTTATTTATAGAAAAAATCAGCCAAAAAGATAAAATTAACAAAACAGAGCATTGGCGCACAGAAAATAGAGCTGGCGCCAACGCTGGCTTATTGGCGCCAGACGCCAACATTAGCGCTAGGCGCCAATGCCTGGCGTTAGGCGCTAATCCTGTTTTTGACGCGTTTTCTAAAATCAGATAAATTTTTCCGTACAGGAGGATAAAATCGTATCTTTACCTCAAAAATGCTCTTTGATTTTAATTAAAACTCTGAAAAGTCAACAAAAGTCAATTTATCAATGCTAATTGAATTAGGAATGAAAAGAACCTTCTAGAAGAATCTAAAAGACTAAAACCATTCCTAATTACATTAGGAATGATAAATCATATTAGGCCCTCCCCTAGATCATTGGGCCGCACATAAGGCTCAAACCGGGCCCAATTTAGTAAATTGGCCAAAACTTCCTCAATATTCATCGGAATCGGGCTTATAATATATCGTTGGAAAGCTCTTGTCAAGCCCCATCCAACTACACTACTATTGGACCCATATCATGGACCAACCAAACTGGATTGACTGTTTTCTTAAAATAAGTTTTCAAAAACAGAGAGAAGAGAAAAGAAATTAAAACTTTCCGCAACACTAAACTTTCCACACTTTCGCTTCATTCGATTATGGTTCGACGCGAAAGGTACTCATCACTGGGTTTGGTTTTGGGGAGACACAAATGGGTGTCTACAGAAGCCCCCACTTTGACTGAGTTTGGAGAAACGCGAGTTTCGAAAACGAAATTCAAAGTAGCGATAGGGACGGAGAATGATTCAGAACGTTCTGCGATCCTAAATTAGTATTGTAACGCCGATACCTGCAAACTAACGTTAATTAAACAGATAACAGAGTTAAGAAACGCGTATCTTGCACCGTCGAGCACACGTCTCTGAAAGTAACCGATTGTTTTGATGACCTCCTGCCAAGAGAATGCCATCCCGCATGAAAACCGCTACACCTGTAACTGCTTCCAATATAGAAGACTGCTTCGCCTGAAACGATCCTCCTCCGCTATGATAATATTCCACGTCCAAGGGAATATTATCGAAGATTGTTCCTCTTGAAACAATCCCCATCCGCATTGATAATATTCCACGTCCAAGGGCATACCATCGAAGATTGCTTCTCTTGAAACAATCCTCAGTTGTTTGTGACAACTTTCCACAATCTAGGGAACGCCACCTTGATGTTTCGATGTTCACTCGTCTCTCAACAAAGAGCTTCTTTTTGATATGTTCACGCGTCTCTGAACAAAGAGCTTCTTTTTGATATGATCTTCTGAATGATGTGTCCACGCGTCTCTGAACGAAGAGCTTGATAATAGGATGCCCACGCATCTCTGAGAAAAAGAGCTTGTAGGAAATGTCCACGCGTCTCTGTACAAAAGAGCTTGAAAAGGATTGTCCACGCGTCTCTGAACAAAAGAGCTTGATTGATATGCCCACGCGTCTTTGGAGCAAAAGAGCTTGATGGAAATTTTCACGCGTCTCTAAACAAAAGAGCTTGAATGATATGCCCACGCGTCTCTGGAGCAAAGAGCTTGATAGGAAATGTGCACGCGTCTCTGAACAAAGGAGCTTGAATGATATGCCCACGCGTCTCTGGAGCAAAAGAGCTTCGGTACTTGAACGTTTGTTGCGATAATATTCTGAAGAAAAATTTCCGAAGACCAACGTTTGTCGATCTCTAAACCAGTATCGGTGTTTCCGTGATGAGCCAATTCTTAGGCGCTTTAAGCTAAGTGAGACGATCTTTCTTCAGGCCGACCACTTATTGTGGTTGTAATACCTGACTACTTAATCATGTCAAATTGCTTATAGGGGCTAACTGGCGTACCAAGGAACCCGAAATCGATGTATGAAGTCGAAATCACCTTTCTGAGAGGCTTCGAGCTAGATGTTTTCGTCCGGCGCTAGAGTAGGGTCTTCCCTATTCTGCTGCACCTGTATTTATTTTTTACTATAGAACTTTGCCAATCTCTTCAATTATCTTAGGGTTGACCTAAGGTTTAATGTTGCTTAACTTATCGACTTGACACGACTCAAGGCATAAACTTGACTCGCTATGATTGACTGACTCGAGGTTGACTCGACTCAAAGTGAAATGACACGTGTATTAGACTCAAATCAAAGTGATATGACATGACGTGACTCAATGTGAACATGACTCGTGTGTGCATTTTAATGTGATCTTGCGACTCGAAAAATGCAAAAAAGCAAAAATTTAAAAATTTTCCGTCATTTTTGTGTGGAGGGTACCGACTTTCTCCCGAAAAAGAAAGACGCGAAAAAGAATCGAAAGTTTTGAAGGTGCATGTTGAATGAGCTTAGTCAAATGTTGTTTGATACTATCTCTCAAGGTGCAAGGATTAATCCATCCTAGGCTATCTCAACTGTTGACTCCGATAAAAGTATTTGGGTAACTTAGGCACGGAGGCTAAGCACTTCATACTCGTGATGCAATGACAATTATGAGTGATTTTGACGAAGCATGCTTCAGCGTTCTGTTAAGATTTCATGACAAAGGGTTCCTAAGGGAAAGTATATTTGGTCATGTATCTGTGCGGTGTGTGTTAAAGTGACACTAAAGTTAGGCCTCAAGGGCTAAGTGTGTGGGAAAATATATTGAAAAGAGTCAAATGGTGGTGACTCTTAGGCTAGGTAAGCTAATGATGTAGGGATCAAGCCCCCAAGTCTAGCTCTAAGTGAATAGGGATGAGCATAGAGAATCCCTTGATATGATCATGGTGTAAGTGTGTGAATGTGAATACGAATGCATGTTTATTACGGCCGCACCTCGATGTGAGGTTGCCTACGTATCCGTTAGGAATCAGGCCGAACGTAGCTCTAGCCGAACCTCGCACAAGTATGTGTATACCTCAAAAAGGTCTTTTTAAGGGTTGTGACGTGGTTAGGCTAAAGGTTATAGAAGAGGATAAAAGGCTCAAGACCCTCGATTAGCCCCCATGGTGTGCAACCTCGCTTTTGAATCTTTATATTTTTATGCTTGAGTTCCTACTCTTTTTTAGCTCTTTTTGCTTTAGCATTTATTTTATTTTAATAAGTGTGGGCAATCCCGATCATGCGGTCTATCACTCACTTGGCATTCATGTTTCTTAGGCACGGTACCGAGCACTCGATAAGGGACGCATTCTGAGACGTGTTCTTATCGAAGATATTTTCATATCAAAGACATTGGAACACTTGCCCTTTTGTACACTTTATTTATTTATTTTTGCTTATTTTTGCTATTTTAATTTTTTGAATTCACTCAAGCTTTTTATGATATTGAAAACTGCATAAGTTACACACCATCCCATCCCAAGGTTAAGTAGATGTAGGTTGAAAAAGAGAAAGGTCTATCGTTAGACGAGGCTCAAAGTGGTTTATGAAGAAAGGATGGTATAATTAGAGAGGTGAAAGGAGATATAATGTGGCTACAAAGGGATGCCTCAAATCATTGGTATACCTTGTGCTTGATTCAACATGGATTTTTTTTTTTAATGCAATAATGAAATGATCATATATAAGGAAATAAATGCTCATTTTATTAAAAGAAAATATATAATGATCCTACAAAATAAATCTAAGGAGAATAAAAAGGTGCCTATGCTAGACTTATTGGGGAAAGGAAAAAAATGAAAAAAGGAATAGAAAAAAGAGGTCACGAAATCTTGTCGTTGAAGCTCGCCTCTTGTCTTGTCTTGTTTCCTTTATCATCACTCGCTCTTCTTGTAAACTGGAGGTATGAGAAGCTTGTTATTATCAATCAAATGTTGGATAGCCTCCTTTAGCTTCCAACAGCTCTCAGTATCATGACCCCTACCTTGATGGTACTTGCAGTGTTCGTCCGGATTCCAACTAGGCAATCTTTTCTTGAGTGGGGGATCTTGAATAGGTCCAATGGGAGTAATGATTCCCCTGGCATGGAGTCGATCGAAAGCATCATCGTAGCTAATTCCAATAGAGGTAAATTCCCTTTTTCGGTTGCTTTCGATTACCCATGGCTAGGATGTCACTAAGGTCGAAATTACCAACACTATTACTAAAGTAGGTGATTCCGAAAGAATAAGGATGTTCGTTCTTCTTCCCTTTACAGCCACTGTTACTATTATTACTAATCTTGGCCTTCTTGTCGCGCGGAGGAACATGAAGGAGACTTGAATCAATGAAGTCTTGAACACGATCCTTGAGGGCGAGACACTTTTCGATAGTGTGACCGCGACCTCTATGGTATCGACAATAGGAATTTGGATCCTAATTGGGAAAACTTTTTTCAGGTGGAGGGTCTTGACCTTGATCGTGAAGACAGTCAAAAGCTTCATTGTAAGTCATTCCTATTGGTGTGTATTCTTCAATGGTCCGTTTTGCCTGTGGCTTAGGAGCATTGAGTTCTTCATTAATCCCTTGGCGAGAATTTTGTTCGATGGCCATCACCCGATTTGCTAATTCTTCTACCACATTCAAGAGCATGGCAACGACATTTTGCAATTTTCGAACGTCCTCTTTTAGACTTGACGAGTCTTCCTTGGTATTATCTAAGAAAAGACTTGCATCCTCCCCAATCATGGCCACCTCATCGAGAGAGGTCATATTAGCTGTCTCGATCATGGGCTCTCCTACAGGTGTGATAAGAAGTGATGGATTGAAGGATGCTTGGTCATCTTCGATGGCTAGAATCTCAGAAGTTTCATTGCTATCAATCAGATCTTGAATAGCTTCTTTGAGTTTCCAACACTCCTCTGTAACACCCCAATAATTCTCTCTTAAAAACCTGTGAGAAACCTGTATATAACCTGAACAATTTTCAAGAGAATTACAGGTGTGCTACCGCCACGTGTTCAAACGTTAAGGCTATCTCATAAATTAGCAGCGGAAAACCAAAACAGTTTTAAATAAACCTCAAAACAAAGGAATTAAATCAAAATAAGTATTACAAGTTGGAACCATTAAGGCCCTTATTCAAAACCCAATAAAAGTAGTAAGTGTTTAAATTCAGAGTCCTAATAACTTCAAACTCAAAAGAATTAGCGTCAACTAAAAACAAATTAAATTAAATTCAAACTTTGCAAAATAAATAATATGGAAACCACCAACTCTCTACTCAAGATCCCACAACCCTGATGAATGCTGCATGTGTGAGAACCTGTGGTTATTCTGCTCCCCAATATTACAAGTGTAAAAATTGGATCGTCACAGGGTCATTGAAAGGCGAAGGCCATGACCAAAGAAAGACACACACAAAAGCACGCAGTCAGCAAAGCTGAGTACATACAAGCTGCGAAAACGAATTGAGAAAATACCTAACATGCTACTAATATTCAAGCACAAGCATCATTAAATATAGACTCAATTCACGACTCGATTCACAAATTTATTAAGACCTCACTATTTAATATTAACTGACTCGTTTATTTATTTCATTGGATTTAGAAATAGACAAGGTTGTCCAACCCATGTCCCATTTGGAACATCAATAAAGAAAATCCCCATGCCTCCTTTCGGAAACATCAATAAACATCCAACGACCACGGGCGCGACTCCGTGACCGTAGTTAGTATGAGATCTCACCTAACTCCTAGTTTTAGAAAAATAATATTTGAAAGAAGAGACTCGTAGATCAGACGGCCTCGAGAAAAGTACACGGCTAATACCCCATGTACCCCAACCCCTGATTGTCATTACTCCAGAAGTGCACCAATCTAGAGTTTTATTGCTCATCCATCTTGCACTTTACGTGATTTACAGGTTTAAACTTGGTGATGACTCATATGCATAACAATACAATTAATCCAATATCAATTCAATCAAGTAAAACAACTTTCCAATTTCAATTCTTGATTTATTAGTGGTAAGCAACATTTATTATTTATTCCATTACTACCTCGGTGTATAAACACCTTGAGTGCATAAGGCACCCCAAAACCTTAACCTCGTCTTACAAGACTTGCATTTCTCCTTTACTCATCCTGTTTACATAATCCTGAACGAGTAATTATTTGATCTTTACACCAATCACATACCTTTGCCTTTAAGCGCACCTTGCATAAATAAAGCACACATAATACTTGCATTATAAACTAGTGCACATCATTTGAAATTCACAATGTATAACCAGACAATTTAACCCAGTCAATCCTATACATGATACTAAGTTCTCGATCCGTCCTTAAACATGCACCTACAAGCAAGGTTTCGTATCTTGTACGTACCTAGTGTAAACAATCCGGTTGGCCACTTTAAAACTAGAAGTCGCCTTCTACAAAGTCCTCTCCTAAACCAAACAATTAGGAATAAATCAATACCAAAGCAATTAAAATTACAGCAATACTAAACTACTTTAAAACCTCTTAAATTACCAAAACAAAGTCTTTAGATTGTCCCCAAAAATCAAAGTTAGTAATATAACATCCCAACTTTAAGTTTACATGTTAGAATTATGAAAACATAGTGTTTTATATCAAATTACAGCAACTTTAAAGTAGGTAATTAAATCTGGAATTTTGTTTTAAATATATAAAATAACCCCATAAGCATAATTACTTGAAATAGTCATTATATAGCAAGTTAGTGTGTTAAAAAACCCAAGAATATATCAATTTAATGCAATTAAAGGCTTCAAATTAAAAGGTATAAAATCTGAAAATTTTTATTAAGATTAGAATATAAAGTTCAAAGCTTTTTCAATCACAAAATACCCACAATAAATATTTTATAGGTTTAGAAGCATAAAAACATGAAATTAACACTACTAATCCATAAAAATTGAAACTTTATTAAATCTGAAAATTTATATACAACCAAAATAATCATATTTTGACATACTTTGAACATAGAATAATTAAGTAATTTGTTTAGTACGTTATTAAGCCTTAAAACATGAAAAATCAACACTTTAAACCCTAAATTTATACATACTCAAATCTGAAAATTAATATAATACTTTAAACATGTTAAAACCCATAAATTTATAATCGTTTGTAATTTACACATAATATCAAAGCCTAATAATTTCATAATTGAAAACGAATAAAAATTGAAGCTTTAATTAAAAATAACAAGAATAAGAGAAGGAGAAATAAGGGGAAGGAGAAAGGGAGGAGTCGAACTGCTGGGCTGCTGGCGGCGCGCGGTGGCTGCTGGGCGGCAGGGGCGGTGGCTGCTGGGCGGCAGGGGCGGCAACAGTTAGCAGATTTGGTTTTTTTTTTCTTCTCTTCGTGAAAACAGTAGGAAAGAAGGAGAAAAAATATGAAAGCTTTTCTTTTTTTTTTTTTTTTTTTTTTTTTTTTACGTGAGAAGGAGGAGGAAAGTGAGGGTTTTTTAGGGTTTTATTTGGGCTTTGGGTTTCTTAATTAGATTAGGAGTAGTATTTGGGTTTTGGGCTATGTTAGAATTACTTGTAAATTAATAAAAATACACTAGTTTATTTTAAATCCTTTCATAAAAATAATTTATTTAATGAAATTGCCATAAATATAATTGTAAGAATAATATATAAATAAATTATAATTAAATTAAAATATGGGGGATTACAATCTACCCCTCTTAAAAGAAGTTTCGCCCTCGAAACTTAACCCAAAAACCATAATTTTCCAAAATCATTCAAACTTTTTGTGTTTTGTATTGCTGTAAATTGCTTGCTTCTCAACAAACATACTTAACAAATCGGACTTTGTACTCAATGAACTCATATTTGGCTTAAGTTTACATACTTTTATTATATGTAAACGCAATAATAACGCATAATGATAACCAAAAACATGCAAAAACGTGCAAAATCAAGCAATAAATGGTATAATTGAGGTAAAAGCGCAAAATTACATCGCATTCTTCCCCCCTCAAAAGAAAAGAGTTACGCCCTCGTAACTCACCTCGTCAAATAACTCGGGATACTTGTTCCTCATCTCTTCCTCGGCCTCCCAAGTAGCTTCTTCATATTCCTGATTAGACCAAAGGACCTTCACTATCTTCACATCCTTGTTTCTAGTACTACACACTTTGTGATCTAGTATCTTTACTGGTCTTTCTACATAAGTTAGAGACTCATCTAATTGAATAGTCTCCGGCTGCAAAACATGGGTTTCACTAGGCACATACTTTTTCAGTTGGGAAATGTGGAATACATCATGCATTTTCTCAAACTCCATTGGCAAAGCCAATTTGTAAGCCACTTTCCCAACACGTTGGAGAATTTCATACGGACCTACATATTTTGCACTAAGTTTCCCTTTCTTGCCGAATCGCATCACACCTTTTGCTGGAGAAACCTTTAGGAATACTTTGTCCCCAACATTAAACTCATCATCTCTCCTTTTCAGGTCAGCATAACTCTTCTGTCTATCTTGTGCTGCCTTGATACGCGACTAGATTAGTCTCACCTTGCCCACCATATCCTCAATGAAATCTGTACCCAAAGTAACCCGTTCACTGTAATCACTCCAGCAAACTGGACTTCTGCACTGCCTTCCATACAATGCTTCAAAAGGTGCCATCTTGATGCTTGCATGGTTACTGTTGTTGTAGGAGAATTCGATCAAAGGTAGGTGATCCTCCCAATTTCCTTGGAAATCTAAAGCACAAGCTCGTAACATATCCTCCATGGTTTGGTTTGTTCTCTCAGTCTGACCATCTGTTGCAGGGTGAAAAGCAGTACTCATCTTCAATGTTGTCCCAAGGTTCTCTTGCACTTTTTGCCAAAACTTGGATAGAAACCTCGAGTCTCTATCTGACACTATGTCCTTGGGAACCCCATGCAACCGAACTATATTCTTCACATAAACACTTGCTAGTTGCTTCTTTTTCCAGGTCTCTTTGATAGGAATGAACATCGCTGACTTAGTAAGTCTGTCCACAATCACCCAAATCGTGTCATTCCCAGAACGAGTCTTGGGTAGGCCTGTCACAAAGTCCATGGATATAGAATCCCACTTCCATTCTGGTATCTCCAAGGGTTGTACTTTTCCCATGGGTCTCTTGTGATCTATCTTCACCTTCTGGCACGTTAGACACTTGGATACAAACTCAGCTACTTCTCTCTTCATATTCGGCCACCAATAGAACTCTTTCAAGTCCTTATACAACTTATCTCCCCCAAGGTGAACTAAATAAGGTGTATTATGGCACTCCTCCATGATTTTTCTTTTAACATCCTCACACTTTTGTGGTATACACCATCTCTCCTTATATCTCAAGCTCCCATCCTCATGAATCTTGAATTCAGTCTCCGCACCACTAGTCACACGATCCCTAATCTTCTGAAACGACTCATCCTCCAGTTGCCTGTCTCTAATCTCCTCAAATATTGTAGGTTGGATGGTTAAAGCACTCAGTAATCCCTCTAACTCTCCTTGATTGATAACCTCAAGGTTCAGTCTCCTCATATCTTCACACAACTCATTGGCCACATTTAAAGCATTGACATTATGACTCGACTTTCTGCTAAGGGCATCAGCAACTACATTCGCCTTTCCCTCATGATACTGAATGTGGACATGGTAGTCTGTAAGATATTCCAACCATCGACGTTGCCGCATGTTCAAGTGATCTTGGGTAAAGATGTACTTTAGACTTTTATGGTCCGTGAAGATCTTACAAGAAACCCCGTACAGGTAGTGCCTCCAAATCTTCAAAGCGAATACAACAACTGCAAGTTCCAAGTCATGGGTAGGGTAGTTGACTTCATGCTTCTTCAATTGTCTCGATGCGTATGCGATCACCCTTCCATTCTGCTGTAGGACACATCCCAGACCATGCTTCGAGGCATCACTATACACTTCAAATCCTTCTATCCCATCAGGTAATACCAGCACTGGTGCAGTGGTTAATCGCTCTTTGAGGGTTTGAAAAGCTGACTCACAACTCTCGTTCCACTCAAACTTGCTCTGCTTCTTCATAAGAGTAGTCATGGGTCTGGCTATCCTCGAAAAATCCTTGACAAACCTCCTATAATATCCAGCTAATCCCAAGAAACTACGAACATCAGTCACATTCTTAGGTGTAGGCCACTCACTCGCCGCCTTGATCTTCGCAGGATCTACGGATACACCCTCCTTCAAAATGTAATGCCCCAAAAATGCAACCTTCTCCAACCAAAAATCAAACTTAGAAAACTTAGCATACAACTTGTTCTTTCTAAGATTTTCAAGGGTAGTTCTCAAGTGCTCAGCATGTTCTTCCTCATTCTTCGAATACACCAAAATGTCATCAATAAACACAACTACAAACTTATCCAAATACTCATGAAACACTCGGTTCATCAAATCCATAAATATGGCTGGTGCATTGGTTAACCCAAAAGGCATGACTGTAAACTCGTAATGTCCATACCGAGTTCTAAAGGCTGTTTTTGGAATGTCTTTATCTGCAACCTTCAACTGATGGTACCCCGACCTCAAGTCAATCTTCGAAAACACACTTGCCCCCTTTAGCTGGTCAAACAAGTCATCTATCCTAGGTAAAGGGTACTTATTCTTCACAGTCACATTATTCAACTCTCTGTAATCAATACACAGCCTTAAACTTCCATCCTTCTTTTTCACAAATAACACAGGTGCTCCCCAAGGTGATGCACTGGGCCTAATGAACCCCTTGTCTAACAACTCCTGCAATTGAGCCTTTAGTTCACTCATCTCAGCCGGTGCCATTCTATACGGTGCTTTGGAGATAGGTGCACCTCCTGGAACTAAGTCAATGGTAAACTCAATTTCCCTCTTAGGTGGCATTCCCGAAATATCTTCTGGAAAGACATCTAAAAACTCATTCACAATGGGCACATCCTCCATCCGCCTATTCTCACTCATACTCAAATCTTGAACACAGCAAAAGTACAATGGACATCCCTTATTCACTAGCTTCTTCACCTTCATCGCAGAAATGATCCCAAAATCTTTAGGCTTCCCTAACCGTCTATAGGACACTTTCTTACCCAAAGGATCACTCAGTTGTACCCTCTGCATCTCACAGTCTATCTTAGCCTTGTATAAGATCAGCCAATCCATCCCCAGAATTACATCCAAGTCCCCTAGGTTAAACTCAATAAGATCTGATAGAAAGATAGCTTCTCCTATTTTCAAAGGCAAGCCTTTGAATATTTTATTACAATGAACAAGTTTGCCCGTAGGCAGACTGACTGACACATCAACATGACTCGATTCAGTTAGGTTTAACTTGCGCACAAGAGAAGTAGAAATGAAAGAATAAGCTGCTCCAGAGTCAAATAGAGTGTTGACAGAGATAGATTGGATAGAAAAAGTACCGGTAACCACATCGGGGGACCTCTCAGCTTCTCCCTTGCTCATCACAGACAAGCGGCCAGGAGTGTTATTTTTTGCCTGATACCCATTGTTGTTGTTGCCTGAGTTGTTGTTGTTGCCATTGCCATTGCCATTGCAAGACCTGTTGTTATTGTTGCTACCATTTCCAAACTTCCCATTTTGACCATTTCCCTTGTTCCCCTGGTTATTGTAATTGTTAGGCCTCTGCTGGGTGTTCCCGCCATTCCCATTGTTTCCCTGTTGTCTCTGTTTGGTGTAACACTCATACTCCCTGTGTCCCTTCTTGTTGCAGAACCTGCAGGTCACCAAATTTCCATCACAGTCTCTCCCAGGGTGGTTCCTTCTACACTTCTTACAGTGGTAGGTTCTCTCCCCATTGTTAGCATTGGAAGAACTGCTAACATTCTGGTTACCCCTATCAAACGAGTGTCCATTCCTAGACCTCTTGAAACTACCCTGGTTCTCAGATTTCCCAAAATCCTTCCTTTTTTCCCCAGCTCTAGCACTCGCACTAGCAATCCTAGTATTCAGATGGTATAGATGGGCAGCTCTCTCATACACCTTGTCAAGGGTTTTGAAAACTTTTCCGGCTAGGTCTTTCTGTAACTCGTCAGTCAACCCCTGCTCAAACCTCTGAGCCTTCAGCTCTTCAGTTGGTACTACCTCGGGAGCAAACCTAGAAAGGGTCATAAACTTATTATAGTGTTCAGAGATTGACATGTTTCCCATTGCCAGGCTTATGAACTCCTGAGCCTTCTGTTTCTTCAAGAATGGGGGGTAAAACTTGTCCCTCAAGGAGGTCTTAAACACTTCCCACCCAAAGTCAGGTTTGGCCCTAACGGTCACAGCATTGTCTCTCCACCATATATCAGCCTCGTCCTTAAGGTACATAGCAACCTGATCCACTTTCATACCCTCAGGACAGTTGAGTGCCACGAACAACTTATCAAACTCCCGAATCCAGATTTCTAGGAAAGTAGGGTCAGCACCTCCCCTAAAAACTGGTGGTCTAACCTGGGCCAGCTTTTTAAACATTTCAGCTTGGGGGTCGACTTGGTCTCCCCGGTTTTGGATCACATTTTCGGCCAACAAACGAATAGCATCAGCTAAGGCAGCGTTCTCAGCCATTCTAGCTCTACGCCTGAAATAAAATAAATGTGCACTCCATTTTAAATGAAATCCAAATTCTATTCACATATATTAATTGAATCACAATATCATATTTATCACGTAAATTGGTTCAAAAGGGTACCTTGAGATTGCACCCCCTTGTCCCAAGCAAAATATCACACAATATAAGCACGATTCATACGCAGGATTAAATGATAAAAAAAAATTCCCATCCCGCGATACTCTTATTAAGTTCGATTATAAACAAAGAGATTTTCCCAGAAAGTATATGATTACAAAAATTAAACTTGCTCTTGCTCCCAAATAAAAGTGAAATGAAGCTCTTGAAAATAAAATATCAACTTCTTATTATAACTTATATAAAGGTCTCAATCCCAAATAAAAACTATGTAGCACTAGCTACTTATTAAAATACCATCCAGATCAGATTATAATGAGGTTCTAATAACTATTATCAATGGCAAATGCCTTATTCATGCTAACTCCATCCTAACAAAAATAATCCTCAAGGTAACACATTACTGTTCTTATCTCTCTTCTCATTGTAATTATTAACATCAAAATCAAGGTCATTTTCGTCATCTGAGTCTTCAATAATAATTGACTTGTAGAGCGGATTTGGGTTTCTAGTAGCTCTCTTCCCAGCATTTGGATCTTCAGGTGGTGGTTGTAACCATTCTAGCTCATTCTCATCTGGAAATTCAATAAGAGTATAATCATGGAACATTCTTTGGTAGGTTTTAATTTTATGCTTCTTATTCTTTGCTGTTTTAAACTCATGTAAGTACTGGTAGTCTTCCTCATCTGGATTAGTTGGCGTCATAATCTTTTCAAACCTTTCTACAGTATCGTCACTTCGAGTATCACTCTCATCATCAGACATAGCAATGGGGTTGTTCCTAATATCATTACTCACGCTTTCAGACGTGATCACTGAGTCGCTCATCCTTTTTCTACGTTAACCCAATGCAAAGAACATTCAAAAGCATAAAACAAGCACATCATAGAAGTAAATCAATTAGAACATAATTATAACATGCTAAATAAATAAGAAAATAATACTTCATGTGATAATTGAATGCAAAAGAGAGAAAAAAAAATATACGTATGATGTATGTATGCATTCCCTTCTTAAGTCTACCCAAAACTCACCAAGTAGTGAAAAAAAAAAATTTCAATTTTGTTATAAATAAAATGGTTTAAAACATACTTAGTTTCAAATGGATAAAAAAAAAATTTGTCATTAAAATTTTAAATCATTGAATAGGCGCCTAAGTCATACTAAGCTAATTGGCTTTAGTGGTAATTAAATCTAACCTAAGCTCTGATACCACTTTGTAACACCCCAATAATTCTCTCTTAAAAACCTGTGAGAAACCTGTATATAACCTGAACAATTTTCAAGAGAATTACTGGTGTGCTACCGCCACGTGTTCAAACGTTAAGGCTATCTCATAAATTAGCAGCGGAAAACCAAAACAGTTTTAAATAAACCTCAAAACAAAGGAATTAAATCAAAATAAGTATTACAAGTTGGAACCATTAAGGCCCTTATTCAAAACCCAATAAAAGTAGTAAGTGTTTAAATTCAAAGTCCTAATAACTTCAAACTCAAAAGAATTAGCGTCAACTAAAAACAAATTAAATTAAATTCAAACTTTGCAAAATAAATAATATGGAAACCACCAACTCTCTACTCAAGATCCCACAACCCTGATGAATGCTGCATGTGTGAGAACCTGTGGTTATTCTGCTCCCCAATATTACAAGTGTAAAAATTGGATCGTCACAGGGTCATTGAAAGGCGAAGGCCATGACCAAAGAAAGACACACACAAAAGCACGCAGTCAGCAAAGCTGAGTACATACAAGCTGCGAAAACGAATTGAGAAAATACCTAACATGCTACTAATATTCAAGCACAAGCATCATTAAATATAGACTCAATTCACGACTCGATTCACAAATTTAATAAGACCTCACTATTTAATATTAACTGACTCGTTTATTTATTTCATTGGATTTAGCAATAGACAAGGTTGTCCAACCCATGTCCCATTTGGAACATCAATAAAGAAAATCCCCATGCCTCCTTTCGGAAACATCAATAAACATCCAACGACCACGGGCGCGACTCCGTGACCGTAGTTAGTATGAGATCTCACCTAACTCCTAGTTTTAGAAAAATAATATTTGAAAGAAGAGACTCGTAGATCAGACGGCCTCGAGAAAAGTACACGGCTAATACCCCATGTACCCCAACCCCTGATTGTCATTACTCCAGAAGTGCACCAATCTAGAGTTTTATTGCTCATCCATCTTGCACTTTACGTGATTTACAGGTTTAAACTTGGTGATGACTCATATGCATAACAATACAATTAATCCAATATCAATTCAATCAAGTAAAACAACTTTCCAATTTCAATTCTTGATTTATTAGTGGTAAGCAACATTTATTATTTATTCCATTACTACCTCGGTGTATAAACACCTTGAGTGCATAAGGCACCCCAAAACCTTAACCTCGTCTTACAAGACTTGCATTTCTCCTTTACTCATCCTGTTTACATAATCCTGAACGAGTAATTATTTGATCTTTACACCAATCACATACCTTTGCCTTTAAGCGCACCTTGCATAAATAAAGCACACATAATACTTGCATTATAAACTAGTGCACATCATTTGAAATTCACAATGTATAACCAGACAATTTAACCCAGTCAATCCTATACATGATACTAAGTTCTCGATCCGTCCTTAAACATGCACCTACAAGCAAGGTTTCGTATCTTGTACGTACCTAGTGTAAACAATCCGGTTGGCCACTTTAAAACTAGAAGTCGCCTTCTACAAAGTCCTCTCCTAAACCAAACAATTAGGAATAAATCAATACCAAAGCAGTTAAAATTACAGCAATACTAAACTACTTTAAAACCTCTTAAATTACCAAAACAAAGTCTTTAGATTGTCCCCAAAAATCAAAGTTAGTAATATAACATCCCAACTTTAAGTTTACATGTTAGAATTATGAAAACATAGTGTTTTATATCAAATTACAGCAACTTTAAAGTAGGTAATTAAATCTGGAATTTTGTTTTAAATATATAAAATAACCCCATAAGCATAATTACTTGAAATAGTCATTATATAGCAAGTTAGTGTGTTAAAAAAACCCAAGAATATATCAATTTAATGCAATTAAAGGCTTCAAATTAAAAGGTATAAAATCTGAAAATTTTTATTAAGATTAGAATATAAAGTTCAAAGCTTTTTCAATCACAAAATACCCACAATAAATATTTTATAGGTTTAGAAGCATAAAAACATGAAATTAACACTACTAATCCATAAAAATTGAAACTTTATTAAATCTGAAAATTTATATACAACCAAAATAATCATATTTTGACATACTTTGAACATAGAATAATTAAGTAATTTGTTTAGTACGTTATTAAGCCTTAAAACATGAAAAATCAACACTTTAAACCCTAAATTTATACATACTCAAATCTGAAAATTAATATAATACTTTAAACATGTTAAAACCCATAAATTTATAATCTTTTGTAATTTACACATAATATCAAAGCCTAATATCAACAATTTCATAATTGAAAACGAATAAAAATTGAAGCTTTAATTAAAAATAACAAGAATAAGAGAAGGAGAAATAAGGGGAAGGAGAAAGGGAGGAGTCGAACTGCTGGGCTGCTGGCGGCGCGCGGTGGCTGCTGGGCGGCAGGGGCGGTGGCTGCTGGGCGGCAGGGGCGGCAACAGTTAGCAGGTTTTTTTTTTTCTTCTCTTCGTGAAAACAGTAGGAAAGGAGGAGAAAAAATATGAAAGCTTTTCTTTTTTTTTTTTTTACGTGAGAAGGAGGAGGAAAGTGAGGGTTTTTGAGGGTTTTATTTGGGCTTTGGGTTTCTTAATTAGATTAGGATTAGTATTTGGGTTTTGGGCTATGTTAGAATTACTTGTAAATTAATAAAAATACACTAGTTTATTTTAAATCCTTTCATAAAAATAATTTATTTAATGAAATTGCCATAAATATAATTGTAAGAATAATATATAAATAAATTATAATTAAATTAAAATATGGGGGATTACACCTCAGTGTCGTGACCCTTTCCTTGGTGATATTTGCAGTGCTTATTAGGGTCCCACTTAGGTGGCCTGGCTTCTGGAACTGGGTCTTTGATGGGCCCTATGGGCATGACTAGTCCTTTATGGTGTAATTTCTCGAAAGCTGTTTCATAACTCATACTAAGTGGAATGAACACCCTTTTTGATATTTGGATTCGTGGTTTAGAGGCGTTCGTGGCATGTACCTCATTAATGGGAGAGGAAGAAGAAGGATGGTCGTTCTTCTTTCCTCTCGCACTATTATCTTTCGGAAGGTCATCTTCAATGTCAATGCCTATATTGTAGACAACCTTGAAAGTATTCAAGTTGAGTTGGTACTTTAAGTGCTTTGAATACTTCCCTTGGAGATTCTTGATAAACATCCTCACAGATTCTTTTTTGGTAGGAGCCTTGACCATATTAGCGGAAGTTTCCCTCCATTTGTTAAAGAAAGAGGTGAAGCCTTCATTCTCTTTCTGCTTGAGGATCTCAAGTTCCCTATGATCGGTCTCAACTTGAATGTTGCACTTGTACCTATCAATGAAAGCGTTTGCTATGGACTCCCAGGTAGAAGTCTTTTCTTTCTCGAGAAAAAGAACCATTGTTGGCAAACGGTCTCGAAAGATAGTGATAAAAGAGAGGGGAAAACTTTATTATCGATACCCTTAATACTCATTATTGTTTCGAAAGATCTTAGATGGAAGTAAGGGTTATCTATTGCCTTATATTTAGGGATGTCAGTGGCGTTGAACTTATGCGGAAGAAGTTCTTTGTCCAGCGAGACCCCTTGTGAACTCATGCCCTGAAATTTATAGTCACTAAATAGCTTGCTTAGACTCTCTTGCATGAGGTCCATCTGTTGTTGCTTCACGGGATCATTGATCTTGAGTGTGAGTAGCTTCAGTGTCTCAGTCACGGTAACCAATTGGTTCCTAAGCTCATTGACTTCTTCTTGACTTGCCATTATCTTTTTAGCCTTCCTCTTTTGACGAATCGGTTTATCAAAAAGCGAGACTTGAATAAAGAGGTTGTCCTTGATTAATCGCCCTTCTCTCCTCGACCAAGTACTGCGGAAAAGGAATTTGGGGATATCTATTGTTAATTATTTGACTCAAACTTTATTCAACATGCAATGGATGGAGGAAGTGAAGAAAGATTGGAATAGAATGTGAAGAAGAATGATATAAATGGAGGGATATGAAGAATTAGGAATAGGATGTACCCCCAACTTAAATGACGGAAAAAACCGACTCCATGGTCGTGGTGACATATAGGACTAGTGAGTGTAGGTGACATGTTAAGACTCGTGTCATGACCATGTGGCTAGACTATGTGACTAGACTCAATTAATGACTCCACAAGGTGTTATTGACAACGAAAATTAACCGAATTAATTAGCAAACTGATTAATTAGACACTAGATGATGACTCGACCAATAATCCGAACTGTCGGCCAAACGACAGGACTGGCGCCGCACTGTGTAGCTTGGCGCCAGACGAAAGAGTTGTCGCCAGGCGCCACACTCCACAGGGTGGCGCTACAGTCCAGATTTTGGCGCCAATACTGGAGCTTCAATCTGGGACTGTTTTCGGTGTTATTAATCAACAAGGGTATGCCTAAAGTCGTACTAGGTCAATTCTGATTAAAATATTAGACTTTATTGACTCTAATTAATTAATTAGGCAAAGTTCTTTTAGTCATTAATTTATTTAATCTCAACACAAGTCAACAAACGGTTAAGAAAACATAGAGTATATGCACAACCAATAATGCACAATTAGTTAAATAGGCACAATATGATGCAATGAGTTTGCAACCTAACCATGGCTCTAGTTCTCTAAAGTTCGGGATATGGTTTAGTCAATAGAGGGTCCATGGTTAATTGTCCGGATGCACCGCGCGGAAGCCTAACCGTGAAGGGTTGGCGCAATTGGATAGGACACCGCGAGTTTTGAAAAAACTCGCTTCCATGGTTTGGTGAATTCAACATTCTTGGATGTACCCTTTGTTGCACGGAGCGTTCAATCAGGTAGATGGAGCATGAATTCCCAGAGGGTTATGTCCATATGTAGAACACATAGGGGTTTCAGAAAAGTGAGAAAAACTTCAATCAGGTAGTAGGATCGAGCAAACAATACGAAAAACCGGTCGAAATTAGAACACATATTTCTGGCTCGGTATTGGGGGAGGTTGGCGCCAGCAAACAGAGACAGGCGCCAGTTTTTAACTGTAGTGCCTGGCGCCAATGCTGGCGTCTGGCACTACGGCTAAAAGTCTGGCGCCAATGCTCTGGCCCCTGGCACTACTTCCCACATGCCTCAGCAGCTTTCTGTGCTCGATAAAATTTTCCAGTTTCGCGCGGTGTTATTTCGGTCCTAGTTGTGAAAGATATTTCTCAAATTTCCTACGTGTAAAATCCTATGTTTTTAACTCATTACGGATGGTCTTTCCAATGAGATATTTTTTATGCATATGACAATAATGTTAATCAAAATAACGCACATGAAATATTTAGAACGTTTTGAGTCTCGTCCACTCATTCTAAATCATTGCCGAAACAAATTCAGGAACTAATATATAAATCCTCCCCAGTGGAGTCTCCAAAAAACTGTAGGGAATATTTCAAGCGTTAACCCCTAGCTTGAACCCCACTGTGATCATACACTAAAGTACGGTGGCGTCGAAAGGGAAAGAAGATAGAGCAAAAGAGTTGCCAACAAGTTTTTTAGGAACTTGTAAATCGTTCACGAGGTGAAGGTTACACCCCTTAACGATCCAAGAGATCGTCAACTCCATAAGGTCTAGAACCAAATAAGGGTTCGGGGATGAAGGTACAAATCCAACCTAAAAGAGATTGAACCTGCCCTAATAATAGGCCTCTACTTTATTCTGATCGTATTCATGTGCGCTTTCTGACTAACATACAATCAATAGGATTAAACCTAAACTTGTTTAATCTATGTTGGTTGAATATTAATGCACAAATAAATCTATCATTGGCGATCAGTTGAATTATAATCACATTACCCTAAACAAGATTATTAATTATCTTATTAAGCGTGATTACAAGTACCAATTCCCTTTAAACATGCATAAAGGCGTGATCAAGCAATAAATAATTAAATATCAAGCAACATAATAAATAATAATAATAATTATCATAATCATAACAATCATAATTAAAAATAATCATCATTATAACAATTATAATCATAAAATCATAAAGAATAATCATAATAATGATCATATTAATAATAATAATAATAATAATAATAATAATAATAATAATAATCATGTTAAAGCATAGCAAGATCCTAGGCATGATACTAACAAGATTAATAACAAACCCAGCATGTCACTAAACAATAAAAATCAAACCTTTAACCCTAATATGATACTGACAATCGTAAATATTAGGAAGAACATAGGAAGCATCGCAACAATCATATTTAATATTAAAATTACCCTAGACATGATACTAGGAATCAAAATAACAACCTAAACGTGATTTCTACATCATAGCATCAAATAAAATCATTAAAGTACTTACTTTGATGCCTCGTACCTCTTTCTAATTACAAAATACACACGTTAGTAACTTCAAGGAAAATAATAAACAAACAATTAAATTATATAATTGAAATAGAGATTTGGGACAAAACCCACAGAAATTAAACCTTTCACATCTAGGGCGAAGGCAACTTCGAATATGGCTAGGTGTTTCTAGATCTAATGAATGCGGAATTTTGTATGTAAAAAGCTAGTTTAGAAAAAGAGAGAGAGATAGATGATTAGAGAATGAGAGAATGAAAACCGGTTATAGGTGAATATAGGTGAAAATTGGTTTTTAGATGATTATAATTGAAAACTGGTTGTAGGTGAATAAAAACGGAGTTTTTAATACGTTATTTATAGAAAAAATCAGCCAAAAAGATAAAATTAACAAAACAGAGCATTGGCGCACATAAAACAAAGCTGGCGCCAACGCTGGCTTATTGGCGCCTCAATGCCTGGCGTTAGGCGCTTATCCTGTTTTTGACGCGTTTTCTAAAATCAGATAAATTTTGCCGTACAGGAGGATAAAATCGTATTTTCCTCAAAAAATGTTCTTTGATTCTGATTAAAACTCTAAAAAGTCAATAAAAGTCAATTTATTAATGCTAATTGAATTAGGAATGAAAAGAACCTTCTAGAAGAATCTAGAAGACTAAAACCATTCCTAAATGCATTAGGAATGATAAATCCATATTAGGCCCTCCTCTAGATCATTGGGCCGCATACAAGGCTCAAACCAGGCGCAGTTTAGTAATATGGCCATAACTTCCTCAATATTCATCGGAATTGGGCTTATAATATATCGTTGGAAAGCTCTTTTCAATCCCCATCCAACTACACTACTATTGGACCCATATCATGGACCAACCAAACTGGATTTTCTGTTTTCTTAAAATAGGTTTTCAAAAACAGAGAGAAGAGAAAAGAAATTAAAACTATCCACAACACTAAACTTTCCACACTTTCACTTCATTCGATTATGATTCGACGTGAAAGGTACTCATCACTGGGTTTGGTTTTGGAGGAGACACAAATGGGTGTATACAGAAGCCCCCACTTTGACTGAGTTTGGAAAAACGCAAGTTTCGAAAACAAAAGTCAAAGTAGCGATAGGGGCGGAGAATGATTCAGAACGTTCTGCGATCCTAAATCACTCTTGTAACGCCGATACCTGCAAACTAGCATTAGTTAAACAGATAAAAGAGTTAAGAAACGCGTATCTTGCACCGTCGAGCACACGTCTCTGAAAGTAGCTGATTTGTTGCCGCTTTACTGTTGTTTTGATGACCTCTTGCCAAGAGAATGCCATCCCGCTTGAAAACCTCTACGCTTGTAACTGCTTCCAATATAGAAGATTGCTTCGCTTGAAACGATCCTCTTCCGCTTTGATAATATTCCATGTCTAAGGGAACACTATCAAAGATTGCTTCGCTTGAAACAATCCTCTTCCGCTTTGTGACCATCTTCCACGTCTAAGGGAACATGATCGAAGACAACTTCGCTTGAAATCACCTTCAGTTGTTTTTTGACAACTTTCCACAATCTGGGGAACGCTGGCGAAGATACCCTCGCTTGAAGCTATCCTTACTTGTTGCGATAATTTTCCAAAGGAAATTACCGAAGATCTCCGCTTGTCGTCGATCTTTAAAAGTTCGCTTAAACTTTGCTTCCGCTATGCCTATACATCGGCGCTTTTGCTGCTTTGAACCTGTATGTCGGTACCCTTTACTGAATGATGAACCAATATGTCAGTGCCTTTTGCTGAATGATGAACCAATATGTCGGTGCCTTTCCGAATGAACCAGTATGTCGGTGCTTTTTGCGATGAGCCAACGCTTAGGCGCTTTAAGCTAAGTGAGACGATCTTTCATCAGGTCGATCACTTCATGCAATCAAGCCGATTACTAAAAATCGTGTCAAATTGCTTAGAGGGGCTAACTGGCATACCAAGGAACCCAAAATATATTGCAAAAAGTTAGAACAACCGTACTGAGTGGCTGAATATTCTGGCGCCGCTGAAATAACATCAGCGCCACATAACCGGCTTTAGCGCCAGACGCCGGAGTTAGCGCCAGGTGCCAAGCCTATCTTTTGACGCCAATGTCCGGCGCTTGGCGCTAGAGTCGGGTTTTCCTTAAATACCCTTCTCTTCTTCATTTTTGCTGTTGTTCGTCGCGCTTGTTGCTCGAAAATTCCCAGAAATTCATTTGCTTTAATCTTGCTCGTTTATCTACCAAATTTGCTCAAATTTGTTGCAAATCAAAGCTTATTCCATCCATTTTCCCGATCTATGTAAGTTTTCTTCAAACTCACACCGGTTTTAATGAATTTTGCATGTGTTTATTCTCGAATTTTATGAAAATTCAAAACTTAGAACGCTTAATTATCTTTGTTTGTCAAATTTTATGCCTTGAAATTTCTTGATTATGTTTATATATTGCCTTGGGAGTAATTTGAGACTTGTTTGACTCAATTTGGTGAAGAAATGAACAAATTGCCACTGTTGAACCTCTTAAGGTCGGGAATGTAATGTAGCTTGTTCTTGATGTTTTTGCTAGCAATTCTTGTCCAATTTGTCACAATAATTACTATAGTATTGCAAGAAATTGTCTGATTGCTTGAAAAAATGCCGTTATGCTCAATTTGAATTTGTGCTCTGTTTTAGTACTACGTACTCTGTTTTTTGCGAACATAATATCATGCGGCTAGGAGAACCTTAGATACTATAGAACCTTAATTTATTATAATTTAGCACAATGTAGCATGGCTAGACAGCGAGGTTCCGTTTCACGGTCCCGAGCCGTTCGACGAGAGCATGAGCCCGTGGAGGACGATGCCGAGCCGTCCACTTCGCTCGGTCGACTCCCCGAGTGGGATGAGCGAACCTTGTACTTTTCCCCCGTCCACCACATTTCTAAGAGGGTTATACAGAGCATCACTGTTGGGAGGACGCGCTGTCATGGTTCCGGCTGTGACGGCTTGGGCGATCTGTACAAGATGTACATCGCCAGAGACGATCAGACGAGTTTTCTATGGGAGTCTTGCGGTCTTATTGCGCTGTACGAGACCTCCGAGGCAATGGTTGCCTCCAGCGGGGGTCACCATGTAGTTCGTGCTCTGGTGGAGTTCTTTTGGGACACCACCAACATTTTCCACTTTCCTTAGAGTGGGATGATGGTCACTCCTACCGACTTCAGTCTCATCACAGGACTAGAGTTTAGTTCCGTGCCACTGCCGTTCGACAACGGGATCGATGTCTTTTCCCCAAAGGTTGAGGAGTTGTTGGGTCCGATTGTTATTCGGGCTCGAGTTGAGGTAGAGTCGTCTCAGTTCAGCGCTAGGGGGATTCGCCGCTCGACTCTAGCAGCGGCTTTGGACGATGGTGCGACCACCCGAGAGCAGCGGGTGCGCATCTTTGCACTCATCTTGTTGTTAGGGACGTTCTCCCCTGACAAGGGTAGTAGGGCGCTGCTTTACTACCTTCCTGCCGTCCGCGATCTACACCGGATCGGGACTTATGAATGGGCCAGCTTGGCCTATGCCGATTTCATTCGAGCGCTGAGGGACTCGTGTCGACATCGGTCCTTTGGGATGAATGTGGCTTTGTCCAGCTTTTGGAGGGTCGTTGAGGTAAACCTTATTCCCTATAAAGTTTAGCTCTACATTTTAGTTAGCATTTACTGATAACTTTGGCTTTTTGTAGATCTGGTTCTATGAGTACTTCCCTTCTGCTGCGCCGGCGAGACCGTCGCCGCGCAGGTTTCCAGTTAGTGCTTCCTGGGGCAGCCGCCGTGTGGGGATGTCCACTGCATATGTCAGAGATTGGACCATCTCGGTATGATTCTAGTCTTATTTGACATATTAAGATGCTTTAGATAGACTCTTGCCAGATTGACGCTCTTTGCAGGAGCCTGAGGTGTTGTACTGACCATGGGTCGATCTGGCAGTCCCTGGGTTAGCCGCGCAGTATTCTGCTGAGCGTCGCTATTTCTTGGGGACCTATGGAGCGATTGCATATCTTGGAGAGAGGGTTGCCAGACAGCATTCCTCCGATACCTTTGTCGTTCCTGCTCCTCCACCACGTCACATGTTTAACGCCGCGAGGTTGTTGAGTATGTCAGAGGGAGCTGGTATCCCTTGGCGATATTACACAATCCCTAGGCGATGCTATGCGGAGGAGCTACTTCCGTTGCTAGCTCCAGTTCCTGTACCGGCTGAGGATGTGGCGGTACGATTTTTCAGCTTTTACCTTTCGTTAAGTATCCCCCGAGTGATGCTTCACTGACTTTGTTTTGCTTTATCAGGACGATGTTGCTGAGTTCGTGCCACCCCGTATGTCTATCCATTACCAGGGGACATATGGGCCGATTGAGAAGATATTTCCTCCGGCTCCTACGATGAGCGCTTCGTAGAGCGGTCGATTCCTCGCCACCAGACTCGGGTAAGCTTGTTTATTTGCAACTTTTGTCCATATATATTATGCACGTTTACTAACTGATTTCTTTGACAGTTCTCATGCGAGGTGGTTTCGGCGATGGCACGATGCATAGATGCCTTCCGGAGCCAGCTTGTCCGGATGAGGAACGTGGCTACCTGCCGTCGGGACGACGCCGTTCAGGAGGTAGTCTTCCCTTTTGTAGACACCCATTTGTGACTCCCCAAAACCAAACCCGGTGATGAGTACCTTTCGCGTCGAATCATAATCGAATGAAGTGAAAGTGTGGAAAGTCTAGTGTTGCGGATAGTTTTAATTTCTTTTCTCTTCTCTCTGTTTTTGAAAACTTATTTTAAGAAAACAGCCAATCCAGTTTGGTTGGTCCATGATATGGGTCTAATAGTAGTGTAGTTGGATGGGGCTTGACAAGATCTTTCCAACGATATATTATAAGCCCAATTCCGATGAATATTGAGGAATTTATGGCCAATTTACTAAACTGGGCCCGGTTTGAGCTTTATATGCGGCCCAATGATCTAGGGGAGGGCCTAATATGGATTTATCATTCATAATGCAATTAGGAATGGTTTTAGTCTTCTAGATTCTTCTAGAAGGTTCTTTTCATTCCTAATTCAATTAACATTGATAAATTGACTTTTGTTGACTTTTCAGAGTTTTAATTAAAATCAAAGAGCATTTTTGAGGAAAAATATGATTTTATCCTCCTGTACGGCAATTTTTATCTGATTTTAAGAAAACGCGTGATTTTCTGAATCAGCGCCAAACGCCAGCTATAGCGCATGGCGCTACGCTTGGCGCCTAGCGCTAGTGTTGGCGTCTGGCGCCAATAGCCAGCGTTGGCGCTAATTAATTTTTATGTGCGCCGGACTCTGTTTTGATATTTTATCTTTTTGGCTGATTTTCTTTATAAATAACGTGCTAAAAATTCCGTTTTCATTAACCAGTTTTCATTAACAATAACCAATTTTCATTCACCTACAATCAATTCTTTCTCTCTCTCTCTCTTTTTCTAAACTAGCTTCTCTCAAATATAAAAAATTCCGCACTCATTAGATCTAGATACACCTAGCCATATTCGAAGTTGCCTTCGCCCTAGACGTGAAAGGTTTAATTTCTTAGGGTTTGGTCCCAAATCTCTATTTCCATTATTTAATTTAATTGTTGTTTATTATTTTCCTTGAAGTTACTAATGTGTGTATTTTGTTTTTAGAAAGAGGTACGAGGCATCAAAGTAAGTGCTTTAATTGATTTTATTGATATTACGATATAGAAATCATGTTTAGGATGTTATTTTGATTCCTAGTATCATGTCTATGGTAAATTTAATATTAAGTATGATTAAAAGTACGATGCCTTTTATTTTCTTCCTAATATTTATGATTGTTAGTATCTTGTTAGGGTTAAAGCTTTGATCTTTAATGTTTAGTGACATGCTAGGGTTTGTTATTAATCTTGTTAGTATCATGCCTAGGATCTTGCTATTATTATTATGCTTTAACATGTTTATGATTATTTTTAATTATGATTTTCATAATAATTATTATGATTATGTTGCTTTATGATTTTTTTATTGTTATTTCTTGATCACGCCTTTTATGTATTTTTAAAGGGAATTTGTAGTTGTAATCATGCTTAATAAGATAATTAATAATCTTGTTTAGGGTTAATTTGATTATAATTCAAGTGATCGCCAATAATAGATTTGTTTGTGCATTAAATTCAACCAACATAGATAAATAGGTTTAGGGTTAATCCTATTGCTTGTATGTTAATCAGAAAGCGCACATGAATACGATCTGAATAAAGTATAGGCCTATTATTAGGGCAGGTTCAATCTCTTTTAGGTTGGATTTGTACCTTCATCCCCGAACCCTATTTGGTTCAAGACCTTATGGAGTTGACGATCTCTTGGATCGTTAAGGGGTGTAACCTTCACCCTGTGAACGGTTTACAAGTTCCTAAAAAAACTTGTTGGCGACTCTTTTGCTCTATCTTCTTCCCTTTTGAATGCCACCGTACTTTATTGTATGATCACAGTGGGGTTCAAGTTAGGGGATTAATGCTTGAAATATTCCCTACTGTTTTTGGCGACTCCACTGGGGAGGATTTCTATTTTAATTCCTGAATTTGTTTCGGCAATGATTTAGAATGAGTGGATGAGACTCGAAACGTTCTAAGTATTTCATGTGCGTAATTTTGATTAACATTATTGTCATATTTATAAAAAAGATCTCATTGGAAAGACCATCCGTAATGAGTTAAAAACATAGGATTTTACACGTAGGAAATTTGAGAAATATCTTTCACAACTAGGACCGAAATAACACTGCGCGAAACTGGAAAATTTTATGGAGCACAGAAAGCTGCTGAGGCATGTAGGAATTAGCGTCAGCAGCCAGAGCATTGGCGCCAGACATTTAACTGTAGCGCCAGACCACAGGCTTGTCGCCAGGCGCTACAGCTAAAACCTGGTGCCAAGCTCTATTTGCTGGCGTCAAGTTCCTCCAATACCGAGCCAAAAATATGCGTTCTAATTTTGACCAGTTTTCCGTATTGTTTGCTCGATCCTACTTCCTGATTGAATTTTTTTTCTCACTTTTCTGAAACCCGTATGTGTTCTACATATGGACATAACCCTTTGGGAATTCATTCTCCATCTACCTGATTGAACGCTCTGAGCAACAAAGGGTACATCCGAGAATGTTGAATTTACCAAACCATGGAAGCGAGTTTTTTTCTAAAACTCGCGGTGTCCCATCCACTCGCGCCAACCCTTCACGGTTAGGGTTCCGCGCGGTGCATCCGGACAATTAACCATGGACCCTCTATTGACTAAACCATATCCCTAACTTTAGAGAACTAGAGCCATGGTTAGGTTGCAAACTCATTGCATCATATTATGCCTACTTGACTAATTGTGCATTAATTGTTGTGCATATATATGTTTTTTTAACCGTTTGTTTAACTTGTGTTGAGATTAAATAAATTAATGACTTAAAGAAATTTTTCTAATTAATTAATTGATTAATTAATTTGAGTAAATAAAGTCTAATATTTTAATCAGAATTGACCTAGTACAACTATAGGCATGTCCCTGTTGATTAATAACACCGAAAACAGTCTCAGATTGAAGCTCCAGCATTGGCGCCAAAGTCTGGACTGTAGCACCACTCTGTGGAGTGTGGTGCCTGGCGACAACTCTGTCGTCTGGCGCTACACTACACAGTGTGACGCCAGTCCTGTCGTTTTGTCGACAGTTCGGATTATTGATTGAGTCATCACCTAGTGTCTAATTAACCAGTTTGCTAATTAATTCGATTAAATTTCGATGTCAATAACACTGTATTAAGTCATTAATTGAGTCTAGTAACATAGTCTAGCCACATGGTCATGACACGAGTCTTAACATGTCACCTACACTCACTAGTCTCAGCACACACTTCGAGTATATTTCACCATGACCATGTCTTAGGTTCATGCATGAGTCGGTCTTTTTCCGTCATTTAAGTTGGGGGGTACATTCTACTCTTAATTCTCCATATCCCTCCATCTACATCATTTTTCTTCACATTCTATTCCAATATTTCTTCACTTCCTTCATCCATTGCATATTAAATAAAGCTTGAGTCAAATAATTAACAAAAAATATCCCCAAATTCCTTCTCCACATTACTTGGTCGAGGAGAGAAGGGCGATTAATCAAGAACAACCTCTTTATTCAAGTTTCACTTTTTGATAAATCAATTCGTCAAAAGAGGAAGGCTAAAAAGATAATGGCAAGTCAAGAAGAGGTCAATGAACTTAGGAATCAATTGAATGACGTGACTGAGGTGTTAAAGGCTTTAACCCTCAAAATTGATGACCCTGTGAAGCAA
Source organism: Chenopodium album (assembly GCF_948465745.1). Lineage (NCBI taxonomy): Eukaryota > Viridiplantae > Streptophyta > Magnoliopsida > Caryophyllales > Amaranthaceae > Chenopodium > Chenopodium album. The sequence goes on from NC_137837.1 coordinate 23,693,057, forward strand.
CAACAAATGAACCTCATGCAAGAAAGTTTGAGGAATTTATATAGTGACTATAAATTTCAGGGCATGAGTTCACAAGGGGTCTCGCTGGACAAGGAACTTCTTCCGCATAAGTTCAACGCCACTGACATCCCTAAATTCAAGGCAACAGATAACCCTTACTTCCATCTAAGAGCTTTCGAAACTATAATGAACATTAAGGGTATCCATAAGAAGGTTTTCCCCTCTCTGTTCTCACTATCTCTTGAGACCGTTTGCCAGTAATGGTACTTCTCCCTTGACAAAGAGAAAACCTCTACCTGGGAATTGATAGTAAACGCTTTCATTGATAGGTACAAGTGCAATATTCAAGTTGAAACCGACTATAGTCAACTTGAGATGCTAAGACAAAAAGAGAATGAAGGCTTTACTTCTTTCTTTAATAAACGGAGGGAAACTTCCTCTAAGATGATTGAGGTGCCCACTAAAAACGAATCTGTGAGGATGTTTATCAAGAATCTCCAAGAGAAGTATTTGAAGCATTTAAAATATCAACACAATATGAATACTTTCAAGGCCGTTTATGACATCGGAATTGAAATCGAAGATGACCTCGCAAAACAAATAGCTACTAACAATAGTAATCACAGTGGCTGGAAAGGAAAGAGGAACGACAATCCTTCTTCTTCCAAAAACGCCCACTCTAGTAATAATGTTAGTACCTTTGACCATAATGGTGTCTTAGCCATGGACAATCAAGGATCTAAAAGGAAACCCAGGAGAGAACTCACACCCATTGGAATGACCTACGATGGTGCTTTCGACCGTCTCTACGATCGAGGATTAATCAAACCTATTGGCCCTACCGAGGATCCAACGCCAGAAAATCGATCTTCGAGATGGAATCCCAACTCCTATTGCAAGTACCATCGAGGAAACGGCCATACCACTGATGAATGCTACAGGTTTCAAAATCTCATTCAAGATCTCAAAGAAGCAAACAAGATCCCATTGCCTCTAGCTAGCGAGAAGACTGGGTGATGATGAAGAAAATGACACAAGACAAGAGGCGAGCTTCAACGACAAGATTTCATGACCTCCTTTTTCATTTTTTTCCTTTCCCAAATAAGTCTAGCATAGGCACCTTTCTCTTCCCTTAGATTAATCTTGTAGATTCTTTCTTTTCCTTTAATAAAATGAGCATTTATTTCTTACATATGATCATTTCATTATATTGCATAAAAAAAAAATCCATGTCGAGCTAAGCACAAGGTATACCAATGATTTGAGGCACCCCTTGTAGCCACATCATATTACCTTTCACCCTTCAAATATTCGATCCTTTCTTCATAAACCACTTTGAGCCTCGTCTAACGATAGACCTTTCATTCTTCAACCTACATCTACCTAACCTTGGGATGGGATGGTGTGCAACTTATGCAATTCTAAAAAAGGCTTGAGTGACTTCAAAAGATTAAAATAGCAAAAAAATAAGCAAAAACAAAAAATAAATAAAAGTGTACAAAAGGACAAGTGTTCCAATGTCTTTGATATGAACATGTCTTTGATAAGAACACGTCTCAGATTGCGTCTCTTATCGAGTGCTCGGTACCGTGCCTGAGAAACATGAATGCCAAGTGAGCGATAGACCGCATGATCGGGATTGCCCACACTTATAAAAATGAAATAAATAAAGCAAAAGAAAGAGCTAAAAAAGAGTAGAAACTCAAGCATAAAAATATAAAGATTCAAAAGCGAGGTTGCACACCTTGGGGGCTTATCTAGGGTCTTGAGCTTTTATCCCTTTCTTCTATAACCTCTAGCCTAACCACGTTACAAACCCTTAAAAAGACCTTTTTGAGGTATACATACACTTGTGCGAGGTTCGGCTAGAGCTACGTTCGGCCTGATTCCTAACGGATATGTAGGCAACCTCACATCGAGGTGCGGCCGTAATAAACATGCATTTATATTCACATTCACACACCTACACCATGATCATATCAAGGGATCTCTAATGCTCATCCCTATTCATGTAGAGCTAGACTTGGGGGCTTGATCCCTACATCGTTAGCTTACCTAACCTAAAAGTCACCATCACTTGACTCTTCTTGAAATAATATATTTTCCCACACACTTAGCCTTTGCGGCCTAACTTTAGTGTCACTTTCACACACATCACACATACATGACCAAATATACTTCCCTTAGGAACCCTTTGTCATGAAATCTTAACATAACGCTGAAGCATGTATTGTTATGTCAAAATCACTCATTAATCATAATTGTTATTGCATCACGAAGTATGAAGTGCTTAGCCTCCGTGCCTAAGTTACCCAAATGCTTTCATCATTGAGTCAACCATTGAGATAGCCTAGGATGGATTAATCTTTACACCTTGAGAGATAGTATCAAACAACATTTGGCTAAGCTCATTCAACATGCACCTTCAACACTTCGATCCTTTTTCGCGTCTTTATTTTTCGGGAGAAAGTCGGTACCCTCCACAAAAATGACGGAAAATTTTTGCTTTTTTGCATTTTCGAGTCGCACAATCAACACTATGCACACACGGGTCATGAGTCACACGTGTCATTACACTTCGAGTCGAGTCAACCTCGAGTCAATCACAGAGAGTCAAGTTTATACCTTGAGTCGTGTCAAGTCGATGAGTCAAGCGACGTTAAACCTTAGGTCAACCCTAAGATAATTAAAGAGATTAGCAAAGTTCTATAGTAAAAAATACATACAGGTGCAGCAGAATACGGAAGACCCTACTCCAGCGCCAGACGACAACATCTAGCGTATGGCAATAGATTTCAGCGCTTGGCGCTAGATCTCAGCATCTGGCGACAGAGCCAATTCTTGGCGCCAGAGATATTTCAGCAGCGACAGAGCTCGAAGCCTCTCAAAATAGTTATTTCGACTTCATACAGCAATTTCAGGTTCCTTGGTATGCTAGTTAGCCCCTATAAGCAATTTGACATGATTAGTAATCGGCTCGATTACAATCGTGGTAAGTGATTGACCTGACAAAAAAATCGTCTCACTTAGCTTAAGCGCCTAAAACACTGGCTCATTACAATCGGTTTAAAAGCAAGCACTTAAACGACAATATTTCCAAATATGGATTGTCGCGCATTCTTCTTAAACGACAATTTTTCCAAAAGTTGGATTGTCATCCCCAACTGACAATATTTCCAAAAATGGATTGTCTTGCATCTTCTTCAACGACAATTTTTTCCAAGATTGGATTGTCATCTCTGGCAAGGTTTCCAAGAGTGGATTGTCGTGCTCCTTCTTTGTTTGGCAAGTTTTTTTTCAAGTTCGGATTGTCATACATTCATCGACTCATTGGCAAGTTTTCCGAGATTGGATTGTCGTACACCCAGTTTCCTATGGAAAAATTTCCCAAAGGATTGTTGTAGGACTCTATTCATCATAAATTTCGGCAAGAGTTCCTCAACGCGGATTGTCATTCATTTCTGCAAGTGGCAAATTTTCCCGAAGTGGATTGTCGATCGACTCTTTTTTGCAAATGTTCCAAGACGCGGATTGTCAATTGTGGCAATATTTTCCTAAAAGGATTGTCGCATAGCGTTGGCAAATTTCCATGGTGGATTGCTTTCAAGAGTTATGTTCCAAGATGTGGATTGTCGATCGTAGAAAAATTCTTATGACAGATTGTTACGAAGCATTGGTAACTTTTCCTAAAAATTGGATTTTGGCAAATTTTCCGAGATACGGATTGTCGCTTCATCGTAGCAACATTTCCAAAGATGGATTGTTACGAAGCATTAACAACTTTCCCTAAATCGGATTGTCATACATCATACAAGAGTTGTGTTGGCAACTATTCCCAAATAAAAGAGGATTGTCATCACAGCAAAAGCACAGAAATAATGGTTCACAAGCAGCAAACCAACGACGTACTGGCATAACGGAAGCAAAGTTCAAGCAAGCTTTAGAGATCGGCAAGCGTTGGTCTTCGGAAAATTTTTCTTCGGAATATTATCATCGAAGCTCTTTGCTCTAGAGACGCGTGGACATATTATCAAAGCTCTTTTGTTCAGAGACGCGTTGACATATCATTCGAAGCTCTTTTGTTCAGAGACGCGTGGACATTTCATTCAAGCTCTTTTGCTCAAGAGACGCATGGGCATCCTATTATCAAGCTCTTATTGTTCAGAGATGCGTGAACATTTCTTTCAAGCTCTTTTTCTTAGAGACGCGTGGGCATCCTATCATCAAAGCTCTTTTATTTAGAGACGCGTGGACATATCATTCAAGCTCTATTGCTCTGGAGACGCGTGGACACATCATTCAGAAGTTCATATCCAAAAAAAAAACGAAGCTCTATTGTTCAGAGACGAGTGGACATATCCAAAAAAGAAGCTCTTTGTTCAGAGACGCGTAGACATATCCAAAAAAAGAAGCTCTATTTTTCAGAGACGAGTGAACATCGAAATAGCAATATGGTGTTCCCTTAGACGTGGAAGATGGTCATAAAGCGGAAGGGGATGATTTCAAGCGAAGTTATCTTTGATAGTATTCCCTTGGACGTGGAGTATTATCATAACGGAAGAGGATTGTTCCAAGCGAAGCAATCTTCGATAATATTCCCTTGGACGTGGAGTATTATCATAGCGGAAAAGGATTGTTTCAAGCGAAGCAATCTTCGATAGTATTCCCTTGGACGTGGAACATTATCAAGGCGGATATTGGAAACAGTTACAAGTGTAGCGGTTTTCAAGCGGGATGACATTCTCTTGGCAGAAGGTCATCAAAACAACGGCAAAGCGGCGGCAAATCAGTTACTTTTAGAGACGTGTGCTTGACGGTGCAAAATACGTGTTTCTTAACTCTTTTATCTGTTTAACTAACGCTAGTTTGCAGGTGTCGGTGTTACAAGAGTGACTTAGAATCGCAGAACGTTCTGAATCATTTTACGTCCCTATCGATACTTTGACTTTTGTTTTCGAATCTCGCGTTTCTCCAAACTCAGTCAAAGTGGGGGCTTCTGTAGACACCCATTTGTGTCTCCCCAAAACCAAACCCGGTGATGAGTACCTTTCGCGTCAAATCATAATCAAATGAAGTGAAAGTGTGGAAAGTCTAGTGTTGCGGATAGTTTTAATTTCTTTTCTCTTCTCTCTGTTTTTGAAAACTTATTTTAAGAAAACAGCCAATTCAGTTTGGTTGGTCCATGATATGGGTCTAATAGTAGTGTAGTTGGATGGGGCTTGACAAGAGCTTTCCAACGATATATTATAAGCCCAATTCCGATGAATATTGAGGAATTTATGGCCAATTTACTAAACTGGGCCCGGTTTGAGCTTTATATGCGGCCCAATGATCTAGGGGAGGGCCTAATATGGATTTATCATTCCTAATGCAATTAGGAATGGTTTTAGTCTTCTAGATTCTTCTAGAAGGTTCTTTTCGTTCCTAATTCAATTAGCATTGATAAATTGACTTTTGTTGACTTTTCAGAGTTTTAATTAAAATCAAAGAGCATTTTTGAGGAAAAATATGATTTTATCCTCCTGTACGGCAATTTTTATCTGATTTTTAGAAAACACGTGATTTTCTTAATCAGCACCAAACGCCAGCTATAGCGCCTGGCGCTAGTGTTGGCGTCTGGCGCCAATAGCCAGCGTTGGCGCTAATTAATTTTTATGTGCGCCGGACTCTGTTTTGATATTTTATCTTTTTGGCTGATTTTCTTTAAAATAACGTGCTAAAAACTCCGTTTTCATTAACCAGTTTTCATCAACAATAACCAATTTTCATTCACCTACAATCAATTCTTTCTCTCTCTATCTTTTTCTAAACTAGCTTCTCTCAAATATAAAAAATTCCGCACTCATTAGATCTAGATACACCTAGCCATATTCGAAGTTGCCTTCGCCCTAGGCGTGAAAGGTTAAATTTCTGAGGGTTTTGTCCCAAATCTCTATTTCCATTATTTAATTTAATTGTTGTTTATTATTTTCCTTGAAGTTACTAACGTGTGTATTTTGTTATTAGAAAGAGGTACGAGGCATTAAAGTAAGTGCTTTAATTGATTTTATTGATATTACGACATAGAAATCATGTTAAGGATGTTATTTTGATTCCTAGTATCATGTCTAGGGTAAATTTAATATCAAGTATGATTAAAAGTACGATGCCTTTTATGTTCTTCCTAATATTTATGATTGTTAGTATCATGTTATGGTTAAAGCTTTGATCTTTAATGTTTAGTGACATGCTAGGGTTTGTTATTAATCTTGTTAGTATCATGCCTAGGATCTTGCTATTATTATTATGCTTTAACATGATTATGATTATTTTTAATTATGATTTTCATAATAATTATTATGATTATGTTGCTTGATGATTATTTATTGTTATTGCTTGATCACGCCTTTTATGTATGTTTAAAGGGAATTTGTACTTGTAATCATGCTTAATAAGATAATTAATAATCTTGTTTAGGGTTAATTTGATTATAATTCAAGTGATCGCCAATAATAGAGTTGTTTGTGCATTAAATTCAACCAACATAGATAAACAGGTTTAGGGTTAATCCTATTGCTTGTATGTTAATCAGAAAGCGCACATGAATACGATCTGAACAAAGTAGAGGCTTATTATTAGGGCAGGTTCAATCTCTTTTAGGTTGGATTTGTACCTTCATCCCCGAGCCCTATTTGGTTCAAGACCTTATGTAGTTGACGATCTCTTGGATCGTTAAGGGGTGTAACCTTCATCCTGTGAACGGTTTACAAGTTCCTAAAAAAACTTGTTGGCGACTCTTTTGCTCTATCTTCTTCCCTTTTAGACGCCACCGTACTTTAGTGTATGATCACAGTGGGGTTCAAGTTAGGGGATTAATGCTTGAAATATTCCCTACACCTTTATATATGTTTTGCATTACCGCTTCGATTTTGCCTGTTTCTGATTTTAATTTCTTTTGCAGGGTCAGCCTATTCCTTCTCGTACCCGCACGAGACTGAGATGCGGAGGGATCCGGCGAGGTCTAGCTCGATACGTCGCCGCACTACTTCAGGAGATAGAGGCGGTCGCTCTGAGGCTACCCGTACTGATGTGGTAGAGGGTTCAGGTTCTTCTTCTGAGGGTGCACATGCTGCGCCGGTAGGCCTAGGAGAGGCTACCTCGGCTCTTAGAGGTGGTGGGATGTATGAGGTTGGCTCGTCATCGCAGCAGCCTCCGCAGCCTTAGCCTCAGGTTGATCTCGGGTGGACGGGTCCTACGTTGAGCTTTCCTCCTCTCGCGGAGACTGGAGCTGAGTTCTGGAGCTGGAGCCGGAGCTGGTGAAGAGGTTACTCCTCGTACGGCAGAGTTTTATGCGATGATGGGTTTACGTCCCTCGGCGCCGTAGCTTATACCTGTGCTTTTTATTATTTATTTGACTTTGTATAGAACTTTGCCTTTCAGTTAGACTCATTTTTTTAGACATATTTTGTATATATATACTATTATGAGTTTATTTTATTTATCATGTTTTTTCATTTTTTTGTTATTATTATTATGTGCACGTTTGTGTGTGCAAAAAAAATGTGACAAATAATTTTGCGCAAAAATTCCGTCATTTTTATTATTGATGGAGAGTATCCAACTTTCTCCCCCAAAAAAAGAAAAAATGAAAAAAGGAAAAGTCAAATAAAATATTGGATTTATAAAAACTTGGAAATTAGTCTAAATAAAATCCAAAAAAGTAATATAATTAATATAATAGCTATATTAATTAAAAAAAGGAATAAAAAGATGTTTAGAAAATGATAAGAAAGCTGTAAAGTCATTAGCAGACTCGAATTAAGTTAAAAAACGCGGTTTTAGAAAGCGTGTACGACGAGGAAAATTGGCGCCAGCTGGCGCCACGCGTTTTGGTGTAGCGCCAGGCGCTACACTTAGCGTTTGGCGCCAGGCTCTGGCGTAAGGCGCCAATAGTAGCGTCTGGCGCTAAAGGGCGCTGACTCCCAATCCTTCCGAGATTAAAACTGCTCCAATTTCGTGCATAAATAGCCCCCTGCCCAGCCGATTCTTTTCATAATTTCAGCACATAAAATATTTCTTATCTTTAGAAAAAATAATATCATGTCTCTAGTTACCAAGACTTTCACCAACTACACCCATAAATGGTGTCGGTCTCTTAATGCCAAGGAAAGAAAAGAATTAGATGTGTTTCACTTGGGGAGTATTTATGGTATCAAAGGGGTAGATCTTGACTTAGATTTTATTCATACCGCTCTAGAATATTGGGATGTAGATACTCATTGCTTTAGAATAGGGTATGATGAAATTAGCCCTTTGCCGGAAGAATTTGGTGCTATTTTAGGTTTCCCTGCAATAGATCTTGTAGTAATCCCTAGGATAGATGCATATTATTATAAAGATTTTGAACGCTTCTTCAATTTAAAAGAAAGGGATCTATAAAAAATAGTAGATGGCAATATAGTTAATTTGAAAGAATTTGCTCGCCATTATTTTGATAAACCTTACTCCGAATCTTGTCATATTTATAGAAGAAGGGCTTTCTTATTTTGTATGCTTAATCAATTTTTCTTTACTAGTGGTAAAAATAATGAGGGTCAATCAATTATAACCACCGTATTAGAACAAATTGAATCAGGGAGAAATCCAATGCCTTTAATAGTTGGAGAGACTATGATTAGTCTAGATGAATTAAAGAGGAACCCAAAAGCACCTTTTCGGGGCTCTCCAATTTTATTACAGGTAGAAAAATAATATTTTTAATTACAGAAATCAAAAATATAATTTTGTATAGTAATAATAATTTATTTGCATTGCAAATTTTTTACAAATGTGGCTAATGGAAAGGCTGGAATTAATTAGCCCTCCAGACAATATTGAGAAGTACACTCAAAATTGCTTCGTGAGGAGGAAGAAACGCTTCTCTAAGATGGGGCGCCACGAATGGAAGTGGGTCTTCGAATCTCGCAATTTTGTCATCAAGTGGGTCATCCCTTGGTGGAAAATAGAAAGGATGGTTGGTGTCAACAAGAAACCATTCTGCCGTCTTCCAAGCTTGTCCCGTATGACTTATTATTATCCCTGTAGGGTAAAAAGACAATACGACCTACTTCAGAATATTCCTTCCGGAGATCTTTGTCCTCCCTATGAGTTCCCTGTCTCCTAGGAAGTAGACAAATTTGATGCTTATTGGAGTGCCAGACCTCTAAGGGAAGTAATTACCCAAAAGGTTCCTCCTTCCTTGCCCAATGATGTGAAGAAGTGGCTGCTGAAGAAACCTTCAAAGGACTCGAAGAAAAATCAGAGCAAAACTGATGTGAAGAGTCGTCTAGGTGACAAGGTGGTTCCTGTTAGGGAACGCTTAGGTGAAAGAATTGAATTCAAAACACCTACAATGCCTAGGAAGAAGAGTACTACAAAAGATAAGGGAAAAGGAAAGCTGACACCACAGAGAAAAAAGTTTGGGTAGAAAAGAAGCATGGAGTCCTAGCTGAAGGGGAAACTATCTACTCCAAGATTGAATGTAGGTCCTCTAAAGGATGCCTACTAGCTAAGGTTATGGATGAGGAAGAGGAAGCAGACAAAAATTGGAAAAGGGCTAGGAAAGAAAAAGAAGATTAAGAGCATTGCTTAATTTTTAATTAGTAGACTTAGTTTATTTTTTTATTTAAAGTTAATTTATTTCAACTTCATTTAAATTCCATCAATAATATAATTTTATTTTATTAATGAAATTTCAGCTTTTAATTAAATTATTTACTTTAAATTTATTTTATTAAAGCAATGAAAACCGGAAAAATTAATTTTCCAGAAATTTTTCGAGTACGGAAGTCGAAAATTTTCCGAAAAACACCGAAATGCTCCCAGAATTTAACTGTGAATTGGCGCCACTATTTCGAGACTGGCGCCGGCCGTGGCAGTCCGGCGTCAGGCGACGGATGCTGTGGTTTGGCGCTAACGGTCATCGGCTGGCGCCAGAGTGTTTTCTGTGACGCCGATGTTCCGTTGATCTTCTGTCGAATTTTTAATTATTTCTGGGATGCGAGATTTTAAAAAATAAAGTGGCCGCACCCGTAAAGGGTTGCCTACGTATCCTTTCTTAAGGAATCAGGCCAAACGTAGCTCTCTTGAGTATCCTACTCAAGTAATTATGGGTAGTATTTCTTAATTTGGTAAAGATTTGTCATGTTCGAGAACTCATTGCCATCCATATCAGTTAGTTTTGCTGCACCTCCTGACAGGATTGTTTTGACAATGTAGGGTCCAGACCAATTAGGTCTAAATTTTCCCCGTGGGTCTAAAACATTTTTCCTTAGTGCTTTTAACACCAAGTCTCCTACTTTGATGTTTCTTGTCTTGACCTTCTTATTAAAATGCCTAGCCATACGAGTTTAATAACACTGAGTGTGATGTGGAGCTTCTAGTCGCTTTTCATCGAGTAGAATTAACTCTTCATATCTTGCCCTAGTCCATTCAACTTCATCAAGTTTACTCTCTAACGCGATGCGTAGAGATGGAATCTCTCATTCAACAGGTTGTACGGCATCCATTCCAAATACCAAGGAAAATGGCGTATTTCCCGTTGATGTGCGAATTGACGTGCGATAACCCCACAACGCGAAGTGAAGTTTGTCAGTCCAATCCTTATAGTTTTCCGTCATTTTCTCGATGATAGTCTTTAAATTTTTATTAGCTGCCTCGACTACTCCTTTTTCTTGAGGCCTATAAGGGGAAGAATGATGATGTTGAATGCCATATTTTTGTAGCAATTCTTCACATTTGGCTTGAAAGTGAGTTCCATTGTCACTTATCATTTCATGTGAGACTCCATATCGACAAAAAATATTTCTCTCGATAAAGAGTGCTACATGTTTTGCAGTGAGTTTAGCGTATGATTGCGCTTCGACCCAATTTGTGAAGTAATCAATTGCTACTAGGATATATTCATGGCCTCCTGTTCCTGAGGGAGTCATTTTGCCGATGATGTCAATTCCCCATGTAGAGAATGGCCATGGTGACGTGTAGGTGTAGAGCAAGGACAGAGGAACTTGTAAATTGGCATAGATTTGGCACTTAGGGCATCTTTTTACGTATTGATGGCAATCCCTATTCATTGTTGTCCAATAATATCCTTCTCGCATTATCTTTTGGACTAACATTTTGCCATTTATGTGAGTGCCACATATTCCTTCGTGGACTATTCTCATTGCTCTTTGTGCATCCTTTTTCCCTACACAAAAGAGAGCTCGACCCTTAGGTACCCTTTTATGTAGCTCGTTGTCTATGAGTACATATTGGGAAGCTAAGAGTCTTAATGCTCGTTTTGCTCTTTTGTCAGCATGGGGAGGGTATTCTCCTTTGGTGACGTAATTAAGTATATTCGTGTACCACGGTTCTTCTTCTGCTTCTTCTTCGTCTTGGACTACTTTTTCATCTTTTATAGCCTGGATGTATGCTGGTTTGTGCCTTTTCTCTATAGTTAGAGGCATTTGCTCGATTTCCGTGGGAATCCTAACCATCGAGGCTAGTCTTGCCAAGGCATCAGCAAATTGATTTTCTTCCCTAGGTAGATATGTGTATTATACCTTCTCTAACTGATCAGTAAGAGTTTCCAGATAGGTTTGGTAAGGGGCTAGACTTTCACTTCTTACTTTCCACCTTTTGGATATTTGATTGATGATTAATGATGAAGAGTCTCCGAATATCCTTAACTTTTTTACTCCCAATGCCAAAGCAGTTTCAAGGCCTACCACGCATGCTTCGTATTCAGCAGCGTTGTTGGTAACGTCGAAGTCAAGCTTTATGGATATTGGGACATGCTCTTCTTTAGGTGATACTAGTAATACTCCAATGCCCCATCCCTTTTGGTTTGAGGCTCCGTCGAAGTACAAGGTCCAAGTATCATCTTCAGTAACCATCAAGTCTTCATCTTGAAATTCATTGTCTTGTATTGGCGTCGAGTCTTCTATTGGAAAGTCCGCTAGAAAGTCTGACACCACAGATCCTTTGATAGCTTTTTGCGGCATAAACCTTACATCAAACTGGGCTAGATTGGCTATCCATATCGATATGCGTCCATTGAGTGTAGATTTCTCGAATAGATACTTGAGTGGATCTAATCGGGAGACTACAAAGACGGTATGCACTAGCATGTAATGTCTTAACTTGGTTGTGGCCCACACCAAGGCGAGGCACAATTTCTCAAGTGGTGTATAACGTGCTTCATATTCAAGCATTTTCTTGCTTAGATAGTATATCGCATTTTCTTTTCCTTCTGCTAGCATAGCTCCCATTGTTTCTTTGGTAACCGTCAAATACAACCTAAAAGATATTCCGGGAAGTGCTGGTGCTAATACGGGAGGATTTGCAAGATAGGCTTTGATCTTTTCAAAGGATTTTTGACACTCGTCATCCCATATCACTAGCACATTCTTCTTAAGCTTCTTGAAGATTGGTTCACATATCATTGTTAATTTTGATATGAACCTACTTATGTATTGCAACCGGCCAATAAATCCTCGAATCTGTTTGTCGGTTTTGGGCGGTGGCATTGACATGATCGCTTTGATTTTGGTTGGGTCTACTTGATGTCCTGGACGGTCTTTTGATTTACAATCATGTCGTCGACATATACTTCGACCTCTTTATGCATCATGCCATGGAGTAAGGCGGTTGTTGCATGTTGGTAAGTAACACCCCGCGTTTTTCAACCCGAATGGCATTACCGTGTAGCAGTAAGTGCCCCATGGTGTTATGAAAGTTGTTTTCTCCATGTCTTCTTCTGCCATGAGGATTTGATTATAACCTGCGTACCCGTCCATGAACGAGAGAAGTGCGTGATTTGCCGTGTTATCTACTAGAATGTCGATGTGTGGTAAAGGGAAGTCGTCCTTTGGACTTGCCTTATTTATATCTCGATAGTCGACACACATTCTTACCCTTCTATCTTTTTTCGGAACTGAGACGACGTTGGCGACCCATTCAGGGTATTTAGATACCCTGATGAAACCTGCAGTTTTTTTTTTTGACCTCTTCTTTTATTTTAAGAGCTACGTCAGGTTTCATTCGACGTAACTTTTGTTTTACAGGTTTCAATCCTGGAATTAGTGGTATAGTGTGTTGAGCTATTTCTCTATTAATGCCTGACATATCTTCGTATGACCAAGAAAATACATCGATAAACTCTTTAAGTAAGTTAATTAAATTGGTTCTTTCTTGTTCATTAAGTGTTAGTCCGATTTTAACCTCTCTTTTATTGGTTGAATCATTTGAGATATCAACCGTCTCAGTTTCTTCAATTACTGGTGTTTTCTTTTCGAGTGTTTCCATTGCTTTAATAATTTCTTTGTCTTTTTCATTGTTAGTTAAGCAATGCTCGTCATCTTGGGTTAGAGAAGAACACAAGAAATAAGGAGAAGAAGAAATATTATTGTATTATGAGATCATTACATCAAAGAGTGATATGTCCTCAGGGACTTGATCACTAATTATTCTAGGAGAAGAGATGGAGGGGGGAGGTGCTACTACTAAAGAACTAGATGACTCTATAGGGAGAGACTCTGACTCTGACTCTGACTCTGACTCTGACTCAGACGACTCTTCAAACATTGGTCCTTGCCCTGTTGTGATAGATATTTTTCTTCTACTTGGAGTAGTCACCTTGACGGTCTTGCGCCACCCTTGTAGTGATCCTTCCGCTGGAGTGATTAGCTTCGAGGGATCGAAGATTTCGCTTTGTAGGACTGTTTGAATGAGCGAGGAGTTATCCTCTTTGTAAGTGGGCTCATTCTTTTCTTGCCTAAATAATAATTCCATGACGTTAAAGTCAAAGCATGGGGGTACTTTCTCCTTATGGACAGGAGTTGGGATTTCATATGTGAAATAACAATCCAAGAAAATCTCAAATCCCGTTTGCCTTATACGTTCATTTCAACTTTTGTTTTCTTAAACTGCTTGACGATATCATTGTCTTCAATGATAGGTATGGGAACTTGTTGTGTGGTTGGCATGGGTTGTGTTGAAATGGAAGGTTGCATTCTTCCGGATCTTGTGAGGACGTCTATTGATGAATCTTCTTTAGCCCAAAAGTCGTCCATGGCGTATGATACAGAAGGTGGAGATCCTACTATGTCTTTTAAATAGACGTCTTCTTCATCACTGTCCCAAACTCCATTAATGCTTGCATCGTCTTCTTATGGAACTTGGACTAGTTTCTTTTCATCAATCATTTTCTGAATTAAATCCTTAAATTTAAAACAGTTTTCGATAGTGTGACCCCTTGATTGATGATACTGACAGTAATATCTTTCTGTCCTTTTCAATGATTCGAATGGTCTCGGTTCGAGAGGTTTGATCTCGCCATTCTCGGAGAGCATTTCGAACATTTGTACATATGGGATCCCAATTGGAGTGTAGATTCTATTACTCTTCTTGGGTTTTTCGGTTACTTGTAGAGGAAAATGCTTTGCCTCATAAGTCGTTCCCCTGGGTGTGAATTCTCTCTTAGGTTCATCTTTTGGGAGTGGAACCTTGTCATATTTCTTCTGAAGTTCCTTTATAGCCTTGAGAGTTTCACGTAGCAAATGCGATCCTTCCATCATAGACAGTGTGAGTGATTATATGTCTTCTATATTTGCCGGTTCTGGAAGGCTATCCATGGCGTCGAAGAAGATCTCCTCCTCTTCTTCGATGGCATGGATTTCTTTGACAGGTTTAATGAGAGACGAGGGGTCAACCTCGTTTTCCACATCAGAGATAGCCAAGGCATGAGCGAGAGGTGCATTATCAATACTTGGCTTCTTACTGGCAGGGGGCAATGGTAGCTTGTTGTTGTCGATTAAGTCTTGGATAGCTTCCTTAAGCTTCCAACTGTTTTCGGTGAGATGACCCCTACCTTGGTGGTACTTGCAGTGTGTAGTGGGGTTCCAGTTAGTCGACCTCTTTTCGACTGGTGGGTCCCCAAATGGTCCAATAGGAAATATAAGACCTTTTGCATTTAATCGATCAAATGCGGTGTCATAACTCATGCCAATGGGAGTGAAGTTCCTCCTAAATGGTTTCTTTTGTCCTTGATTATTCATAGCAAGGACTTCCCCTAGGTTAAAAGTGCTAACGTTTTTTGAGTGGGTGGTTTTGGAAGAAGAAGGATTGTCGTTCTTCTTGCCTTTCCAGCCACTGTTGGAGTTATTGTTGGCAGCTTTTAACTTAGCCAGGTCGTCTTCAATATTGATTCCAATGTCATAGACGACCTTGAAGGTATGGAGATTGTTTTGATACTTGAGATGCTTGGAGTATTTTTCTTGAAGGTTTTTGATGAATAACCTTACAGACTCTTTTTCACTCGGCACCTCGATCATCTTAGCTGAGGTTTCTCTCCATTTGTTAAAGAAAGAGGTGAAGCCTTCGTTCTCTTTCTGCTTGAGGATTTCAAGCTCCCTATGGTCAGTCTTAACTTGAATGTTGCACTTGTATCTATCAACGAAAGCGTTTGCTATGGACTCCCAGGTGGAGGTCTTTTCTTTCTCGAGAGAAAAGAACCATTGTTGGCAAACGGTCTCGAGAGATAGTGAGAACAGAGAGGGGAAAACCTTCTTATCGATACCCTTAATACTCATTATTGTCTCGAAGGCTCTTAAATGAAAATAAGGGTTGTCGGTTGCTTTGAATTTCGGGATGTTGTTGGCATTGAACTTCTGCGGAAGAAGGTCTTTGTCCACCGAGACCCCTTGTGAACTAATCCCTTGAAACTTGTAGTCGCTGGATAGCTTGCTTAGACTCTCTTGCATGAGGTCCATCTGTTGTTGTTTCACGGGATCATCGATCTTGAGTGTTAGGAGCTTCAGTGCCTCAGTCACGGTAACCAGTTAGTTCCTAAGCTCATTGACTTCTTCTTGTGTTGCCATTACTGTCCTAGCTTTCCTCTTACGAGCTATGAGTTTGTCGAAAAGTTGGACTTGTACGAAAAGGTTGTCTTTGATTAACCGTCCTTCCTTTCTTGACCACGTGCTGTAATTTAAACCATTTTGCGTTTTAATTACTTGACCCAAATCGACTTTGACTTTACGGTTTTTAAGAGGAAAAAATAAAAAAATATGGGTGCATATTTTTAGGCAAAAATAATGTATATACTTTTAGAACTAAGTATTTTTTTGACAGCGAATTCAACCGAATTAATTATCACAGGTTTTATAAAATGACAACTAGTGGGGCCCGATTAGGATAGTAAATACGGGTTGCGAGCCGTTATTTATTTTTGTAAATCTAAATAAGGTTTGCGAACCGTTGCGTATTTTTGTACCTTTATATTTAGATTATTCATAGTCTTAATTACTAGTAGTTGCATAATTTATGGTGATGTCTCGAAGACGGCGTTTATAAGAAGATGAATCCATGAAGTTGCAATAAAGTCCCTTTTAAGATTTGAAGATTCAAGGTTCAAGGTACATATATATATATATATATATATATATATATATATATATATATATATATATATATATAATTGAGATCATATGAGAACCAAGGTGAATAATATGAACTAAGAACCAATCTCAGCCATTGATCGCACTCAATCTGATGGCTCACGTTTCACCCGCATTTATTAATGGCATTTTCGTAATTTTGCGGTTTTTGCAACTTTCTTTCCAGTTTTTTAACTTTTAAGGCAGTTTCATTTACTTTATCACTTATTTCATTTACTTTTACTAACTTTTTATTTACATTTTAGAAATAAAACTGGAAAATATTTACAAAGTTGAAATATTACGAAAATGTCATTAATGACACGGGAAGCATGTGAGCCATCCGATTAACATGATTTAAGGGCCTAAATTAGTTCCTAGTTCTTATTATAGCCTTGCTTCTCATTATAACTTGGTGATATATATATATGATCTCCCTCACGAATAATGAGAACTGAGAACCTTTAACAGCCATACAATAAAAAGAGAATGAACTGATAAGATCTTATATCTATTCTTGGCGTTTTTGTTCCTAAACCAACTGAATCAGGCTCTATCTCTCTTCTTCTCAAAGACAAGGTTTTATTTTTCTCTCTCTTCTCAATTAATCTTCAATATTGACAATTCGTCCCAAAATTTGTTGTAATTTGTAATAATTGAACTACAATTTCAATCCTTTTATTTAATGAGATCGAATTTTTTACCATATTATTGTAATTTTTAGGAAAAATTATCGCACTTTTCAAGCTTCATTACCTCGATTATCAGCTCGAATTTTTGAGCTGTTGAGGAACCTGATATTGAGTACAATTTACATAGTTCTTGAATAATTTGCTAGATTCGTTGCTAAATTTCTCAATGACAGGGCTAAGCACTGAAAATTTGGTACAAATAATTTTTAGTGGTTGTTTTATACGACAATCAAATTACATGCATATTATGAAGGAGTATTTGTGAGATTTTTATACTTGAATTTGTCTATTTTTTTACTTTACATTGAATTAATTTTGATGATTCAATTATTGTTGGTTATTTCTTAATGCACACTAACTGTTTGACAAATTGCCTCAATGAATCCTATTATTTTATCAATTTCAAAAATATATATATATATGGTTTTTTAATGGATGTGGCGAGTGCAATTTTGTTTCTTCTGGTGACAGGAAATCACATAGAGATGACTGGTTTGAGGTTAATAACAGAATAATCAATTCCCTCTTCACACTTATGTATCTTTATCTATGTCTTTACAATTTTGCTTTAATTTTTAATTAGGTTAGAGCAAATATTTTCCATCTGTGAGCTTGTTTTGGTGGTTGGTTTAAAGGTTCGCTAGCCTAGTTACTAATTTAAGCTATTTACTTCTTTCTTCAAGGACAATGTAGTTCTAAAAGTAAATTATATCTATTTTAAAGTAAGCTAATCCTCTCTTAAAGTAAGCATATGCTAGCCTAATTTGGGATGTGAGTCGATTTTTAAAATTGACTACATAAGCTCCCATCTCTTGTTTTCAAGATTTGGTATATCTATGACTATACTGCGTGTGTTGCTAGAGTTTTTACCAAGATGAAAAGAAGTGATGCATAGTCTACCTTTGCCTAGGTAGGTAAAACCTGTTAGTAATCCGATTAAAAAATAATGTGGGTGTTGTAATCATGAATGGAAAGGAAGTAGGTCTTGGGGTGGTTGTGCAGGACTAAAATGGCAAGATTTTAAACACACTAGTACGGAGAAGAACTAGCACGTGGGAACCAAGTGTTGCTGCTACTTTGTGTTATGGGGTTGAGATGTCATGTAGTTTTGGCTATAGCAGGGTGTGGATGGAGAATGATGCTCTCACTATCGTTGAGAAAATTAAAGGGAAAATGTCAGGGTTAGCTATTTGTTTCTCTTCACTGGCCGTGTTATTTATTCCATGTCTTAATTTGATGATTTTTGATGAAGTCATGTTAACATTTAGTTGCTAGATCTTCCCAATGATTGAGTAGGGGCATTTCCTATGTCCAATAATTAAGTTGTTTGATCCTAAGCAAAGCAATCAAGCATTATATGCTCATATAAAAGTTGTACTCAGCTCTTATCCTAGATGAGTAACCAGGTTTATTCTGAAATAAGAGTGATGATTTGTATAAAATTGAACCTTGCAAAACCTTTTAGCATGTAAAATCCTAATTAAAGATTGAAATTCTGTGGAATTCCACATTTGTCCGATATCTTTCTTTGTTGGTACAATATTATGACAGAAAATAAAATCTCATGGAGCTTAATTCCTACAAGAATATCTTCTTCTCCATCACTGGCTAGGCCACCTTCTCTTTTTTTCTAACAACTAGTTTAAGTCCCGTGCAATGCACGGTTTTTACTTAACCTAATTTTTAATTACAATATTAATTTAACAAAAACTTGAAATAGATACTTGAATTTCTTTAAAAAAATAATAATAATAATAAAAAAAAAAAAAAAAAAAGCAAAACAAAACTTGAGTTTAATATTATATTGATGTCAAAAGTTATTGATCATTAAACATTTTTTTTTTTTTTTAAAAACACAAATTTAATAATTATAGGATATTACATAAGAATTAAATTTTATGTTAATTATAACCCGTACAATGTACTTTTTTTTAGAGGAACATGTGTAATGTACATACCTCAACGTTCCAATTTTGTTGGCATGTTTTGACCGGCACAATGTTTTATAGCTTACTTTGACCGATATAATGTTTTATACAAATTTAATTGACTTTTTTTTTTATAATTAATAATCAAGGTTTTTTATTTTTATTTTATATCTTTATTTATTGAATTGTAGTGTTATTATTATAAATAAATCAACAAATATATACGTCGTAATAAAAGTTAAAGAGTCAATCCAGGTTGGTGCAAAAAAAAAAAAAAAATGATATGGAGTAGTATATTATTATTGTAATATATTACTCCCTCTGTCCCCAATTGATATTCACTTTTGAAGAATAATCACGGAAATTAAGGAAAATTAAAGAAAGTACATTGAAAAAGTAAATTTACATTGGATAAGCAAAAAAGTAGAGATAGAAAGTAATTAAAGTATATGGGAAAGTAAAATTTACATTGAAAAGTTAAATTTACACAAAGATTTTTGCAAATGTTAGAGAATTTTGGTAAAAAAATAATATTAATGATACTTGAAAAAAGCAAATGTGACTAACATTTTGGATGTCCAAAAATGACATAAGTGACTATCAATCGGGGACGGATGGAGTATATGTTTGTTTATTTTAGAAAAAAATACCTATTATAAAATAATGAAAGATAGGTTAAAATATTATTCATTTATTATCATTGAATGCATATAGATTATAGAATATACTTATTATATAATATAGTTGCCAAATTGAAGGTTAAATATTCTAATATATATAAATAAATATTCACGAAGATTTGTTAAAAAAAAAAAAAAAGGAAAGTTAAAAATGGCGGGAAATTTTTTAATTAGAACATGACAAGTGTCATGTCAGATTCACCTTTAGTATTATGTTATTGATTTCAGCACGAAAACTTATAGTTTTATGTTTTAACTCTTGTAACAGGAAATCTAAGAAGATGAGTGAGAAACAAACGGAGAAATAGGTCGATCATACACAACAAGAAAAGGAAGGGCAGTTGTTATTCATAATAAGTCTGAAAGGGTAAATTTATTAATAATCAAATTCTTCATTACCTACTAGCAATTTTAATAACAACTTCAAAAGATAATATTTTTTCTAAAATATGCACAAAAGTAGTCATTTTATTTGGAGCAAATTCAGAAATAGCATACCTGGCCTAATATGATTGTTTATACTTGTTCCAAAAAATAATATCATAACAAAGAAGATATTGTATCAATCAAAAGATGAAAGCTCTGCAGAAGCAGTTCTAAATGCAAGCAAGGTAAGACTAAAAGAAAATTTGTGATCCTTTCCTGCAAACATGCAACACAAATAATAAATATATAACACATTAGCAGGAACAAATATAAAACTCGTCCTCATTAGCATATTGCAGCATTGTATTGAGAAATGATTAGCATTTTAGTTGATTGTTAGCTAATTTATTAGAAATAAGTTGTTGAGATGAGAGTTAAGTTTGTTAGAGAAGCAGGAATTGCCCTACTCAAACAATAATTTAAGAGCTAATTATACTTTTGATGCTAAACCAACCACTTGATGTATTCCAGATATTTCAGATGAAGTTATTAGACATTGAAAAGAAACTAATAAATCGATAAGCACTGGTTAAGGTTCCATACACTTTATTGTATGTCTGTATCCAAACACATAATACTAGATCAAGTGGTTTTTGGTGTGAAAAAAGTAAATAAAAACGACTCTTAAGTGAATAAAAAAGATTTAAAGTAAACCTATTAGCTCAAGTGGTAGAGCACTATGCAGATGCATAGAGATGTAGGTTCGATTCCTACATAGGTTATCTTAAAAAGTAATTACAAAACACTCTAAAGTTATTCAAAATATTTCAAAAGTAAATAAAAATATCTCAAAAATAGGAAAACAAAAAAATAAATAACTTAATCTATGTAAAAAAAAAATCATAACTCTAGTAGAAAACACTAAAAGGGAAGCAGTTCAAACCCCCTAATGGGAAGCAGTTTTGAACTGGTCCGGCTTAGGGGTCTTCCCATTGCCAATTTAAATGGGAAGCGGTTCAAACCGCTTCCCATTTAGAGGTAATTACAAGCGGTTTTGGCACTAACCGCTTCCCATTATGCCTAAAAAATTTATATAAAAAAAAAATCACTTAAATTAATATACAAACAATTAACATATGCATAAAAATTATTTTTATTAATCAAATTATGTAATACTACATTTTCATCAAAAAAAAAAAATTGTAATATGAAAAAATACTTGAATAAAAATACAAACAATTAACATATGTATAAAAAAAATGCAGCATTTTCCTTGAAAAAAAAAAGAAAATAATAATAATAATAATAATAATAATAATAATAATAATAATAATAATAATAATAATAATAATAATAATAATAATAAAAAACAACATCCAAAACCAACCACGCGCAACCGCCACCAGCCACGCACAATTCGTCCACCAAACACTAACATTCACCCACCAAAACTAGCCCCCTTATACCGTATCACCACCACCACCAAGTACCATTAACCAACCTTTATAATTTTTTAAAAAAAAATCATCTTACCCACCACGACCTCCACCCAAACCAGATCCGCGGCCACTTGAAACAAACCAAAACAACCACACATCATCATAAAATAAAATAAAAAACCTCAAAAAGGAAAATACCTTAAAATCCCGATTTTGGCTTGAAATTATGGTTTTAAAGGTCAAATTCGACCATGAAAAACTCTAGATCTAGGGTTTTCATGGTCGTAATTGACCTAAAACCCTTTAAATCCATGGTGGTGCTTGCTAGGTGAGTCAGTGGCACTTGTGTTTGTCGGCGTTTGTGGTGGTGGTCGGCGTTTGTGGTGGTTAGAAGAGAGAAGGAGATTGAAGAGAGAAGAAGATCGAAGAAGAGGAAAAGAAGAGGAAAGATAAGGAGATCGAAGAAGAGGAAAAGAAGAGGAAAGAGAAGGAGATCAAAGAAAGGAAAACAAGAGGAAGAGAAGAGGAAGAAGGAGATCGAAGAAGAGTAAAGAGAATGAGAAGGAGAGAGATGAAGAGGGGAGAGAAAGCACCAAAAGAAGAGAGAAGAGAGGAGAGAGAAAAAGAATAAGAAAATGAAGGGAGAGAGAATATAAGGGGCGGCTACTAGCTGTACAATATTAGCTTTAGGGTTTTTTTATTAAAAGGGAAGCAGTTCATTATTCAAACCGCTTCCAATTGAATATTTGGAAGCGGTTCACTCATAAACCGCTTCCCATTTGTATGTTTCTCTCTCTTTTTTTTAGCGGGTTTTTGAGGGTTTTTGGAGTGGAATTTAATAACTGCTTCCTATTTGGGTCTTCCCAATTGATTTTTTCTGCTAGTGTAATTACTCTAAAATAAATAAATAATGCTAAAAAGTAAATCAAAGTATCATTGAAGTTAATCAAATCATCATTAAAGTATATGAATGAAAAATTATCTTAAAATGATAAATGACTAAGGATATATACTTTGTTATAGCATAAAAAGTGCGAGTTATTGACTTTCATATGTTTATAAGATGATTTGAGCCATAAGAAACTGTAAGCGTCGTTTGAAGTGCGCCTACGTTAAAAGCATGTGTGAATATGCTTGGCACTCATAGGAAGTGGGAATTGACATATACGATTAGGGACAAAAAAGTAGGGAGCCGCCAACAAGTTTTTAAGGAACTTGTAAACCGTTCACGGATCATAAAAGGCAACCAAGATAAGGGACAATGAAGGCAACAACGATTGACCCGTGAAGGTTACACCCCATTCATAATCCATGAGATTACTAACAACATATGGTTCGGAACCACGAAAGGAGGATCGGGGATGATGGTACGAAGTGAGTCATGGAGTCACATTCGCCCGTATTGGCCTCTACTCGATTCTTATATTGAAAAGCATTCCTGTGATCTCAAAGGCATACAAACAATAATTCAATTCGCTCCAAACTATTATTTAACTAAATTGGTTTAATATTAATGCACACATAATTCTAAAATATTGTGATCACTTCAATTAATAATAAGATTAAAAGGATCCTAAACCGGTTGTCCAAATTATCTTATTAGTCGTGATTTTCAATTACATATTCCCTTTAACATGCAATTAAACATGGGCACGGGCCGTGCCGGCACGCGGGCGGCACGGGCCCGGCACGACTCCGGCACGGCTCGGCACGGCACGGTCGCCGGCACGGCACGGCACGGCGGCCCACCTGTGGGCCGTGGGCCGTGCCGTGAACAAAATTGTGGGATTTGGCACGGGCACGGCACGTGGCACGCCGGGCGGCACGGTGGCCGGCACGTGGGCCGGCACGCTGGCACGACCCAGCGGCACGGCCGGGCACGGCACGGCACGGCACGAGCCCGCAAGGCACGGCCCGGCACGGCACGGCCCGTGCCATACCGTTGGAAAACTAGCCGTTTATGGCCGTTTTCCAACAGCTATAAACGGCTAGTTTTCCACCCCTTTTCCCACCCAAATTCCCTATAAATACCTCATATTTTCCTCCAAAATTTTCACAATTCATCAACTCATCTCTTCTCTCTTATTCTCTAATTTTCTTACTCCCAAATTCTCAATTCTCAAATTCCTACAAATCCTACAATCTTGCTCTCTTTTGTGAAAAAAAAAAAAAATTCCTACTCTCTTATAAATTTTACATTTTTACTATTATTACCTTTATTAGTCTACTACCAAAAAAAAAAAATTGTTATATTTACATTCGGGAAATTATAAATTCGGGAAATTATAAGTTCGGGAAATTATAAATTTGGGAAAGCATTGAAGCGTCATTGTAAGATCTAACTCAACTTTATTTTAATTTGTTATTGTTAGTTGTTAATCTTGTTATTATTATTATTATTATTATTATTATTATTATTATTATTATTATTATTATTATTATTATTATTATTATTATTATTATTATTATTATTATTATTATTATTATTATTATTATTATTATTGTATTCTTGGAAGTTGGAACTACTTAATTATATAAAAACTACTTTCTATTTTAATTGTGGGTTATTTGGATTGTTGAAATCTGTCTAAGGCGGGACTTGGGCTCTGGACAACGTCGCTCCTAACCTCTCCTACCTGGGATCTCATTGATCCAAGTAATCTACTATTATTATAATTATTTTTAAAAATTTAATTTATATAAAAACTACTTACTAATTCTTATTGTTATTGTTATTATTATTGTTGTGAATTGTTATTATTATTGTTGTGAATTGTTATTATTATTGTTATTGTTACTTTGTTATTGTTATTGTTATTTGTATTATTATTATTATTGTTATTGTTACTTTTATTGTTATTATTATTGTTATTGTTATTTGTATTATTATTATTATTGTTATTGTTACTTTTATTGTTATTATTATTAATTAATCATGGCATCAAACCCGAACGCTTCCTCCTCCTCTAGAAAAGCCAAGTCAAAACGTAGGGAATCACCAAATCCAAACACTTCAATGCCTATGCTCCCCCCTCCTAACATGCCCTTTCCCTCCCCTAACATGCCCTTTCCAAACACTTCCACCCCTTTCTTTAATCCCCAAATCACGGGAGGGCAAGAACAAATGGATGATATGGCTCCTTGGACCCAATTTCAACAAAGCCAATTTCAACAACATGAATTTCCTTTTCCTCTTCCTTCCCAAGGTAGCCAAACACAAGCCTGCGGGTCGAGTGAACCATCCACCCAAATGCCCAACACCCAAAATCCTAACATATTAGAGTGGTGTACCGAAGAGGATTTTGCTCAAACCAAAAGAAAGAGTGAAGTTTGGTCACATTATCAATTAAGTAAAAATGGACAAAAGGCCAAGTGTCGGACTTGTGGTAAAATTTTCTCGGCCGATACCAAGGGAGGGACGGGACACCTTAATAGACATACAAAAAAATGTGGTGGACCATCTAGTGATCCAACCCAACCCAAAATTTCTCAATTCCATCCACAAGGCTTCATTTACAATTACGAGAGAGATAGGGATGAACTTGGGAGAATGATTGTACATGCGGAACAACCTTTTCTTTTCGCCGAAAATGATGCCTTCAACAACTATGTTAACCGAGCACTACAACCAAAACACAAAAAAATCTCCCGAAAAACCGTTCGATCTGCTGCCATGAAGAGTTATCTAGAGTACAAATTGAAATTAGTAAATGAATTAGCTAATCTTCCTAGTAGAGTTTCTTTAACCGCCGATGCATGGGATGGTGGTTACGGACTCCACTATTTATGTGTTACTTGTCATTGGTTAGATAATGAGTGGATGTTACAAAAACGCATCATTCATTTCAAAATGCTTGAATACCCTCATACCGGTCTTAACATTTCACATCATTTAATGGAAGCCATTGATGCATATAGTCTTAGGGATAAAATCATGTCAATGACTTTCGATAATGCAACTTCTATGACATATAGTGCGAATTTAGTCAAAAACCAATTGACCGATGTTATATTAGATGGAAATGCACTTCATGTTAGATGCATTTGTCATGTTCTTAACTTGTGTGTGAAGGATGGAACACAAGCAATTGGTCCATTTTATCACAAAATAAGGAATGCTATTATGTCTATTAATAGCTCTAACATGAGATATCAAGAATGGAAAGGTTTTTGCAGGCAACAACGGATAAAAACCATAAAAATAGCACCGGATTGTCCAACTAGGTGGAACTCCACCTATGAAATGTTGAGTCGGGCAATCGAGTACAAGGTTCATTTAACACTTTTTTATAATATGAAATTTCCACAAAATGCTTTACTAGAAGATGATTGGGTTAATTGTGAAAAATATATGCAGTTTTTACAATTACTATATGGTATGACACATTGTTTTTCTTCTGTATATAATCCTTGTTCTCATTCTTTTCTTAGTAATGCATGTTTACTTGCACAACTTTTTGCGGAACACCGATCTCAACATGTTTATCGTGGATATCTTCCATCCATGGAGGAAAAATGGCGTAAATATTACACCGATATTCCTATGATTTATATTTTTGCTTCTATTTTAGATCCTAGGCAAAAATATGATGGCACCTTTTTATTAATTGATATTTATTATAGTAACATGAATTTTGAAGATGATGTTGAAGCTTTTAAAACTAAGGTGACAAATGATTTTTTTCTTTATACTCCACCTATGAAAGTAAATATGGAACCGTGTCTCGATTTGCCCCTTCTCAAACATCCAAAAATGTAAGTAAACGGGCCAAAAGTTTATTTGCACAAGCTTCTAACATGATGTCCAAGTTTTCAGGTACGGAATCATCATCAAGTAAGAGAACACAAAGCGATGTTTCGGAGTTGCAAATGTACTTAAGTTACGACTTCATGAAAGGCATGGACGATGAAGAGAAGTTTGGCCTCGACATCCTCGATTGGTGGAAATCACAAACCGTGAAACATCCAATTTTGTCGGCAATGGCTCGTGATATTTTTGCAATCCAAGTCTCCTCCATTGCCTCCGAAAGAGCTTTTAGTGCGTCGGGACGAGTTTTAGACGATAGAAGAACAAGACTAAAACCCGAAACACTTGAAATGTGTGTTTGCTTCAAGGATTGGTTGGATGCCGAAACTCGTTCTCAAGATCGTACTTATGCACAAAACGACGACGATGAAGGAACGTCGACTTCTTTTAGTTCTCATACTTCTCAATCAACTCAATTGGCGGATGAACTTGAACCTCTAGAAGACGAAGACGAAGACGAAGATGAAGACGAAGGCGAAGACGAAGACGACCAATAATAATTACATGATTACATATTTACATTATACACTATTGTATTCTTTTTGTATTATCGAACTTCGTATTCCGTATAATAAATGAAGTTATTCAATATTCATACACTATTGTACGATTTTTAATTATCATTACTTATTTTGTATTATTGAATTATCGTACATTCGTACCGCGGTACCGGCTACCGTCATATAATAAAATAAGTTATTCTTCAATTTTTTGTGTTTTCGGATTATCGCACTCGTATTTTTTTTTTATTATATGCATTGTTGTTTTTTGCTAAATTAATAAAATTGTTTTTATTTGTTTAAATAAACTTAAACATAATTATTAATTAGATAAATAATTTATATAACCTAAATTAAAATAAAGTTGTTCAAAAAATGAAAACAAAATATATTAACATTAACATTTAACATAAACATAAATTAATCACATATATTAAGTTGTACTAAAAAAAATATATATCGTTTAATTCGTTTTTTTTTTCATTTATTAAAAAAAATAAAAATAAAAAATAAGCTGGCACGGTTTGGCCCGCGGCCCGGCACGGCACGGCCCGCAAGGCACGTGGGCCGTGCCGTGCCGTGGGCTGGGGTGTGCCAAATTCATGCACGGCACGGCACGGCCCGCCGTGGATCCGACACGGCACGGCACGACACGGCCCCCACCCCGGCACGGCCAGGCACGGCCCGCGGCGGCACGGGCACGGCCCGTGCCCATGTTTACATGCAATATGGTGATCAAAATAAATATAATAGAACAAATATTAATATTAAAACCAATTTAATCACAATTCCAACAACATAAAATCGTTAGAAAAATAATAATAATAATAAAAGAGCATGATCCTTACTTTGATTCTGTTTGTTTGCAACTACAAAATAATAAACGAGTTAGTAACTTCAAGAAAATAATATAATAACTAAATTAAATTAAATAAAATTAAGTTGATTTTGGGGCCAAACCCTCAAACAATTCTACCTTTCACGCCTTGGCTTAAGGACAGAACCTTGAGTAAAATATGGACTCCTTTGAGTGCTTGAAGAAGGAATTTTGAAGTGAAAAGGGTAGGCTAGTGTTTAGGTTAATAGCATAGAAGAGAGAAAGTAAAAATAATAAAATTCTCGGTGCCCCGTACATCATAAATGAGGGGGTATTTATAGGGAAAATGTGCTGAGGGAGCACACGGAACCCTAAAATGATAAAAACCCTAAAAAAGTATCCCGTGACACGGTCAGACTGTACCGTGACACGGTCAGACTGTACCGTCAGACGGTACACATTCTCGTGACACGGTACAGTTTTGGAGTGACGCGGGAAATTTTCAGAAAACGGGATGAAAAACGCGTTAAGGGTTTACGCGGAAAGGACACGGAATGTCCCGTGTCACGGGAAGTCCCACCGTCAGACGGGAAAGATTCCCGTGACACGATGGCAGTCTGCCGTGGCGCGGGAACTTCCAGTCCATTTTTTCGTCTAAATTCATTTTTAACCCTAATTTCTTTCGGCTTTTTAAGTGCCGATTGATAATTTCGGGCTTTTTTCTGACTTTTATTATTCGAGCTAAAATAAGAAAATAATTAAATAAAAATAAATAAAAGGTTTGGGCCAAAAACAGTAAAATAAAAAGGTTTGGACTTAAAATAAGTTGGGCTGAAATTAAAACTATGCTTTTACCAAACATCAAGACTAATCCATGGACCGTTCAAAAGTATGAATTTAATAAAATACGATTTTTTAAGCACTCTCGGGATTAAATACTAAACCCGACCAATAGTGGCGGTGAAAGGTTATTTATCATCGGGTTTGGTTTTGGGGAGACATTTTTAGGTGTCTACAGAAGCCCCCACTTTGACTGAGTTTGTAGAAACGTCAGTTTCGAAAACGATAGTCAAAGTAGCCGATAGGGACGGTGAATGATTTAAGACGTTCTGCGATCCTAAATCACTCTGCATACGCCGATACCTGCAGAAAAATGTTAATTCCACAGATAAAAGAGTAACGGGATAGAATACATATCTAGTACCAATGTATTGGTGACAAACGAATTTGGCAGCTTCCTAAGCTTGAAGGAATCCACCGAGTGACATTTGTTGAAACGCTTTCCATGATTGAGGAAAGCCGACTGAAGAGTTTGGTAGTTTTCTAAGCCTGAAGAAAGCTACCGGATAATACTTTCCATGCCTGAGGAAAGTCGACGTATGAATTTGGCGTCATTCTATGCTTGAAGAAATCCACCGATAATGCCTTCCATGCGTGAGGAAAGCCGACAAAGGAATTTTGTGGTTTTCTATACTTAAAGAAAATCCACCGATAACGCTTTCCATGCCCGAGGAAAGCCGACTTGGAGGTTTTCTATACTTGAAGAAAAACCCACCGATAACGCTTTCCATGCCTGAGGAAAGCCGACTTGGCGGTTTTCTATACTTGAAGAAAAATCCACCGATAACGCTTTCCATGCCTGAGGAAAGCTGACGATTGCTGAAATTGGTAAGTGTATGATGGTTCGATTATCCCCGAACGTGGGCCGCAGATGATTCACAATTTTAAGCCGATTATCTGACCATATTAAATGCTTAAAATGCCGAAAAATAGACTTTGACGCTTGCCAGGGGTAAAATGGTAATTTTAGTCCCCCTTAAATATCAGTTGGAATTTTCCGCGTAATTCTAGCGAAAAATAACCGCTCAATAATCTCGAAAAATCAGTCAAACTAGTCAAAAAGGCCAGGAATATTCCCTGACCAAGTGCAGAATTGTCGCGCCACGTCAAATACTTCCCGCGACACGGGAATGACTCCCGTCAGACGGGACACAATCCCGTGTCACAGGAACTTTTTCCCCCCCTTTTTTTTTTATTTTGCTGTTTGAATTGGTCAACGCGCCACGTCAAATTATGCCGTTACAAAATAACGGTAACCGTGGCACGGTTAACGGGGTCCGTTGCACGATTACTTTTTGCTTTAAAATCACATTTTTGCTTCACATCTTCGTCATTTCTCATCTCCTCTATATTTCTCCATTTTCACTTCTTGCTTACAAAAATTGCCGTGCCACGTTTAAGGTAAACCGCCGGCCGTCGAAGCTCACCGTGACACGGTAATCGGCAACCGTGACACGGCGGTTCTGCAGATCTTTTTTTTCTTTTATTTTTGTTGCGATTTGTTGCTGCTGTTGTTCGCTTCTGCTGTTGCTGTCTCCGCCGGAGTTGCCGTCTGAACCGCCAGAGCTCCGTCGCCTGTGAAGCTCGCCGTGACACGGGACAGCCTCGCCGTGTCACGGATTTTGTTGACCGTGTCGCGGCGGTCCTGCTGGTGGCCGGAAGTTTTTTCGTGCTTTTGGAGTTCGAATTTTCACCAATTTGCTGTAATTTCTTGCTATTTTCCTCATTTTCGACCCTCTACAAGCATCCATGTAAGTTTCCTTTGATTTTTGCTTTGAATTTGCTTCACATAAATAATTTCATGACAAACCCTAAAAAATCAATTTGGGGGTTTTTTATTTTGAAGTTTTATGTTGAAATTCTTGCCATGATTTTACTTGTATATGTATACATGTGTGTTTGTGAGAGATTTGAGACAAAAATTGCATGATTTGATGGAGAATTGAGCAAATCACCATTTTTGGGTGCTACTTTGTGAAATAATGTTCATGTTTTGCTCTTGAAATGGTGGTGAATCTTGTGAAATGATGTGTTGATTCATATTTTGCGTATGTACTATATTGTCATGGAGAACATAGTATCATGCGGCTAGGAGAACTGTAGTATTAGTTTGTCATGGAGAAACTAAATACCATAATTTTGCCAATTTTTAGCCTTGAGGTAAAAATTTAGCATATAATTAAATAACTTAGGAAATGATGCTAAGTATTTTTATTTTTGCAACTTGAATTAAATGTTTAGGAAATGATGCTAAACATTTAGATTTTGATAATAGCATGCCTAGACGACAAAATTGCGATCTTTCTACCTGCGGCCGGCGTCGGGCTTTCCGGGAGGACACCCACTGTCCCTGAGGGCATGGACGACGACGTCTTAGAGTCCAAGTCTCGGACTTCTACGAGTAGGGGTAGGTGGGTTCCACCTCCGTGGACTCCGGACCAGTTGGTTTTCTGCCGTGAAAACCACGTCTCTCATCGCGCACTCTCCGGCATAGTCGATGGCACGCTTTGCCAACATGGTTCCGGAGCCGGCGATTTGATCCCTCGACTTCACCAGGTCATTACGAGGGATCCTGCTACGAGCGCCTTATGGGAATCGGCTGGCTTGGTTGCTTTCTACGCGGCGGTTGTAGGGTTTCACAGCCCCCGGGGTTGCGGTGCGACAGTCGTTCGTGCATTGTTGGAGTATTTCTGGGATACTACCAACACCTTTCATTTTGCTTGGGGGGAGATGACGGTGACCCCTCTAGACTTCAGCATGATCAGCGGGCTGCGCTTCACCGACCGGGCTGTAGGTTAGATGTCCGATCTATCTTGGGGATCGGCTGAGGTAGCTGATTTGTTGGGTCCGATTGTTCAGCACATCAGGACCCGACCAGTATCTCGAGGTGGTCCTAGGAGTGGACGATCGGAGCTGGCTTCAGTTCTAGCTCGCGGCTTCGAGATGGAGGATACGACGGCTGAGCAGCGGGTGCGGATCTTCATCTTGATCCTGATTTCTATGACCCTCTCTCCCGACAAGAGTTCACGCGTGCTCCTTTGTTACCTCCCCTCTTTGGCCAGGATCCCCAAGATAGGATCCTATAGCTGGGCCAGTCTTGGGTACGCGGATCTTCTTTTGTCTCTACGTCATGGCTGCCGGCAGCTGGATGACGAGTCCCCTATCACCGTTTATGGCCTGTGGAGAGTCGTAGAGGTGATGATCTTTTCCCTTTTTGTTTCACTTTAGCTTGTTCGACTCATGTGCTAAAGATTACTTTTATCGCAGCTATGGTTCTACGAGTACTTCCCAGGCTTGGCTCCTCGCCGGCGTCGCGGAGCGGTCCATGATTTCCCTGTCGGGGCCAGCTGGCGTGACCGAGGAGAGTCGCGGGTGGAGTCTGTTCCGGCACTTCGTGGGCTACTACGCCGAGGCACCTCTTCCGTTGGCGTAAGGATTAGTTTTGTTGCGTTATTTCCTTCTGATGTTGTTTCCGTTGTTTCACGCCTACCCTTTTTTTATGGTTTCCAGGTTCCCATCGATGTCCAGTATCGTCCTTGGGCCGGGATGACTGATCTACCTGAGGCCCTGCGTCTTTCAGTGTACCGTACCATTTTGGTTGGTACCGGACGCTTTGTCTGGTATTTGGGGGAGCGAGTCGTCCGTCAGCATAGCGGCGATCGCTTTGTGGTGCCCTCATCCCCGCCAGAGTCGATGCTGGACTCCCGCTTGATCAGAGAGCTGATCAACAGGGGAGAGCGCTATACTCTTCCATGGCAGGAGCTGGTTTACATGGAGAGTGACTATGCGCGGGACTTGCTTCCCTCTCTAGCTCTTCCACCCCGTCTTTCTGAGGTATGATTTCTTTTGAGAATCTTCTTTACTAGTCTCTGTTTTTAAATAGTCGAATAACTTGATTATTCGATCATATTTTCAGACGACCATCCGCCCTGTGGGGAGGATTGAGATTCCTCCTCAGTCTATCCGCTATCCAGAGCCGATTGGTATCACGGAGGACCATATTGCTGACGCGCCGGAGGGTTATAGACAGGCGCAGGAGTCTCTGCCCGAGGTCTTTGAGCCGGTGAGTTTTCTTCGACGCTTTATCTATCCTTTTAATACTGCTTGTTACTGACTTTTCTTTGTTTTATCCTCAGCCTAACCGCCCGGAGATGATGGGATTCATGAAGCTGGTGGACGCCCTGAATTATTGCATCATCAAGCTTCGGCGTGGTGCGAGTTGTCGGAGCTCTAGCGACGTTCTTGAGGTATCACTTATTTTTTCATTTCTACCATTTGTTTTATTTTGCATTGTTGACACCTTTTGATTTTGTATCTTTCAGGAGCGACGGAGGTCCCGCTCGCGCTCGAGGCCCAGAGGCTCGGACGAGGAGGAGCTTGGTCGTGGTAGACGATCTCCTGAGGCTCACCGGCGTTCTCATTTTCAGCGAGAGCCTCAGACTACTCAGCCATTTCAGGAGGCTCAGTGGCAGCAGGGTCAGTCTTCCCAGCGCTTTCCGGGCCAGAGTCAGGGGCAGCGACAGTCGTTTTCACAGCCTCCACAGCCTGAGTTTGGGTCTGTTCTGACTCCTTTGGATCCTGGTACATTTTCAGCTCCGTTATCCGGGATTCCTCCACCGCTGTCGGGCTTGTTCTCGGTTCCGATGTATGGGACGATGCCTTCACCGACGATTCCAGTGTCTCTGGGCCAGTCTACCCCGTTTTCCGGTTGGACGGGTCCTGCCTTGAGCTTGGATACTGCTGGGGCTACGGGGACTAGTAGGGACGCTACTCCCCGTACTCGGATGGTCGAGGGACTCTTCGGTTCGCCGTTCCCATATGCACAGGATGGACCACATGCACAGGGTGGAGATGAGACTGATTCTGGCTCTAGGGACTTTTGACCGAGGGTTTTTGTTTGTACATACTATGATGACACTTGACATATTTATGTATTATGACTCTTTGTACATTATTTACAGTTTATGTATTTATTATTGTGTGTTAGTGTGTGTTTGAGACTCCTTGTGTGTGATTGTGTATTTATTAATGGTACGACGAAAAAACATAAGTGGAGTAATGGAGGGTACCGACCTTCCCCAAAAGAAAAGAAATAAAAAGAAAAAGAAATAAAAACAAAGAAATAAAAATAAAAATATCTTCTCCACCAGAAAAGGAAATAAAATAAATAAATGAAATTACCCTCCCCCAAAAGAAAAAAGAAATAAAGTGATGAATAAATAAAATAAAGTAAAATAAAATAAAGATAATAATAATATAGATAAAAAAGGTGAGAAGTTTATTAGCAATAAAACTCTCGAATAAAACTGGAAAATAAACGGTGAAGATAAAAAACTATAAAAAAAATTCGGATAAATACGGGAAAAGATAAAAAAAAAAAAAAAAAAAAAAAAAAAAAAAAAAGAGACGCGTGAAGTGCCGTGACACGGCACTGTACACCCTGTCACGACAAAAGTTCCCGTGACACGGTGGAATTTCCCGTGTCACGGGACGCGTATTAGTCAGCGGTTTGTTTTACGCGTATGAAAAGATAAGTTCTGGGCAGTTTCGAGCGCTTTTGCTATAAAATAAGACCAGATTATTCATGATATGCATAATTACGAAACACAAAATAATTTCGAATTTCATATTTCAATAATCATGTCTCAAAATTTTGATAATACATTGCGTGACTGGTCTTATTCTTTGACCAATGCTGAAAAAAGAGAGTTAGAATTATTTCATGTCAGGGGTTTACTAGCCCTGCGACACGTAGCTATTAAACATGATTTTCTTAGGGCAGCATTAGATTATTGGAGTCCAGAAACACACTGTTTCAAATTTGATTATGATGAAATCTGTCCTCTGCCGGAGGAATTTGGTGCAATCTTTGGATTTCCTGCTAGAAATCTTATTGCCATGCCTACCCTGCGTGAATATTATTACCAAGATTTTGAACGCCATCTGAATATAACAGATCCAGATTTAAATAGAATTGTTTGTGGTAATGAAGTAGACTTAGGAAAACTTGCTAATTTATATTTTAATCGCCCTATCTCTGAGTCTTATCATGTATATCGTAGAAGGGCATATATTTTTTGCTTGTTTAGCAAGCTACTATTTGCAAACGGTAGGGTAGGACATGCTTGTCTAGCGTCTGTGCTTGAGCATGTTGAATCCGGAAGATCTCCTATGCCGACATGCCTTGGAGAAACATTTCGTGGTCTTGACGAGGCAAAAGCTGACCGGAAAGCCATCAGGAAGGGATCTCTGGTACTACTGCAGGTAAAAATACGCTCCGAATAACCCCCGTGACACAAAACAGGCACCGTGTCACGGTGGGTGTCTGCCGTGACACGGTTAAAACTACCGTGTCACGGGAATATGCAATTTATTTATTTTTTTTTCTTTTTGCAGATTTGGTTGATGGAGCGTTTGGAATTATTTGAAGCCCCCGACGATATTGAAAAATATGGCCCTAACGACCTAGTCCGTAGGAAAAAAAATTACTCCGCGAACATGTCGTATGAAGACTGGAAAAATTTCATTGCAAAGAGGGAATTTTCCATTCGTTGGGTGGTGCCTTGGTGGAGGCTTACTAGGATGGTTGGCACGAATGAAACTCCATATTGCCTTGTTCCTAGTATCTCAAAACTGACCTTTTATTTCCCTTCTCGACTGATGCGGCAGTATGGACTTGAACAAGTAATTCCACGCTATAACGATAGTCCACGTGAAGTATCGTTGCATGAAAGTAACGTTCACAAGTACGAGGCTTATTGGATTGGAAGACCTTTGTGGACCGTTTCTGCAAGTGACCAAGCTCCTCCTCCTTTATCTAGTGCATACAAGGCATGGTTGAACCCTAGAAGTAGGAGGGAACAATTCGGATCACGCAAGTCTGATGTGAAGAGTCGTCTTGGAAATAAGAAAGCTCCTCCTAAAGATCGTCTAGGTCCGAGAACACAAGGGATTGAGTTTAAGACTCCTATGATGCCAAGAAAGAAGAACTATGTGAAAGGGAAGGGTAAAGAAAAAATGGTGTATAGGGAGAAACAACCGAAAAAGTTCAAGAGGGGTGAAAGGGGTGAAAGTTCGACTAGGGGTGTGACGGTTCGGGCTACAAAAGACACATTAATGGTGAAGGCCGACCTAATTGAGCAAGAGAAGGATGTTCCTAAAGAGAAGAGAGATTAGATCAATAGTGCTTTGCATTTTATGATTTATAATTATTATTTAAAATAAGGCATATGATGCCAATACTTGTAGTCGCATTTATTTTAATAATAGCACCTTTATTTCAGCCTTAAAAATAAAAAATTACAATGACTTTTATTTTATTATTTATTTATCCGAGTCAAAGAGTCGGACGCAATGGAAGAACGAAAATAAAAACTCGAACAATTAATTCGCAACGAATGCGCCAATATTCCAAAAATAAGACGGAAAAACTGAAATTCCACCGTGTCACGGTGAAAGGGTCCCGTGACACGGTACAAATTCCCGCGTCAGGGCATTTTTTTTTTTTTTGCTGACAGAGGGTGACGTGGCACGGGACCTTCTCCCGTCAGACGGGATAATTTCCCGTTGTCACGGGAGTTCCTCTGTCCTTTTTTTTGTTCAGGCCCACCGTGTCACGGTGAACAGTACCGTGACATGGTAGGTTGTCCCGTGTCGCGGCAATTCCTTTTTTTTTTTTTAGGCGTGACACAGTGCTGAACCGACGCGCGTATTTGATCAACAGAGGGCGGATTTTTTTTTATTTTAAAGTGGTCGGGCCCCCTTGAGGGGTTGCCTACGTATCCTAAAAAGGAATCAGGCCAAACGTAGCTCTATTGGGTCATGAACCCATGCGACTAGGCATAGAATTTCTTGAGTTGATCCAAGTTGGTTAAATTATGGAAGCCGTTACCGTCCATGTCTACCAATTGTGCCACTCTGCCAGACATGATGGCTTTAACAATGTACGGGCCTGACCAGTTCGGCCTGAATTTTCCTCTTGGATCTAACACATTTTTACGAAGTGCCTTAAGCACTAGGTCACCCTCTTTGATATTTCTGGTCTTGACTTTTTTATTAAAATGTCGTGCCATACGCTGTTGGTAGGTTTGGACATGATGCAAAGCTGCCAAGCGTATTTCATCAAGCAAGACCAGTTCGTCGTATCTTGCTCTAATCCAGTCGACTTCATCTAGTTGGCTTTCCAGTGCGATTCGAAGAGAAGGTATTTCGAGCTCGATTGGTTGTACAGCTTCAACTCCATAGACCAAAGAGAAAGGGGTGGCCCCTGTCGATGTACGAACAGAGGTTCGATAACCCCAAAGGGCGAAATGTAGCTTACTTGGCCAATCCTTATAATTTTCTGTCATCTTTTCGATGATAGTTTTCACATTTTTGTTGGCCGATTCGACTGCTCCGTTTATTTGTGGTCTGTAAGGTGATGATCGGTGATGTTTGATATGATATTTCTGTAATAATTCCGCGCATTCGGCTTGGAAATGTGTTCCATTATCACTGATCATCTCATGTGGTACCCCATAGCGGCATATGATATTTTTCTCAATGAATTGAGCTACGTGTTTTGCCGTCAGCTTGGCATATGAGGCAGCCTCGACCCATTTGGTGAAGTAGTCGATTGCTACGAGAATGAATTCATGCCCCCCTTGTCCTGGTGGCGTTATTTTTCCAATGATGTCAATGCCCCAAGTGGAGAAAGGCCATGAAGAGGTATACGTGTAGAGAAGTGAAGGTGGAACATGCTGTAAGTTTGCGTAGACTTGACACTTCATACATTTCTTGACGTATTCGTGACAATCTCTCTCCATAGTAGTCCAATAGTAACCTTGTCGTTGAATCTTTTGGACTAACATCTTTGCATTCATGTGAGTTCCACATATACCAGCATGAAGGTTATCCATGGTTTTATGTGCTTCTTTCTTGGCTATACATAAGAGATTCCTTCCCATTGCAGTTCTCTTATGTAGTTCTCCCCTGATGAGCACATACTGTGAGGCCATGAGCCTCAAAGCACGGCGTGCCCTTTTGTTAGTATTAGGAGGGTATTCTCCTCTTGTCACATAATTAAGGATGTCCGTATACCATGGCTCTTCGTCTTCTTGCTGTGGTTCTTGTTCATCGTCAAGTGCATGAACATAAGCTGGTTCATATCTTCTCTCTATGGTCAGTGGCATTCTGATTGTGTCGGCTGGAATTCGCACCATTGATGCTGATTTAGCTAGTGCGTCGGCGAACTGGTTTTCTTCTCTTGGAAAATACGTATATTCCACTTCATCTAGTTGCTCCGTGAGAGTTTATAAATGAGCTTGATACGTAGCGAGACTTTCACTTCTCACTTTCCATCTCTTGGAGATTTGGTTAATGATTAGTGAAGAATCACCGTAGATTCTAAGTTTCTTAATTCCCAAGGCGACAGCTGTTTCTAACCCCAAAATGCATGCTTCATATTCTGCGGCATTGTTGGTGACATCAAAGTCGAGCTTCATGGAAATTGGGATGTGCTCTTCATTGGGTGATACGAGCAAGACTCCTACACCACATCCCTTTTGGTTTGAAGCTCCATCGAAATAGAGCGTCCAGCTATCATCTTCGGTCATGAGTAAATCTTCGTCAGGGAAATATTACTCATCTTCTTCTTTTTCAGCTTCTTCTAGCGGAAAGTCTGCTAAGAAGTCAGAAACTGCAGAACCTTTGATGGCTTTTTGTGGCTCAAATCTCAAGTCAAACTGAGCCAGATTGACTATCCACCTTGATAATCTGTCGTTGAGTGTTGCTTTCTCAAACAAGTATTTGAGAGGATCCATCTTGGACACGACATGCACTGTATGAGTGAGCATGTAATGTCTTAGTTTCTGTGCGGCCCATACAAGTGCGAGACACAACTTCTCGAGTGGTGTGTATCGCGTCTCATATCCTTGAAGTTTCTTGCTCAAGTAATAAATTGCATTCTCCTTGCTTTCGATCTCTTGTGCTAGCATTGCCCCCATCGTTTCTCTTGTGACCGTAAGGTAGAGTCGAAGAGGAAAGTCAGGTATTGCTGGCGCTAGCACGGGTGGGTTTGCCAAATACTCTTTGATTTTGTCGAAAGCCTTTTGGCAATCATCATCCCATGTGACTGGGACATTCTTTTTAAGTTTCTTGAATATAGGTTCACATATTGCTGTGAGCTTTGATATGAACCTACTTATATACTGCAACCTTCCAATGAAGCCTCGTTCTCATTTTTGGGTGGTGGCATGGCCATGATCGCTTTTACTTTTGAAGGATCTATTTCAATCCCTCGAGAACTGATCACATATCCAAGTAATTTGCCTGACGTGACTCCAAATGCACATTTTGCTGGATTTAATCTCATGTTGTACTTACGGAGTCTTTAAAAAAACTTGCGAAGTGCAACAATATGGCCTGGGCGATCCTTAGACTTGACAATCATATCATCGACATAGACCTCCACTTCTTTGTGCATCATGTCATGTAACAATGCTGTAGTTGCTCTTTGGTAGGTGGCACCCGCGTTTTTCAACCCGAATGGCATTACCGTATATCAATATGTACCCCATTGCGTGATGAATGTATTCTTCGGCCATCAATACCTGATTATATTCGGCGTAACCATCCATGAATGACAGGAGTGCATGGTTTGCTGTATTATCGACCAGAATGTCAATGTGAGGTAGAGGGAACCCATCTTTTGGGCTTGCTTTATTGAGATCCCTGTAATCAACACACATTCTGACCCTTCCATCCTTCTTTAGAACTGGAACCACATTTGCTATCCATTCCGGATACTTGGATACTCTGATGAAACCTGCGGCCAATTGCTTCCTGATTTCTTCCTTGATTTTGGGAGCAACATCTGGTTTCATTCGGCGCAGGTATCGTATGCTGAGCTATATCCCTGTCAATTCCTGGCATATCTTGGTATGACCAAGCAAATACATCAACAAATTCACTAAGCAAATTAATTAGCTCTTTGCGTTCATCTTGACTTAGTGTTGATCCAATTTTTACGTCTTTAACAGTCGTATCATTGGAAATGTTAACTGTTTCTATATCTTCAGTAACTGCTGTTTTATTTTTGTGTTCTTCCATTGCTTTTATTATTTCTTTGTCATTTTTATCATTAGAAAGCAATATTGATCAGGGCTAGGGGAATGGCACGCATCGTAAGCAAAGGTACTCATTTCATTGAATTCATTGGCTAATACATCAAGAGAGGCAAGGTCGGCTGCGACCTCACCAGAATATTAGGACTAGAAAGAGAGGACTCAACAAGAGACTCAGGGTTGTACTCTATAGCAGAAAGAGGGTCGGCCTCATACTCTAAGGACTCGTCTACAGACTTAGACTCAGACTCAGACTCGGACCCAGACGATTCAGACTCATCAAACATAGGACCCTCGCCAGCGGTTATTTCCAACTTCTTTCCACTCGGCGTAGTGATCTTCAATGTCTTGCGCCATCCCCTTGAAATGTTGTCAGCTTGGACGATTAACTCGGAGGGGTCAAAATCCTTGTTCGCTATGATGGCTTGAACGAGCTCGGAGTTATCATTGCAGACCGGCTTGGATTCATTTTTCTCCATTCCAAAAAGAAGGTTGATTCCCAGATCATCAGAGTTCAGGCTAGCTGGCTTCTCGGCTGTGGAGAGCTCTTCATCGATGAAGTCACAATCGAGGAACACCTCGAATCCCGGTTCACGGATCCCATTATGGACAAATGGTTCAGGGAATTCATAGCATGGGAAGTCTTCCCCTTCTTTGATGTACTGGCCATTGAGGGTGAACGGATATGGATCCATGGTCATTTCCTTCTTCGTGATTCGCGCGTTGTTGCGAGCCTTCATTTTCAATGCAGCTTGTTTCAGATCTTCCTTTGTTGGCTCGAATCCCAAGCCGAAAGTATCCTTCTTGAGCGCACCAGGATGGCCCCAAGATTTAGCCATTTTCTTCTTGAGCCCAAGGGTCATTCCAGGGAAGTGACCTTGCTTCTTCAGAATGGCGTTGATACTGGTGTTTGAATAGGGATCGAAGTCGAGATGACACTTTTCCTCTTCTTCGATCACAAGAACATCATCTAGTGAAAACCCCCAAAGATCTTCATCTTCTTCGTCATGTTCAACATGGACGATAGGAGTATCAATAACTTGAATGCGCATAGGAGAAGCATCGATAGTAATCGGAACCCCTCCAACTATGGCTTTCACTTTCTGGTGAAGCGATGACGGAATCGCCTTTAACTCATGAAGCCAAGGGCGTCCTAACAACAGATTGAAAGAGGCCTTAATGTCCACCACCTGAAATTTGGTGCGACGTTCAATGGCCTCAGTAGTTATATTCAATATGATAGTACCCACGGCTTGACGGCGAGTATTATCGTAAGCTCGAATCCCTTGAGTGGAGGGAGTCAATTCTTCATTCTTTATACCCAACTTCTTTGCAATACGAAGTGGGCACACATTGATTGCAGAGCCATTATCAACCAGGCTCATAGGAACATTCATCTGCCTACACACTACAGTGAGGTGTAAGGCCTTATTATGTTGGTCCCCTTCCGGGGGTAGATCCTTATCAGAAAAGGAAATCAGATTGCTAGTACTCGGCAGCTCAGTAGTGAGAAAGTTGACCAATCCTTGAGGAGTCATGTCATCATCGACTCCTATTTTCACCAGAGCATTCATCACAGCCTTTCGATGCTCGTGGGAAGTGGCCAAAAGCTTTCATACATTCATCTCCACCTTGGTCTTTTGCAGTTGTTTGACCACATCGCTATTAACAGGGTCGATGGGATCAACTATCGGATGTGATTGTGGTGGAGGTGGAGGTGGGTTAGGTTGTTGCAACCGTCCACTTCTGGTGAGAACCTTGACCTCAAAGTCCCCCCAAACATCTTCACTGGTGCCGAGAGATGAACAGGCTATGTCTTTGAGATAGACGTCTTCATCATCACTATCCCAGATCCCATTCACTTCTTCAAAACTTGAGATAAATACAACTTCCGGCAGAGGTTCATTCACAGGTTGAATGAGTATTGACGGATCAAAGGAGACTTCATCTCCCATGATAGCCAAAGCATCAGAAAGAGGACCTGATTGAATGTTAGGCTTCTTGCCCCCTGGAGGGACAGGAAGTTGGTTAGCATCAGTCAGGTCTTGGATTGCATCTTTCAGCCTCCAACACTTCTCGTTGTTATGACCCTTGCCTTGATGATACTTGCAATAAGCATTGGGGTCATAGCTAGCGGTCCTATTCTCAGGTCGAGGTTCTGGAAATGGTCCGATTGGCATAATCAGTCCCTGACCATGCAAACGGTCATGAGCAGCATCATAAGTCATTCCCAAAGGCGTATAAACCCTCCTTTGCCTTTGGAATCTTTGAGGAGGAGCATTAAGGGCCAGCACATCATTGATGTTGATATTGTTGGTAGCATTATTGGGCTTAGAAGACGAAGAAGAAGGAGT
Organism: Chenopodium album; assembly: GCF_948465745.1. Lineage (NCBI taxonomy): Eukaryota > Viridiplantae > Streptophyta > Magnoliopsida > Caryophyllales > Amaranthaceae > Chenopodium > Chenopodium album. The sequence goes on from NC_137837.1 coordinate 23,735,018, forward strand.
GTCGTTCTTCTTGTTTTTCCAAGTGCTGTTGTTATTGTTACTACCAACAGACTTCATCAGTTCATCTTCGATATTGATTCCAATATCGTATACAGCTTCAAAGGTACTTAGAGGCAGAAACTTTAAGTGTTGCTTGTACTTATGAGTCAGATTGGCAATGAACAAGCGAACCATTTCCTTCTCCTTGGGAGGATCCACCAAGAGCACAGCTGTTTCTCTCCACCTGCTTAAGTAAGTGGTGAAGCCTTCATTCTCTTTCTGTTTGAGAATGGAGAGTTCACGTTCAGAAGTCTTGGCCTGGATGTTACACTTGTACCGGTTCATAAAGATTTCAGCAACATCCTCCCAGGTCGCGACATGCTTGGACTCCAAAGAATAGAACCATTGTTGACAGGCATGCTCTAAGGAAAGAGGAAACACCGTAGGGAAGAGTGTCACATCTACTCCCTTAAGAGCCATAGTTGCGGAAAAAGCCTTCAAATGGAAAAGCGAATTATCAGTAGGCTTGAATTTGGGAATGTCAGCAGTGGAAAACTTCTCAGGAAGCTTCTCTCTTATGGACGAAGAGGTGACAGGCTGTTCCATATAAGTGAACTCTTCAGAAATCTTGCTCATCTGTTCCTTGATCTTGTCCATTGCAGCAGTAGTGACATTGTTTTGATTGTCTTGCTCTACAGTGCTGACTCTAGTGGTGAGTGTCTGCATCATGTCAGACAATCTTTCGATTGTCCTGTTGAGGTTCTCAATGTCTTCCTTACTGGCCATTGGTTGAAAGTAGACTGGAGATGGATCTTGTGGAGATGATTGAGGTGGTTTCCTTGTACGCCTCTTTGGTATAAGAGGTTGTTGAGGTATGGACTCGAACCGTAACAGTCTACCCCTGCTTCTTGTCCAAGTGTTGTGACACCGAAACAAACACACCTTTAATGACCAAACTTAACCTTAACCTATCCGGATTAAAAAATAAATTTTTGTTTTTAAAAAAAAAAAATCTATAATTTTGAAACTCTAACATGGGAGGATACCATCCGACTTACTCCGAAAAAAAAAAAGACACAAAAACGAGACTTCCCTAAAATACGGTCAAAAAGTGGAGCACGACTAAAAAAAAGTGTGTGAACACGATATGTGAGTGATTAGGTGAGGTTATAGACGCGTGTTTTGACCGTATAGCTAGACACGACACAAAACTGGACACAGCATTCGCACAAAAATCGAAAAAAAAAGACTGACAGGACACTTTCCTGGGCACCGTGTCACGGTGCAGACTGTCGTGACACGGCACAGTCTGCCGTCAGACGATAGACTTCCCCGTGTCACGGCACTGTTCACCGTGGCGCGGCAGAACATGCCGTGACACGGTGCGCAGTTCCAGGTCAGGGTGTATGCCAACGGGCGGCTCCGCGAGTTCGTGATGAAATCGAACTCGACTCCATGGTTTGGGTGGATTTAATAACTCGGATGAACCCTTATTGCCATGAGCGTTTTTGGGTTGATAGAGCTTAAATCCCCCAGGGCTAAGACGCATGTAGAACACATACGTTTTTTCAGAAAAATCGAAGGAAGTCGACTGTGAGAAAAGAAAATAAGCCACCGGACTGATTTTAGAACTGCCGTGACACGGCAGAAATTCCCGTGTCACGGTACTGTGCACCGTGACACGGCAGATTCTGCCGTGGCACGGCAGTCAGAAAATCTGACTGGTGCCCTGTTTTCTTTTGTGCGCAACCAAGTTATTCAATTTTTCCTACAGGACAGACCTGAACGCGACGTTAAAACGTCTATGCAGATGCAAAAATGCCAAATCAATCACAGAAATATTTTTTCAAGAATCTTTCAAGTCTCATCCACTCATCTTAATTAAATACCGATCACTCAAATCGATAAATAATTAAGAATCCTCCCAAGTGGAGTCGCCAAATTGTAAGCGTCGTTTGAAGTGCGCCTACGTTAAAAGCATGTGTGAATATGCTTGGCACTCATAGGAAGTGGGAATTGACATATACGATTAAGGGCAAAAAAAGTAGGGAGTCGCCAACAAGTTTTTAAGGAACTTGTAAACCGTTCACGGATCATAAAAGGCAACCACGATAAGGGACAACGAAGGCAACAACGATTAACCCGTGAAGGTTACACCCCATTCATAATCCATGAGATTACTAACTCCATATGGTTCGGAACCACGAAAGGAGGATCGGGGATGATGGTACGAAGTGAGTCATGGAGTCACATTCGCCCGTATTGGCCTCTACTCGATTCTTATATTGAAAAGCATTCCTGTGATCTCAAAGGCATACAAACAATAATTCAATTCGCTCCAAACTATTATTTAACTAAATTGGTTTAATATTAATGCACACATAATTCTAAAATATTGTGATCACTTCAATTAATAATAAGATTAAAAGGATCCTAAACCGGTTGTCCAAATTATCTTATTAGTCGTGATTTTCAATTACATATTCCCTTTAACATGCAATATGGTGATCAAAATAAATATAATAGAACAAATATTAATATTAAAACCAATTTAATCACAATTCCAACAACATAAAATCGTTAGAAAAATAATAATAATAAAAGAGCATGATCCTTACTTTGATTCTGTTTGTTTGCAACTACAAAATAATAAACGAGTTAGTAACTTCAAGAAAATAATATAATAACTAAATTAAATTAAATAAAATTAAGTTGATTTTGGGGCCAAACCCTCAAACAATTCTACCTTTCACGCCTTGGCTTAAGGACAGAACCTTGAGTAAAATATGGACTCCTTTGAGTGCTTGAAGAAGGAATTTTGAAGTGAAAAGGGTAGGCTAGTGTTTAGGTTAATAGCATAGAAGAGAGAAAGTAAAAATAATAAAATTCTCGGTGCCCCGTACATCAGAAATGAGGGGGTATTTATAGGGAAAATGTGCTGAGGGAGCACACGGAACCCTAAAATGATAAAAACCCTAAAAAAGTATCCCGTGACACGGTCAGACTGTACCGTGACACAGTACACATTCCCGTAATACGGTACAGTTTTGGAGTGACGCCGGAAATTTTCAGAAAACGGGATGAAAAACGCGTTAAGGGTTTACGCGGAAAGGACACGGAACGTCCCGTGTCACGGCAGACCTCCCGTGTCACGGGAAGTCCCACCGTCAGACGGGAAAGATTCCCGTGACACGGTGGCAGTCTGCCGTGGCGCGGGAACTTCCAGTCCATTTTTCCGTCTAAATTCATTTTTAACCCTAATTTCTTTCGGCTTTTTAAGTGCCGATTGATAATTTCGGGCTTTTTTCTGACTTTTATTATTCGGGCTAAAATAAGAAAATAATTAAATAAAAATAAATAAAAGGTTTGGGCCAAAAACAGTAAAATAAAAAGGTTTGGACTTAAAATAAGTTGGGCTGAAATTAAAACTATGCTTTTACCAAACATCAAGACTAATCCATGGACCGTTCAAAAGTATGAATTTAATAAAATACGATTTTTTAAGCACTCTCGGGATTAAATACTAAACCCGACCAATAGTGGCGGTGAAAGGTTATTTATCATCGGGTTTGGTTTTGGGGATACATTTTTAGGTGTCTACAGAAACAAATATATTGAGTTCGATATGATGTAGAGTTTTTCAAATTAAAAGTAAATAAAACTATATTTAAAATAAACAAAAAAGAAGAAATCTAATAAAACATTACAAATTCTAATCGTTAGATTTCACACATAAAACCTACATGGGATTCAAACCCACATCTTTTGTGCACTTGCACAATGCTCTACCTATTGAGCTAGTAGGCTATTATATAGTAAGAATAGTTAGTTAGCACTATTGATCCATTTTATATGGAATAATCACAAAAGTAAATAAAAAAATACTCAAAAGTAAATAAGAAAAATCTTAATCAAGGAAATACATCTTCTCCCAACCATATTTCTTGCAACCCAATCAACAAGCCACAAGGAGCCTGAACCATGCTACTAGCTGCTGCTGCATTTGTATTTTCAGCCTCCTACCTTACTACTATGCGTCGTACAATAGTCCACATTATCTCCCTCTCCACTACATTCAGTTCCGTATAATCATCACCGTGTATAGAACAAGACCTTTGGAACTCCCCATGGAAAAAAAAAATTAAGAGCTACACAGACAAAACAAAAGACCCCTATCAAATAGGCATACAGTATATACCAGCAATATTGATTGAGATTTAAGGTGGTACTGCCACAACCTCCATGATTCAACTCTAGGAAATTGCTAGCAATTTTGGACACTAGTTTATATTTCTTACAAAAACTAAATATATACATGCATCCATTACCTTAATTATAAAACATATAAAAATAATTAGTTTAAACAAATAAACGTAAGATCAAACTATGGAAAATAAAACCGCATTACCTTAGTTAAAAATAGTACGTTATGCAAATCATTTAGCCTAAAAAGTTAGTTCCAAAAATTCATTCTCATGAATCCCTCTAAAATTAAATTCTGGTTATGCAAATTAGTTCCCAAAATTCATTCTCATGAATCCCTAAAAAATTAGTACGTTATGCGAATCCGAACAAGGTTCGATTATGTTCATGATACCATAATTTTTTGTTCACCCCTATTTATAAATAGAGGTAATTTGGAAAGGTGGAAGCTTTTGAGGTTAAAAGGTTACTATGTTTCCAAAAAAAAAAAAAAAAAAAAAAAAAACGGTTAAGAGGTTACTAGTGAAGATTTATGAATAGGTAGACACTTTGGGTGTACAGGTAGTTTGGTTAAAAATAAAAAACTAATTTAATCTTTTTTTTTACGTTAAAAACAAGTTTTATCTTATTTTAGGATCTGGGTAATTATTTTGTAAAAAACAAAAGTCAAACTATTTTAAAAAATAAAAACAAAATACCAACATTGGCCCATGAGAGTGAAAACATGGAAATAAAAAAATTAAAAAAAAAAAAAAACTAAGATTTTTATCCCCTTAAAAATTTAGAATTTGTTGTATACACTCAGGTGTCAAACAATCATCAAAAAGAGAACAAATAATCATGGGTGCCCTGGGTTTTTTTTTTTTTAAAAAAAAAAAAAAAACAAATCATGGGTGCCCCATTGTATATAAGTTATACAACAAACACTTCAAAAAATTCATTTCCAAACAAAAACATCAAATTAATTAACCAGCCTTGTTAAAATACTACTTAGTAAGTAAACTAAACAACACATTCCATCCTTTTTTTTAAAATAAAAATAAAAATTACATACTTTCTATCTTTAAATATGTGAAATAAAGAAGTACTATATTTAAAAAAAAAAAAAATATATTTGTCAATATTTGTTGCATATAATAAGAAACGTAGATAGTGCTTGTCTAAAAAAATAAATAAGAAACGTAGATAGTAGCAATAAAGGAGTAGTATATATGATTGATTGATTCCTAATGGAAAATTTATCAACAAATGTGAGAAATATTTTGATCCTAGAGCCACATTCAAAGACTAAACCAACACGCATCACAACAACCATAACGTCAACAACTTGCTTCAATCTACTAACAGGGGTCTCACAAGCCTCTTCTAATTCCTTCCAAACACCATCAATTCTCTTCCACTTTCTCCAATTTAATATTTTACCCGCTTCCCGACCACCGCCGCCACCACCGCACACGTCACCACCGCCATTCCCGCGGCCAAACCAAACCTCACCTTTCCCATTACTCTCTTACTCTCTCCTCTCTCTCTCTCTCTCTCTTTCTCTTTTTTTTTTTTTTTTTTTTTTGAAGACATCTTACTCTCTCCTCTTTATTACTCGTATTACTTTTTTTTTTTATTTATACCCCAATTTTAAAAGTTCTGACACATTGCTAGTTGGAAAGGAAAAGTTAGATAACGCAGATAACAAACATCCGTTAAGTTTTTTATCTCAAAAAAGCAAGCATTTTGCCCATTAATATCGGTGTTGGTGTTGGTATCGGCGTCGGCATAAAAAGAAGAAAGATGAAGGTGGGGGTTGGTTGTGGGAAGAAGGAAGATGAAGGTGGTCGATTTTTAGTTATAGATCAAAGGGGAAGGAGATTATGGTTGTTACCGGACTACCGGTGGTGGTTTATAGGGAGAAGCAGGATATGGACTGTTCCAATAATGGTGATAAGTAGAAGGAATAAGAAAGTCTAAAGTAAACGTTGTGAGTTACCATCTTTTCAAGTTTTGTATTATAAACATAAGTGTCATTGAGATAAATGAAAATGATTATCATCGCTAGTAATTGGAGTTGTAGAGTAGGTACTATAGCACTCTTTAAAGAAGTAAAAGATACGAAAAAATGGGGAAAGAACACATGTATTAAACTCTCAGTACTTTGTCTAAAAAAAAGTATCAATAACTTTCATTTTTCATGGAAAGGCTTTAATGTGTCGATCCTGTTCGGTAAAGATCGGCTCAAGTTCGGTCAAAAAGAAGAGGTGCAGCTCAGTGGAATCCTTCATCTATGCACGCCAGTGCACCACCAAAACCTAAACCGCACCCAGCCATCCACCAACACCAAAACCACATCTCACCTAGAAAAAAAATTCCTCCCTCACCCACATGGCAACACAAAAACAGCCCCCTATGGCCCTACCCAATACCCACCGTCTTACCATAAAATTAACCCCACCCAAAAATAATGGTTAGGGGGGTCAAGGTCATTTGGGGTTTAAATTTTTTAGGTAGTTTGGGGTTTGTGGTGGTTCGTGGTGCTTGGGGTTGTTGGCCTGTTGTGGGTGATGAGATTAAAAAAAAAAAAAACAAAACAAGGTGCGGAATGAGGGGAGAGAAAGCATAAAGCTGGGTGGGGGCCTAAGGGATGTTTTTTTTGTAACTAAGTACTAAAAAATTGAGTCATTAAAAAAAAAAACAATCATGGATTGCCATTGACCCATTGTTTTTATTTTTAAAGGCAATCGGTTCCACTAGTTTGGTGACCAGTTAGGGTTGATATGGGAAGATGGGCTACTGATTTCCCCACACCCCTGTTTAATATCCATACACCCCATGTCCCCACTTGCCATATTCCACTATTTTGCACGTGAGAAAACCGAGTAGTTAATTCATTTTCTTTTGTATGAAGTATTAGCTTTCTGGTTCCCTAAAAAAAAAAGTATTAGCTTTTTGGTTTCAAAAAACAAAAAAGGGTAATGCTATATGCAGCCCTTAATCATTCAATATATATACTTCCTTTTTTATTATTAAGTTGGGAATTTATTGACAATTCATGAGTAAATTGGTGTAATAAATGTTTATTTATTGTCAATTCTTCTTTTTCCAACAAAATAAAGTATTAGCTTTTTTTTTCCCTCTGCAGTAGCTTTTTTTTTTTTTACATGTAACCTTATTTGATTATACCTTCTTTTTTTTCAATTTTACCTTAATTCATGATAATAATTTTTACAATTATGGAGTAAATAGAATATTAAACATCTTAAATCAACAAATACTAAAAAAAAAATGTAAATCTTGGGCAAAAATACTTGTACTAAACACTATTATCTCAAAAGTGTGCCATTAACTTAGAATTAACTACTCTAATGAGTATACCTGCAATCATTACCTTAATCATAATACATATAAAAATAATTAGTTTAGACAAATAAACGTAATATCAAACTACAGAAAATAAAACCGCATTACCTTAGTTAAAATTAGTACTTTATGCAAATCACTTAGCCTAAAAAGTTAGTTCCCAAAATTCATTCTTCAAAATCCCTCTAAAATTAAATTCTCCATCCATTTTCCTAATTAAAATTAGGTGCAATTATAATCAAGGTGAGCACAAGGTACCCTATTATCTGAAACCTTTTGTAACAGGTTCTCCATTTTATTATCCGGAATAAGAATCTCTTTTACAAGTTTTGATTTCAAATCTTGCGATTTCGAACAAGGTTTGATTCTGGTTCATGATACCATAATTTTTTGTTCACCCCTATTTATAAATAGAGGTAATTCGGAAAGGTGGAAGCTTTTGAGGTTAAAAGGTTACTATGTTTAAAAAAAATGGTTAAGAGGTTACCGGTGAAGATTTATTAATAGGTAGAAACTTTGAGTGTATAGGGAGTTTGGGTAAAAAGCAAAAAACTAATTTTTATTTTTTTGTACGTCAAAAAACAAGTTTTATCTTATTTTAAGACCTGGGTAATTATTTTGTAAAAAAACAAAATTCAAATTATTTTAAAAAATAAAAACAAAATACCAACATTGACACGTGAGAGTGAAAACATGAAAACAAAAAAAACAATAAAAAATAAAAAACTAAGATTTTATCCCCTTAAAAATTTAGAATTTGTTATATACACTCATGTGTCAAACAATCATTAAAAAGAGAACAAATAACCATGGGTGCACCAGGTTTTCAAAAAAAAAAAAAAAAAAATCATGGGTGCCCCATTGTATATAAGTTATACAACAAACACTCCAAAAAATTCATTTCCAAACAAAAACGTCAAATTAATTAACCAGCCTTGTTAAAATACTACTTAGTAAGTAAAATTAACAGCACATTTCATCCTTTTTTTTAAATAAAAATTGAAATTATATATTTTCTATCTTTAAATATGTGCAATAAAGAAGTTTTATATTAAAAAATAAAAAAAAAACAAAAAAAAAACATATTTGTCAATATTTGTTCCTTATAATAAGAAACGTAGATAGTGCTTGTCTAAAAAAAAAAAAAAGAAACGTAGATAGTATGCAATAAAGGAGTAGTATATATGATTGATAGATTCCCAATGGGAAGTGTAGGGAATATTTCAAGCGTTAAACCCCTATCTTGAACCCCACTGTGATCATACACTAAAGTACGGTGACGTCCAAAAGGAAAGAAGATAGAGAAAAAGAGTCGCCAACAAGTTTTAGGAACTTGTAAACCGTCCACGAGGTGAAGGTTACACCCCTTAACGATCCAAGAGATCGTCAACTCCATAAGGTCTAGAACCAAATAAGGGTTTGGGGATGAAGGTACAAATCCAACCTAAAAGAGATTGAACCTGCCCTAATAATAGGCCTCTACTTTATTATGATCGTATTCATGTGCGCTTTTTAATTAACATGCAATCAATAGGATTACCCTAAACCTGTTTAATCTATGTTGGTTGAATATTAATGCACAAACAAATCTATTATTGGCGATCACTTGAATTATAATCATATTAACCCTAACAAGATTATTAATTATCTTATTAAGCGTGATTACAAGTACCAATTCCCTTTAAACATGCATAAAAAGGCGTGATCAAGCAATAACAATAAAAATCAAGCAACATAATAAATAATAAATATCATGAATAATAATTATAATTATAATAATAATAATAATAATAATAATAATAATAATAATAATATCATCATAAATAAAATAATCATCATCAAAATAATAATAATAATAATAATCATAATCATCATAAATTATAACAATTATAATCATAATCATGTTCATGTTAATATTAAAGCATAATAAAAATAGCAAGATCCTAGGCATGATACTAACAAGATTAATAACAAACCCTAGCATGTCACTAAGCAATAAAAATCAAATCTTTAACTCTAACATGATACTAACAATCATAAATATTAGGAAGAACATAGGAAGCATCGCAGGAATCATAATAAGCATATTTGATATTATAACCTTTTCCCTAAACATGATTCTAGGAATATCATAATAACAATTTAAGCATAATTTCTACATCATAACATCAATAAAAACCATTAAAGTACTTACTTTGATGCCTCGTACCTCTTTCTAATAACAAAATACACACGTTAGTAACTTCAAGGAAAATAATAAAACAATTAAATTAAATAATTAAAATAGAGATTTTTGACCAAACCCTCAGAAATTAAACCTTTCACGTCTAGGGCGAAGACAACTTCGAATATGACTAGGTGTTTCTAGATCTTGCGAATGCAGAATTTTGTATATAAAAGACTAGTTTAGAAAAGGAGAAAGAGAAAGATGGAGATGATTAAGAGAATTAGCGAATGATTAAAGAGAATGAGAGAGAATTGAAAACTGGTTGTAGGTCATTATAGATGAATGTTGATGAGAATCAGTGAATGAAAACGGAGTTTTACGACGTTATTTATAGAGAAAATCAGCTAAAAAGATAAAATTAACAAAACAGAGTCTTGGTGCACGCAAAACGAGATTGACGCCAGTCATTGGCCATTGGCGCCAGGCGCCAACGTCAGCGCCAGGCGCCAATCCTATTTTTGACGCGCTTTCTCAAATCAGATAAATTTTGCCGTACAGGAGGATAAAATCGTATCTTTTCCTCAAAAATGTTCTTTGATTTTAATTAAAACTCTGAAAAGTCAACAAAAGTCAATTTATCAATGCTAATTGAATTAGGAATGAAAAGAACCTTCTAGAAGAATCTAGAAGACTAAAACCATTCCTAATTGCATTAGGAATGATAAATCATATTAGGCCCTCCTCTAGATCATTGGGCCGTATATAAAGTTCAAACCGGGCCCAGTTTAGTAAATTGGCCATAATTTCCTCAATATTCATCTGAATTGGGCTTATAATATATCGTTGGAAAGCTCTTGTCAAGCCCCATCCAACTACACTACTATTGGACCCATATCATGGACCAACCAAACTGGATTGGCTGTTTTCTTAAAATAAGTTTTCAAAAACAGAGAGAAGAGAAAAGAAATTAAAATTATCCGCAACACTAAACTTTCCACACTTTCACTTCATTCGATTATGATTCGACGTGAAAGGCACTCATCACTGGGTTTGGTTTTGGGGAGACACAAATGGGTGTCTACAGGAAGTTTATTAACAAATGTGAGCAACATTTTGAGCCTAGAGCCACGTTTAGAGACTAAACCAGCATGCATCTCAACAACCATCGCATCAATAACTTGCTTCAATCTACTAACAGGGGGTCTCACAAGTCTCTTCTAATTCCTTCCAAACACCAACAATTCTCTTCTACTTTCTCCGATTCAATATTTTACCCGCTTCCCAACAACCACCGCCACCACCGAACACGTCTCCACCGCCGTTCCCGTGGCCAAACCAAACCTCACCTTTCTCATTACTCTCTTACTCTCTCTCTCTCTCTCTCTCTCTCTCTCTCTCTCTCTCTCTCTCTCTCTCTTTTTTTTTTTTTGAAGACATCTTACTCTCTCCTCTTTATTACTCATATTACCTTTTTAAAAAAAAAAATTATTTTTGCCTCGATTTTAAAAATTCTGACACATTTCTAGTTGGCAAGCAAAAGTTATATAAGGGAGATAACAAACGTTCATTAAGCTTTTTATCTCAAAAAAGCAAGCATTTTGCCCATTAATATCAGTGTTGGTGTCGGTGTTGGCGTCGGCGTCGGCGTAAGAAGAAGAAAGATGAAGGTGGGGGTTTGTTGTGGGAAGAAGGAAGATGAAGGTGGTCGATTTTTAGTTATGGATCAAAGGGGAAGGAGATGATGGTTTTTACCAGTCTACCGGTGGTGTTTATAGCGAGAAGCAGGAGATGGAAGTTTGTTCTTTTAATGGTGATAAGTAAGAGGAATAATAAAGTCTAAGGTAAACGTTGTGAGTTACCATCTTTACAAGTTTTGTATTATTAACATAAATGTCATTGAGATAAATAAAATTGTTTATCACCGCTAGAAATTGGAGCTGTAGAGTAGGCATTATAGCACTCTTTAAAGAAGTAAAAGATACGAAAAAATGGGGAAAGAATACATGTATTAAACTAGCAATACTTTGTCTTACAAAAAAAAAACTATCAGTATCTTTCATTTTTCATGGAAAGGCTTTAATGAGCCAATCCTGCTCGGTCAAACGATCAGCTCGAGTTCGGTCCAAGAGAAGAGGTGCAGCTCAGTGGAATCCTTCATCTATGCACGCCAGTGCGCCACCAACACTGAAACCGCACCCATCCATCCACCAACACTGAAACCGCACCCATCCATCCACCAACACCACAACCGTATCTCACCTAGAAAAAAAATTCCTCCCTCACCCACACGGCAACACGAAAACAGCCCCTACCTAATACCCACCGCCTTACCATAAAATTAACCCCGCCCAAAAATAATTGTTAGGGGGGTCGAGGTTATTTGGGGTTTAAATTTTTTGGGTGGTTTGGGGTTTGTGGTGGTTTCGTTGTGCTTGGGGCTGTTGGCCTGTTGTGGGTGGTGAGATTAAAAAAAAAAAAAAAACAAAAGAAGGTGTGGAATGAAGAGATAGAAAGCATAAAGCTGGGTGGGGGACTAGGGGAAGGTTTTTTTTTTTAACTAAGTATTAAAAAAATTTACACTTTATTTAAAAAAAAAAAATTGAGTCATTAAAAAAAAAACAATCATGGATTGTCATTGATCCAATGTTTTTATTTTTTAAGGCAACCGGTTCTACTAGTTTGGTGACCTGTTGGGGTTGATATGGGAAGATGGGCTACTGATTTCCGCACATCCATGTTTAATATCCGCACACTCCATGTCCCCACTTGCCATATTCCACTATTTTGCACGTGAGAAAACTGAGTAGTTAATTCATTTTCTTTTGTATGAAGTATTAGCTTTCTAGTTCCCTAAAAAAAAAGTATTAGCTTGGGAATTTATTGACAATACATGCGTAAATTGGTGTAATTGTAGACACCTAAAAATGTCTCCCCAAAACCAAATCTGATGATGAACAACCTTTCACCGCCGTTATTGGTCGGGTTGAGTATTTAATCTTGGAATGCTTAAATCCATATTTCCATTGCATAAACCAACGAAATTCCTATCCCATTTCCCCAAACCATAACTTATTTTCCTCTTTTCGTGCCTTTAAACCCAAAATAATTCAATTCATGTCCTTTAAAATCATTCATTTCGTGTCCTTTTTATAAAAATGTTTAGTCCAGTTTATTTTGGTCCTTAATATGGGTCCAGTGATTTAATAATTTGATGGGGCTTTAAAATATCTTTACAACGATATATTATAAGCCCAAATCCGAGTTATAACAAATAAGCTATGACCAAAATATTAAACTAAGCCCAAACCAAACCTAAGCCCACCTTACCTACGACCCAATGATCATTTGGAGGGTCCAAATTATTTCCTAAACCAATTAGGATTAATTTAAGGCCTCTATAAGTTTCTAAAAAATCTTAATTACATTTTTGAAAAGATAAGATTAAAGAGTTTGAAATTGAATAAAACTCCTCTTTTTGAAAGTCATAATTCTATCCGAATTGAAAAACGTTCAAAGATAGTCAGATATGATTTTTGTTCCTCATATTTTTTATAAAAAATTTATATGTTTGGATAGCTCTTGAAATTATCTTTCCAATGATATATTATAATATCAATTCCGAGCTATAACGGAAAAGATATGAATAAAATATCAAACTGTATCCAAAACTGATACCGTCTCACTATTTCGGCAATATCTTTTATTCTACAAAATATTTTAATCTTATTCTAATTGGGTTATAAAGTAGACTTCAAAAGCTTTCCAAATATATCTTATTTATCTTATTCCGATTTCTGGATCAAAAGATATGATAAAAACAAAAAACGCAAACACTGTAGTCTATCGAGTTTTATTTCGATTTAATTCGGATCTTATCTTGTTTTTTCGACCCTTCTTTTTTCTCTATAAATAGAGGTCATATCTCCCTTTTTTCAATCATCAACAAGCTTCATCATCAAAATCATTCTCTTCTCCCTCTTTAGCCTAAATACTAGCCATCCTATTCTCTCAAAATACTTCCCTTAAGCACTCCAAGGAGTCCATACTTAACCCGAGGTTTCGTCTTTAAACCAAGGCGTGAAAGGTATAATTAACTGAGGGTTTGGACCAAATCAACTCTAATTTTTATTTAACTTAATTGTTTCAATTTGATTTATATTTTTATTGAAGTTACTAACGGTTTATTCATGATGTAGCAATTTAAGGAAACGCGGAAAGTGAGTAATTAATCACTTAATTACTCTTATTTTTATTCTTGTTGCTAGTATCATGATTAGATTTAGTTATTGTTTGATTTGACTAATGCTATTATTGTTGAATTGCTTTCAATATTAATGTATATTCTATTATATTTATTGATCACCATAATGCATGTTTAAAGGGAATATGTAATTGAAAATCACGACTAATAAGATAATTTGGACAACCAGTTTAGGTTCCTTTTTAATCTTTTTGTTTAATCAAGTGATCACAAATATTTTAGAATTATGTGTTTAATTAATATTCAACCAATTTATATTAATAATAGTTTGGAGCAAATTGAATATTTTGTTTGCATGCCTTTGAGATCGCAGGAATCACTTTTCACTATAAGAATCGAGTAGAGGCCAATACGGGCGAATGTGACTCCATGACTCACTTCGTATCATCATCCCCGATCCTCCTTTTGTGGTTCCGAACCATATGGAGTTAGTAATCTCATGGATTATGAATGGGGTGTAACCTTCACGGGTCAATCATTGTTGCCTATCGTTGTCCCTTTATTCGTGGTTGCCTTAAATGATCCGTGAACGGTTTACAAGTTCCTTAAAAATTTGTTGGCGGCTCCCTACTTTCCTTGCCCCTAATCGTAATATGTCAATTCCCACTTCCTATGAGTGTCAAGCATATTCACACATGCTTTAACGTAGGCGCACTTCGAACGACACCTACAATAATAAATGTTTATTTATTGTCAATTCTTTCCATTTTTATCTCCTTATATGCATGCATATATCTTTTTCCAACAAAAAAAACGTATTAGCTTTCTTTTTTATTTCAAGAAAGAACCACTTCATTCGATGACTCCTCAAAAGCAAGCTTCTCTTTCCATAACCTCATTCTATTTCTCTTTTTCCTAGAAGCTCATGCTTTTTTCTTTGCCTTGTTCCTCTTTGTAGATGGTTTCACACCATCAACACTCTTAGGATCATCATCCTCCTCTTGAGGGTAGAGCTCAAACCAATAAGGAATGTCAGTCTCCTCCCCATCTATGAGCTTGGAAAACTCCTTTTTCTCTTCACTAACCTTCTTGCAATCAAAACTCAAAAGCACATCATCACAATCTTCAAGAATATCATTAGTTGAAGAATCAATCATACAAACATTATCAATGGAAAGAGGGGAATTAACACACATGATTCCTTTCACAAAAGACAAAAACTCATGCATTGGTTTTAGCTCAAAACTTTCCTCATTGTTACCAACTCTAAAAGTAATGCGACCTCCCTTAACATCAATCAAAGCTCCCGAGGTGGATAAGAAAGGTCTCCCTAAGGTGATAGGAATGTGTTCATCTTCCGCAATTTCTAGCACAATGAAATCGACAAGAATTGTAAATTCTCCTATCTTAAGGGGAACATCCTCAACTCTTCCCTTTGGGAACTTAATAGATCTATCGGCTAATTTAAAGGTCATGTTGGATGGTAGGAGCTCACCTATCTTAAGTCTCTTGAAGACGGAATAAGGCATGATACTCACACTAGCACCGAGATCACAAAGGGAATTTTGGAACAATTTTCCTTTGATTTTGCAAGGAATGGATAAATTCCCGGGGTCTTTCAACTTTTGGGATAAGTCATTATGGATAAAGGCGCTACAACAATCCCCCAAATTCGCCAATTCCACCATACTGCAATCTCTTTTACCGCTCAAAATTTTCTTTAAGAAACTTAACGTAGTTTGGCATTTGTTCCAAGACTTCGATGAAAGGAATAGAAAGATGAACTTTCTTAAGCATCTCAATGAATTGTCCAAATTTCTCATCCAATTTGTGCCTATTGAACTTTTGGGGGTATGGAAGTTTGGGCTTGTAAATCTCATCTTTCTGCTTCTCTTTCACCTTTGGTTCTTCATTAGATTTCTCACTCATCTTGCTAGACTCCTCATGCTTATTCTCTTCGCTTGAATTACTCTCCTCTTCGCCCTCCTTACTTTTCCTAGGGACACTCTCTTCAAGGACCTTACCACTCCTAGTGGTGATAGAACAAATCGGTTCCTTAGGATCAATTCCTTGCGAGGGTAAAGAAAATGGGATGGCACAATCTTTCAAAGGGTTATCTAGTTGAATGATTTGGTTCTCAAACATCATTCCATGAGTTAATAGGCCATGAAAAATTTTGCCACTAGATGATATGTAATCGTCCAACTTCTTGGCTTTTGATCTACCATGAAATTCTCTAGCCTACTCATAGATTGAAATTGTTGATCATAGGAATCATCACTTTGGCATTGAGTTATTGGAGTAAATTTGGGTGAGGAACCCCTTTGAGCATCATTTTGAAAATTTCCTCTACTTTAGTTACTCCAATTACCCTTACCAAGATTTTGGCCGGAATTTTGAATATGATTACCATAACCTTGGTTATGATCCCCATATTCTTGGTCGTAGCTTTGATCATTACAACCAAAGTTGTTATGGTTACCACGAAACCCTTGGGTTACTTGGTTCCTATAACTACTATTTTGGTTATAATTATCGTAGCTCCCATGGTTGTGATAGTTCCTATTTCCAACATTCTTTTGAGCATTAAATCTAGATCCAAAATCACTATTAACAACATAGTTCACATGCACATTTTCATTTTCATCGTATTCATCACATCCATCACAAGGAACATTTGGAAAATTAGAAGCATCATGATCATTTCTCCCGCATAAATCACAAACCAAAGATTCTCTAATCATGCAACAAGAAGCGAAAAGAGGGTTAGAGTAAGAAGATGTACCTCTCCCCTTAAATTGGGAGGGAAGACCTTGTGCTTGTGAAGATTAATTTTCAAGCTTAGCTTTGATAGAAGCCACCTCCTTCCCTAAGTCCAAAAGTAGAGTATACAATTTGTTGATGGCATTGACTTGATCAACCGAGGCACACTCGTTTGTTGTCTCTTCCTCAACCTCTTGCCAACTCATGTAGTTCCTCACTACATCATCTATCACATCAACAACATCTTCTACCGTCTTGTTCATGATTGGGCCTCCAGCTCCCGCATCAAGACACAATTTGCCTTGAGGACTCAACCCTCCATAGAAAATTTGAATGATTTGATAGGTTGGGACGCCATGATGGGGACATTCTCTTTGATACTCCTTATATCTCTCCCAGGCTTCATACAAGCTCTCACTAAGTTTTTGCTTGAAACTTTGGATCAAATTCCTTGTCTCCGCCATTTTCTATTAGGGGTATAACCTAGACAAGAATTCCTTGGTAACTTCATCCCATGTTCTAAGAGAATTCCGCTTGACCTCCTTGTCCAACCATTCCAAGGCTCGACCTATGAGATAGAAGGGGAATAACTTGAGCCGGATAAACTCTAGAGAAACACCATTCACTTTAATAGTGTTACAATATTTCTCGAACTCTTTGAGATGGTTTAGCGGACTCTCACTCTTATCCCCACTAAATTTTCTCCTTTCAATCAAAGTGATCATGGCCGGTCTTATTTCAAAGTCGTTCGTCGGTGTTGTTGGCAATGCAATCCCACTTTCAAACCTATATGCACCGGGAATTCCCAATTCCTTCAAGGCAACTCTTGGATTATCTCCCATGCTTACTTGATCCTCCTCTTCTCTTTCTTGGTGAATTTCTTCTCTTGGAGAGCTTGGACTCAAAGAACAATTAACAACCCTTATCCTTGTTATTGTTCTCTCGATTTCCTGATCAAAAGGCACTAAAGTCCTTCCTCTTATCCTACGCATACAAAAAACTCAAATAAAATATCAATAGCACGGCTACAAATGTAGCCTAAAGAGAAAAATCTTTTTGTATTTTTGAGATTAAGTGAAATAGACTCAACAACAATAGCAAAAAACTACGCCATTCCCCGGCAACGACGCCATTTTTTATCTAGGGCGGAGACTAGGTCGTTGAAAACTAATCTACCCTCGGTCAAAATAAAATTTGTAATCTCTCAACACACCCCTACACCAAGAATATAGTAAGTCGAGGGTCGAACCACTAGGAATGAGAGGTGAATGTTGATGTCAAAGCTAAGCTATTTCGAAGCAATGAAGTGAGGTGTGTATATTCCAAACAATCAAAATGAAATCAAATTTATCAAGCACTAGGGTTAGGATCCGCATATACTCGGAATGGATATAGCTAATTGGGATTATTGGAGATGACTAAGTCGAGTGTTGCGAGGGAAAATCAATAAAGCAATCAAGAGAGTAAGGTAGGCTAATCTCCTAGAGATCAAGCTAGCGTCAACTACGAGAGACTCTAACTAGGAACCTTGCAAACCTACTCAATCGACAAAAGCAAGCCACAAATCAATTTTCCATATTAATGCGAGCTTACAATGCATTCTAGTGTAACAATCACAGTTAGCTACTCTTCAATTAATCACACACATGCACTTAATCAATCAACCAATTTAATCACAACATCAACTCCATCAATTTCCCCCAATTAGCATCAATCCATTACTCATATATGCTTCACCATTCCCCTAGCAAGAGAACTACTCACAATCCATTGAAATCAAGATCAAAACTAAGATAATCAACAATTTCATCATCATCATCATATCAATAAAACTAATTCAATCACAAATTCAATTCAAACTTAAACAATCAACAAAGCAATTGAAATGATAAGCTAAAGATTGCATTAAAGTAAAAGAAATCCTTACAAACTTGCTTCAAGTCAATGGAGAACATGCTAGAATTACCAATCTTCAATCATCAATCATCAATCAAGAACTTCTCTCTCTACAATCTAGAGTTTCTCTCTCTAAAATTCTAATTCTAATTCTATTCTAATTTCTGAATAAAATTCCTCTCTCTAAAAATAGAATGAAAATCTATATATAGTAAAACTAACTGAGAGAAGTTAGTTAGATCGTCCCCAAATAAACCCGTACAGGCGCGGCCAACTATAAGGGAGAGCGCGGCAGCGTAAATCTGGGTACGGAACAGAGACCCAGATAGGCGCGCCCGCGCCCGAGAGAGGCGCGCCCGCGCCACCAGTCCGCGCAGCCGCGCGCGCCCGCGCTTGGGAACGTGGCAGCCCTCTTCCCTATCATGCCAAAGCTCCTCATGCGTTCCACTTAATGCTCTTGATAAACACGGGGCCTTACAATTTCTAAACTCCATGTTTGTGGGTTCAACACTAGAAATCATGCCCCCACAGCTTGAATGCGCAGCTTAAGGACTTTAGGAACTTGCACTTCTCCATGCTTAAGCTTCAAATGGCAAACATTAGACATCCTAATCAATGCCAAACTTGGGAAGAGGCCTCGGAAAACTTGGATAACGACCTTAACCTGAAAATTAAAGGAAAACAAGCAAATAAAAGAGAAAATAACAAAATAAACCAAGAAATGCATAAAGAAAGAAATCCAACTAAGAAAATGCAAATTAAAAGAAATAAAGAAGAAAATTAAGGAAAAGCTAAGTAACAGAGCTATAGAATAACATGAAATTCACCCTAAAAAGAACCAAATGAGTGCCATGAATGATGCTCATCACTCATACCCATAGAAATTCAAATCACCTTCCCAATTATTATAAGAAATAAAATTATTATCCATGGATGAGAATTGAAATCCCAGATTATTGGCAAAAATCCAGAAATTTGGGACATACTCTCACTGATGGATTTTAGAAACGTACGGATTATTATTATTATTATTATTTTTACTGTTACTGTTACTGTTACTGTTACTGTTACTGTTACTGTTACTGTTACTGTTATTACTATTATTACTATTATTATTATTATTATTATTATTATTATTATTATTATTATTATTATTATTATTATTATTATTATTATTATTATTATTATTATCATCATCATCAACAAAAGTCATACAACCTACAATAAATTAGTGGGAAGCCGAGATACAATCTGGGCTCCCACTCTTCTAGCTATAGTAAAGCTTACCCTAGTGAAGATATAAACTGTCGCACGAGCCTCAATGTCTTGCGTCGTCGAGAACCTCTGAACCCGCTTCAACAAGATAACATCCTCCTTCTCTAATTTCCAAAGAGAAGAAAAGAAAAAAAAGGAAAGAAACCATATTCTCTTGACAACGAGCTTCATATTTAACCCGCTTCTAATGAGCCCCATCAGCCACACCCCGTCTAGAAAAAAAGTCAGCTAGCCTGTCTGTGTCAAAGGAGAAGACCTTGTGAAGTCGACACATACATCACGACCACGATCCCATGAATAAAGTAACACATCAGCAGGTCTGAGGGCCCTGTCATTCCCTTTAGACAATCCTATGTCAACCTCCTTTATTATTATTTTTTTTATATCATCATCATCATTATAATAAAATATTAACAAACCTACAAAGCCAATCAATTTACAAGAAATTAGTGGGGAGCAAAGATACAATTTGGGCCCCCACTCCTCTAGCTATAGCAAACCCGATCCTGCTGAAAATGCGAGTAACTGCACGAGCACCTATATCCTGAGTCCTTGTGAACGCCTAAATAATAATAATAATAATAATAATAATAATAATAATAATAATAATAATAATAATAATAATAATAATAATAATAATAATAATAATATTGTTGTTGTTGTTGTTGTTGTTGTTGTTGTTGTTGTTGTTGTTGTTGTTGGTGGTGGTGGTGGTGGTGGTGGTGGTGGTGGTGTTGTTGGTGTTGGTGTTGGTGTTGTTGGTGTTGTTGTTGTCGTTGTTGTTGTTGTTGTTGTTGTTGTTGTTGTTGTTGTTGTTGTTGTTAATGACAGTAATAACAATGATATTATTACTAAAAATAACAATATTCTATCCATGTTTTAATAAGTGTTACACTCACCAAATGTGATCGTGTTTTAATAAGTGTTACACTTCTATTTTTTAGCAAAAAACTACATTTTAATATTATATCTTCTCCTTTTATGGTCTCGTCCAAACCCACTACTTTTTTATTATTTCTTTACTATCACATTCATTACTTTAAATAAACTATTAATCTCACTATCTTTCTTTTACAATTTTTTAATGCTACAACTATCCCACTTACCTCTTATTTTATTTAAGTCAATTAAATTGTCTACAAATTTGTGTTGGTCAAATTGTAACACATATTAAAACACGAAAGATGTAATAAATTTCTCGATCCGAGCTTGAACCAAAGTCTCAATCAGAAATAACCTGAGACTCAATTCGACTTATAATAACATGACTCAAAATGACCCAACCTAAACTTGACTCAAAGTCCGACTCGATACCTGACCCAAATCAATCTAGTTACCATTGACTAGGCGAAACATAATCCAAAATGACCTGACTAGAACCCGACCTGATTATATACTAGAAACGAAATAACCCAACCGAAACTACCCAATTAAGAATTCTACCAGTATCAAGTATAAATCGGTTAAAAAATCCGTACACCGGTTAAAAAAATTATACATCAGTCAACACTTGACAACATAAGAAAAATTAGAGTTAATCATTTGGGCTAAAAAATTTGTGCCAAAACCCGTTATTTCAGACCAAAACTAATGAGCTTTCAAAACAAAATATTAACTAAAATGAACTTTTAGGTTTCCAAAACCCAAAAAAAAAAATCGACTCGGACCGTGTGTTAGAATCCGACTCCTTTTGATGTATTAGATTCCCTTTAGATGCTTTCTTATAGTTTAGTTTATGTTTTCTAAGCTTGAGGTCCCACTATTATGTTACTATCAGTTCAGTGTTCACTAGGGATTCTCCTTGTAATCAAACTAAAGCTCTTCAGGGTGAATGATTAATGAAAATGTAACACCCCCAAATTACTCTCCAATAATAATGATACAAAACATGATTAAGAGAGTAGCTTAGGAGCATTACCGCCACGTGATTACGTAAGGCTTTTCAAAATACAAAGACTTGCAGCGGAAAAATACATACTTACTCTTGTTAAATAATAATAGTAATAATAGCTAGTTTTCAAAACTTAACCACACGAGAACTCTTCATACGAATCGTCAACCATGAAATCTAGACTAAGTGATTATCGACCTTTGTTCCCAATGCAACATTTAGATCACGTTGACTCATCATCGTCACTTATATACTTATCATAAGTGATAAGTAGGGCCAAGCCAAAAACAAAAGAGAAATACACGTTAACAAAATGCTAAGTACATACCAAGGCTAGATATGTAATTCATCAATTTATTTAATTAAACATGCTTTCGTAAGATTTAGCATTTGTAAATAATATATCACTATTCAAACCTTCCATGAATAGAAATTCCATATTTAGAAACATTCCAAAATCAATGACTTTCCAAAATTAGATTCCAATAGAAATGGAAGATCAACATACATTTTCGTTAACCATTTTCCAACCTAAGTGTGCACACCCCTCAAGCTAGTAACTCATTTACATAGTCTATAATCGAGGAAAGACTGGATCATACAAAGCTCATAGTCTTAGCATTTATCTCCGCATAGTGGGAGTCAAGAAAAATCCAATAAACACCTTTGATAAATCAATCTTCCAATTTCCATGTATGGGATGATTAAAATGATAACATTTCTCCTTTTAAACAATTTGGTAAACAAAGTAAGTTAACAACAAGCTCATAAAGCATTTAAATATTTCATTTTTAACTATCATTTTTATTGAAACATGCTTATAGAATTTAGATTATAAACATTTATAAATCATTGTTCTACATTCAAACATAGTGATCTTGGGATAGCTCAAGTGGTTAGAGCTCCCCTCCCGATTCCAAGAGATCTTGGGATCGATTCTCATTCCCCGCCATTGTGGCTCTCTAAACACCAAAAAAAATAAATAAAATAAATAAATAAAAAAATCATAGTTCAACATTCAAACATAGTTCATCATTTAAAACATAAAACACATTAGCATATAATACGTACCTTGATCTTTCACACAACCATATGAAACCTCTAACATCAAAATTGACACTTCCCTTCAATAAACCAATAAGCCTAATCAATATTTTTTGAACAAACAATATAAAATATTGACTCAAACTAATTGTGCATGAACAATTTCTTTAACCCTTTTATAAAATTAATACTACCTCCGTTAATTATTATGTGCAACTTTGGAATATTTTATATCTCACAAATAATACTCTAAAGTTGCACATAATAATTAACGGGGGTTGTACTTGTTTTTGTAAATGAATTTTTAAACTTTATCATTGTTAGATGATGATGATGATGATGATGATGATGATGATGATGATGATGATAATAATAATAATAATAATAATAATAATAATAATAATAATAATAATAATAATAATAATAATAATAATAATAATAACAATAACAACAACAACAATAACAACAACAATAAAATAACTTATTATAAATGTGAAAGTACATAAATTAAACCAGTAAAAGTAATATAAGCATGAGGATTGGACTCACCTACTCTTAGTGGGTCAAAATATTATTAGAATCAATTTATATTGGTAGGATTTAAGGATTTTAGTTTTGGTTTTTACGAAACACCAAAGACCAAACTTTGGTCTTGGTTTTGAGGGGGACGAAAGAATAGAGGAAAAAGGTGGGTGCAAGGAGGTGGTTTGACGGTGGATGGCAGTCGGCGTCGGCCAGGGGCGAGCGATGTCTAGGGTGCGGGGCCTGGTGGTGGTGGTGCGCGGCCAAGGAGGCGCAGAGGAGAGAGGGAAAATTTTGGGTTTCTTAATTGGGTTTAATTGCTGAAATTTTGTGGGTATTCTTACAATTAAAATTAAGATGAAATTAGCTTTGTTTCTTACTCTATTTATAAGTGAAAATGGTGAAGAAATCAGATTAAGCGTCAATGTTGATTGGTTGATTTGGGTGGTGCATCTATTGGTTGAGAAGAACTTGATAATGGTAATGGAGTAGATGAACTCCAAGTGTATTTATAGTCTAGGGGAGGTAACATTTCAGGAGGTAAATTGGAAGAAGCTTCCATGGTTATAGTGCATGAACATCACGTTGATGTTGTTAATTGGGGAAGATGGGGTGGGTTTCTATTTTCTTTTTCCTTTTATTTTGTGGCTACAAAAATCTGATTTGAGTTATACTTTGTAAGTGAAAAATGGACTTCAAAACATTCTTATGGGCTAGAGAAAAATGATAGTAAGTCAATGGCCTAACAACTATGGTCATGATTTAGAAAATAGTTTGGACTCATAGAAATTTTTATCATTTTAAAGTCTTAAAATAATAACTTTATAAATGAAGTTTACCAAAATATAATTTGCTTAATAAATCACTTTGAAATCACAAGAGTTTAGAAAATATTTATAAATAAATAACTCAAAATATCTTAGAGAAAACACCTTAAAATAAGGTGTATAATATAATAAATTATGAGATTTGAATAAATAAAGGTGAAAATCTTTTAAGAAAATAACATTTCTATAAGGGAAGTTACTTAAACCCAAATTAAAACATATTAAAATCTAACAAATATGATTAAAATTAATTAGATAGGCTTAAAAATATGGGGTATTACAGAAATCTTAAGCCTTCTACCAAGTGTTGCCTTGCTTTTATGCTTGTTTGTTGTTAGAAATTAATAGATATTGTGTCTTACTTGCATAATAGATCCCCTCCAAACCAACTTAATGCATTAAGAACTTGTGGTTCGGACCCGCTTGTGCCCGCCTTGAAGTATCGGCCGTCACAAGCCCCGGCCATCCTCACTCCGTCGCCCAAATAGACGCGAGTGCTCCTTTGATTTAATTATCCGCTTGTGTTGCTTTGTGCTCCTTTGATTTAATTATCCGCTTGTGTTGCTTTGTGCTCACAAGTCCCTCTTCCGCTTAAGGCTAGCGTTCTTTCCACCAAAGGCTAGAGCGCGCCACACGTTTTGGGGTCCAAATTCTCGGACTGTGACAGTTGGTATCAGAGCTAGGTTCCAAACCTCGTCGCAAGCAACCCGTTTAGGCACCAGGAGGGCTACACGAAGATGGACTTTTTAGAAGAAAGGCTGGCTTGGCTTGAGGAGAAGGCGAACGAATGGTCCCAACTCCAAGTCGTGGTACACGAGCAAGCCGAGCAAATTGTGAAATTAATGGAAGATAGAGATGCTCTCCGCGAATAATTGCAATTTGTTCAAGGTCAAGCTGATGAAGCACTTGAGAAATGTGCTACCCTTATGCGCGATGTGGGCAGAGACGCACTTGGTGTTGGTGCGGCAGAGATCAAGCCGCCCAAACCTCGCAACTACAGTGGCGCTAGAGATGATAAAGAAGTCGACAACTTCCTCTTCGACATGGAGCAGTACCTCTGAGTATGTCAATTGAGTGACGATCAGAAAGTGGATACTGCCATCATGTACTTGTATGAAGATGCTAAGATTTGGTGTTGCACCAAGCATGCAGTCATCAAAGCAGGAAGGATAAAGATATATACATGGGAGGAGTTTAAAGAGGAACTCAAAGAACAATTTTACCCTGACAACACAACCTTTGTTGCTCGGATGAAGTTGCTGGAGTGCCGCCAGAAGGGCTCTCTTTGCGAATATGTGAAGGAATACTTGGTGATAATGTTGGACATCACAGACATGAACGAGAAAGATCGTGTGTTCAACTTTGTCAATGGGTTAAAGGAATGAGTATTGTTTAGGTGTAAAAATACCCCCTATATGTGGACCAATGCCAACTCGACACGTGTCCACAAGCTCAACGCTCAATGAGCCAATTAGAGCATGACACGTGTCACTCAATGATAGAAGGGTGAAAATGGGCTTTAAGCCCACAACCCTAGAAACCGTAAAACGGTGGGAAGCTAATCTACTTAGGTTAAATAACCTAAGAGGCACACATCCCAATGCTCTATAAATACTGATCATTACATCAGCTTTAAAGGATTCAACTCTCTCTCCAAGTGCAATGCCCCCCACATTTACTCTCCCTTCTCTCTACTTTCTCTCTCTAAAATAAATTATTTCGGTCACTGACTTGATCGTCGGAGGCGAACCTCCGCCCCCCCCCCCCAAGGTCCGTTGTTTTGCAGGTGATTGGGCCGCTCGAGTGTTGCATTGCATATCTGTCTCCCGAGGGACGTTCACACCCTCCATTCGGGTACGTACAAAAAACCCCAAAACAAGTGCAGCCAGAGATTTTAAGGTTGAAGATTGATACCCTCACTACTACTATGTGTGCTGTTGAGAGATTGATGGACTACTCAGTCAAGAAGGGTCGTTAATCTGAGAATGATTCAAGTGGGACGTCAACACGCTCCAACAGCCCGACTCCAAGTTCTCCAAAAGGTACAGAGAATGGCTCTCGAGTATTGTCCAACACCGTTAATACATACCACAGAAGAAGTGGAGAAGGTGATGCCCAGAGATCAACATCTACCCCCTCCCACAACTCCAGAAACTCAAAGGCTGGCACTTCCTTGGCAAACACAAGGAAGATAAATTTCATTCTTTGTCGAGGCCCGCACAAATGGTGGGAGTGCGATCGCGAGCATAAAGAAGAGCTTAACAAGATCCAGAAGAGATTGTTATCCATGTCTGTTCAGGAGGCCCTAAGAGAGACCAGCAGCGATGAGGAGCCCATACGCAGGATGGGTTCCATGTACCAAATGAGTGTTATGTGAAAAGGTAGCACTTGAGGAAGAACTAGAAGTCCGATAGCTATTGACAATGCGAGTGATGGAGCCAGAGAAGAAGACGACATCGAAGAAACAAGCTCGCGCTAGAGACACCGAGATGCGGGAGATGAAGTCCGATGAGTAGGCAATATCCAAGATACACCCCCGCCAAACTCAAAAACAGACACCCGATTTGAAGCAAAGAGCGATGAGCCCAGAGACACCAAAGAGGCACCAAAGGAGAACCTCCCAAGAGAGAGGGAAAATAGTGGTCGAGCAAACAACGAAGGTCACGTGTAGGGGATCAAAAAAACAATGGTCACCCAAGAGGCACTAGCCACAACTTGAAGCTCACCACCACAATCACAACGAAGCAGCTCCCTAATAGATGATCGTGGAGGCAGCACTCCCCCAGAACTCAACAGACACCACTCCTAAGAGGAAATTTAGAGATGAAGCTCTCAACAAGTTGTTCGAGCACAGCAACCCAAAGACAAGCTCCTCGACAACAACGAATATCTAGCTCTAGAGTCAACAAAGATTCAAGAAGTCAGCCGCATTAACGGTGCAACAGAGACTCAAGATAGTTAGAATTTTCTAATTTAGGTTGTAACTCTACTTATAAGTCGACGAGGTCATCGACAGCTTAAGTGGGGGAGGATGTTAGAATCTGACTCCTTTTTATGTATTAGATTCCCTTTAGATGCTTTATTAGAGTTTAGTTTATGTTTTTCTAAGCTTGACGTCTCATTATTGTGTTACTGTCAGTTCAGTGTTCATAGGAATTCTCCTTGTAATCAAATTAAAGCTCTTTGAAAGGTGAATGATTAATGAAATCTTAAGCCTTCTACCAAGTGTTGCCTTGCTTTTATGCTTGTTTGTTGTTTGACCTTTATAGATATTGTATCTTACTTGCATAATAGCTCCCCTCCAAACCAACTTGATGCATTAAGAACTCGTGGTTCGGACCCGCTTGTGTCTGCCTTGAAGTATCGGCCGTCACAAGCCCCAACCATCCGCACTCCGTCGCCCAAATAGACGTAAGTGCTCTTGTGATTTAATTGCCCGCTTGTGTTGCTTTGTGCTCACAAACCCCTCTTCTGCTTAAGGCTAGCGTTCTTGCCGCCAAAAGGCTAAAGCGCGCTACACGTTTTGGGGTCCAAATTCTCGGACCATAACACCGTGTCTAAAATTATATGTAATACCTCGTATTTTTATACGTAAATTAAAATAAGTATTTTGAAAAGTATTTAATTAAATTGAATTGTTTATTTAAAGTATTTTAATTATTTATTTTAAATAAGTTTGAAAATAATTATAAAAAGAAAGTTTACTTAATTAACTAATGTAATTAAGTTGGGGTTTAATTTAACGAAAGTTTCAATTTAGTAAAGTTTTATTAGGGATGGGATTAGGAAAATTAAAAGAGGAAAGTTAGGGAAAAAGGGTTTGTAGAGAAGGGGTATAAATATCCCACTTATGAGGTAAATCAACTTTGCCCGGAGTGGAGAAAACCCAAAGTAAACTTCTCTCTCCTTTCTCCTTATTTTCTTTCTTTTTCTTTCTCCTTTTTCCCCTTCCCCTTTTCTTTTTTTTCAGTTGTTCCTCCCCCCCCACCACTGCCGACCATCGGCAGCAGGTGGCCGCTGGCAGCAGGCAGCCACCGGCGCTGGCAGCCGGCGTGGTGGCTGCCGCTGCTCTCCCCCTCCCTTTTTTGAATGTGGAAAAAAAAATTAATCTTTACTGTTAAAAACTAATATAGGCTTAAATCTAATTGTTAATTATGAATTTTGGGATTTGATTTTGATGTTTGATTATAAGTATTATGTTAATTATTTTTCAGATTATGTTTTTAATTAAAAAGCCCCAATTTTTGAAACCCTAGGTTCTTGATTTGTAAATTATTGAAGGGTTATGATGTATAATGATTTAGACCTTTGATTAAAGTGTTTTAAGGCTTAATTACAGCAAGTTTTAATCAAAATATAGTGCTGGAATTTTTAGTAGAGCACGTAAAATCAAGTTTCCTTAAGAAATTTTAATTACCCATTAACTGGGATTAAATTATGATGTTTAAAATATAATTTCATCTTGTTTTAATTAAATTATGAGGGGTTTTATAATAGTACATATTGCTGGAAATTTGTGTAAAGTGGATTCTAATACTCTTCTATAATTCTAAATTGTAGGAGACTTTGAAGTGAGTGATTTTTATTAGTCGTGGCGATTCTAAGATCGTATACAAGGTACGTTCGCGTACTTGACATAATTATGTAAATATAATAGCATGCTAAATGTGTTTGATTGACTACAAATAGTATCATGCTAGGTTTGGATTGGAAATTATGATTTGGATGTTATTGATGATTGGATTATGAAGCATGATTTATTTGGTGATGGATTATTGAATGGAAATTAATAGTTTGGAATATTATTTATGAACCACATATTTATTTATGGTATGTTAGGGAGCATGTTTAATTATAATAAATGTTTAATTTGGTTTGGAATATTGAAAAGGAATTTTATTATGGTTCATATAATTTTTATTGATGCTATAAGCATGAGGAAAGAGCTACATAAGTGTCTATGTACACGAGGAATAAATTGTATGTTGGTGCCTTAGTGCACTTAAGGTGTTTTTAACACCGAGGGATAGGAATTTGTGGCGCTTTATGCATTTAAGGTGTCATTGGCACCGAGGTAGAATTAAAAAGGATTCAATATTAAATATTGTGTGGTCACTAATTATTCAAGAATTAAATTGGTATATTTGATTTATTGAATAATTATTGTTGATTGAATGATTATGGTTGAGAGTCATCACCAAGTTTAATAATTTGTAAATAACGTAAAGTGAATGAGATTACGCACCAAAACTCTTGGAACGTATATACGTTGAGTATGAACACGTGGGGGGAGTTATGGGGTTTTATATTTAACCACAACTTCTACTGGAGTACAGGACGCTGTACATTCCTTTTCTTATTATTATGCGCAGGAATTCCGCCACTTACGAGTGGTTATTGATGCTGGCACGGTTAGCTCCCGTGTCAGTAACCTCAAATTTATTTAGGGGAGGTTGAGTGGGAAACCCGTTCGATGTGTAGTCAACATTAAATAAAATATGTAGTGTCTAGTTAGAACTGTTATTGAATGTTGTATGCTTGAAACACAGGTGCAACGAGGTAAGTCGTGTGTTGATAGGAAATTATATGTTAGTGTGTTAATTACGCTTATGTACTCAGCTTTGCTGATTGTGTGTTTGTTGGCCTTGTCTTTACCTTGGCCCCATGATGACCCATTTTTAATGGAGAGTAGTGGAAACAAGTAGAGATAAGCTTTTCAGGTGATGAAGCATTTTCATGAATGGGCATGAGTGAAGAGCGGATATGCTAGTTTCTATAAGTATATGAATGTGTTATTACTTTAATTATTTATGACTTTATTTATTACATGTGACTAATGAGAAGGGTTTTGAATTTCGGTTTTTGTTTTAATAAGGGCCTACAGTGGTTCCAAGTTGTAGTTGACTTTATTTTATTTTGTTTGACTTTGGTTTGACTTTACTTTTGGTGTTTGATTTTAAATGTTGACTTGTTTTGAAATGTTTTGAAATCAGTCTTCCGCTGTGTGTCTTGGATAGTTGCCTTAACCGTTACACGATGGCGGTAATATCTTAGATATTCCTATTTAAAGTTTTAAACAGGGCAAAACAGGTATTTTAAAAGGAAAGAATTTCTAGGGTGTTACATTATATTCTACCCAAACCTGAAGTTTTTTCTAGTTGATTGGGTTTGGCCTGCTTTGAGAAAAATGTAAAGGAACCACTACTTCTAATTTAATGTAGATGGTGAGATTCAAACTTGTGACCTTTAGATATAGCACTAAAGTGAATCAGCATATCTCACAAGTTGAGTGAGCTTAGCTGCAAATGTAGTTGGTGATGTTCAAACTCGCGACTTTAAAATCACAAGTGAGTTCTTCCACCAACTCTACCAAGAATGATTGCTGACTGCAAAAAAAAAAATAAATAAAAAATAAATAAATAAAATTGAGTATACCCACAAGTCCACAACCTATCCGTATACTCACTTCCTTTTTCTCAATCATATGTGGGAAGGTGTAAAGCAAAACTTTAAAAATAAAAACAAAGATACAACATTGTCGTACAATATGTGCAAGAAAATAATTTATAACAAACCAAAAAGGAAAATGTAGAATGGATAAGGACGAAAGGAGTAACAAGTGCAACTAAATTAAAATCTATAAACAACTGAGATATACTAAAATGATTAAATTATTCTTAAAAACAATATAAAAAAATAATTATAAAAGGCATACCACTTGATGAGTTAGTCGAATCAATACATCATTAGTTACATCATCTAAGTCATTAAAATGATTAATTAGAATTTTAAATAGGTATTATGACTTAGTTAAGGCTCCTTCTGTACAGCATTTACACCGGCTTGTTAAATGGAATTATTACTTATCATTCTCCACTAACCAATAATGCTTAATGTAAATCCATTTCCTTTAAAGTGGTTGGTTTCCAATTCTTTTCTTAATCTAACCTTAAATTATACTCGTACTTGGTACAAGTATTTTGGAGTGGACTATTATACTAGCATTTGCATATTTCAACCGCCTAACTCACCTCCCTTTATTATACTAGCAATTGATGATGCACGATTGCACGTAATGCCTATTTGATTATTCCTCTTTGGTTTGAAACGTTTTCCTGTACATGTATGTCCATGTAACACTTTGGCTGATAATATCTTTAATTATCAACAAATAAAATTATAACAATTGATGAATATTAATAAATTATTTATTGAGACAATTTCAACAAATATCCGCAAGACTATAGTTATTTTTATGTATAAATCACAAACATTCCCATTAAAAAAAATCACAAACATTAGCCAAATTAAATTAGATAAACAGTACAAAAAGTCAAAAAGTTTCACTTATTTAAACACAGAGGGAGTATTAAAATGTATGCAATCACCATTAAGAAATTTATACACTTGTATAATATCTTAAAATGAATACTCGAGCTAGCTAAGCACCTCTCATAGGCTTCTATCACAAATGATTAGTCGAAAACTTAAAAAAATGTTATAAGATCTATATATAAATTCACTAATATGAAAATTGTTGCCATATAATAGCTTTAACAAATATTTAAAGCTTATCATGATTATGGCTTGAAGAATATATAAAGAAGAAAAAAAAATTGTGTATGAAAAATCTAATTACTTTGATCATACAGTCACATTCTATAAGTAACCCCTAGTACAGTGCCTAAATAACTCTTATTATACTTATTGAGTAACACTTAAATAACAAAGTAACTTTTGAAAGACTAACAATGTAACTCCTATATTTCTAAATAAGTAACCCCTATAACCTTAATAGAGTAACTCCGTGGGGATTGATCACGCAGTGTAAACAACTAGTCAACTACATATAAAAGCTAGTGAACTTCTTATGGCACGGTACTAAATTGTTAATCCATAAATAATTGAATAATGAATATAGTGAATTGCTAATACATAATATAAAGTAATTTTATGCATGGTGTTATACTGTTATATGGATGAAAATAATAGAATAATTATTGCATTGGTGATCGAGTTAACAATAACATGAGATTAAGAAAATTTCAAATTGGGAAGTATTGATTACAATGTGACTGTTAATTGATTGGTATGTAAAATTTGGGAAAAACTAGTTCTATTAATCCCAACTTCAGGCCATTTACTTTTAATAAACCAATTATCGTTTATTTCTAAATAATCCCAACTTTAATTGGTGTTATCTTCTAACAAAGTATTATACCAGTCAACAAAGTACTATACCAGGTTAATTGGATTCATGTTAACACGTCATTGATCCAAAAAATAAAAAACAAATATACAAAACAAATGTTAAAAAAAGAAAAAAAAAAAAAGAGAAATTGAAACCACCCCATCCCATCCCAGCCCCACCGCCAACACCACCCTTCCTTATCCCCTCACCTGAAACCATCCTCTTAACGCCTACCGAAAACCAATCCCTTCCCCTAGCCCCACCAAAAATCCAACCCTAACCACCTAAAAACCTAGGTTTAAATGTGGTGGTTTCGGCACTTGAAACCACCTTAAAAACAAACCTAGGTTTTGGTGTGGTGGTTTCGAGGGAAGGCTGGGCGTGGGGCTATGGTGTTTTTAGCAAGGGGGGTGAGGTTGTGGTGGTTTTGGGGAAAGCAAGGGGTGAAAATGGTGGCTTTAAGGGAAGAGGGTGGGGATGCGGATGGTTTCAAGGGAAGGGGGTGGGGCTGTGGGTGGTTTCAAGGGAAGCTGTGGGATTGTAGGTGGTTTCGGGGAAGATGTGGTTTTCGGTGGGGTTAGGGAGGGAGACGGTGGTTTCTGGTGTTGTTTTTTTTAAAAAAAATCTAATATTTTAATCAGGTCACACGTCATCCTTTCGATAGAAAACGAAACTTAAAGTTTGTATTATTCAAGAATAATCGATAATTAAGATTATTAACAGTAAATATCCCAAAGTTGGGATTAATAATATCAAATATTTCTAAATTTTTTTCTTCAATATCTATCACAATCCAATAGTAATATATAATTCAAACTTTTAATATCTCGTTGGAAGTTTGATTCTCATTAATAACATCTTTATTGATTAAACGACATTTAAATCTATTATATAATTGCAGAGTCACTTCACCACAACCCTCCAAATCACCAATACTCAAATCTCATGCATTTGAGGGTTTTTTTTTTTTTGTTAAATTTATTTTTTTACAAACCAATAACTACCCAGTACCCATCCCATTATATTATTTATTTTTTAACATAAAACAAAAAAACATCAATAAGGATAATAACTACCCATCTCACTTTTTTATTTCCTCTCAAGGAATTGCAATAATTAATAAAAATTCAATTTTTTAAAAAAACATTACTAACATTTCACTTTGTCTTATTTTCTTTTGCGTATAATACATGTCGTGCATTAGCACGGATACACAATTCCTTTATCAACAATTACCATAGCACTCTAAATCCCCAACCCTTCAATTGTATGCATATGTTTTGGGGATTGTCCTACAAACAATTTCTACTTCCCTAATCATCAAAATAAAAATAAAAAATAAAAAATGTACAGCACGCTATTTGCGTGACTGACCTCACTGAATAGTTACTTGCAAAAAATAAAAAAAAAATAGACCTATGACACTAACTACGTAACCCCTATAACATAGAACACAAGTAACCTTTATAGATTTAACACAACAAGTAACCTTTATAGATTTAACACACCTACACTTCCCTAATCATCAACAAGCTATTGATATTATGTTAATCAATAGTTACATCATATAACATATGTTAATCAATAACTACTTGCAAAAGATAAAAAATAGACTGTATGATACAACTAAGTAACCCCTATAACACAGAACGGGTAACCTCTATAGATTTAACAAAGTACCACCCGCATATAAGAGTCATCCCTGTTTTTTATTTTATTTTTTAATTTTTTTGTAGCAAAGCAGTGAATGAATATCATATTTCAGCAGAGCAGAACAGGTGTCGGCAGTTTACTAATATTCAATAGAGAAGATTTGAACAGAGCATTGTAAAGCAGATCAGACCACAACAACTCTAAAAAAAATGGATTAAGTTACTACATCAAATCAACTTCCCTATTTGAAACATATTTTTTCTTATATTATATATTTAATTGTTTCTAATATAAAACACAAACTTTTAAAAAAATCGGGTGTACAATAATTATTGTACATCCATTAAAAGATAACCTAAAGTGATTAAAAGTTACCCCTAAAATGAATAAAAGTTACCCCAATATGCGTTAAAGTAACCCAATTCAAATAAAAATTATCTACGCTTTATTAGTAAAAAAATCACATTTTAAATGACTAAAAATCAATTATTAGTGATTGAATGTAATTAAATTACCTTTATAAAACTTTTCTTGTTGATTTATATAAAAATTGTATTATGTTTAAAGTTACCCAAAAAAAGACAAAAAGTTACTCTAAAATTAGCTAAAAGTTACCCTTATACTGCTCGATGTACACTAATATTAGTATAAACCGGATGTATACAAAAATTTTTGAATATAAAATATATCCTGTGCATTTTGCACGGATACACTCTAGTTAGGTTAATAAAGTAGGGTCAAGTTTTCATTATCCTCATACACCCAACCTCTCCCAACTCTAGGGGGTCGGGTCCTCGAACTTACAATCGTGAGACTTCATACCGACTAATATAAATCAATAAAAACAAAAAACCAAAAAATCATAGTGCTTTTTAAATCATCATTAATAATTATTAATTTTAATACTGTAAATTTAATTAAAAAAAAAATAAAGAACCTTGCATGAAATCGTTACCCGATTGGTTACTCCATTATTGTCCCCACAAGTCTCATATAAGAACACCAAACCCAGTCTCTATCTTCTTCCATTTTCTCTCTCCTTCTTTTTTATGTCTCCTACCTTGAGACTAGATTTTCTTCATAATATTATGGGTCGAATTTCAACTTCCTTAATTTAACATCATTTATTTCTTTGATTTTTCTACAACGGTACTCATCTCTTCACTTACTCTTCTTTACCTGCTTCCTTTTCTTTCATTATGATGGTTTGGTAATTATTTTTTTGCTTAATTATTTGTGTTCTTCTTTTAGTGGGTTTTTGTACTGTTCATTGTAGTAAAGATTGAATCTTTAATAAATTTTTTTCTTATTTCTGCGTGTTAGTTATAATTAATGGGTAAATTTTTGTGTTTTGCTCATTTAATTAAGTGGGTATTGATTTTTTATTTTATTTTTAATGTTAAAAAAGATGGAATCTTTGATGATTTTTTCTTGGTGGGCACTTTTCTTTTGTTAGTGGTGGTTTTCATAATAGGATGTTAGGTTTTTAGTTTTTCATATTATGTCATGATAAAATTCATCTTATTTTTTGAGGTTTAGCATAGATTATGTTGATTTATACTGTAGATTGTTTAAGATTTGCAGGAAACACTCCCTCTTAGTATTATTTATAATAACTGGATCATTTATTTTATGGCTGATTTCTTATTTATGCTGTATTTTTAGTTGGAATTTCATTTTTTTTAAGTTTCAAGAGAATATATATTGTCCTGGGGTGGGGGATTTTGAGCTATATTGTCATGAAATGGACTATTTTTTTACCACAAAAATCTAGATCTTTTTGGAAGGTTGGTGAGTGGAGCTTTTGATTGCTGTAGTCTTTTGCTTTTATCTGTTGTATACTTTAGGCTAGTGGATATCATTCTTAATTTTCGGGGTTTAATTCCGATTTGTCAATGAAATTCCTTACAGGTGAATAGGGTGTACACTGGAAAGAGCAATTAAAAGGGTATATAGGGATGCAGAAGAGTGGAACGAATCGACAGATTTCGTCTATTGGGTCTATGCCTTGGTGGGTTGCTGCTGGATCACAAGATGAAATGAATTCATCGAATCTCAATCAAATAGATTGGATTGGAGAGCACCAAAAATCGGAGCACATGATGAATGGAGCATCTGAGAAAGAAAAACAAGGGGTCTTCCATTTTTCCTTTTCTGCTGGTAATTTTCTGGATTTCAACTTTTCTGAGCTTTATGCTCTTGTGTATGTGAGCCATGTTACATTCTCATTAGTATCACAATTATATAATGTATGTAATATGTGGAAAGCTCAATTTGACAAAAACTTTACGCTTGTTTTGTGGCCTGAAATATCTTATTGCTGTATTGAGGATAAATATTTTGTCCAGTTTGTGGTAGTCTTCTGGTTTGTTGATTAGACTATTGCAAAAAAAAAAAAAAAAAAAAATCTCAATTTAGGGCTTCTTTTTGCTGCTAACAGTACTTTTGTGTATGATTCAATCTGACTTTAAGCTCTTTCACTGGCTAAGTACAAAGAGTTGAAAACAACTTTATGCTTTTTACCCCTAAATTTAGCACATTTACGATGTTGAAATATGGCATTATGGTATAAACTACTTTGGAATCTTCTATAGTGAGATGAAGGAAAATTGTAATAAACATGGTTAAAGTATTCAGCACATTATTCGAGTTTATGATAGAGTATAAATGTGTGATTTTGCTCTTTGGAACTGGCATTGCTTTTTAATTGAAGCAGTACTTTAATATTAATATCTTGGGGCAGGCAATTAAATCAATGGAAGACTTCTAACTCTTTGTCCAATATCTTAAACTGCATCATTTAAGTGGCATGGTATGAAGGAAGAAATTAAACTTTTGAAGGATATTTTTACTGTCTATGGTCATTTTTGGAGTTCAAGTTGAAGGCACTACTTACAAAAATTAGTTAGAATGCTTTTTTGTTCTTTGTTCTGTCGTTCTTTAGTGAGATCAGTGAGGATTCATGACCAATTCCAAAATTTTGATGTATGAAATAGGTTGACATAATAAAAGGTTAGCGAACCCTAGGGTAATTCTGCTTCCAGTGTACATTTCATCCTGTCATGGATAGAAAACAATTGATTTCTTGTAATATCAATTATTGTTTGATCCATTGCCTGGTTTCCTGTAACACCATTGTTGTACTTTATACACTGTCAATTTTGAGAGGAAAAATATTTTGAAGGCTTGTGCTAAAGTCTTGCTTGATTTTATTACACATCTTAATTGTTGTAAGTCTTGTTATTCTATCTTCCTCAATCCGATGGTTCATGTAATCAGTTTTCTAATAGCTTAATCACCAAGTCCATGTCCACCAACTCCATATGTCACATGATAGACTAATGATGAAAATAGAGTAATTTCATAAAATTCTAAGGTTACCCTGCATGCACTAGACCACTACATTGGTTTGTACTTTTTAGATGTTAAGAAGCAGAGGTTATGCTATACTTCAAGGCAAGAAGCAGATCTCACTGTGCTCCTATATCAGGCAGCATGTTTCTTTCTTTTTCTTTGTAATGCTTTCTTTGTCTATGTTGTAAACTTGTAATACTATTGGTTGGATCATTAATTTAATTCTTGTGTTCAGAGGATAACAAGAACTCTTTCAAAGAAAACAATGGCCGTGATCATCAAATGAACAGTTTCCAGCAGTTCCCTCTTCCCCAACAGAAGAATTATGTTGAGCTTGGACTTGGTCAGCCAATGGTAAGTCTTTCTATTGATAAACTTAACTGTATAAAGCTGCTTTCTTTTCCTAGTATACTAATCTTGTTCAAATAAACTCTTCAGGTCTATGCAAATCATCCTCTGGATCAATGCCATGGATTATATGCAGTTTATGGGACTCAGCCTGCGGTTTGTTGCTTTTCCAAATTTTTTTATCTTCACCTTTTGTATTTCAGTGTTTCTCTGTAACTGTCATGTTTAAGGATATATATAATACTAATTGAAAAAAATCTAATCTCATGCAGTTTTATGGGTATTTACCTGATTGTGCATCATGTAATAAGTGTGAATTATTATGATGTTTATGTTTAACAAGAGTCTGTCTGTTTTGTTATTATAATGAAACACTATTTTTTTGTTTGTGGTGTACTAGTCTATGCTATGATACACCGTAACTTGATATTTTTGTTCATACACATTCTCCGGAATTAAAGGGTGAACAAGCTAGCTAATTCTTGTTTGGTGGTCTTCCATTTTGCTCCTAGTGTGCACTGGTCTATTATGTTTGAAATTTTTTACTATTTGCATATGGAATACAAGGTTTCGTGACAAGAATTGTCCTTTTTGAAATTTAGGGGCGAGCTATGCTTCCATTTAGTGTGGCAACTGAAGACGGGCCTATTTATGTAAACCCTAAACAGTATCATGGGATTATGCGTCGCCGAAAAATGAGAGCAAAGGAAGGGTTGAAAAACCGGTCAACTAAGGATAAGGTACCACTCTGAGATTTGGTAATGCATTTGTTACTGTTAGTCTCCAATTATATTTTCTTTTCTTAAAGTCAGTTTAGTTGATTTTTAATTCTATCTCAATTGTAAAATATTGGAAACCTTTCATTCTCATATATTTTCAAACTGATATATGCTCTCAATTGGTTGGTGAAACAACTCTGCACATTGCACCAATTTATGTGTCAAAATGTTTATTTACTACTACTTATTTACCTGCATCACTAATAAATGAGTTTTTGATTCAGTATGCATTGAAGCCTAAGGTCATTTTGTGATGAAATCCCAAAACATAATACATGTTTATTCTACTTTTCTACTGTTCTCTCAGTTTAAGTAATGTTTTTATCTGATAATGTATCCCAATGATTACTTGGAAAGGTTTGTATTTGGTGTTTCTAACTTCTAAGGGGGTTTTTGTATATTTATCTATCTATTTTTGAAATATTTTAGTGCTAATGTACTTTGGTTTTGCAAAATAAAGAGAAAGTAGTGTAATTCCTAGGCTAACAGATTGCCTTTCTTGCTTCTCCCTTCTTTAAAATTCTCCGCCATAGATGACAGTCTCATGAATTTAGTTTCCAGATATAGTTTGATAAACTACTCCGTACTTGAAATGATTTTTGAAAATGTATTGCGTGGAGTAACATATAATTACTTGTATACTAAACTCATCTGTTTGTGTTGCAATCACAGCCATATGTTCATGAATCAAGGCACCGCCATGCTTGCCGTCGAGCAAGGGGAGCTGGTGGACGCTTCCTCAACACCAAGAATCTTGAGAATGTGAAGAATAAACAGGAAACAAAAAAGACATCTGATCAACTGACCTTTCTTTCTTCGCATTCATCAGGCTCCGAAGTTCTTCAGTCTGAAGGTGGAAACTTGAACTCCTCAAAGGAAGTTTCTGATTGCAAAAGTCCAAACTTTTCTGGCTCTGAAGTGACTAGCATGTATTACAGCAAAGATTTTGATTGCTTCGGAATCAATCCTGGCCGTCCTTTTGCTTTCCACCCTTTACAAAATATGGAAGGAAATCGGCAGGGCAGTAACTGGGTTACAGCAGTTGATGGCTGCTGCAACCTTTTTAAAGTATAAGAGAGGAAAGGGACATTAAAAAGGATGGTTGCTTTAATTGTGGAATAGTTTCTGGATTAGCGATCATCCTGTCCCTTTGGCCGCTACAGAAGAGTATTGGTTGCATATTATGTATAAAGCTCCTCTAAGTGGTCTTTTCTCTCTTTCTCTCTTCCATTTGGTTGTGTTATCGAATGGCAAGTCATCCTTTGGCTATGAGGTTTTCATTGTTGCTCGGTTCGAACTCTAGAGCTGCTTGGCTTCAGAGCGGTTGCAGTGACAAGAGGCCTCTCTGTATCATATTAAAAAAAATTATAATCCTAAGGGGGTTTATTTACTTCAGTTTGTGATATTGCTTTGTTATTGAAGTCTTAAACTCATGACATTGGGATTGCTTTCTTTGCTAAACTTCGAAAGCCAACTCATGCTATTTGTGTGGCTGGATTGTTATGTGTATATGCTACTTTAAATTTGTAATATAACTCCAAACTTTTTTTTTAACCTGTCAAATGAGTTCTCTCCTGTATATCTGAAGTTACCACTTCGATTGGAAGTGGCTTGTGTTATGTCTCGATCTACAGGTCACAAGGCCAACCCTTTGGATGTTTTTGATGCAGGAGCAAGAAGCTACTCAAAATTACTTCGAATTGTATAACTCAAAATGATATATTTGGATGATGTTTCAGGTATGATCTGAATGATGGTAGTTCCGTAGTTCTGTTATTCTGAGCAGATTGAATTTATGTAAATCCAA
The DNA here is from genome assembly GCF_948465745.1 of Chenopodium album. Lineage (NCBI taxonomy): Eukaryota > Viridiplantae > Streptophyta > Magnoliopsida > Caryophyllales > Amaranthaceae > Chenopodium > Chenopodium album. Next base: position 23,775,266 of record NC_137837.1, read on the forward strand.
CTTCCTACAAGAATTGCTACAGGTCTACAGCATTACTAAGAGTTCAAAATGTTGCTCCCTCCTATTTTGTCATTTTTAATTTACTTTTTACACAGTTTGCAGTATACGTGTTTAATCTTTAATATTTCGATGTAGATTACGAAAAAAAAGTTAACAAAAACTTATCTTGAAATACACTGTATTTACTATTTAGTATGATATAAAAACTAAAAAGTTTTCATACCATTGCAGAGTTAAAAGTTAGTTTTTTAGTTACTCTTATTAAAAGTAATTTTGGTAGTGGGTTTTGAGTGTAATAGCAAAAGTTAGAATAATGTTGTTAGATTAGGTTTTCATACCTTTAAAAGCTGTACTTGTAAAGTGCGCGCTATTCTTAAATGTTGCCTTTTCGAAAAGAGAATCTCCCAGCTTTTTTCTGTATATATCATTGTTTCCTTGTTAGATAAGGGTAATAGACCTGTTTCTTTTGAAGCTATAATGGGGGGCCAAATTTTGATAAGTTGCTACAAGCTTGTGAATTCAGAAAATGGAACTTGTATGTGCTGATAAGCTAGGTTGCACGAGAATGGGTAATGACACTATATAGGAAAATGTCAATCTCAAAATAGTGAACACAGGTATGCGATGTTAAAATTCAATGTACATGACCTTACTTGAAATCATATATGTAAATATAACAATTTTATCAACTTAATCGGCATAAAGGTACTTGCCTAATTGATTTCTTTTCCCTCTCTAGTTCTATATTGTCATTTGATTCTCTCATTCGATGATACTATGTCATATTAAGTTATTAACAATATCATAATATTAGTTTACATATAACAATGAACTATGTATTAAGGCAGCCCATTAATTTAACTATTACTTTATCTATCTTAGATTACTTAAATCTATACTACTTTCTTTGTTTTTGTTTACTTGACTTGTTTTATCACGCTTGTCAATGTAAAACTTTAGCGATCAATAACTTTAATTCTTCATAAGTAAAAATTAAAAAAGTTGCATATTACGATAGTACTTATTGAGACGAATTAAAAAAGATATCATGTAAATATATTTTTCCTTACATATCATTCACAAAAGACGGTCAAAGGAGAGGTAGTAAACAGTGTAAAAGTCAAAGCGGGTCAAGTAAAAAATGAACGGAGGAAGTAATATATTAAAAGGCGTTACTAATAACGTCTTTGTGCCATGTACACCACGCCACGTCACCTACTCGATAAGGGGATTCGAACCCCCAACCTCTTATAAGAAATAGGCCAATTATCAATTATATTATAAACATGAAAATAAATGTATATTATTGATAATCACAAGGTCTAATAAAAAAAAAATTACAAATATCATATACATATAATCATAAGGAATAATTAAGTAGCAATCCGGAGCAACTCTCGGGCCACACACTAGTTCTCTCATTAAAAAAAGTTGAAAAGATAATATGGTGGTGTGTCAAAAAGCACAACGAATCATATCATAGTAGGAAGGTGGTGTGTCAAAAAGCACAACGAATTGTATCATATAGGACACGGCCCTATACGTATTGTCGTGTGTTCAATGAGTTTCGGTGTCCAATATGATGTTCGATATGGTGTCCGACACAGACACGACATTTAGATGAATTGTCCATATATCCTAGCTGATATTTTCAAAAACAAGTTTACCCTTTGGTTTATTAAGAGTAAGGGAAGGTAAGAAAACACTATAACTGAGTAAAAGTAGATATTACCTCCGTTTCATACTAATTGCAACTTTGAGGTATTATTTGTGAGATATAAAATAGGAAAAATTGCCCAGAATAACCCCACCTTTGTGCCATCCGCCTAAAATAATCCCACCTTTGGTTTATTTTTAAATAATCCGACCTTTATAGCTAATCCGCTTTCAATAGTCTCAAGTGACCTGAAACCGATTGAGTAGGTAAATTTTTTTAAAAAAATTTTAATTTACACGTGTCACCACGTGATTTGTCAAAAAATAAGTTTTAATTTTACTTTTTTTAAGAAATGATTTTTAATAATTAACATTAATTAACTTAAAAAACAAAAAAAAAATTAAACCAGTCACCACACCACCTCACAGCGACCCCAGCCACCACAGCCACCTCACCGCCCCTACCATCAACCCAGAAGAAGCCCAAAGCAGCCAGCCCCACCGTGACAACACCGCAGACTTCCGATGTTTTTCATCGACCCTCCATACCCCTTTCCTTCGCCACTAATCCACCACAACCATTACCGACATCAAGTGTGCGAAGAGGAGAAGGTCCAAAATCTAGGCGTGGTAAGGGGATAAGGGACGAAATTAGGGTTTGGGTATGGGAGGTTGCCGGAAAAGGGACCGAAGAAGGGGAAGGCGGCTGTGATCGAGGGTTTACAAGGTTTTCCATCCATGTTTAGTTTAGGGTTTTCGTGGTGGTGGGAGGGAGGTTGGGGGTTCGGGGGAGTGGGAGGAAGGGCATCGCCGCTGTGGGAGTGTTTCTGGGTGGTTGGCGTTACGGGACAAGGGATTTCGGCAGCTTGGCCGGCGGGAACGGGCGGCAGGGAGTGTAGTTTTGGCTGGTGTGGGCTTTTTCAAAATAATTAATTAATTTTTTCAGTTTTTTCTTTTTTTTAAAAAAAAATTTGTTATTTTTTTGAAATTTTTTTTGACCAATTGCAAGCCAACACGTGTCAGGTGACTTGTTATAATAGGTTAGTTGACCGGTTGGGACCATTGAGAGCGGATTAATTATAAAGGTCGGATTATTTAAAAATATAATCCAAAGGTGGGATTATTATGAGAGTACGGCCCAAAGGTGGGATTATTCCAGACAATTTTTCATATAAAATATTCTAACGTTGCAATTAATATGAAACAGTGGTAGTATGTTTAGCGTCAAAATATCCTAGACATGTGGACCAATGAGAGAGCTCCAGGTGTCAAGTCCTGGCAGGTCATCAAAGGCCACTCACCAGCTGACACGTGGATACCTCAGATAACAATCAAAATTTCGGCCTTCAAGGGCCCAATTCCCAAGAAATCCTCACTTTGCGGCGCAGCCCACCAAGCCTAGGTCAGAATGACCTAGGGAGGGACACTATTTCCAACGACCCTATAAATAGGGAGATATTTCCCCATTTTGGGGATACATTTTTTCAATCATTTATTACACTTACTTTCTCTCTCATCAGAGAAAACCTGATCTCGGAATTCGAGAAGATCCAATTTAATTTTCCGTCCTTTTATCTCTTTTCAAGTTACTAACTTGATCTTCGGAGGCGGAGCTCCAACCACCCGGAGTCTCCGTTGCTTTTGCAGGTACAACTCAGTCGGACCAATCTTTGTGACGTAACTCTCCCGAGGGACAAAAACACCCAAAACATTTGGCGCCGTCTGTGGGGAGAGTACCTCAAGGATGGTTCAAGAGTCTGTACCACATCCAGACCAGCCGATTGATCAGCAAGAGGTCTTTACTGACCCAGAGGACGATGATCCTGAGGTCGAAACCTATGTATCCAAGGATGGCTCTTTGATAACCAAGCGTCTTCGTCCCAGAGACACTCTGGAAAGAGGTGCAAGCCAGGCGGGTACAAGCCGACCCCCTGGTCAGCCGAAAGGGGAAACCCATACGGCAGGTGGATCTGCTCAAGTCACCCGGGATGAACTTATGAAATTCATGACTATTTTCAAGGGTGAAATCAAGGATCTGATCACTAAGAGCCGGGCTGACCCAAGTATGGGTCAGTCGGCAAGAAAGACTTCCCCAGAAAAGAGGAAGCCGGTCAGGGACAGGCAGCCAAATCCGCATCCAAAGGATAAGGCAGCCGGGACCCTTGACTGGTCCAAGATTCTTCTACCCAAGAGGAATACCAAAAGTACCCGCCGGAGTGAATAGCCGGTGGGGAACAAAAAATAACTTTTGATGCCCGGGAGATCATCACCCGCAAGAGGAATCAACAGTTGTCTGAGTCAGCTTCCACTTCACGCTTTCCAGACAGCTTTAAGAATACACCTGCAGGGAATTCACAATCCTTGTGTGAGAGCCATGCATACAGGCGGTAATACCATCCACTTTGGCCCTCAGATGATTGGGAATGAACCGTATGTACCGCCTATGGTCTACGGCCCGTATTCTCCTCACTTCATGCAGCCGACTCTCTTCAAAGGCAAGGCGGCATACAGAAATGTCCAGCCACTGGACTGGCAGCTTCATCTGCTCCGCCTGGGTGAACAACCTTCTACGTTCACCCGGGAAATAATCGAGGCGGCACAGCCGACCAAGGTTAAAAAATGTTGGTAGGTACTTATGATGGTACCTCTAACCCAAAAGATCACCTCATGGCATACACCAACCTCCTGTATTTACAAGGGTTGGACGATGCCACTTGGTGTCGATGCTTCCCGACAACATTGAAGGGCATTTCCCAACAATGGTTTGGCAACTTGCCAGCTGATTCTATTGATAGCTTCAAGAAGCTTGCCTTCTTGTTTTCTTCTAACTTCTTAATGAACATCCCTGCGAAGAAAATAAGTCTTGACTTGAGCACCATTAAGCAGGGAGAGAGAGGGATTACGCTCCTACGTCAGGCGGTTCAATCTGACAAGAATTCAGATTTAGGGACTATCTAACGAGGTAGCTTTCACATACTTCTTTAAGGGTCTGAGAGACGGGTCGACTTTTAAGTTCGACCTTATCAGAAAAGGGGCATTTACCCTATAGGCGGCCCTAAGGGAGGCAGAAAGCTACATTCAAGCAACCGACCTCTGCTCGCCTGGAAGCCAGTCGGACTCCAAGAAGTCTGATAAACAAAAAGATAGTCGGCCTGCTCAGCCGACAAAGAATAAAGAAGAGAGTAAGAAGAAAAAAGAAGTTTGGGCGGTGGGTGATTCTGACCATCCGTCCTAGAAGAAAAAGAAAGAGTTTAAACCGTACGTCCCCAAGTACGAGTTTAACAAGGACTGCAACTCCATCCTCATGGAGATCAAGGATCGGATATCTCTTGAGAAGCCGAATCCAATGAAAAGTTCCATTCAATCAAGGAACAAAAAGAAATTCTGCCAATACCATGAGGAAGTTGGCCATGACACCAACGACTGCTTCAGCCTTCAACGGGCGTTGGACAGTTTGGCTAACAAAGGGATGTTAAAGTCCTACATTTCTAAGTCCAAAGGGACTAATAAGAAGAACCCGAGGCATTCATCTAAGACACCCCAGCCTGCTAGTAGCTTGGAAACTGACAAAGAGCTGGTCTACACTATAGTAGGCGGGTTCTCATGCGGTGGCCCTACCATCCGGGGCACCAGGAGCCATCTTCCAAAGATGGACAATGATGATGATGAGCAGGCGTCATCTAGCTCCACCTTCCCAGAAGTTTTGATCACTGAGAAGGACAGGGGCAGCGTCCGTCGCCCGCATGATGACCCGGTTGTCATTGAATGTAAGATCGCCAATCAGCTGGTTGGGCGAATCCTTATTGACACTGGCAGCTCGTCTGACATCATCAGCTAGAGGTGCTTGTAGAAGCTGAAGTATAAGCCAGCAACATGCACTCGGTAAACCACCCCTTGTTGGCTTTGGAGGGGGGATGATGTTCCTAGTCGGAAGGATCGATTTACCCATGCGGCTGGGTGAGAAGGGAGAAGGACGACACCTGGTCGTCAAGTTCTTGGTAGTTGAGGAGCTGACCGGCTATAACATTATTTTAGGTCGACCAACTCTCAACGAGGCCAAGGCGGTAATAATTTCTTCCCTTATGCTGATCAAGTATGAGAAGGATGACGGTTCTTTTGGTTCCTTGAATGGGGATCAAAAGATGGTCCGGGAGTGTTATCTTTCGGCCATCAAGTCCATTGTGGCCTCAGACGGCCAAGGACAGGAACCAATAGACCTTGACAATGTCAAGGACATCAGCCCACCCCCACCAGCAGCCAGAAAGAAACGAAAGGCTCATTAGCTGGTGGAGGTGAAGAAAGAGAAAAAATAGCAATCACTGACCGGTGAACGGTCAGATGAGCTTCGTCCCCAGCCGGTTGGTGAACATATTGATATACCACTTGATGACAGCCGTCCAGAGCGTACTGTTAAGGTTGGGATGGTTGCTTATGCTAAGTTGGGTGCAGATTTGCACCTATTACTGAAAGAATTCAAAGAAATTTTTGCCTTTGAAGTGGAAGAGATGCCAGATGTCAGCCCGAATCTCACTGTCCACAAACTCGCCGTGGATCCAAAAAAGAATCCCATCCGGAAAAAGAAAAGAAATCACGACTAGGAAAGAAGTCAGGCGGTAGCTGCCGAAGTGAAAAAGTTGCTGGATGCTGGTTTTATTCGGCCATATCATTTCCCCGACTGGGTGGCGAATGTGGTGCTTGTAAAGAAGCCGAATGGTACCTAGCGTATGTGTGTTGATTACACAGACCTCAACAAGGCATGTCCCAAGGACAGTTATCCGCTTCCAAAGATCGACAATCTGGGTGACTCTACAGCCGGTCATGCCTTGATGAGTTTTATGGATGCCTATTCCGGATTCCATCAGATACCCCTGTGGAAAAAGATCAAGAGAAGACGCCCTTCGTCACTGATCAGGGGTTATTCTGTTATACTGTGATGTCGTTTGGCTTGAAGAATGTGCCGACTACATTCCAACGGATGATTAATACAGTCTTCATTAATCAAATTGGAAGAAATGTAGAGGCGTACATTGATGACATGATAGTCAAATCCAAGCTGCATACGGATCACCTTGCTGATCTCCGAGAAACCTTCACCACACTATGGCGGCATAAGGTTATGTTAAATCCCAAGAAATGCGTCTTTGGTGTTGAGTCTGGGAAGTTTCTCTGATTCCTGATTGATCAAAGGGGGATAGAGGATAACCTTGAGAAGATACAGGCGGTTATTGACATGAAGTCACCCTGCACTGTTAAGGAAGTACAGAGACTAACTAGTTGCTTGGCGGTATTGGGGAGGTTCCTCAGCTGGTCAGGTGACAAATGCCTTTACTTCTTCCAAGCAATCAGGAAGAAGACTAGATTTGAATGGGGGATGATGCTGAGGCGGCCTTTCAAAAATTGAAAGAACACTTGCACTCTTTTTCAAGGCTTGTTAGCCCTTTGCCCAAAGAGAAGTTATACATGTACCTAGCCGTCTTAGACCATGCTCTCAATGCTGTTCTCCTTGCTGAGAGAGACGGCATCCAGCTCCCGCTCTATTTCATTTTGCATGTGCTAAAAAATGCTGAACTCCAGTACCCCATGGTTGAAAATTTTGGCCTTGCTCTATATATGGATTTCAAGAAGTTGAAACCTTATTTTCTGGCACATCCGGTTGTAATCTACACCGATCAGCCCCTCAAGCGGTCAATTTCCATCTTGGAGTCATCCGGAAGAATGTTGAAATGGGCTATTGAAATGCAAAGTCTTGAAATCACTTACGAACCAAGAAAAGCATTGAAAGGTCAGGCGTTTGCTGACTTCATTGTTGAAATGACACGACCGGTTCCTCCGGATAATATTGGTCAGTTTTGGAAAGTGTATGTAGACGGGAGCTTGACAAAAAACGGTTGTGGTGCAGGATTTATATATGAGTCTCCTGAGGGGGACAAATTTGATTATGCACTATAGTTTAAGTTTCAGGCCTCGAATAACGAGGCAGAATATGAAGCCCTGCTAGCCGGAATTCGCATGTGTAAGGCGGCAGGGGCAACAAAGATTGACGCCTATTCTGATTCGCAGTTGGTCGTAAGCCAGGATGAGGGAAAATATGAAGCAACTCATCCGGCTATGACCAAATACCTTCAGGAAGTCAAAGAAGAGACTAGGGCACTTGAAGAATTCCGTCTGAGTCAGGTGCCTAGGTCAGACAACAACCAGGTGGATGCATTGTCCAAATTGGCATCTTCCGCCTACTGTGATACGCCTCGGTCAGTCTTTTGGGAAGTTATGGAAAAAAGAAGTATATATGAAGAACCCATTGGAATCCTGGATCAAAGTTCTACCTGGATGGATGACATCTGGGCATATTTAACAGACGACACGCTCCCTGATTCACAACAGGAGGTAGCCGTCATGAAGAAACGAGCAGCAAACTTGAAGATGAGAAATGAAGAGCTCTTCAAGGCTGGTTTCCTTAAACCTTTATTGAAGTGTGTTACCCTAGAAAAGGGGAAGGAAGTTCTCGAAGAGCTGCATGCGTGATACTGCACCTCTCACATAGGCGGCAAATCTCTAGCAGTTAGAGCCAAGCGGCATTACTTTTGGCCTAATCTTGAGGCAGACTCCAAAGAGCTGGTGAAGAAATGCGACAAATGTCAGAGGTTTAACAAACTTATTCATCGCCCGGCTACTGATCTGACGGCAATCCACAGCCCAGTCTCGTTTGCTAAATGGGGCATGGACATTCTAGGTCCTTATACGCCTGCACCATGCGGAAAACGCTATATTTTGGTGGCTGTGGATTAATTCACCAAGTGGGTGGAGGCAGAGGCGGTCAAGAACATCAAGACAAAGGATGTCATCTCTTTCATATGGAAGTACATCATCACCCGGTTTGGGGTACCTATGTATATGGTGTTTGATAATGGCCCCCAGTTTGAAACGCCTCACCTCAAGACTTGGTTGGGAGATCAAGGGATCTCACACTGTTTTGCATCAGTCGGCCGACCCCAAGCAAACGGCCAAGTTAAAGCCTTCAACAAACTCATCTTAGACGGCATCAAGAAGAAAATTGAAAGAGTCGGTGGCTTATGGGTGATGTGTCTAATTTATATAGTATTTTACCCCCGTCCCTTGGTCATAATTAGTAGTATTTTTGGCTCTTTAGAGCCATTTTTATTACTAATTGGTGTTTTCTAGTGTTTTCGTAGATTAAGTTGACTTTTGTAGGGATTTGCACTTTTGGAGCATTTTCCCGAGATATTATGGAGTATCTACGAGCATTGGAGAAACACGACCAGTTTTTATAGCCCAGGGCTGGTTAGAGTCATCGAACCGGTGATTAAGGGCTTAGCATTTGAGATTCCGAGGCATTTGGACCGAGTATTCCAGACCCGAAGAGGAAATCCGGATTGGGCTGAAGAATCGAAGCCCAATCAAAGTCCAAGTGCCCGGGCCTGGCCAAGAGAGCTCCCGCTCGAAGGCGCGCCCGACCGGTCAGGGAAGAGTTTATTTGCACCCGAACTCGCGCCCGGCCGGACGCGAGAGAAGCTCCTACTGAAGAAAAGGTGGGGCCGCCCGATCGGGCGCGAGATTTTTAGAGCTAATTCTGGCGATTTATTTTAGTTTTAATTACGAGGATTTGAATGCTTTCGATTAGTACTTCTTCTCTTAGACTTTCTCTCTCTACTTAGCTTTTAGATTAATTTCTCTCTCTATAACTTTGTTCTTGATTCAACTCCTTAATTCTGATTACTTTGGTAACGATTTCTTCTACTTTAATCTCATTTATTTTACTTAAATTCTTTCATCATGTCTTCATTAATTGCTTTGTTTAGTTTAGATTTAATTATGTTTGAGTAGTTTTCTTTCTAGGGTTTGTGGGGATCCATAAATAATATGAAGGGGTAATTTATTGTTGTTGATTGTCAATGCTAGATTAATTTTCTATTGATTGATTTAATGCTTTGTGACTAGATTAGGCTTGATCTTTTATGCATGAGTTTGACAATATTGATTCGAGATTCGAGAGATAAGAATTAATGTTTAGGTCTAGTTTCAATAGGCAGGTTAATTTATAAATGGTTAAGTCGAGATTCGAGAGATGAAATTTAATATCGGTAGACTAATTCTGTGATTGTAATACGTAGCAAAAGTCCTTTATGATCTGATTAATTTATGCATTGATGATTGATTGTTATGTTTTACCCTGGAATATTGTTTATTGGTGAACCTATGCCCTAGATCTTTTATTAATTGATTTTCTTCCTATTTTTATTCTTTCCACTTTTATTCTTAGTAGCTTAGTCATCCTTCGATTACAATATTTTGGTTACTTAATAATTTAGATTGTAATAACTAATTAGGAATAGAAAGACTTGTTTCCCTATGGATTCGACCCTACTTCCCTATCTGCATTAGCTAGAGGATTTAGGAATTACTTTTGATTAGGTGATACAACTTTAGCCTGTCAAAATTTGGCACCGTTTCCGGGGAAACGGTTTTATTTTTATTTTCATATTATTTTTGTAGTCTAGATTATCCCCTCTTGTCTTAGAGAACGTTAGTTCTTTGAGGCAATTCTCATATTTGTCTTTTAGTTCTTTGTTTATGCTCAGGTGTTCCAGATCAGGTTACATTCCATTCAATCCTTAGATCGAGCGCTCGTTCCATAGACAAAATAATCTCTATAGAAAAATCCTGGCGGGCTCTGAGGAAGACAATAATCGAAGAGACCCTCCAACTGATTCCAGTGACTCAAAAATTCCTTCAGATCCAAAATCAGAGATGGCGGTACCTAAGAAGCTAAGTGATTATTCCCACTCCAACTCTTGATGGGTTACAGTTCAAAATTAAACCCCAATTTATCACGATGATAGAAAGGAAGCAATTCAGTGAAGTTAAGGGTGAAGACCCAAATCTTCATATTGCAGACTACTGTCAGTATTGTAATGCCATCAGGCAAGCTGGGGTCACACAGGACCAAATCAGGGAGATTCTCTTTCCTTTCTTTTTATGTTGAAAAGCCAAATTATGGTTTAGTGGATTAAATAGAACTGCACTTGGTATAACTGACTGGGAAACTCTTGTTTTAAATTTTTATAATAAATATTATCCTGTAGAGAGAACGGCTGTACTAAGGAGTGCTATTCAGAACTTTGCCCAAGAGGCCGATGAAACTCTATATGAGGCTTGGGAGAGGTTCAAGGATCTACAGAGAGAATGCCCCCACCATAATCTGGCACAATGGCAGTTGATCCAAGCCTTTTACAATGGGATTGGAAATTTATCTAGAATAATATTAGATTCTGCAGCTAGTGGGAGGTTTATGAACCTTAATGTTGACGATGCATGTCAAGTTATTGAAGAAATGACAATACATAATTCCCAATATGGGAATCCTAGAGGCTTTGCTAACAAAGGGAAACATAGTGTCGACTCCGTATCCTTTTTACAAGCTCAATTAACCTCTATTTGCCAAAAATAAGATAATCTTAGTACTGCAAATGTAGCTAATTTTTCTACAATTAATAATAATGCTAATGAGGCTTTCTGTGAAAATTGTGGAATTGTAGGCCATTGGGAGCAAGATTGCAGGAGTTCCGTGGAGCAAGTCAATGCCTTTTAAGCTTATAGGGAGAATGACCCATACTCCAACACCTCCTGGGTAGTGGGTACCATAATCATCCGTATCTTTCCTACCGGAGCACCAGTGTTCAAATTCGCCACCCCCACAAGAATCAATGGCACCACAACAAACTCAGCAGAAATATTACCACCCCAATGCTGGCCAGAAGAACCAACCACAACAACCCTCCTCATCTTCCGACCCTACTTTGGCAGAAATTAGAGCGATGCTGGATAGTATGCATAAGCACATGGAGAGTAGAGATGCCCAAATTGATTCGATCATAGCACATAATAAAATTGTAGATAATCAAATTGCGCAAATTTCTGCTACTCTACAAGCCCGTCAACAGGGAGCCCTGCCAGCACAGCCAACCAGGCCTTCGGATCAAGCTTTGGCAATTACTCTAGGGAGTGGTTCACACTATGAAGGGCCCCCTATGCCTAGAGATGATGAACCTGTTTTAATGAATAATGCTAATCTTGATTCCATTAAACCTGACAATGTAGCTAATAGCCCTGCAGGGCTAAAGAGTAGTACTAATATTTCTTATAATACATTGCAGGGTACGACTCCAGGGAAGGTAGCAGCTCCAGATAGGAGCATTAATGCTCCAAAGCCAGTGATCAAACTTCCATTCCCAAATCGTGACTTGGAAACAAATTTGGATAAGCAGTTTGGTAAGTTTCTGGAGATGGTTAAAGATTTGCAGGTAACAGTTCCCTTCACTGAATTAATTACACAAATTCCTGCATATGCAAAATTCATGAAGGAAATATTGACTAGAAAAAGGTCTATTAGTGAGGTAGAGACAGTAGCTGTCACTGCAGAATGTAATGTCGTACTTCAAAATAAATCTCCACCTAAACTGAAAGATCCGGGTAGTTTTTCTATCCCTTGTCATATTGGCAATCTAATGATTGATAATGCATTATGTTATTTGGGTGCTAGCGTTAGTGTTATGCCTTTATCTGTGTGTTCCAAGCTAAATTGGGTAAATTAAAAGCTACTAATATTACTCTACAAATGGCCGACCGTTCTTTTAAATACCCCTTAGGTGTCTTAGAGGATGTTCCTGTTAGAGTAGGTAAATTTTATATACCTGTTGATTTTGTTGTTCTTGATATGGCTGAGGATATGCAAACCCCAATTATTTTGGGTAGACCATTCCTTAACACTACAAGAGCAAATATAGATGTGAGATGTGGCAAATTGACCTTATCAGTAGGGGACGATAAAATTAATTTTAATCTGAATAATACCCCTAAAATCCCTATGACAGAGGAGAAGTGTTTTAGTGTTAATGTGGTTCATAATTATTCTAACAAGCCCCAAGCTCTTGTAAAAGATCCCTTAGAGGAAGTATCTTGTGTTGCATCCTCTACAGATGAAATAGACAAATGGCAAAAGGAAGTTGATGCAATAGAAAGAGCCCTTTACACTGTCGGTCTTGGCTTTGAAGATGTGAAGGTGGAAATAAACAAGCAAGTTGTGGAAATAGAGCCTATTGGAAGTGTTCCGCCAGATCGAGTTGCAATTGCTAAATCTAGTGACATTTGAAGCAACCATCGATCGAAAAGGGGTCTCTAGTGTGTAGTATTAAAGAACTCCCAATCTAAGTCAAGGAGGATCCACCAGATAAGGTGAATTGGTATCCCACAGGGTATGTCAGGAAGCCGCGTCCTGGCCTAAACACCGCTCGATCGGGTGAGAAACCACCCGACCAAGCGTTAGGGCAAGGGTCCTAGTTCTTATACTTGGTAAGAAGGTCGTGCGGGACCTAGATAAACCAGCGCTTTGTGGGAGGCAACCCGTATTTTCTTGCTTTTAATTTTTTTTTCTTTCTTTTTTCTTGTGAGAGGAGAGAGGAGGGAGTTTAATGAGTTTATTGAGTTTTTGTACAGGTTTAAGGAAAAGAGTTTGTTAAAATTTGAAGAAAAGAGGAAAAATACCCCCCGTACTAAAGTTGTCTCGGGCCCGACCGGGCGAAGTACCGCCCGATCAGGCGCGAGACTAAGGGTTCAGATTCATGACTTTTCGCCCGACTGGGCAAACGGTGCCCGACCGGGCTCGAGAATTGACGAAATACGGAGACTTTGATCGCTCGGTCGGGCGAAGGGAGCCCGACCGAGCGCGAGAGTACAAGAAATTTTGGGTAAACGATCGCCCGATCAGGCGACGCTCACCCGATCGGGTGCGAGAGCAACATAAAATTTAAAATTCAGATAGCCCGATCGGGCGGAGGGGCGCCTGACCGGGCGCGAGCTCTTTCGAGTTTCCTCTCCCCCTTTTTTCTCCTTCATCTTTCATTCTTTTCTCATTTCTTTTTCTCTTTCCTCCATTCTTTCTCTCACTAAACCTCCATTTTCTCTAACTTCTCTCTAAGATTTCCTTTCCATCTCTTACCCAAATCCAATAATTCTTACATATTCCTAACCCTTTCTTCATCCTCTACACTTCCATACCAAATTTACCCAATTTCAATCAAATAATTTTTCATACCCATTTCTATTATGGCATCAAAGAGGTCGCGATCGATTCTTGGGAGGGGTTCTAGTTCAAGGGAGCAATACGATCCGGATTTGCAACTTCCGTAGTGGTCGTCCATCCGAATTGCTACCCAGGAGCAAAAGGAATGACTTGAACATCTCTACGGGCGTGAGGTAATTCCTTCACGGTGGTTGCACCGCCCTACTCTCGAATCTTATGGTTTGTATGATTATGTCAAACGTTTTTTGAACGATATAGGAATGAGGAAATTTGTTGACATGTATTATCCTACTTATTGTGAATTAACGTGTGAATTTTTGTCCTCTTTGAAAGTTGTAAATAGTAGAAATGGGCCGAACTTATTTTTTAGGTTGAACATCAGAAATGTTATTTTAACTTTTGTTGAATTTTGTAAAATTTTTTATTTGAATTCTAAATTACCTCATCAATGGCATGCTGATTATAGAATGGGTGATATTTATCATGTTTTAACTGGTTTACCGACCTCTGACCCCCAACATGCTAGTACAAAACCTATCTATCACCCTGTCCCAAAAATCTAGCAAAGATTTGTAGGTTGTTTTCTTGGTAGGTGCGAGCCACATAACGTCCAAACAAACGAAATTGCTATTATTGGACACTATGTGTATGGGTTTGGAAAATTAAACATAGGTAGATATATCATCCACCATTGGAGTAGACATGCCACGACCAGTACCTAGTCTAGTACCCTTATTCGTCTAGGAGGCCTGATTACTAGGATAACAGTTAAAAAGGCCGGTTTTGTTGAGAGTGGACCCCATCGGATGACCAACTATGGACCAGATACCTATATGACTGCTAGGTACCTTGAGGAGTTGGGATGGGTACGATTGGATGGTGAGAAAACCCCCCACTGGTGTATTAGGATAGGGACTGAGCAGTCATTGCCTATCTTTCCCTTGCCTAGTCCTGACTTGACCGCTTCCCCCCCCCCGGACAAGCATCCTACACGTATGACCTATTAGTTGCCCACGCAAGGGGCAAGCACCACCAGTCCCACCACTAGTTCCATCACCCCATCCTGAGCCCGAGGTAGTTCTTTCACCACCTCGCATGTCTCATGCGGCACCACCTCCTCCCTATAGTAACTCTAAGATAGTTTGGGACCTCCATAGTATAGGTCAGGCTAGGCCGTATTGAGCATTCCCACACTGACCTTAGGAGGATGGAAGGCTCCATAGACCATAGATTAGGTTACCTTGAGAGGAACCAGGGTAGAGCCCTCTACCCTATGTATGATTATTATGCTCGTCGGGGCAAAATTCCCGACGATGCCATCTACCCTGATTGGTTTCAGCCTCCACCCCAAGGATACGATAGGGATCCCACTGCCCATGGTATTTATACTGACTATTCTACCTTCCATGGTTACGACCAGGACATTCCTTTTGGGGGACCGGCTAGGGGGGTTTTCATCCTAACTATTTTGGTGGTAGCTCTTCTGGTGCAGGTGGCAGCGGAGGAGGAGGATTCACCTCAATGGATGAAGATGATGAGGATTAGCCAGCTGGGCTAGTTCCCGAGCCAATGAGGACATTGTCTGATTCTGGCTTGGGGGAGATTTTGGATTTGGTATTGTAGGGAATATTTCAAGCGTTAATCCCTAGCTTGAACCCCGCCGTGATCATACACTAAAGTACGGTGGCGTCCAAAGGGAAAGAAGATAGAGTAAAAGAGTCGCCAACAAGTTTTAGGAACTTGTAAACCGTTCACGAGGTGAAGGTTACACCCCTTAACAATCCAAGAGATCGTCAACTCCAATAGGTCTGGAACCATGACTGGTAGTTTGGGGATGAAGGTACAAATCCAGCCTAAAAGAGAATGAACCTGCCCTAATAATAGGCCTCTACTTTATTCTGCTCGTATTCGTGTGCGCTTTCTGACTAACATGCATTCAATAGGATTAACCCTAAACCTGTTTATCTATGTTGGTTGAATATTAATGCACAAATAAAACTATTATTTGCGATCACTTGAATTATAATCAAATTAACCCTAACAAGATTATTAATTATCTTATTAAGCGTGATTACAAGTACCAATTCCCTTTAAACATGCATAAAAGGCGTGATCAAGCAATAACAATAATATAATCAAGCAACATAATAAATCATCATAATAATAATAATCATCATAATAATAATAATAATAATAATAATAATAATAATAATAATAATAATAATAATAATAATAATAATAATAATAATAATAATAATAATAATAATAATAATAATAATAATAATAATAATAATAATAATAATAATAATAATAATAATAATAAAATAATCATGTTAAAGCATCATATTAATAGCAAGATCCTAGGCATGATACTAACAAGATTAATAACAAACTCTAGCATGTCACTAAACAATAAAGATCAAATATATAGCCCTAACATAATACTATCATGAATATTAGGAAGAAAATAGGAAGCATCACAGAAATCATAATTATTATATTTGATATTAGAAATTATAGTTGTTACCCTAAACATGATACTAAGAAGATCAAAACGCCCTAACATGACACTAGGAATCATAATAACAACCTAAACATGATTTCTATATCATGATATCAATAAATAAATTAAAAGCACTTACTTGGATGCCTCGTATCTCTTTCTAATAACAAAATACACGCGTTAGTAACTTCAAGGAAAATAATAAAACCAAAATAATTAAATTAAATAATTGAAAGAGAGATTTGGGACTAAACCCTCAGAAATACCAAACCTTTCTCGTATAGGGCGAAGACAACTTCGAACAATGCTAGGTGTATCTAGTGCTAATGTATGAGGAATTGTGTTTGTAAAAGGCTAGGCTAGAAAGAGAGAGAGAACCAAGAAATTCTTGATGAGAGTTGATGATTGTAGATGAATGAAAACGGAGTTTTTAAGAGGCTATTTATAGAAAAAATCTGCAAAAAAGATAGAAAAACACATCAGAGTTATGATGTGAATAAAATTTGATTAGCGCCGACGCTGGCATTTAGCGCCAGGCGCTAACGCTTTATCTTAGAGGGGTAAGTTCAGAAAAGAGAGAGAGAAGCTTTATCTTAGAGAGAGAAAGAATTAGAGAGTTGATGATTCTAGATTGTTGATTGTAGATGATTGAAAATGGAATTTTTAGGAGGCTATTTATAGAGAAAATCAGCCAAAAAGATAAAAAAATCGAACCAGAGTTCTGACGTGAAAAAACAGAGCTAGCGCCAAGCACCAAGCTTAGCGCCAGGCGCTAATAAAGTTTTTGACGCGTTTTCTTAAATTAGATAAAATTTAACCGCACAGAAGGATAAAATCGTATTTTCCTCCAAAACACTCTTTTATTCTGATTAAAAATCTAAAAAGTCAACAAAAGTCAATTTATCAATGCTAATTGAATTAGGAATGAAAAGAACCTTCTAGAAGAATATAGAAGACTAAAACCATTCCTAATTGCATTAGGAATGATAAATCCATATTAGGCCCTCCCCTAGATCATTGGGCCGCATATAATGTTCAAACCGGACCCAGTTTAGTAATTGGGCCATAACTTCCTCAATATTCATCAGAATTGGGCTTATAATATATCGTTGGAAAGCTTTTTTCAAGCCCCATCCAACTAGACCATTATTAGACCCATATCATTGAACAACCAAACTGGATTGGCTGTTTTCTTAAAATAGATTTTCAAAAATAGAGAGAAGAGAAAAGAAATTAAAACTATCCGCAACACTAGACTTTCTACACTTTCACTTCATTCGATTATGATTCGACGTGAGAGGTACTCATCACCGGGTTTGGTTTTGGGAAGACACAAATGGGTGTCTACAGAAGCCCCCACTTTGACTGAGTTTGGAGAAACGCAAGTTTCTAAAACGAAAGTCAAAGTATCGATAGGGACGGAGAATGATTCAGAACGTTCTGCGATCCTAAATCATTCTTGTAACGCCGATACCTGCAAAACTAGCGTTAGTTAAACAGATAAAAGAGTTAAGAAACGCGTATCTTGCACCGTCGAGCACACGTCTCTAAAAGTAACCGATTTGCTGCTGCATTTGTCGTTGTGACTACCTTCCACAATCTAGGGAACGCCATCTTGCTGCTTGTTTTGACGATCTTCGGCAATCTAGGGAACGCCGTCGATCAATGTTGCTACATCTCGAGCCTTTTCTTAAATCATAGTGACAACCTTTCCAATCATACTAAAAGTCGTCGAAGACCGCCTCATCACGAACTGCTCTTCTCAAATCTCGGTGATAACCTCCATAATCTTAGCGAATGTCGTCGAAGACCTCCCATCTCGTGCCATCTTCTCAAATCTTGGTGACAACCTCCACAATCTTAGCGAATGCCGCCGAAGACCACCCATCTCGTGCCATCTTCTCAAATCTTGGTGACAACCTCCACAATCTTAGCGAATGCTTTCGAAGACCGCCCATCTCGTGCTATCTTCTTAAATCTTGGTGACAACCTCCCCAATCTTAGCGAATGCTGTCGAAGACCGCCCATCTCGTGCTATCTTCTCAAATCTTGGTGACAACCTCCACAATCTTAACGAACGTTGTCGAAAATAACTTTACTTGAAGTCATCCTCAGTTGTTGCGATAATATTCCAAACAAAACTACCGAAGACCAACGCTTGTCGATCTTTAAAGCTCGCTTGAACTTTGCTTTAGCCGGTGCGTCGGCGCTTCTGCTGTTTGTAACCCAGTATGTCGGTGCTTGAATTGTGTACATGTATGTCGGTGCTGTGAACCGTTACGTCGGTGCTTCTGAACCAGTATGTCGGTGCCTTTGTGATGAGCCAATGTTTAGGCGCTTTAAGCTAAGTGAGACGATCTTTCGTCAGGTCGATCACTTATTTGTGGTTGTAATCAAATCGACTACTCAATCATGTCAAATCGCTTGCAGGGGCTAACTGGCATACTAAGTCTAGGGAATATTTCAAGTGTTAATCCCCTATCTTGAACCCCACTATGATCATACACTTAAGTACGGTGGCGTCCAAAAGGGAAGAAGATAGAGCAAAAGAGTCGCCAACAAGTTTTAGGAACTTGTAAACCGTTCACAGGGTGAAGGTTACACCCGTTAACGATCCAAAAGATCGTCAACTCCATAAGGTCTAGAACCAAATAGGGTTCGGGGATGAAGGTACAAATCCAACCTAAAAGAGATTGAACCTGCCCTAATAATAGGCCTCTACTTTATTATGATCGTATTCATGTACGCTTTTCAATTAACATGCAATCAATAGGTTTAACCCTAAACCTGTTTATCTATGTTGGTTGAATATTAATGCACAAATAAATCTATTATTGGCGATCACTTGAATTATAATTATAATTAACCCTAAAAAGATTATTAATTATCTTATTAAGCGTGATTACAAGTACCAATTCTCTTTAAACATGCATAAAAAGTGTGATCAAGCAATAAAAATAAATATCAAGCAACATAATGAATAATCATAATCAATAATTATCATCATCATAATAATAATAATAATAATCATAATCATCATAAATTATAACAATTATAATCATAATCATGTTCATGTTAATATTAAAGCATAATAATAATAGCAAGATCCTAGGCATGATACTAACAAGATTAATAACAAACCTTAGCATGTCACTAAGCGATAAAAATCAAATCTTTAACCCTAACATGATGCTAACAATCATAAATATTAGGAAGAGAATAGGAAGCATCGCAGGAATCATAATAAGCATATTTAGTATTAAAATTACCCTAGACATGAAAAAATTACCCTAGACATGATACTAGGGATATCATAATAACAATTTAAACATGATTTCTACATCATAACATCAATAAAAACCATTAAAGCACTTACTTTGATGCCTCGTACCTCTTTCTAATAACAAAATACACACGTTAGTAACTTCAAGGGAAATAATAAATCAATTAAATTAAATAATTGAAATAGAGATTTGGGACCAAACCCTCACAAATTAAACCTTTCACGTCTAGGGCGAAGGCAACTTCGAATATGGCTAGGTGTATCTAGATCTTGCGAATGCGGAATTTTGTATATAAAAGACTAGTTTAGAAAAAGAGAAGAGAGAAAGGGAGATGAATGAATGATTAAAGAAGAGAATGAGAATTAGCAAATGATTAAAGAGAATGAAAGAGAATTGAAAACTGGTTGTAGGTGAATCTAGATGAATGTTGATGAGAATTCGTGAATGAAAACGGAGTTTTTACGATGTTATTTATAGAGAAAATCAGCCAAAAAGATGAAATATCAAAACAGAGCATCTGACGCACCTAAAACAGAGCTGGCGCCAACATTAGGCTATTGGCGCCAGGCGCCAATGCCTGGCGTTTGGCGCTAACACTGTTTTTGACACGCTTTTCCAAATTAGATAAATTTTGCCGTACAAGAGGATAAAATCGTATATTTTCCTCAAAAATGCTCTTTGATTTTAATTAAAACTCTGAAAAGTCAACAAAAGTCAATTTATCAATGCTAATTGAATTAGGAATGAAAAGAACCTTCTAGAAGAATCTAGAAGACTAAAACCATTCCTAATTGCATTAGGAAGGATAAATCATATTAGGCCATCCTCTAGATCATTGGGCCGCATATAACACTCAAACCGGGCCCAGTTTAGTAAATTGGCCATAACTTCCTCAATATTCATCGGAATTGGGCTTATAATATATCGTTGGAAAGCTCTTGTCAAGCCCCATCCAACTACACTACTATTGGACCCATATCATGGACCAACCAAACTGGATTGGCTGTTTTCTTAAAATAAGTTTTCAAAAACAGAGAGAAGAGAAAAGAAATTAAAACTATCCGCAACACTAAACTTTCCACACTTTCAATTCATTCGATTATGATTCGACGTGAAAGGTACTCATCACTGGGTTTGGTTTTGGGGAGACACAAATGGGTGTCTACACTAAGGAACCCAAAATTGTTGTATGAGGCTTTGATCTCTGTCGCCACGGAAATTCTACTGGCGCCAAGAATTGGCTCTGTCGCCAGAGGCTGGGATCTAGCGCCAGGCGCTGTAATCTGCTGCCAGACACTGTATGTCGTTGTCTGGCGCTAGAGGTGGGTCTTCCCTATTCGGCTCATGCTGCCGTTGTTGCTCGGTTTCGCTCCGAACTATGATCTTGGTCGTTTCCTTTCAACCAAATCCGCTCAAGTCTTTTGTAAATTAAAGCTCTTCATCTCTAATTTACCGATCAATAAAACTCCTCTTATCTTGGAGGAATCTCCTGTGGTCATATTCGCGGTTTTTTCGAAAAAAATACGGGAATGTCCTCGCTTGCTGGGATGCACCAGCATTTATATCTTTGACCATATGACTTTGCTTATCTTTCTTTAGGGTTGACATAAGACTTAGTGTTGACTCAACTCATTGACTTGACATGACTCAAGGTATAAACTTGACTCACTGTGATTGACTCGAGGTTGACTCGGCTCAAAGTGTTTGACACATGTGTTAGACTCAAATCAAGGTGATATGACACGACATGACTCAATGTGTACATGACTCGTGTGTGCATTGTAATGTGATCGTGCGACTCGAAAATGCAAAAAAGAAAAAAATTTCTGTCATTTTTGTGGAGGGTACCGACTTTCTCCCGAAAAAGAAAGATGCGAAAAAAGAATCGAAGTTTTCGAATGCATGTTGAATGAGCTTAGTCAAATGTTGTTTAATACTATATCTCAAGGTGCAAGGATTAATCCATCCTAGGCAATCTCAATGGTTGACTCAATGATGAAAGTATTTGGGTAACTTAGGCACAGAAGCTAAGCACTTCATACTTCGTGATGCAATGACAATTATGATTAATGAGTGATGTTGATATGACAAGGCATGCTTCAACGTTGTGTTAAGATTCCATGACAAAGGGTTCCTAATGGAAGGTATATTTGGTCATGTATCTGTGATGTGTGTGAAAGTGATTCTAAAGTTAGGCGGCAAGGGCTAATTGTGTGAAAAAAGATATTATTTCAAGAAGAGTCAAATGATGGTGACTCTTAGGCTAGGTAAGCTAATGATGTAGGGATCAAACCCCAAGTCTAGATCTAAGTAGATAGGGATGAGCATAGGGGATCCCTTGATATGATCATGGTGTGAGTGTGTGAATGTGAATATAAATGCATTTTTATTACGGCCGCACCTCGATGTGAGGTTGACTATGTATCCATTAGGAATCAGGCCGAATGTAGCTCTAGCCGAACCTCACACAAGTGTGTGTATACCTCAAAAAGGTCTTTTTAAGGGTTGTAACGTGGTTAGGCTAAAGGTTGAAGAAGAAGGGGATAAAAGGCTCAAGACCCTAGATAAGCCCCCAAGGTGTACAACCTTGCTTTTGAATCTTTATGTTATTATGTTTGAGGCTTTCTACTCCTTTTTAGCTCTTTTGTTTTTTTTTTTTTTTTTTTGCTCTGTTTTTTTTTTTTTTGGCTTTTGCAATTTTTTTTACTTTTATAAGTGTGGGCAATTCCGATCATGCGGTTTATCACTCACTTGGCATTCATGTTTCTCAGGCACGGTACCGAGCACTCGATAAGAGACGCAATCTGAGACGTGTTCTTATCAAAGACATTTTCATATCAAAGACATTGGAACACTTGCGCTTTTGTACACTTTTATTTATTTATTTTTCTATTTTTGATATTTTAATCTTTTGAAGTCACTCAAGCTTTTTATGAAATTGAAAATTGCATAAGTTGCACACCATCCCATCCCAAGATTAGGTAGATATGGGTTAAAAAATGAAAGGTCTATCGTTAGACAAGGCTCAAAGTGGTTTATCAAAAAAGGATTGCATCAAGGGTGAAAGGTAATATGATGTGGCTACAAGGGGTGCCTCAAATCATTGGTATACCTTGTGCTTAGTTTGACATGTTTATTTATTTATTTATTTATTTATATTTTTTTTAATGCAATGTAATGAAATGATCATATGCAAGGAAATAAATACTCATTTTAGTAAAAGGGAAAAAGAAAGATTCTACAAAATTCATCTAAGGGAAAAGAAAGGTGCCTATGCTAGACTTATTGGGGGAAAGGGTAAATAAAAAAAGAAATAGAAAAAAGGAGGTCATGAAATCTCGTCATTGAAGCTCGCCTCTGTCTTGTGTCGTTCGCTTCATCATCAACCAGTCTTCTCGTTAGCTAGAGGCAATGGGATCTTATTTGCTTCTATGAGATCTTGAATGAGATTTTGAAACCTGTAGCATTCATCAGTAGTATGACCGCGTCCTCAATGGTACTTGCAATAAGAGTTGGGATTCCTTCTCGAAGATCGATTTTCTGGCGTTGGATCCTCGGTAGGGCCAATAGTTTGATTAACCCTCGATCATAGAGACGATCGAAAGCAGCATCGTAGGTCATTCCAATGGGTGTGAACTCTCTCCTGGGTTTCCTTTTAGATCCTTGATTGTCCATGGCTAAGACACCATTATGGTCAAAGGTACTAACATTATTACTAGAGTGGGCGTTTTCGAAAGAAGAAGGATTGTTGTTCTTCTTTCCTTTTCAGCCACTGTGGTTACTATTGTTAGTAGCTTTTTTTTTTGCGAGGTCTTCTTCAATTTCAATTCCG
Organism: Chenopodium album; assembly: GCF_948465745.1. NCBI lineage: Eukaryota > Viridiplantae > Streptophyta > Magnoliopsida > Caryophyllales > Amaranthaceae > Chenopodium > Chenopodium album. The sequence goes on from NC_137837.1 coordinate 23,798,638, forward strand.
ATGTCATAAATGGCTTTGAAAGTATTCATGTTATGTTGATACTTTAAATGCTTCGAATACTTCTCCTCTTGGAGATTCTTGATAAACATCCTCCAGATTCTTTTTCAGTGGGCACCTCAATCATCTTAGCGGAGGTTTCCCTTCACTTATTGAAGAAAGAAGTAAAGCCTTCATTCTCTTTTTGTCTTAGCATTTCAAGTTGTCTATAATCGGTTTCGACTTGAATATTACACTAGTATCTATCAATGAAAGCGTTTACTATCGATTCCCAAGTAGAGATTTTCTCTTTGTCAAGGGAGAAGAACCATTGTTGACAAACAGTTTCAAGAGATAGAGAAAATATAGAGGGAAACACTTTCTTATTTATACCCTTAATACTTATTATTGTTTCAAAAGCTCTTAGATGAAAATAAGGGTTGTCAGTTGCCTTGAATTTCGAGATGTCGTTGGCATTGAACTTCTGCGGAAGAAGCTCCTTGTCCACCGAGACCCCTTGTGAACTAATGCCTTGAAATTTGTAGTCACTAGATAGCTTGCTCAAGCTCTCTTGCATGAGGTCCATCTGTTGTTGCTTCACAGGGTCATTGATTTTGAGGGTTAAAGCCTTCAATGCTTCATTCACGGTAGTCAATTGATTCCTAAGTTCATTGACTTCTTCTTGACTTGCCATTATCTTTTTAGCTTTCCTTTTTTGATGAATCGGTTTATCAAAAAGTAAGACTTGAACAAAGGTGTTGTCCTTGATTAATCGTCCTTCTCTCCTTGACCAAGTACTGTGGAAAGGGAAATTAGAGATATTCATTATTAATTATTTGACTTAAACTCTATTCAACATGTAAAGATGGAATAAGGTAGTAAGAATGAAGGTTGTGATGTGAAGAAAGCATGTAGAGAGTGGAAATATGATGTAGATGGAGATATATGAAGAATTAGGAATGGAATGTACCCCCAACTCAAATGACGGAAAAAACCGACCCATGCATGAACCTAAAACATGGTCATGGTGTATATACATATTAGTGGGTGCTTTATTGTGAGTTCAAGTGACATGTTAAGACTCTTTTCATGACCATGTGGCTAGACTATGTGACTAGACTCAAGCAAAGACTAAGTTAAGACTTCATGTATATGCGTTAAACTAGACAGGATGTGGTATTTTATTCATAACTGTTGATATGTGACTCTGATTGGGATTAAACCAACGCCAAATTAAAGATAAAACTCGGGGCTACAGATCCATATGTTGTAGGACTCGTAGTTCTTCCTAGAACTCCGTCTATGACCAAAACAAGTTGACGTTTGTGCAGTATACGGGAATAAAAATCCGGGTTGACTTAAAGGAACTATGACTCGATTTTAGGCATATTTATTAGCTCAAATTAATTAATTAATTAATTAAGAAAATTCCTTTAGTCATTAATTAGTTTATTTAGGCTTAATCACATTCAATCAAACGGTTAAGGAAAACACATAGAATATGCACAAGCAAAGAACGCACAAGTAGTCAGGTAGTCACAATATGATGCAATGAGTTTGCAACCTAACCATGGCTCTAGTTCTCTAAAGTTCAGGATATGGGTTAGTCAATAGAGGGTCCATGGTTAATTGTCCGGATGCACCGCGCGGAAGCCTAACCGTGAAGGGTTGGCGCGAGTGGATGGGACACCGCGAGTTTAGAAAAACTCAAAACTCGCTTCCATGGTTCGCTGAATTCAGTATTATCGAATGTACCCATTGTTGCTCAGAGCGTTCAATCAGGTAGATGAAGCATGAATTCCCAGAGGGTTATGTCCATATGTAGAACACATATGGGTTTCAGAAAAGTGAGAAAAACTCAATCAGGAAGTAGGATCGAGCAAACGGTGCTAAAAACAGGTCAAAATTAGAACGCATATTTCTGGCTCGGTATTGGAAGAACTTGGCGCCAGCAAACATAGGTCGGCGCCAGCTTTTGGCTTTAGCGCCTGGCGACAGAAGTTGTCTCCTAACGCTAACGTCAAAAGGTTGACGCTAGCCTTTGTTCGCTGACGCTAGTTCCTACATGCCTCAGCAGCTTTCCGTGCTCGATAAAATTTTCCAGTTTTGCGCAGCATTATTTCGGTCCTAGTTGTGAAAGATATTCCTTAAATTTCCTACGTGTAAAAGTCCTATGTTTTTAACTCATTACGGATGGTCTTTCCAATGAGATCTTTTTTATGCATATGACATTAATGTTAATCAAAATTACGCACATGAAATACTTATAACTTTTCGAGTCTCATCCACTCATTCTAAATCATTGCCGAAATAAATTTCAAGAATTAAAATAGAAATCCTCCCCAGTGGAGACGCCAAAAAACTGTAGGGAATATTTCAAGCGTTAATCCCTAGCTTGAACCCCGCTGTGATCATACACTAAAGTACGGTGACGTCCAAAGGGAAAGAAGATAGAGCAAAAGAGTCACCAACAAGTTTTAGGAACTTGTAAACCGTTCACGAAGTGAAGGTTACACCCCTTAACGATCCAAGAGATCGTCAACTCCAATAGGTCTGGAACCATGAGTGGTAGTTCGGGGATGAAGGTACAAATCCAACCTAAAAGAGATTGAACCTGCCCTAATAATAGGCCTTTACTTTATTCTGCTCGTATTCATGTGCGCTTTCTGACTAACATGCAATCAATAGGATTAACCCTAAACCTGTTTATCTATGTTGGTTGAATATTAATGCACAAATAAAACAATTATTGGCGATCACTTGAATTATAATGAACACTACTAGAAAACAGGCAAATAGCGACGGAATAGTTCCGACGGACCCAAAATTCCGTCGTAAAAGTCAAAATTTCCAACGGATTTTTATTCCGTCGGATATTTCCGACGAATTCAAACATTTCGTCGGAAATCCGTCGTAAATTTCCGACGGAATATAAATCCGTCGGAAATTTTTACTTTTCCGACGGATTTTTCCATCGTACAATACCATTTCCGACGGAATTTAAATCCGTCGGAAATTACCGACGGAAATTCCGTCGGAATGTATATTTTTTTTTAAAAAAAAAACCCCCTCTTTGAAGAAACCCTAAAACCTTTATTTCCTCCTCTCTCTCCTTCAGCCGTTTCCATTCTCTTTTCTCCTCTCCTTTTCTCCTCCTTCTCTCTCCTCCCTCTTCTCCTGTTGCATGCTCCTCTTCTCTTCTTCTCTTCTTCTCTCTCCTCTTCTATTCTTCTCTATCCTCTTCTTCTCTCTCCTTCCTCTTCTCCCTGCTGGCTGTTCGTTGCGCCTCATCTTCTTTCTTTCTTTCCTCTTCTCTTTCTCTCTTTAGTTCTTCGTGGTGGTGTTCAAGACAATGGGCAGTGTGTATAGTGGTGTTCAAGTTGATTTCTCGCCGATTTATAGAAATTAGTGGTTTTTCATGTCAAATTCGACCATGAAAACTCTAGATCTAGAGTTTTCATGGTCGAATTTGACCTTTAAAACCCAAATTCGAGCCTATTTTGGGGATTTGTTGGTAAAATTCAAGGTATGTTAATTTTTTCTTACGTATTTTTGGTTTTTGAGATTTGTTTTAAAAATTTTATGGAGATTTGGTTCGGGATAATTTTTGTGGTTCGGGATAATTTTTGTGGTTAATTATCGTTTTTTTTTTTAATTTTCTTTATGAAATTCTTGCTAAATTTGTAGATCTATTGGTTTTGATTTATTTGTGTGGTGTTTTTCGATTTTATTGTCTCAATTTTCGTATTTTTGGGTTGATTTTCGATTATGGGTTATTTTCGGTTTTTTTTTGCTAAATTTTGTGTTTTTTGGGGTTTATTTTTGGAGTGGTGGTGTTTGAAGGTGGGAAGGGGCTAGGGTGGGTGTCGGTGGCGGTGTTTGAAGGTGGATTGGTGGCTGGTTTGGGTGTCGGTGGTGGTGTTTGAAGGTGGGAAAACGGTTGCTATGGGTGTTGGTGGTGATGTTTGAAGGTGGGAAAAGGGTGTGCAGTAGGGTCTGGCCGTCTGGTGGTGCAGGGTGGTTGCTGGTGATGTGGGCTGATGGTGGGGTGGTGCGAGGCGTTTTTTTTTTGTTTTTTTAAAATAATTTTCCGACAGAATTTCCGTCACAACATACCGACAGAACTCAGTCCGTCGGAAACTTGCGACGGACTTTCTCGGGCCTGAAAATATTTTCCGGCGGACTGAATTCCGTCGGAATAGTGTTTCCGACGAAAATTCCGTCGGAAAAAGCCCATTTTCCTACGAATAGTTTTCCGACAACTAGTTACGACGGAATTCCGTCGGAAACGAGTTTTCCGACGGAAAACAGGGTGTTTCCGACGGAAAATTTCCGTCGTTATTTAGCTGTTTTCTAGTAGTGGAAATTAACCCTAACAAGATTATTAATTATCTTATTAAGCGTGATTACAAGTACCAATTCCCTTTAAACATGCATAAAAGGCGTGATCAAGCAATAACAATAATATAATCAAGCAACATAATAAATCATCATAATAATAATCATCATAATAATAATAATTATAATAATAATTATAATCACTAGGTGAAAAAAGGCATTTGGCAGCGGTTCAAACCCGGTCTAAGGCACCGGTTTGAACCGCTGCCTATGTGAGGGGTGCCAAAAAGGGGGCCAAAAAGGCACCGGTTCAAACCGGTGCCAAAAATCGAAATTGGCACCGGTTAACCGGTGCCAAAAAGGCCCACAAAAAAATATTTCAAAGTTTTTGGCACCGGTTAACCGGTGCCAAAAACCCCCCAATAATCAATTTTTTTTTTTTAAATTAAATAAACTAGAATTAAATGAGAATACCAAATATGAATCGAACATCACAATCAATATAATTCAATCTATTTAATATATATATATGATCAAAAAAATTACAGTATAGATCAATAAAAAAATTACAGTATATAAATCAATAAAAAAAAATTACAACATATAAATAAATAAATAAAATTACAATATAAATCACAAAAAAAAAATTACAACTTCACAATATACTTGTATCTTGATTCTTCAATTTAAGATCTAAATCCATATACCTGCACCAATTAAAACAACCAAAATGAATCGATTAACATGATTTAGCTGCGAAAAAAATAAAATATAAAAACCCCAGAAAATCGGAAAAAAAAAAAGAAAAGAAAATCAGTTTAAAACCTAGAAAAAAAACCCAGAACATCAAAATCAAAAAATAAAAATATATAAAAAAAACTCAGAAAAAAAAAACCGATTAAAATAAAAATTAAAATCGAAAATCAGAAGAAAAAAAACCCAGAGAATAAAAAAATTTCGAGAGAAAAAACCCAGAAATTAAAAAAAAAAAATCGAATTAAAATAAGTTTAAAAATCGATTAACCAAACCAGAAAATTGAAAATCACTTAAAAAAACAAATTAAAATCGATAAAAATAACAAATAAATCGATTAAAATAAAACAAAATTCGAAAATCAATTAAAAACCCAGAAAATAAAAAATAAATCGAATTAAAATCAAGAAATAATACCCTAACCTTGCTCATGCATGTGTTCGTGGTGGATTAAACCAAAATAAATTCGATGAAACCCATAAAAAATTTCGAAGACACTCATAAAATCAATTAAACCCAAAATTAACTTCGAACAAACCCAAATCAACTTGTATTAACCCAAAATAATCAATTTCGAACAAATCCATAAAAAAAAACACCCAAAAACGCATGCATTAACCCAAAATCGATTATTGTAGCCGAAAATTAACCCAGAAATCAAAAACAAAATCAAAAACGAAAAAAAAAACAATCAAAATCGAAAAAAAAAAACCCAGAAATAGAAAAAAAAAATCAAGATCGAAATCAAAAAAATTAACTCAGAATAACCCACAAATCGAAAACACCCAGAAATCAAAATAGTTGAAATCGAAAGAAAAATCAAAAGCCCAGAAAAAAATTGAAATCTTAAACAAAAAAAAAAAAAAAACCGAGAAATCGATAAAAAAAAATGCAATCAAATTTGATGGAAAGAAGGGTTTGAAAGAGAACGAGAAAGGGATTGAAAGAAGGGATTGAAAGAGAACGAGAAAGAGATTGAAAGAGGAGATGAGAGGAGATGAAAGAGAAAGGGATGAGAGAGAAAGGATGAGCGGCGAACATAGAGAGTGTTTTGTGAGTGAATTAGCTTTAGGGTTTGAGACTTACCTTATATATAAATGGAATAAAAAAAAAGCCGGTTTTTTTTAAAAAAAAAGGAATTGCACCGGTTCAAACCGGTACCTTTTTTATTTTTGGCACCGGTTCAGGCTGAACCGGTGCCTTTTCTCTTTTGGTAAAAACCCACCCAATTCTAGACCGGTTTTTGGCACCGGTTTAGGCTGAACCGGTGCCATATGGGGGGTGCCTAATGCTTTTTTTCTACTAGTAAATAATAATAATAAAATAATCATGATTAAAATAATCATGTTAAAGCATAATATTAATAGCAAGATCCTCGGCATGATACTAACAAGATTAATAACAAAATCTAGCATGTCACTAAACAATAAAGATCAAATATATATCCCTAACATAATACAATCATGAATATTAGGAAGAAAATAGGAAGCATCACAGAAATCATAATTATTATATTTGATATTAGAAATTATAGTTGTTACCCTAAACATGATACTAAGAAGATCAAAACGCCCTAACATGACACTAGGAATCATAATAACAACCTAAACATGATTTCTATATCATGATATCAATAAATAAATTAAAAGCACTTACTTGGATGCCTCGTATCTCTTTCTAATAACAAAATACACGCGTTAGTAACTTCAAGGAAAATAATAAAACCAAAATAATTAAATTAAATAATTGAAAGAGAGATTTGGGACCAAACCCTCAGAAATATCAAACCTTTCACGTATAGGGCGAAGGCAACTTCGAACAATGCAAGGTGTGTCTAGTGCTAATGTATGAGGAATTGTGTTTGTAAAAGGCTAGGCTAGAAAGAGAGAGAGAATCAAGAAATTCTTGATGAGAGTTGATGATTGTAGATGAATGGAGTTTTTAGGAGGCTATTTATAGAAAAAATCAGCCAAAAAGATAGAAAAACAAATCAGAGTTCTAACGTGAATAAAATTTGATTAGCGCCGACGCTGGCAATTAGCGCCAGGCGCTAATGCCTGGCGTTAGGCGCTAATCCCGTTTTTGACGCGTTTTCTAAAATCAGATAAAATTTAACAGTACAGGAGGATAAAATCATATTTTCCTCAAAAACATTCTTTTATTCTGATTAAAACTCTAACAAGTCAACAAAAGTCAATTTATCAATGCTAATTAAATTAGGAATGAAAAGAACCTTTTAAAAGAATCTAGAAGAATAAAACCATTCCTAATTGCATTAGGAATGATAAATCCATATTAGGCCCTCCTCTAGATCATTGGGCCGCATATAAAGCTCAAACCGGCCCAGTTTAGTAATTTGGCCATAACTTCCTCAATATTCATCAGAATTGGGCTTATAATATATCGTTGGAAAGCTCTTTTTAAGCCCCATCCAACTACACCATTATTAGACTCATATCATGGACCAACCAAACTGGATTAGCTGTTTTCTTAAAATAGGTTTTCAAAAACAGAGAGAAGAGAAAAGAAATTAAAACTATCCGCAACACTAGACTTTCTACACTTTCACTTCATTCGATTATGATTCGACGTGAAAGGTACTCATCACCGGGTTTGGTTTTGGGGAGACACAAATGGGTGTCTACAGGTATCTTTCTGTTTCTCTTTTCTTTTGTTTTTGGTGTGTTTTCTTAGATTAGATTTATTGTTTTCTAGGTTAGTTTTATTGCTTTTTTATATGAAAAATACAAAAAAAAAAAAAAAAAAAAAAAAAAAAAAATTGAAAAAAAAAAAACCAAAAATATGTTCCAATGAATTGTAAATCATGCTTCCCTGTGCCCCATGCTTGGAAAATATTGTTTTGATTCTTGGTATATGATGATAAGCATTGTGGATTTGTTTATCGTGATTTGAATTTTGATTGCTTAGATGTCCTAACATGCGTCAATTTTTTCCAACTGCTTGTGAATATAGTGCTTGACTAGTTGATTTGGTTAGGAATTGTGTGATAGTTCCTGGTATGTCAATGAATTTGAGTATTGGTTTGCAACTATAAGTAATGTTTATATGACTCATTATTATGCACATTGTGGAGGACGAAGGCATTTGTTCTTTTAGGTAGCCTTCAAATGATTTTAGAAACATCTGTTCCCTTATTGCACCCATGTTGTTGCCTTGGCTTTTTGTTGTTTATTAGCCACATTACAAGTCATATTTTCCCCATTGGTTACTATTCCCAAGCTTGGCTTGGGGGAGCTATTAATGAGTGAGACGAGGGAGTTTGTAGTTATAGGCGTCGCTCGAAGTGCGCCTACGTTAAAGCATGTGTGAATATGCTTGGCACTCATAGGAAGTGGGAATTGACATAATACGATTAGGGATAAGGAAAGTAAGGAGCCGCCAACAAGTTTTTAAGGAACTTGTAAACCGTTCACGGATCACAAAAGGCAACCACGATTAAGGGACAACGATAGGCAACAACGATTGACCCGTGAAGGTTACACCCCATTCATAATCCATGAGATTACTAACTCCATATGGTTCGAAACCACGAAAGGAGGATCGGGGATGATGGTACGAAGTGAGTCATGGAGTCACATTTGCCCGTATTGGCCTCTACTCGATTCTTATAGTGAAAAGCAGACCTGCGATCTCAAAGGCATACAAATAGAGATTCAATTTGCTCCAAACTATTATTAAGCTAAATTGGTTGAATATTATTGCAACACATAATTTTAAAACATCGTGACCACATGATTTAATAACAAGATTAAAAAGGAACCTAAACCGGTTGTCCAAATTATCTTATTAGGCGTGATTTACAATTACATATTCCCTTTAAACATGCAATATAGTGATCAATAATAACAATAGAATAAACATTAATATTGGAAGCAATTTAACAATAATAGTGTTAGTCAAATCAAATATAAAATTACCCTAATCATGATACTAGCAATAAGAAAATAAAATAAGAGTAATTAAATTAATTAATTACTCACATTCCGCGCGTTCCTTTAAATTGCTACATCATGAATAAATTGTTAGTAACTTCGATAAAAATTTAAATCAAATAAAAATTAAATTAAATAAATATAGATTTGATTTGGTCCAAACCCTCGGTTAATTATACCTTTCACGTCTTGGTTTAAGTATAAAACTTTGGGTATTGTATAGACTCCTTGGAGTGCTTAAGGGAAGAATAATGGAAGAATAGGGAGGCTAGTGTTTAGGCTAAAGAGGAAGAAAGAATGATTTGATGATAAATATTCTTGATGATTGGAAATGGGGAGATATGACCTCTATTTATAGGGAAAAAAGAGGGGCAAAGAATCAAGAAAGGATAAGAATTCGAATCGGATAAAACTCTTGCGATAGACAACAGTTTTTGCGGTTTTTGTTTTTATCGTATCTTTTGATCCAGAAATCGGAATAAGATGAATAAGATATTGTTAGAAAGATATTGAAGTCTACTTTCTAACCCAATTAGAATCAGATTAAAATATTTTGTATAACAAAAGATATAGCCGAAATAGTGAAACGGTGTCAGTTTTGGATAGAGTTTGACATTTTATTCATATCTTTTCCGTTATAGCTCGGAATTGATATTATAATATATCATTGGAATATAATTTCAAGGTCTATCCAACCATATAAAATTTGGATAAAAAGTATGAGTCACGAAAATATTATCTGTCTTTCTTTGAACGTCTTTCAATTCGGATAAAATAGGACTTTAAAAAAGAGGAGTTTAATTCAATTTCGAACTCTTTAATCTTATCTTTTCAAAAAGGATAATTAAGATAGTTAAGAAACTTATAGAAGCTTCCAATTAATCCTAATTGGTTTAGGAATGGGATTAAATAATTTGGACCCTCCTCATGATCATTGGGTCGTAGGTAAGGTGGGCTTAGGTTCGGTTTGGGCTCGGTTTAATATTTTGGCCATAACTTATTCGTTATAACTCGGATTTGGGCTTATAATATATCATTAGAAAGCTCTTTTAAAGCCCCATCCAAATACTTAATCAATGGACCCAGATTATGGACCAAAATAAACTGGAATAAACGTTTTTATATAAAGGACACGAAATGAATGATTTTAAAGGACACGAAATGAATTATTTTGGTTTTAAAGGCACGAAAAGAGGAAAATAAGTTATGGTTTGGGGAAATGGGCTAGAATTTGGGTTGGTTTATAAAATGGAAATATGGATTTAAGCACTCCAATATTAATTACTCAACCCGACCAATAATGGCAGTGAAAGGTTGTTCATCATCGGGTTTGGATTTGGGGAGACATTTTTAGGTGTCTATAGAAGCCCCCACTTTGACTGAGTTTGTAGAAACATCAGTTTTGAAAACGATATTCAAAGTAGTCGATAGGGACGGAGAATGATTTAAGACATTCTGCGATCCTAAATCACTATGTATACGCCGATACCTGCAGAAAAATGTTAGTTCTACAGATAAAAGAGTAAAGGGATAGAACGCTTATCTGACACCAGTGTATCGGTGACAAATGAGTTTGGTATTTTCCTATGCTTGAAGGAATCCACCAGATGACGTTTGTTTAAATGCTTTCCATGCTTGAGGAAAGCCGACAGATGAGTTTGGTAGCTTTCTAAGCCTGAAGAAACCTACCGGATGACACTTTCCATGCTTGAGGAAAGTCGACATATGATCATGGCGCTTTTCTATGCTTGAAAAATCCATTAATAATGCTTTACATGCTTGAGGAAAGCCGACAAAGGAATTTGGCGGTTTTCTATGCTTGAAGAAATCCACCGGATAATACTTTCCATGCTTGAAGAAAGTCGACAGATGATGAGATTGCAAGTCTCTGTGTATCGAGAACCTTGCGTCATGAAATGATGGTTGTTCGATTGTCCCCGAACGTGGGCTGTAGATGATCCGCTTGTCCTCGGACGTGGGCTGTAGTTGGTCCGCTTGTCCCCGAACGTGGGTTGTAAATGGTTCGCTTGTCCCCGGACGTGGGCTGTAGATGGTCCGCTTGTCCCCGGACGTGGGCTGTAGATGGTCCGCTTGTCCCCGGACGTGGGTTGTAGTTGGTTCGCTTGTCCCCGAATGAGGGCTGTTGATGGTCCGCTTGTCCCCGGACGTGGGCTGTAGATGGTCCGCTTGCCCCGGACGTGGGCTGTAGATGGTCCGCTTGTCCCCGGACGTGGGTTGTAGATGGTCCGCTTGTCCCCGGACGTGGGATGTAGATGGTCCGCTTGTCCCCGGACGTGGGCTGTAGATGGTCCGCTTGTCCCCGGACGTGGGCTGTAGATGGTCCGCTTGTCCCCGGACGTGGGCTGTAGATGGTCCGCTTGTCCCCAAACGTGGGCTGTAAATGGTCCGCTTGTCCTCGAACGTGGGCTGTAGATGAGGCCTGCAAAAATAAATTTGCCAATGGATTTGTATATATTGTGATTGACTTGACCACTGACTTGACCAAGTTTGACTTGATGTGACATGACATGTGTATGACTTGTGACTGTGTGTGTGTATATGTGTGTGTGCAGACACAAGCAAACGAAGATGCAAAAGCAAAAAATTTCCGTCAATTTTTGTTATGAGACGAGTGGAAGGTACTGACTTTCTCCCGAAAAAGAAAGACGTGAAAAATGAAGTTTTGTTTTCGAACTTCCCTCGATAAAAATTTTGAAAAAGTTTTTGAACTTTCCCAAAAGAAAATAATGAAAAAGGGAAGAAGTTTTGAACTTCCTCCTTAAGAAAGACGAAATGAATCGTATGGATTGAATTGCTTGTCTTGAAAATAATGTATGCATGATGAATGTTCTTAGGCCAGGAGGCTAATGACAATTACATCATGTGACACGATAGATGAATTAACTTAGGTCATGGAGCTAAGCATCATATATGGTGTAAAGAAACGATCTTGAACGTCACTTAGGTCTGGAAGCTAAGCACGTATTTAGATGAAGTGATTATTGAGTATTACATAATGAATGTTGCTTAGGTCAAGAAGCTAAGCACGATATGCTTTGTATGATTAAAAATCATTGATATATAAATGTTTCTCAGTACATTATGCGATGCATGAAACAATGAATATTGCTCGGGTTAGGAAGCTAAGCAAATATACAATGTTTCTTCTAATGAATGTTGTCTTTAAATATGATGAAACATGCACAGTGTTGAAACAAGATTTCATGAAAAAGGGTTCTTAAAGGGAAAGATGATTGATATGGATATGGATGTGTGAGTGAAGTGTGTGAATGTTATACTAAGGCTGGCTGCAAGGGTTATGGCGATGGAAAGAGATGTGAGAAGAGTCAAAGATGATGACTCTTTAGGCTAGGTAGGCTAAATTATGTGGGTTCAAACCCCCAAGTCTATCTCTAAATGGGTAGGGGTAAGCATAGGATATTCTTTGACTCGATCATGCATGGATATGAATATGAATGTGGCCGCACCTCGATGTGAGGTTGCCTACGTATCCGTTAAGAATCAGGCCGAACGTAGCTCTAACCGAACTTTGCACAAGTGTGTGTACACCTCAAAGAGGTCTTTCAAGGGTTGTAATGTGGATAAGCTGAAGGTTTAAAGAAGAAAGGGGTAAAAGGCTCAAGACCCGAGAGAAGCCCCCAAGATATGCAATTATGTATTAGACTTTGCAAGTTTTATTTTTCATATTTTTTTTTTTGTTTTGAATTTCTTTTTTTTTTTTCTTTTTTCCATTCTTGTAAATCAATTTAAGCAATCTCAGATTATGTGGTCCATCACTCACTTAGCATTCATGTTTCTCAGGCACGGTACTAAGCACTCGATGAGAGACGCAATTTGAGACATGTTCATATCGGAGACATTGGAACACTTGCCTTTAGACATTGTTTTTTTTATTTATTTACTTATTCTTTTCCCTTTTTTTTTTTAATTTGAACTTGCTTTCTGATTAGTACACAAATTGCACACCTTCCCATCCCAGGGTTAAGTGAATGTGGGTTGAATAAATAAGGCCAATCGTTAGACTAGGCTCAAAGTGGTTGACGAAGAAATAGATATGTGATTAAATGGTTAATAGGGAATGACAGGGTTCCAAAGGTGCCTCAAGTCATTGGTGTACCTTGTATTTAGTTCGACAATTTTTTTTATTTTTGCTAATTACATGATCGAATGTAAGAAAGAGATGCTCATTTAGGAAGAAGGTAAGAAATGTGACACATAGACACATGGATAAGGAGAACCTATGATAGACTTTTAAGGGGAAGGGTTTGAAACAAAAGAAGAAGAAAACATGAAATCTTGGTAAGAATCTTGCATTGTGCTTTATCTTCATGGATGTTTATGAGTAACTTCTTGCCGCCTGGTGAGGAAAAAAGTTTCTTGTTGTTGATGCTTTGATTGGAAGGAAAGAAGGAAGGAGTGACGTTCTCCTTATTCTTCCAACTATTGCCTTGTGATTTTAGACTCAATTATTGTGTAAAGAAGAACTCACTTAATGCATTCACTCAATACTCGGATTGAAAAGGAAGAGTGTATGAAACGATTTTGAAAACTGATGAGAAATACTCCACTCATTCCTATTACGACGGAAAACAATGCATGCATGGTCCTAGTATACGATCATAAACAATATAGTGCATTACTCGAAGACAAAGTGTGTGCAATGACTCAACATGTGTGATTAGGTGAGTATATTAAGACTCGTGGTATGATCGCATGGCTAGACATGAGGACGTTGTGAAAAACAAAGGACCCAATGACCAAATAGCATGGAAGACTAAAAGACAAACTAACTTGATTAATTTTGTCCAATTTCAATGTTTATGCTATTTACTAGGTGAAAACGGTCCATTGTCAATCGTTAGTCATAAGATCAACCACAATCAAAGACAAAGAACACATGTTAAGGTTATCACAAAATATCACAAGAAACTAGGAAGAGGACTAGAATTCTAGAAGAGTTATGACTCATTGGTATAAAAAAAAAATTAAAAAAAAAATCTAGATCTATAATCATATCTTATATGAGTTGACATAGATTAAAGAACTTGGCTAAGACTGGCTTGACAAGAATTTTTTTTTTAAATAAAATAAAATAAAAATAAAAAAGGTAACGCAGAAAAGACACCTAAACTGGATAGGCTTAGTATATCGGTTATTACTTTTGATCTGTGACTCTGATTAGAACGAAACCAGCTTCAAATGAAAGATAAAACTCGGAGCTACAGATCCATAGGTTGCACGACACGTAACTCTTTCTAGAACTCCGGCTATGACCAAAACAAGTTGACTCTTATGCAGTATACGGGAATAAAAAACCGAGTTAACTCAAATTTTAAAAAAAATCTATGACTCGACTCTAAAAAAAATAAAAAGGGTTTGATAAGAGAAAAAATAATTAAAAAAAGTCAATAAAAAAAATGCACATATAAGCATATTGTCATGCATGATGCAATGAAGTTCGCAACCTAAAGTCAAGTTCTATGTTCGACTATGGTCAAGCTTTTGGGTGTCAAAGGGTACCATGGTTAAGAGTTTGGACGCGTTAGCAAGCCAGCCTCCCTTGAGGGTGTATGCCAACGGGCGACTCCACGATTTCGTGATGAAATCAAACTCGACTCCATGGTTTGGGTGGATTTAAAAACTCGGATGAACCCTTATTGCCATGAGCGTTTTCGGGTTGATAGAGCATAAATCCCCCGGGCTAGCCACATACGTAGAACACGTACTATTGTGCCAAAATAGGTAAGCTAAAATGCATATGCATATGTGACAATGCCAATTAGATCACAGGAATATTTTTCAAGAATCTTTCAAGTCTCATCCACTCATCTCAATTAAATACCGATCACTCAAATCGATAAATAACCAAGAATCTTCCCCAGTGGAGTCGCCAAATTGTAGGCGTCGTTTGATGTGCGCCTACGTAAAAGCATGTGGCGAATACGCTTCGCACTCATAGGAAGTGGGAATTGACATAATACGATTAGGGACAAATAAAGTAGGGAGCCGCCAACAAGTTTTTAAGGAACTTGTAAACCATTCACGGATCATAAAAGGCAACCACGAATAAGGGACAACGATTGACCCGTGAAGGTTACACCCCATTCATAATCCATGAGATTACTAACTCCATATGGTTCGGAACCACAAAAGGAGGATCGGGGATGATGGTACGAAGTGAGTCATGGAGTCACATTCGCCCGTATTGGCCTCTACTTGATTCTTATAATGAAAAGTGATTCCTGCGATCTCAAAAGCATACAAACAAAGATTCAATTTGCTCCAAACTATTATTAAGCTAAATTGGTTGAATATTAATGCAACACATAATCTATAATATTGTGATCACTTGATTTAATAACAAGATTAAAAAGAAACCTAAACCGGTTGTCCAAATTATCATATTAGGCGTGATTTTCAATTACATATTCCCTTTAAACATGTAATATAGTGATCATTATAACAATAGAATAAACATTAGTATTGAAAGAAATTTAACAATAATAGCGTTAGTCAAATCAAATAATAATAATAACCTAATCATGATGCTAGCAATAAGAAAATAAAATAAGAGTAATTAAATTAATTAAATACTCATATTCCGCGCGTTCCTTTAAATTGCTACATCATGAATAAATTGTTAGTAACTTCAATAAAAATTTAAATCAAATGAAAATTAAATTAAATAAATATAGATTTGATTTGGTCCAAACCCTCGGTTAATTATACCTTTCACGTCTTGGTTTAAGTATAGAACTTGGGGTATTGTATAGACTCCTTGGAGTGCTTAAGGGAAGAATAATGGAAGAATAGGGAGGCTAGTGTTTAGGCTAAAGAGGAAGAAAGAATGATTTGATGATAAATATTCTTGATGATTGGAAATGGGGAGATATGACCTCTATTTATAGGGAAAAAAGAGGGGCAAAGAATCAAGAAAGGATAAGAATTCGAATCGGATAAAACTCTTGCGATAGACAACAGTTTTTGCGGTTTTTGTTTTTATCATATCTTTTGATCCAGAAATTGGAATAAGATGAATAAGATATCTTTGGAAAGATATTGAAGTCTACTTTCTAACCCAATTATAATTAGATTAAAATATTTTGTATAACAAAAGATATAGTCAAAATAGTGAAACGATGTCAGTTTTGGATAGAGTTTGACATTTTATTCATATCTTTTCCGTTATAGCTCAGAATTGATATTATAATATATAATTGGAAAGATAATTTCAAGGGATATCCAACCATATAAAATTTGGATAAAAACTATGAGGCGCGAAAATATTATCTGTCTGTCTTTGAACGTCTTTCAATTCGGATAAAATAGGACTTTAAAAAAGAGGAGTTTAATTCAATTTCGAACTCTTTAATCTTATCGTTTCAAAAAGGATAATTAAGATAGTTAAGAAACTTATAGAAGCTTCCAATTAATCCTAATTGGTTTAGGAATGGGATTAAATAATTTGGACCCTCCTCATGATCATTGGGTCGTAGGTAAGGTGGGCTTAGGTTCGGTTTGGGCTCGGTTTAATATTTTGGCCATAACTTATTCGTTATAACTCGGATTTGGGCTTATAATATATCTTTGGAAATCTCTTTTAAAGCCCCATCCAAATATTCAATCAATGGACCCAGATTATGGACCAAAATAAACTGGAATAAACGTTTTTATATAAAGGACACGGAATGAATGATTTTGGTTTTAAAGGCACGAAAAGAGGAAAATAAGTTATGGTTTGGGGAAATGGGCTAGAAGTTGGGTTGTTTTATGAAATGGAAATATGGATTTAAGCACTCCAAGATTAAATACTCAACCCGGCCAATAATGGCGGTGAAAGGTTGTTCATCTTCGGGTTTGGATTTGGGGAGACATTTTTAGGTGTCTACAGTAGTGTGCTTATTATTTGCACAATTTGGGTGGGTTTGGATAAATAATTTTGTTCTTGATCATAGTTTATTTTTGATGAGTTTGAAAGTTGAATTTTCTTGGAAAAAATAAAGTATGATGATGTGAAAAAAAAAAAAAAGAAGTTCAAGAAAAAAAGTGAAAAAATAAGTGAACTTCAATGAAAAAAGTTCAAGTGTTCAAAGTGAAGGTTGATCAAAAGAAAGAAGAAAAAAATTTGTGTTTCAATGAAAAAAAATTTCAAGTTTGAAGAGTTGAAGTTTGTTATTCGCTCAAGTGTTACATTATTATATCTTTATGAGTGAAATTTGTATGTGTTGGGATTGCTGTTTATGTTTGGAGCTGTATTTGGTGAACTTTTGTTGGAGTTGAGTATGTTGGAGATGATTGGTCATCATTTATTTTTTACCTTGGTTTTATTAGGATTTGCTCCCTTAAGCATTTCTTTTCTCTCACATTTTTCCAAATATTTCCTACCCTTTACCCTAGCCTTACATTACAAGCTTTAAAGACCTTCCGACCTTTGTGCATAGAGTTGTATGGATGTGAAAGTGTTGTTTATCAATGCAAGTTATGATTTGACATATTTTGATTCGACTAGTAGGTTGAGTGCTTGTCTCTTTAAACACATGAGTGTTGAGATTTTGGGAGGGCATTGTTCACATCAAAGGGGTTGGTTGGAGAGCGATCGAGTACATCTTTTACTCACCACATAAATGAGAGTTGAGTGTGTGAGCACTAGTCTTGAATTCTATATGCTCTTGTGGTTTGCTCTGTTTGACAATTGTTAGGGAGGAAGAGTAATTGGATGGATGAGATTGATTGATGTTGAAACAAGTTTATTAGATTTGCCTTGAATTGTTTGTGCTTGATTTTTACTTTTTGGGGTGAAGCGTATTTATTTATTCATTGATGAGATCTTTGCTTAGGGACAAGCAAAGGTTTGGCTTGGGGGAGTTTGATGTGTCTAATTTATATAGTATTTTACCCCTGTCCCTTGGTCATAATTAGTAGTGTTTTTGGATCTTTAGAGCCACTTTTATTATTAATTGGTGTTTTCTAGTGTTTTCGTAGATTTGGTTGACTTTTGTATGGATTTGCACTTTTGGAGCATTTTCCCGAGATATTATGGAGTTTCTACGCGCATTAGAGAAACACGACTAGTTTTTATAGCCCAGGGCCAGTTAGAGTCATCGAACCGGTGATTAAGGGCTTAGAATTCGAGATTCTGAGGCATTTGGACCGAGTATTAAAGACCCGAAGAGGAAATCCAGATTGGGCCGAAGAATCGGAGCCCAATCGAAGTCCAAGTGCCCGGGCCTAGCCAAGAGAGCTCCCGCCTGAAGGCGCGGCCGGCCGGGCGGGGAAGAGTTTATTCACGCCCGAACTTGCGCCTGGCCGGGCGCGAGAGAAGCTCCTACTAAAGAAAAGGCGGGCCCGATCGGGCAGCCCTTCGCCCGATCGGGCGCGAGATTTTTAGAGCTAATTCTCACGATTTATTTTAGTTTTAATTAGGAGTATATGTTTTAGATATAAATACGATTTTAATGCTTTCGATTAGTACTTCTTCTCTTAGACTTTCTCTCTCTACTTACCTTTTAGATTAGTTTCTCTCTCTATAACTTTGTTCTTAATTCAACTCCTTAATTCTGATTACTTTGGTAACGATTTCTTCTACTTTAATCTCATTTATTTTACTTTAATTCTTTCATCATGTCTTCTTTAATTGCTTTGTTTAGTTTAGATTTAATTATGTTTGAGTAGTTTTCTTTCTAGGGTTTGTGGGGATCCATAAATAATATGAAGGGGTAATTTATTGTTGTTGATTGTCAATGCTAGATTAATTTCCTATTGATTGATTTAATGCTATGTGACTAGATTAGGCCTGATCGTTTATGCATGAGTTTGAAAATATTGATTCGAGATGAGAATTAATGTTTAGGTCTAGTTTCAATAGGCAGGTTAATTTATAAATGGTTAAGTCAAAATTCAAGAGATGAAATTTAATACCGGTAGACTAATTCTGTGATTGTAATACGTAGCGAAAGCCCTTTATGATCTGATTAATTTATGCAATTATGATTGATTGTTATGTTTTACCCTGGAATATTTTTTTATTGGTGAACCTATGCCCTAGGTCTTTTAATCATTGATTTTCTTCCTATTTTTATTCTTTCCCACTTTTACTCTTAGTAGTTTAGTTATCCTTCGATTACAATATTTTGGTTACTTAATAATTTAGATTGTAATAACTAATTAGGAATCGAAAGACTTGTTTCCCTGTGGATTCGACCCTACTTCCTTATCTGCATTAGCTAGAGGATTTAGGAATTACTTTTGATTAGGTGATACGACTTTAGCCTGTCAATGGCCAGAGGAATTAATTCATGTCCTGTAGGCCATCCGGACAACTGCCAAAGGGGCAACTAGTGAAACCCCATTTCTCATGGTATACGGTGTTGAAGCCGTCTTGCCCATCGAATATTACAAGCCGACTTTCAGAGTCATGCTTTACGATGAAGAGGCCAATTGGGAGGCCATGTGGCTGGCATTGGACTCCCTCCCGGAACGCAGGGGAAATGATGTCCTGCGTCATGAAATATACCGTCTGAGAATGACGAGAGCTTACAGCAAGAAAGTGCACAAGCGCCCTTTGAAAATTGGCAACTTCGTGTTACGAAAAATGGAGGCAATCGATAGGGCCAATGAGCTTGGAAAGCTGACTCCAAATTGGGAAGGCCCCTACCAGATCTATGAGGAAGTTAGGGATGGCACCTTTCGTCTGGAAACCTTAGACAGAAGACGCCTTCCTAGAACTTGGAATGTAGATAACTTAAAAAAGTACTACTTTTGAGGGTTGTAAATTTTTGTAAACAAGAAGTCTATCAATGAAAAGTTGCTTTTTGTTTCAATTACATTATTATTTGTCTTTATGCCGTCTGGGCAATGCACAGACGGACTTTTAATTTTTACTTTGAAAAGTTGAGTTTGAAACTTGACTCCATAACAAACTAAGCACAAAAAGGCTAAGTGGCTACACAACCGGTCTTGATTCAGACAAGAGGCCTACGGCCGGATGGTTGCTCCTTTTACAAAATAGCCTATTCTTGTATGAAACTTGGTGTCCGGCGACACCCCTCCGAGTGCAATCGTTCGTTGAGAGCATTCTATAGCTTGCTCTACGTTTACACACAGACAACAAAGATTGAACGATCAAATTGGTCAACTCATAGCCGTCTAACCAGAATAATCTAAGGAACTGGATGTCCTCGTATACCCAACCGGCTATCAAATGGAGTTCTTACTTAGATTATTTATTCCAAAATTGCACAGTTTCCCCTAAAGGGATTAATGAGTTTTGTGTAATGGCTATGCAACCACCCCAAACGGTAGTTTACCGCTTGGGTAAGAGGCTGAAAGCACCCGTTTTAATGGCTGGTTGTGCACTTGGTTTGGGGCAATCACCATTGTGATTGATTGGCCTAAAAAAATCCCATACTTCTCAAAGTATCCAATGTTTTCAAGCTAATCAATCAATTTGAAACAAAACCAACCACACAGCCGTCCAGGGGCAACAGCAGCCGGATTATTATCTGCCGCATGCTTTTCATAAGTTAGGAAAAATATTAAAAATTAAAAATGCGTGAAGACTTGCAGTATATATGCAAAATTCAATTCAAAAATTAAAATTCAAACACAAATGCAAATATGTGCAAAAGCCGACCAAGTCGGAATACTTCATAAATAATCGTCACAAAGGCCAAATAATATTGTTAACCGGATATACATCCAGTGAATAAGAAAAGAAAAATTGTTAACCCAACTCCATAGTTGGTAAAGATACAACATACTCGGCCTACAAGCCGGAAAGAGAAAGTAAATGGCATACTGCCGCAGAAGTTGGAATGGCTGACTTAAGGTTGTGGGGGTAGCTGCTACTCCGGCTGGTCCTGACCGGCAGGGAGGGCTCCTGATTGATCTTTAGTCGCCTGAGGCTCGCTGTCTTGGTTTTCTTGGCCCTCCGCCGACTCCTCCTCATCATCTGAGACCTCATATCTCAGCTCTACAACCCAGTCTTTAAAGTGAGGCGAAGCTGCCTCTCCTAGAACTTGAGCATAATACACCGTAGTGGCGTAATCATACCGAAGTTTGTAGACTTCAAATTCTATGTCTGGATAGAGGAGCCCCCAGGCTATCTTCAAGCGGCCGCATTGCCCCGCTCATTCTCCTCCACTAACCGGCTTTACTCCTTAGCAATCTCATCCCGCTGCTGGTTCCTCAGGTTGACCAGCTCCACCCCCAACCGGGCAACGTCCGCCCGGAGCTTTGAGTTCTCCTTATCAGCGTCCTCCAATGCCTTTAGATCAAATTGAGCATTCTTTGGTTTTAGCTTAAGGTCATTGGCCCGGTTGTTGGCAGCATCGTTAGTAGTCGTCAGATTCTGGATCAGCTTCTCCAATTTCAACTCTACTGCTTTAATCTTTAATTCAGACATATAATTAGCATATTCAGCAGAGTTGAGGTTTTGAGTGGCCCTCCGTTTGGCGTCATTTACCTCATCTTGTTTCCGCCTGAAGGGGCCCCGGAGCTCATCAACTCTCAGCATAACCTAGAAAAGGACAGCCGGAATATGAAATACTTAATAAAAGCAAAAGAAAAAATATCAGTGGTGAGTTGAGTTCAATTTACCTTCGCTAGCTGGCCCATTATCCGGTCAAAATCCACCACCTGCAGATCAGGTACGGAGTTTTTCTCAGACCGGGTGAGGGTCCTCACCATCCGTTTTTCAAATCCTGGAAGATTCGGCTTGTCGGATGTAGCATCTGCACCAAAAGAAGTACTTGGTGAGAGAGATGCAGCATAGTTGGCATTCATCCGTTGCCGGTTGCTTACTGAACCTCCGGAAGGGTCGACCTTAGTCTTGACTCGCATAAAATCAAGTGGCCAAGGAAGTTCAATCCTATTCTTACCTTGGGTTTGAGGTTGGGGTTTTGAGGCATCCTCCTCCTCAGTCGTTGCCGCACCGGCTGCAACATTGGGTGGCTGGCCACCCTTCGTTGCCGCAGAGGCATCTGGCGCTTTCTTCCCCGAACGCTCTAAGCTTTCACTCAGCGCCTTCATGACAGAGGGGGACTTGCCGCCGGTCGTAGGACTATTCGGATTGGCAGAGGAAGTTGACTGAGAAGGGTTCTTCTTCGCGGCCTTGGCAGCCGGAGTTTTATTAGCTCATCTCCCAGTCTTTTAATATGTTTGGAGATGGAGCGAGGAATGCTTTTGCTGGTGCCCTGCAAAGGAAAAATCAAAAAGTTACCAGCCGGCAAAAACCCTTAGAAGAAATTGAAAGAAAATAAGACAGGTCAGGCGGCCATACCCCGCCTTTCTTGGTCTCTTTGCCTCAACGGCTGCTCTTTTGGCAAGCACCCTCTCCTTCCGTAGTTGCACATCAGATTTGGCCGGGGTTTTCTCCGAGTCTACCATTCTCCGAGTTGACAGGGTAAAGTCGTATCCCCTAATCAAAAGTAATTCCTAAATCCTCTAACTAATGTAGATAGGGAAGTAGGGTCGAATCCACAGAGAAACGAGTCTTTCTATTACTAATTAATTAAAGTAATCTAAATTATAAAGTAACCAATATGTTGATTTGGATATAAAACTAAACTACGGAGATTAAGAATAAGGAGAAAACAATGAATAAAAGGTCTAGGGCATAGGTTCACCAATAAATAATATTCCAGGGTAAAACATAATAATCAATCATCAATGCATAAATTAATCAGATCATAAAGGGCTTTCGCTAAGTATTACAATCACACAATTAATTTACCGGTATTAAATCTCATCTCTCGAATCTCGACTTAACCATTTATAAATTAACCTGCCTATTGAAACTAGACCTAAACATTAATTCTCATCTGTCGAATCTCGAATCAATATTGTCAAACTCATGCATAAAGGATCTGCGCAAATCTAGTCACAGAGCATTAAATCAATCAATAGGAAATTAATCTAGCATTGATAATCAACAACAATAAATTACCCCTTCATATTATTTATGGATCCCCACAAACCCTAGAAATAGAACTACTCACACATAATAAAAACTAAACTAATCAAGATAAATAAGCAAGACATGATCAAAGGAATAAAATAAATAACTAAGATTAAGAGAAGAGAAATTGTTACCAAAGAAATCTGGAATTAAGAATAAAGTTAAGAACAAAATTATCTGAGAGAGAAACTAATCTAAAAGCTAAGTAGAGAGAGAAAATCTAAGAAAAGAATTAAGAAAGAGTAAAAGAAGAGATGCTAAACTCGCTTAACGGAAAAATATTTATTAAGCGAGAATCCTAAACTAAAACAAACTTAAACGACGCTAATTATCTCCTAACAATAACACGCGCCCGATCGGGCAGTGCGGCACCGCCCGATCGGGCGCGCCTTTTTCCTCTCAAGTATGAATCTCGCACCCGGCCGGGCGCGAGTTCGGGCGCCAGCCTTGCTTCCCTCGCCCGGCCGGGCGCGCCTCCGGGCGCTAGCCTCTTTGGCCGGACGGCACTCTTGGGCCACTATTTGGACTACGATTGGGCTCCAATTCTTCGGGCCAATCTTGGTTTCCTCTTCGGGTCTTGAATACTCGATCCAAATGCCCCGGTATCACATATACCGAGCCCTTAATCACCGGTTCGATGACTCTAACCGGCCCTGGGCTATAGAATCTGGTCGTGCTTCTCCAATGCTCGTAATTGCTCCATAATATCTCGGAAAAATGCTCCAAAAGTGCAAATCCCTGCAAAAGTCAACCAAATCTACGAAAACACTAGAAAACACCAATTAGTAATAAAAGTGGCTCAAAAGAGCCAAAAACACTACCAATTATGACCAAGGGACGGGGGTAAAATACTATATAAAATAGACACATCAGTAGTCAAAACAATAAAAAGTTGAAGTACAAAAAAAGACTGCAAAATTGCCGGATGCAAAGTGGATCTACCCTTGGGAAACATGGTGCTTAACCCGCAGGCGGATAGGAATCTTTCATCCTTGAAAACGTCCGGATGGGGGATTGTAGACACCCATTTGTGTCTCCCCAAAACCAAACCCAGTGATGAGTACCTTTCACGTCGAATCATAATCGAATGAAACGAAAGTGTGGAAAGGTCTAGCGTTGCGGAAAGTTTTATTTCTTTTCTTTTCTTTTCTCTTCTTCCTGTTTTTGAAAACTTTATTTTAAGAAAACAGCCAATCCACTTTGTTTGGTCCATGATATGGGTCCAATAGTGGTGTAGTTGGATGGGGCTTGTAAAGACCTTTCCAACGATATATTATAAGCCCAATTCCGATGAATATTGAGGAATTTATGGCCAATTTACTAAACTGGGTCCGGTTTGAGTTTTAAGTACGGCCCAATGATCTAGGGGAGGGCCTAATATGATTTATCATTCCTAATGTAATTAGGAATGGTTTTGGTCTTCTAGAACGTTCTAGAAGGTCTTATCATTCTTAATTCAATTAGGATTCTTTAGAGTTTTAATTAGATCAAATAGCATTTTTGATTGAAATTATATTATTTTATCTTCCAGTACGGGAATTTTATCAGATTTTCGAAAACGTGTTAAAAGCCGATTTGGTGTCCAACCCCAGGCCTTGGCGCCTGGAACCAGGATTGGCGCCAGACGCCAGCCATTGGCGCCTGGCGCTAGCCACTGGTCCTGGCGCCAATGAGCCAGGGCTGGCGCCAAGTTGTTTCTGTGATCTTCAGACTCTGTTTTGATAAATTATCTTTTTTGGCTGATTTTCTCTATAAATATCGTATTAATAAACTCTGTTTTGGAGGACGGATTAACATCTATCATTCACCACTTCTTTTATTCTTAAGTTTTTATAAATTCCGTTTTCATTCATCTACAATCTTCAATCGTCAACAAATTAGTTTATGAATCATTAATCTTTCATTCATTCTTTCAAAACTTTATTCTTTAAATACAAAATTCCGCATTCACAAGATCTAGAAACACTTAGCCATATTCGAAGTTGCCTTCGCCTTAGACGTGAAAGGTTTTAATTTCTGAGGGTTTGGTCCCAAATCTCTATTTCAATTATTTAATTTAATTATTTTGATTATTATTTTTCCTTGAAGTTACTAACGTGTGTATTTTGTTATTAGAAAGAGGTACGAGGCATCCAAGTAAGTACTTTAATTGATTAATTGATATTATGATGTAGATATCATGTTTATATTGTTATTATGATATTCCTAGTATCATGTCTAGGGTATTTTTAATATCAAATATGATTGTTATGATGCCTTTTATTTTCTTCCTAATATTAATTCATGTTAGTATCATGTTAGGGTTAAAGATTTGATTTTTAATGCTTAGTGACATGCTAGGGTTTGTTATTAATCTTGTTAGTATCATGCCTAGGATCTTGCTATGCTTTAATATGATTATGATTATGATTGATATTATTATTATTAATGATGTTATTTATTTATTATGTTGCTTGATATGCATATTATTATTATATTGTTATTGCTTGATCACCTTTTATTGCAGGTTAAAGGGAATTGGTATTTGCAATCACGCTTAATAAGATAATTAATAATCTTGTTTAGGGTTAATATGATTATAATTCAAGTGATCGCCAATAATAGTTTATTTGTGCATTAAATTCAACCAACATAGATTAAACAGGTTTAGGGTTAATCCTATTGATTGTATGTTAGTCAGAAAGCGCACATGAATACGAGCAGAATAAAGTAGAGGCATATTATTAGGGCAGGTTCAATCTCTTTTAGGTTGGATTTGTACCATCATCCCCGAACCCTTATTTGGTTCATGACCTTATGGAGTTGACGATCTCTTGGATCGTTAAGGGGTGTAACCTTCACTTCGTGAACGGTTTACAAGTTCCTTAAAAACTTGTTGGCGACTCTTTTGCTCTATCTTCCTCCCTTTTGGACGCCACCGTACTTTAGTGTATGATCACAGTGGGGTTCAAGCTAGTGGGATTTTTAAGGCTTGAAATTATTCCCCACAGGGATCCAGCTCTTTGGCACGATAATCTGAGTCCCATCCCCCAAGGGCTCAGTTGTGGTTTCAAAAAAACCCGAGTCCATTATTTGCTCCCGGGCTCTAGAAGAGAGTGCAGGAAGAGCACATTTTCTGCCCAGGAGTAGGGGTGAAAAATCGGTTTTCGATTTGGATTATGTCCCAAACCAAAACCGAACCGAAATAATTCGGTTTTAGTTTTTTCAATCCAAATCCACACCGAATTGAATTTCGGTCCAATCCAAACCGAACCGATTTTCAAATGTATAAACCAAATCCAATCCATACACCGAAAATTTTACTTGTTTTTTTTAGATCTGCGACATTGTTAAGAAAAATTTATAATTGTAATGACAAAAAAAATAAGATCTAATTCAGCCTTTAGATCCATCTTAAAATTATCCAAAATAATATATAGAATTAAATAAATTTACATTTATTAAAAGCATATGAATATACCGTGAAAGAAAAAAAATGAAACCAAGAAATTACATAAACTATTTGTGATATTCCTTGTTGTCATTCACCTCTAGCTTGAATTTACATCATCTATGGTGTGAAAACCAAATTCATAGATCAAATTACATTGTAGAAAAGCAGATGAGAACAAGCGATTAAAGGTCAAAATATTTAATATTTGAGCAATGAGAGAGGATGAGATGAGATAAGAAATAACACATATGAGAAAAGATTATTGTAAGAAGGCGGATGAAAGATAAAGGGCATTTAGATACTTAGGCTTTCTAAGGGAGTAGTGGAGTACTAAGGAATTGAAGGTGGTGGTGGGATACGGAGATGGTTGCCAGAGTGAGGTAAGGAGTGAGGTGATGACTGATGAGGGAGAATAAGGGTTCTGGTGAGGAACTAAGGAAAGAAGGTGGAGATGTTGGGCGCAAGTCAGATTAGATGAAGGAGGAATATTAAGTGTTTGCTATATATAAGTAGCGGAATTGGGCTGGAAATCTATGGGCTTAAACATTTCGGTTTGGATTTCGATTTTCGTTTTTTTTTTTACCTAAAACCGAATCCAAACCGAAATAATTCGATTTCAGTGTTTTGGAACCGAATCCAAACCGAAAATCGAAAAAACCGAACCGAATTTCTGTTCGGTTTGGATCGGTTTTTGTCCAAACTACTTTCACCCCTACCCAGGAGAGCCGGTTCTTTATTATACCGGTGCAGAGTCCGGTTGTGTTTCAGTGTGGGGGAGGAGATCATATAAAATTTCTCCTTCCACCTGGACCATTTGGACACCTTGTCCAAAGTCATTTGGTATTGGGGCAAGGTGGTGAGAGTATACCACGCCCCATGACCGCCTGGGGCCTTTCTTAGATAATGCATATAAGCGAAGGCAGAAAAGCTAGGGTCTATATTCTGGAGCTCGCAGGTGGCAATATAACTCAATATATTCACCCACGAGTTTGGAGTGAGCTACCAGACGCCCAGATCGTATCCCTTGAGGATTTTCCTTATTCCTGTATGGAGGGGGAACTGGAGTCCGGCTTCTATTACCGCCTCGAAGCAAACAAAGTAGTTGTCTGCATTTTCAATGTTATTCTCCCGGCCATGACAGCATCCCCAGGCGGAACAATAATGTCCCACCCCTTTCCAAAGGGGTGTTTTTCCTTGAAGGCCTTGAAGCCGCTCTTCAACAAGGCTATATCACCCGGAAGCATCCTTATCTTCTTCGGGTTAGGGTTAGCAGAGGTCTTAGCTGGCTGCTGGTAGTTAGCCGCAAAATCGTCTTGATCGAAGCCAGATGCTTCAGCCCCCGATCTTTCGGTGGCATCTTCGACGCCTGCCTCTACCCTTGATCCATGAGAGGAGGCGACCTTTTCACCGCCTACCTCCCTCACGCCTTAACTATCTGAGGATGAGGGAGCCTCATCATCGGAACCACTCCTCTCCTCCGATTCCTCTTGTTCCCCATCCGGAACAACCTCATCCGCGGGCACTTCCTTAGCGCGCCGCCTTCTTGGCTTAATACCTGTTTGTTTAACTCTAGCCATTGTGTCCTGCACAGACACAGAGAGGGAGGAATTCGGGGATGAGCACAGCAGTTCCAACAGTCCAGAAAAGGCACCCCCTGTTCTAGATTCAGCCATACCAGGAGACCGGCTGAATGTCCTAGGCAGTGTCGGTTGTGTGGATTGAGAGTTCATTTTTATTTTAAAGACTATGTATACAAATGAAAAAGAAGGAAAATTTTGAAAGAGGGTACAGGCGGTTACCTTATTTTGATTCTGAATTTTCTAAAAACTGCAACAGACGGTAACTGGGTGTTGTAAGTGAGCACTCGGAAATCTTGAAAAATCTGACGGAGACGGAATCAGAGTATCTCTCTCTAATAATCTCTCTTTCTCTCTCTAGAAAGTCAAAATGATGAAAATAGTGAGAGAAAAGAGGGGGGTAAAGCCCTATTTATAGAGGGGTGAAACGGGGGTATCCCCGTCATACCCCAGATTTACTAGCCATTTTCACTGTTCATCTCTCACAGGTGGACACGTGTCACAGGCGCCACGTGGCTCGCCACGTGACCCCTGTGAGGGGCAAATGTTTAGGGTAAAAATACCTTAGACATGTGGACCAATGAGAGAGCTCCACGTGTCAAGTCCTGGTAGGTCATCAAAAGGCCACTCACCAGCTGACACGTGGATACCTCAGATAACAATCAGAATTTCGGCCTTCAAGGGCCCAATTTTCAAGAAATCCGCACTTTGCGGCGCAACCCACCAAGCCTAGGTCAGAGTGACCCAGGGAGGGGAACTTTTCCCAACGACCCTATAAATAGGGAGATATTTCCCCATTTTGGGGACACATTTTTTCAATCATTTATTATACTTACTTTCTCTCTCATCAGAGAAAACCTGATCTCGGAATCCGAGAAGATCCCATTTAATTTTCCGTCCTTTTATCTCTTTTCAAGTTACTAACTTGATCTTTGGAGGCGGAGCTCCAACCACCCGGAGTCTCCGTTTCTTTTGCAGGTACATCTCAGCCAGACCAATCTTTGTGACGTAACTCTCCCGAGGGACAAAACACCCAAAACATAGTGTATGACAAGATTGACATACTGAAAAGAATAACACATTCCAACACAATTTTATTTTTTTATTATTTTTATATTTTCATTAGGACATAGGAGAGAGGATCTCCTTACCTTACTCTTCATTTTTAGGAAAGCAAAAGTAGATGGTAAGACTCGTATTATTAACTTCAAAGGCATAAGGTGAATTCTTCACCATTTGTATGAAGCATGTTTAGTAAATCGTTTTGGCAGGCTTTTTCATTGGCTTTTGACTTTTTATTTTGGTCAAACAACTAAAAAATGTATTTTGTAAACAACTTTTTAGCTAGTTGAAAAGTCAACTTTTCTGCCTAAAACAAAAACTAGTCTTACATTTTGGGTTTTATTAATAATTAATCATTAATAATACTGACTTAAGAAAATGCAAAGAAAGATATTATACTGCCTACGTTTTAGACTAAATGTAACCATTTGACTTTTACACTTTTCATATACTTACTTAATTGGATTATGATTTAAGTTTAACCAATAAATTAAGAACAAATATTATAATTTCATTATATTGACTTTGTATATATCTTAGTAATACTTCATCCGTTCCACAAATATTACAACAATTATCGTTTTATGATGTTTAACAAATGTAGTATTATAATATTTTCCTATTGTGTTACTCTAACTTCATCCCATGGATCCATATATATATATATATATATATATATATATATATATATATATATATATATATATATATATATATATATATATATATATATAAATAAAAACAAATATTATAATTTCATTATATTGACTTTGTATATATCTTAGTAATACTTCATCCGTTCCACAAATATTACAACAATTATCGTTTTATGATGTTTAACAAATGTAGTATTATAATATTTTCCTATTGTATTACTCTAGCTTCATCCCATGGATCCATATATATATATATATATATATATATATATATATATATAATCTTTTATTTTGAAAAACCCCTACCATTGGGGATTAACTTAAATCATTAGAGGCAAAAGCAATTACATCATTTGGCAAGTGATCAACCCACATTCTTCGACCCAAGTCCCAAGGTTGGAAATGTGCTAAGTAGTGGGCAACTCGATTACCATTACGCTTAACAAAAGACCATTTAACATCATCAAAGCTAGAAGAAACATCCCTAATATCCTCAAGTAACAAATGAAAATTGTTGCGCCCTTCAGTAGCTCCTCGCAAGGCTTGAACAACCAGCAGACTATCGCTCTCAATATCGACCCTTCTGAAACCCCTGTCCCTTACCAACTGAAGGTCGCACCATACAACCTTAGCCTCTGCCTCCTTCACTCCCCATTTCTCCTTGAACTGATGCACAACACAACAAAGCACCACCCCATTATATTCCCTAGCAACAACACCAAGCCCCGTCCCTACCTCCCCCAAGACCTCTGCATCCACATTGATTTTAATCCACCCCTCAATAGGCTTGCACCATCTCCTCGCGTGCTGAATAGAAGCTTGTTCTGCCCCTTTATTATCATTAGCACTCGCATCCCTCACTTCACCACACACCTTCAAAGCATAAGCAACAATACTCGCTGGATCAGGTTGAGTTCCTTCAATTACAAAGGAGTTTCGAGCTCCCCAAATTGCCCAACAGATTGTAAACATAATCTCCATATCAACCTCATCAACTTCTTTAAGCAAATATTCCCACCAATCAACTATATTAATTTCGGAATTTTAAAGGTAAGACAAACCTGCAGTTGCTACAATTTGATACATCACGAGCAAGCGCACACTCTTTAAGGGCATGAAGGACATCTTCTATCTCTTCATGGCACACATAACATGTGTCATCATAACCAGAAATTCGAGTACCAATGCCTTTTCAGGTAGGAAGGGCATTTTGACTTGCTCTCCACATGAACACTTTCACTCTTAGCAGCACATTAGTGTTCCAGATTTTCTTCCAGATCACTCTAGGAGACGAAGTAGCCTCTTCTTCCTTCTTCCGCTCATCATCAAATAGGGTCTTGTAAGCAGAGCGAACCATATAGTTCCCATCCTTTTCCAAATCCCAGCAGAGGGTGTCTTCTGACAGCCTATTACTCAAGGGAATGTTCAAAATTCTCTCTTGATCAATCGACAGAAATGTTGTTGAAATTGTTGTTGCATCCCAACACTTCCTAATCGGATCAATTAAATCACTAACAACCAGATTCGAGTTGTTAGTTCCCCTCGTAGACAACACCCACAAAGACTGTGTATGGGGTATCCATGGATCATCCCATACACGGATTGAATCCCCATTGCCCACTCTCCACCTAAGCCCTCTTTTCTCAACCCACCTTGCCTCCCAAATTCCTCTCCAAGTATAACTTGGACAACTACCCAACTCGGCTTCCATAAAAGATGACGATGGATAATATTTACCTCTAAGCACTTGTTCAAGAAGGCTACCCGACTTCATAATCAACCTCCATGCTTGCTTACCATGGAGAGCCCAATTGAAAAGTTTAAAATCACGAAATCCCAACCTGCCTTCCCCCTTTGGCCTACATAACTTCTTCCATGCCAACCAATGAATCTTCCTTTCCCCTTGCTTTTGACCCCACCAAAATTGAGCTACTAATGACCGAATCACATCACAAAAAGAGGATGGAAACGTGAACACACTAATCGCATAAGTAGGGAGAGATTGGGTCACCGCCTGTATCATGACCTCCCTACCCGCCTTAGATAGAACCATCCCCTTCCAACCCTGCAACTTCTTCCATAGCTACTCCTTTACCCCTTTAGTAATCACTTTCTTTGACCTACCAACCACAGTTGGAAGACCTAAGTACCGATCATGAATATCCACAAGCTTGACCCAAAGATTACCCGCCAAATCCACCCGCCTCTCTTGCGACACCCCCTTGCTAAACGAAACGGTTGTCTTATCAAAATTAACTTTTTGATCCATATATTTATTCATCTCTATCTTTCTTTTCTTCTTAAATATCATGTCCCCCACTTATGTTGCAATATTGGGGAACAAAAGAAATATATAATTGCAAATATTAATAATCATGAGACGAATGAAAGTTTTGCAATTAATTTACTAAAATGAATTGAATATTTGTAACTGTTGACATTGGGCGTCACTGAAAGTTGTGCCCCTTTTTTCTTTTTCTCTCTTCTCTCTCCTCTCTCTTCTAGGGTTTTAGTTTTCTTGGCCGTTTAATTCAATCTAGTTTTTTGTTTTGATTTATGTTGTGCCCCTTTTTCCTTTTTCTTTAATTCAATCTAGTTTTTTGTTTTGATTTACGTTTTGTTTTGTTTTGTTCTCTTCATCTATGAGAGTCTGTCCCAATTTTCTGGGTTTTTCCCAATTTTTTGGGATTTTGATTCTCATCTATGGATGGGAATTTTATTTTGGGTTCTTATAATAATTAGGAAGGTGATTTGGATTCCTATGGATAGGGGATTTGTCATCAACTGGTCGATCAAAACATCAGTGCGGATTGCGGAAGTCTCAACTTGGAAAGATGCAAAGACATCGAAAATCATTGCTCGCGTCAAGCTTGAAGCGGTGGAGTATGAACTATGCCAAATATGCAAATTAGTTATGATTTTGATTATAAAAGTTATGATATTTTCTCTAAATCTGTGGTTTACAGATCTTTATTATTGTTGATGCCGTATGGCTATTATTTAATGATATTATTATTACTTCCCGTTCAAAAAAAAAAAAAAATCGTTGACATTGGGCACATAATAAGTGTGTGTCTGTCATTTGTGTAGGCACACTAAACCTTGAAATTGATCCTCCTCTTTGTAAAGCGTAGCCATGTAGGTGCACCAAGCAGCGCCTTCAATTCACAAGTGCAAAGGCACTCTATTTTAATTTTATTAGTCATCCCTTAACTATCTTGCAACCTCTCTTTTCTCTTAGCCTTCTAAAAAAATACCACTTTATTCTAAACGGTAAAAAATAACTCGATGCTAATGATAGTTATTCCCAAAGTTGACCCCTCAAGAATAGAGGTATTAAAAACTATTTCGATCAACTCAATCCGAAAAAAAAACCCAAATTCATATTTTAATTTGTACATATACAATAATCTAGTACTTATGCTTCAAATTTGAAATGACCATGACCTAATATGACCCAACCTAACCAACCATGATCCAATAATCCATATTGACACCTCTATCAAGAAATTAAACATATAAGAAGTATATATATATTTAATTTTTTTTTTTTTTACAAAAAAAAAAAAAAAAACAGCTATCGGGTCAGCAGGTACCTGCCTAACG
Source organism: Chenopodium album (assembly GCF_948465745.1). Taxonomy (NCBI): domain Eukaryota; kingdom Viridiplantae; phylum Streptophyta; class Magnoliopsida; order Caryophyllales; family Amaranthaceae; genus Chenopodium; species Chenopodium album. Next base: position 23,831,971 of record NC_137837.1, read on the forward strand.
AAAAGGCCGGCTCAATTTTGGGAAAAAAAAAAATACCCGTTTAAAATTATCGGGTCAGAGGGTGATCGGGTCCGATATTTTTGAACACCCTTACCGAGAACCCCTTGGAAACCCATTTGTCGTAACACGTGGAGTCTCTTAGACCTCAACATGAACCAATGATGGGGCGAAAAGAGGACACAGCCCATACCAAAGAGTTGGCCTTTTGGCTTCCTCATAACAAAAAAGAGCTAATTGCAGCTCTCTTCTTCCCATCTTCCACTGCTAACACCTTCATCCTATTTTTTCTCTCTTTCCTGCTACCTTGCCAAGTTGCCATACATATTATGCTATGTAAATATTATGATTACTGATAATTTTGGGAGCACAACATTTAAAGGTCAGAATTTGTCTAATATTAATATATAAGATATTCACTTGAAATTCCTTCTTACTTTGATAATTCTCTATTATCTGCATCTTTTTTAAATACTTTGTTTTGTTGTCATTTTGTTTTTCTAAATTCTGCTTGCACAATATTTCAGTGGTACTTGATTATATTTTTTAACTGTAATAAGTTGTTAGAAGTGTGATTTCGAATATTTGAATAATTTGTTTTTTTTTTTAAAATTTTATTTTATTTTTATTTTTCATTCCTGAACTGGGTTTAGGATTTTTATATATAATTTTTCATTTTTTTTTCCTGAAATTGAATTTGTAAGTTTAAAGATTAGATTATATATACATGTATACCTTTTCTGGGTTTAGGTTTACTATTCTATTGTTTGATCTTTGATAAATGTATCTTTTACCTGCTTTGGTGATTGTGGTTGTTGATAAAATGGCTGTAGTTTTGGGGAATCCTGTGAATGGGTTAAATTATTCTTTTGAATTTGAAAATTCTATATATATTCTATCCGATATTTCTGGGATTTTGTCATTGTTTTTTTTTTCTTTCTGCTTTGGGTTTTCCTGTATTTACTCTATCTACAAATCTTTGTTATTTCCTGATTAATGTGCTTATTTACGAAGTTGGGCATATTTTTGTAGATAAATAGTTGGAGTATTGAATTAAAACCAAAAGTAGGTGCAGTATAGTCTGGTTATTTGGCAATGTTATTTTTGTGGTGAGTATTCTTGTGATATAATTGACTAATTTTGTTAATGTACAGATAATCCTTGTGTGACTAAACCATGGGTAATTAGTTGAACAATTTAGTTTCAAGATGTCACGACCGTCCCAACTTCCACCTCGGTGCCCATTGCAAAAGAAAGCTGTTGCATGCCAAACCCACGACCCTAGCTCGATTTATTCCCAAGGAGTTAATAAGTCCAGTGCTAGACATCATAGATCATTATCTCAAAGTTCGGTGTTGGAGGATCAACCTGCGTGGCTAGATGACTTGTTAAACTCAGACTCAGTTCCTAAAGGGATTCGCCACTGTAGGTCAGCTAGTGATTCGTTTGCTGTTTTGGATGGTATTGTCCCAAACTTACTTCTATCTGCAAGTCATGAAGAAGAACAAGTAGAGGATGGTAACATATTGGGATCTGGTTGTATATATGGCCCTAATTCTCCTCGTCGAAGATCCACCGTAGAGTTTTTGGATAACACAGTGCTTTTGGCAATGTCTGATTACGTTGATCAAAGTCCAATGCAATTTGTCAAAGAGAATCCTCAGAGTTATGGGACTCGTTTGGACTTAAAGAATGAATTTTGTGATGCACCCAATTACTACAATATTGATGCAAAAACTGAAAAGAGGTAAATTATTTATCTTTGGCTGAGTTATAATATGTAAATCACTGCCTCTTTACCTAGTCATATATATGTTGTTAACTGTTTGATTAAGCTATACATGTCTATCTTCCTTGTTTTCATTTGAATTTGAAAATGCATATGATTGACACGTGTCTAAATATTGTGGTGATTCATCACTTACAGGCATCCTGGACAGCGCTCTAGAGCTCGCAAGCTTCAGTACATTGCTGAACTAGAAAGAACTGTGAATGTGTTCCAGGTATAATATGTAATTACAATTTATATACTGTTTTCTGCTGTGAGATATAATGTTCTGTCTTACAATGTGCTGGTACTCTTGTTGCACTACTAATGAAAGGACACATAATAAACTAGATCTCTGTTTGCAGATGTTTCCTCTTATTATGCTCTTCCCTGCACAAATTATCAATCATCTTTTTCATGTAACAACTCTTATCTTCTGCAGTGAATCTTATTTATCTCTCTAGCCAATTAGCCATTATGTCAAGATCATATGTGAACTAACCTGTGACGTGTATCTTCATATTTTCAAGTTGTTTGCCTAACTTTTTGTTTTCCCTCGATGATTGAAATTCAAGCAATTCATTTCTGGTTAGGATAAATTTAATATTCTCAAGTCAGACTTGGTCATAAACTCATAATAGATTCAGTCATGGTATAAGTGTTTGTGCTATGGGATTTTGTCAGATAAGTGGAAGCCAAGTTAAAGCTTATGAGTTTAGAACAGATTTGGAATGTAAGTTCATGTATCCATTAGATTTCCATGTGGAGGCTTAGAAAAAGTAAAAATAAAATATATTATTTATTTTTATCAGAAACTTCAACTCCTTGTTACAGCTTCTTTGATTAAAGTCATGATTTAAGGAACTTTATGGACAATAGGCAACCTATCTATTACAAATAGTAGCCAACTATCATTTAAAAACAAACAAATGGCCAATAGAATTTTTATAGCTTAGTGCACAAGGAGTTTTAAATTACCCTTGGTAGCCATTACCAATGAATGAGAACCGACTAGAAGCATTAACAATGAAAGCCCTTATTTATTGCTAGTTGTTGCATAAAGCTCCTTATTCTTTCTGTGAATCCATTGTAAACTATATAGTTGCCAACTTGCAACATTGGTTGGTGATATTCATTGTCAGTGCTTTATATGAATGTCTAGAGTTGACAAAGCAATTTAATTTCCGTGTTCATGCTTGGTTTCATGTCAATTTTGGGTTCACCAAATATTATAAAAATTATGTAATAAGTAGAATGATTGCGTATCTCTCTAGTAGAGTAGTAGGTTATTCAAAATTGTCTTCCAGACTCTTAATGAATGCACTCTATTGTATTTTACCAAAAGAATAGTCCTCAATCCCACCAAAATGTGTTTTGTATTATTCAGTTGCATGCAGAATTCATACCCTCTAAAGTGCCATATCGCCTTCCAAGATGTTTTGCATGCCCCTCCCCCCCGGCCCCCGTCTCCCAGGATCTAGAATGACTATTGGTACTTTTAACTGGTTATGTTAATGCTTGCTTATCATAAGCAAAGATTGAAGTCATCTAGAGGACATTTATATTTTCTAGACACCTCTAAGCACCATTTTTTTTGGAATATGAATAAACAATGAGGCAGGCAAATTTTTAAGAACCATACTACTTTGTGCAAAACTTAGTTATTTGAAACTTGACTCTCACTAAAATCTATCTAGTGATATTTTGGTCTTTTGTTCTAGAGGTTCACAATGAACAATTTTTTATTTTATTTTATTTTATTTTTTTGTGAAAACATCACAATGAACAATTTAGTAGTACTTGTCTGGGGATTTTCTTGTTTCATACTCACCCCCCCCCCCCCCCCTCTTTCCGGTCAGCTGTTCTGAATAGTTGTTCTGTGTTGCAGACGTTGCAATCAGAGCTATCAATAAGGGTTTCTACCTTGCTTCAGCAAAAAGTTGGTTTGTCTCTGGAGAATAACAAGTTAAAGCAGCAGGTGGCAAAGCTACAGCAACAAAAGCTGCTGATGGATGGTAAGCCTATACTTCCTCATTTTAATTTTTTTTGTAACAATCAGTGTATTTTTTTTTAAGCCTGAATCTCTTTGTTACTATTTAATGTCTTCCTGTGCTTATCTTTTACGTTGAATGCAAGTGACAACACATCCTGTTTTCAACAGCTGCTTCACATTATATTTTGTGCTCTTCAGATGTAATAGCCCAATTTTCTGATATAGTAAAACTTCAACTCTGTTAGCTTCTCTGAGTACCTGTCGTTAATAACCTTATATGAAACTTGAGTCATCCAGAATGCAAAAACAGAGTCACTAGTGCACAGTGATCATAATTGGGAAGATTTAGAGGATTCCTTGCTAAATACAAAGTAACAGATTACATCTTTAATGTTAAAGTCTTGCTTAATGTGACACCATTATCCTAGTTTTTTTTTTTTTTCTCAGGCCAAATATAATAAACTCAAGAACCTAAAGGTTCCAAATCATTGGACCTTTTCTGGCTGACTCCCACTCAACAACTTGCTGTATACCCACAAAGTTTGGTTGGTTTGCAACCACTCAACATAAAATATTTCTTATAAAGTCAAGTTGGCAACTATGTACTATAGTCATCTTTTGCTAATAAGGTTGGAGCCAACTGAATAGTTTGATGTTTTAGTGCTAGTTTGGATACGCTCTTTTATGTCAATTAATTCTTGGGTAAGACCGTCTCATTAAGATTCATCATGATTTGTGAGTGTGACACTATTACGCTAAAAAGTATGAGATCGCCCTCTGTAAGTGCTTTCTTCCTAATTGGTTAACATGTTTCTTTCATCACGTTTGTCAATGCATAAATTCAATTGCTAATATTTTTATCATATAAATAAGTAGAATAAGTAAAGTTAGATATTTAATGAGAGAAATTAGAGTTTGTGAATATCTGAAGTAAAAATATGTCAACTAATTTGAAACTGAGTATGTTGTTACCCTGGCCGTAGGATAGCACTCGGGTCCGAATCCTCTATCCCACTCATATGTCCCATTCCATGTCCCATTCGTTTTGATTGGTCCACGTCACTTTAAATATCAATATTAATATTAAAAAAATTTAATGGCAAATTAAATTAAATAAATTTTACATAATTTATATTTTAGTCCTTATCTTTTTTTTGTTTCTCCTTTACACAATTACGTTTAATTCAATCGCATCATTTTTTTTCCTGTATACTACCTCTATAACTCTAGAAGAATCCTTGATAGACATGATAAAACAATCCGAGCATATCAATCATTATTATAAAAATTCATAATTGAGTAAAGATACAACTTCATTGTAAATTCAAAACCTTTAGGAAATTGAAAATGCAGAAAACACACACAAAAATAAAACTGATTTACTTAACCGGATTCCGAATCCAATAGCTCTAGAATATCTGTTGTAGAAATCATAAGCTATATTCTCTGATGCAAACTCCATCCCTATCATTGGAATGGCTTCATTGGGCAGCTTTGAGTGAATTTCATTCATATTTGGCAGAAAATTATCTTCTTCAACTTTATTATCTTCAAAGTTATTTTTAGAGTTATTGACCACATCATCATTATCATTCAATTGCTCATGCTCCTCAAAAGATAATCTACGACTAGTTTGTAATGACCCAATTTCTTTATCAAAATGACAATTCTGTACCACCAAAAATCGCATATAAAAATCAATAAAAATACAATCATCCATAACCTAAACAACTATAAACGCAGTATAATTTTGACAATGCTATGGCTTATACTAATAGTAATTATCAATATGCGCTCTAATAGCTACCCTAATGACCAAAAACAAACAAAACATATGCATATAGTATTTTAGATACGTAATTCAATAAGAATCATACCTCGTATGGTAAATTGTCGAAATCGCTTGTCAATACTTCTCGTGGAGTATCCATTAAAGTGAATTGTAGTGCTTTAGTATTTATGGATGCAATTAGAGAAAGAATAAATTGAGGTAACTTTTTAAAAAAAATTAGGGTTCTTGTAGAGTTATAGAGGTAGTATACAGGAAAAAAATGATGCAATTGAATTAAACGTAATTGTGTAAAGGAGAAACAAAAAAAAAAGATAAGGACTAAAATATAAATTATGTAAAATTTATTTAATTTAATTTGCTATTAAATTTTTTTAATATTAATATTGATATTTAAAGTGACGTGGACCAATCAAAACGAATGAGACATGGAATGGGACATATGAGTGGGATAGAGGATTCGGACCCATAGCACTCTAGTCTCCCAATAGATTTTTGCGACACTGTTACGTACCAGACTTTGCCTTTCATGTTTAGCAGCAATCATTAAAGGCAAAGGGCTGCATAATACTTCCTCCTTTACGAATTACTCGCAACAAAGGGGTATTATTTGTGAGACATAAAATATTCCTTTGTTGGGAGTAATATGTAACGGAGGGAGTACATATTTTTGACAATAACATTCCTTCTTTACTAAAAATTGTCTAAGTTCGTTACTTTAATTCCATTTGACAGGAGAATATCAGACCCTGAGCAAAGAAGCTCAGAGGCTAAAGCTCAGCCTGGCAAATTCTCGAAGCAGCACAATCGACACATATGTTGGTTCAAATGAGACTGATTCTGGAGAAGTATCATGGCAGATTTTGAATTGGACAAAACTTCATTTGTGAATCTGAACTTTGAAGGCTAGGTTGTTCCCATCCAAATGATTTGCCAGTTTTTTTGGTCGAATATTTGTGATCAAAAGAAAAACGGAAATACTTTCCACTGCAGCTGCACGAATGAGAACTTAAGTGAATTACTTCAATATCTTTTCGCTGTTGGGCATCGTTATGAGTAGTATATTTCTTCTAAGAACATTTTTTGCTTGGTAGCCTGGTCGGTTCATCTTAAACTTGATAGCTGTATTGAGGTTCCATTTATTTACAAGATGTACATTATAATGCCCTGTCATATCCACAACATGTACTAGCAAGTCAATCTATCTATCAATTGGATGTCCTAAAAGGCTAAATTTCATTTATACCAGATACAAAAGATTCACCTAGGCATAAACTCGTTTTAATCGGAGTGGATTAATTTTTATTTTTTTGACAAGAAGAATAGTATCATTAATGAATAGTCATTTGACATCTACACTAATATAAGTAATAAAGATTTTTAAACAACAAATTTAATCATTTTACTAAATTGAATTGGCGGTATGGACGTATGGTGATGCTCCTTATGAACTAAAAAAACATAGGCTGACTCAATAAGATGAATTAACATACTATCTCAGATTCATATTGTTCTTAACATAGTAATTCTTACGTTCTCTTTTCATTGCAACCGGAGAGGGGGGCAGCCGAGCAGGGAGGCAGGGTGTATTACTATTGTCATATTGTGGGAGAGGATAGAGACATAGATAAAAATTTTCATTGCAACCGGAGAGGGGGGCAGCCGAGCAGGGAGGCAGGGTGTATTACTATTGTCATATTGTGGGAGAGGATAGAGACATAGATAAAAAGAAAAACCTGTCTAATGTGGAGAGAGATGGTGAGCATTATTGGATAAATAAAGTAATTTTATAATTAATTTTGCAATTTCACAAAATAAATATTTTGTGATTAAAAGAAAACGAAGGGATTACTATTTTGCACAAATAATACTAAAAAGGAAAGACAATTAGATGAAAGCAAGATTGCCTTACTATTATTAGGTCACTTATTGATTCACAAAAGTGGTCTTATGATGGTATAATGGTCTTACACAAATGTTTCTCAAGTTATTGTGTAGAAAAAAGTCATTGTAAGAAAAGCAGATAAAGTAAGCATATAGTGAGTAGAAATATGTAAATACTAAGATTTATAAGGTAAATGTTTCTCAAGACATCACTAATTGAATAGTATTTTGATAGATTTTGTATAATAAACTTGGTAGATTAAATTGTTTTCACATTTTTTAATTGTTTAAACCTTCAACTTCATTCTTGTAACACTATTTAATTTCTAGATATTTTAAAAAATGGCTTAATTTCCCCAAACCTTGAATGCTAGAAAAAATAGTTTGACCATACCCAAGCAAATTTTTTCTTTTTTTTTTTTTCTGCTATTTGCGGGTTAGACACTTTGAGAGTAAAGAAGTAAGGGTAAGGGAAGTAGGGAACCCCACCCTCGAAGTATCTCTAACGGGCCCCAGCCTTAGGTTAAAAGATGCAATATTTTTCAGTACTGTGTGGATTCAACTATACTTACCAACTACATTTGTTAGGAATTTATCTACAACAATTGTATTACAACTATTACCTCCCATCAAAAACCAATGGAACCTCTAAGACAACCACCCAATCACCGAAATACACCACATGCCCCATTGAAAAGTGAAAACTACCCATAAACCTCTACAACAATTAGCCATTGAAACAACTCAAGCTTCATATAGAACTCAATTGGGAATGGATCATCAGTAGATATCATATAGGAGTACTCATATATACTAATATACTAGTATATGGGAGCGTTCAAATGACTTGTATGCCCTTGAGCATGACAATCATATACGTAGACCAATCACTAACTTCAGAGAAAACCATTTGTATTGTAATCAAGAACAACCTAGAGTACTTGAACAAATAACAAGACAAGTTCTTGATGCATGAAAAAGAAGAGCTAAATATTAATGCCACAACCATAGTCTAAGCAAAGAGGGAAGAGGTTGATGCAAGCCAAACACATATATGCATGAGCCATGGCCCATGGGGCAAAATCCGTTAAGTGACTGAGGTCACAGGATCAAGTCTGCTAAGGACGCTTAATTGGCAGACTTAATTAGGAAGGGATTACTCTAAACAGAAAACCCCTGTCCGTACTCGGTTTAAATAAAAATGAATATTAGTCTAAACTGTAAATCTGATTCAGGCTTCTCAAGTTGCAGATGAAAACAGCTAAAAAAATGCGTATTTTGGCAAGAAAGTCTAATTACAATATCAAACATCAATTTCTTTCTCTATATACTCCTTGTTCAAGTGGCAAATTGTACATTTGGTTCAATTATTACCAACAAAACCGTAAAAAAATATTTTCACACATTAAACACCAACCCCCTTCCAATAATAACCCACCACCACCCAAAAAATTGGAACAATAGAGTTCACTACAATAATATTCTGCACAATGAGTTGTAAATCGAAGTATCAAACCAGCTCCTTTAATTCATTCCTGTTAAGTACGAAGGGATGCTCGGGGTACAGAGGGCAAGCCCAGTTCATCCTCAGACTGGAATAGAAAGAGACAGTAATTAGGGAACAAAAAACACTTCAATTCATTTTTTCCTTTCAATAAAGTTTGATATGGGAAATTCCCTATTTCTTATGGTTAGAAACGAAATTTGTTTCTCATGGGGGCATTTTCGTGAATAAATCAACAACTTTTTCATTATTGTGGGCTCCACAGTTGAATAAAGTTGAATAAGTTGTTGGTTTATTTACGAAAATGCCATGTGAGAAACAAAATTTGTTTCTCACTATGAGAAACTGGGGCATCCTCGTTTGATATTTAAAGCTCTTAGATAAATTTGAAACCCAAATAATACCAGAAATAGACTATTGTGTATTTACCTGAACATTGGCTCTCCCAGGCACTGCTGCAGAACCAGTAGGAGCTGCTGGCAAGTTGAGCTCTTCCTCGACATCAGGTTCAGACTGAAGGTAAGAAGGAACCCCCTGACTCTCAGATTCCATATCTAATTCCAGTGCATCGAGCTCTGCACACAATTATTAACATATAAGATGATCGGCATAGCAAATTCTTACAACAACATTTGTTGATAGACATCATTATAAAATAAAAGCCTACCACCCATCAGGTCATCCTCATCAATGTCGTCAGGCACATTGTAGCTTCTTCCAAGGGTTTCTTGAATCTCATTACTCATATCCATCAAGTCCATCATATCATCTTGCAGGTTCTACATAACATAAAATCAGTTAGCTTCCGAGCAGACTTAAACTTCCAATAGAACTCAAATATAAAGCAAAAATATTATTGCTTACATCTATTTCTTGAATTTTTACTGTCTTCATCATTCCTTTTAAGTCCTTGTTTGCAGCTTTTAATGCTGACATCTGATGAGAAACAAAGAGAAAAAGGCATCAGCAGTAATTAAGACAGAAAATTCTTCAATCATATCTAACAAAACCTATATATTACCATGTACCATAAAACAAACATCAGAAGCATACAGCATACAACCACATTCTGACACAGACTAAGTATATTTGGCTTCATTAGCAATAGTGATCTACCTCCATGAGGTAGGCAGAATATTCCAAACACGTTACACATAAAGCTGCCCTTCAACTGACTTGAACCATGCCCTGTAGAATACTACCAAGACAAACAGATATTTCCATGATAAATCTTGTAGCCCAGCTTTGCCAATACCAAAAACAGCAGTCCACACAATGTGGGTATGAGATGCATTCCTTAGTTGGAATCATACATTATAGATACTTATGACAGATCCTGAAAATATCAGGCTTGATTACCCAAAGGCCCCCAATAACAAAAGAATTTATTCCCAAGTCCACTCAGAATACACTGATCATTTACATCATCATTGTAAACTCGTAATATTGATAAGACAAAATACCATCAACATTGAGACTTAAATTTCATGTCTAATGTCACCTGTAACCTTAATAAGGCAAACCAAGTCCAATTAAGAGGAAGTTTCTTAAGATGCAACTGTAACTTTCACAGGAAAGTATAATTCCACAAGCTTTTTACATTTAAGTAACTTGTATTCAGGCAGTACCAGTTGAACCACTTCACTAATGAAACATGAACTTAATAAATGAATGAGACCTTGGTAGCAAGCAAACATAGATAAGATGCAAAAAGCAGTCACTGCAATAAGCAATGTCAGTTCATAATACTCACAGTTTGCTGAGCATCCTTTATACCCTCTGCGGCAAAGGAAACTTGGTCAAGATTGAATGTTTGATTGTAGAGCATATCACGCTGCCCTTCATACCTATTTACAATCCAGGATCAAGATCTATACATTAGAATGACTTCGCAAAATATGCCACAAAAATCACATAACAAACCAGTAAATAGCAAGTCACTTGCATGCACATATATATGCAATATTGAGCCCTCAAAGCCTCTAACTTAGCACCATCAGACTAATGGAAGTAAGTCATATTTCCTCCGTTTATTTTTTATTGCACCATGAGTGATTTCACGCTTGCCAATGCATTTCTTTGGCTATTTATATCTTTAATTATACTTTAGTAAAATTATGAAAAGTAGATTTCACGACTAATCTAACTAGATCCCACATGGCTATGTTTTTCCTTACGGATAAATCACAAAAAGATAGTCAAAGAAGATATGTGAATGGTGTAAAAGTCCTCACGGTGCAATAAAAGAAAAACAAAATAAATGTTAAGTATATTTAGAAGAAAAACAACAAAGAGATCAGTCATAACAACAAAGATGAGCTAACAAAAAGCTAGTCCGACTTAATCATTCATGCTATCACAAAAACATGATGCATATTATTTGAGCAAGTTTAGCCCCAAGTCTTAAGACTTGAATGTGACATCATTTTTGGTGGTCCCCATTGAAAATGATGTCATCAAATTCATGTTAAGACTCACTAAGACTTACACAAATTTATCACTTTAACCCTAAGACTTAAATATTTGACATATTATATGTAGAAAAGTGAAAAAAAAAAGGATAATAAAAATAAAAGTGAAGTGGGTCCCACTCTCAAGTCTTAAGTTGAGTCTTGGAATTTCAAGCCTCAACTTGAGACTTGCTTGAGATTTTTGAAGAAAAATGGGAAAAGTCTTAAGCATAAGTCTTAAGACTCAAAATGATGATGTCACCCCAAGTCTTAAGACTTGGGGCTAAACTTAATTCGATAAGGGACTTGGGGTGACATCATCATTTTGAGATTTTCAATTATAAGTGATTGAATGATTTACTACGTAAAATGAATTATATCAGCAGGGAATGATTTCCTATACTAAGCAGCTGATCACAAAAATCACAAACAAAATCTCAATCCAAAGCAATAAAGATTAGTGCAACTCAATTCATGGGAAGACTGCCAATAATCAAATAAAACAATGCTAAACTACAGTCCTACACAAGACATGTAGACTTCCAGCAGTTCCAGATCTTATAAGATCAAGTATATCAATAGATGCAGTGGTGTTTATAAGCTAAAGGTAATTTATGCCAATCAAAAAGGGACTCAGAGAATAATAAACCAGATAAAAACCCTGATTTGGATCTCTAGAATATCTGTTATGAGGAACTGAATCAAGAACTAGGCCACCCTAAACAACAATTATAATAAGTCTTTAGCCATCTCTGTAAAAAACAACAATATCCCAAGTTTTACCTATCACGTGATGAACCTAATGGGTACTGAGTTTGTCAGCTCTGAAATCTCACACATAAGGTGGGGAAAAAAAAAATCATTCTCAACTTACTATTTTTTTTTTTTTTGAATAGACTAACTTAAAGATTGTAAAATATTTACGTCTATAGCCCTATACAATTATTACGTTATGTCATAGGGTATTTTATTTTATATGGTAGCATTCCTTTCTTCAAAATTCTATTTTTCAAGAATTATCACAACTGATACAGTTTCTCCTAACTAGCTAGCAGTGACAAAACTTTGAAGCAGATGGGAGCCTACTAGCCCAACTTTCTGAACTTCTAATTGTCAACATAATATCTACTTTGAAGAGGCATAAAAAGATGGATGGCACAATGTTAAAACTAATTTAATATACTCAACAGTATAAAGATTTCGACCATTCCTACAGAGAAGTTCGACTGAGTGAACCCTGACTTTCCTAGATTTCACCAAAATTAAGATTCATGCTAGGTGTTCTGCTACTGTAAATGCTGCTGAATTCAATGGAGACAAAGAAATTATTCCAGACTGGCAGATTCCAAACAGAAGTTGGAAACATCATGAATAACAAAACATTACACATTTCAGGTCATTCATAAAATAGATCATTGCACTATAATCGTGATAGAATGATATTCTTAAAGTCGGCTTTTAACATAGCATTAACTTGATACAGGTAAAAGTGACTGCTCAAAACAGTAGGAAACAGCTGCACCAAAATGCAACAAAAAAACAGTAAGGAGAAAGGACATACATCCGTTTTTGTTTAAGGACCCTCATCGCTCGAGCCTTTACAGCTTCCTGTGCAGGACCAGGCCGTGTCTTTTTGATTTGTTCTTTGTATCTAGCTAATTCAGCATCAAGCTTTTTAATCTTGTCATCAACATTTTCCCCTCTTTTGTTGATCTAGCACCATGCAAAATAAATACATCAAGGTGACGATACAAATAATCATAATAGGCATGTCTATTCAGACAAGTAAACCAAACAATAAGCACAAGAACCCACGTGATGCTCATGACACATTATAAAGCAATAAACTAGATACATATAAATGATCTTCAGTAACTTTTAAGCTTAAAAAAGTCTAATTAACAGAAGCTTGCTTCGTGTAGTCCTAAAACCAGTATGAACTAACAACTGCTAAAGCTTAATTTATTTTCAGAATTACCCTTTTTAATGAACTAAGATTATGGCTTGTTAATAAGAGTGATAAGTGTAACACGTTTTAACAGGAAAACTAGCCTCCTTAATATCATAGGCAATAAAGATGATCCACAGTCATGGAACTTCATGCACAATATATAGTAAACTCCAGGAAGTAAATATATCATGTTCAAAGCAGGTTTCATGATCCCATAGTTTTTTCTTTAACCTTTTTGGGTTGGGGCATTCATCGAAATCCTCGGTAGACAGATTTATACAGCTTAAAACAGCTCAATTCATTCTTCCAATATTAGGGGCCGTTTGGTTGGGGTTAATAATCAAAGGGAATCGGAATGAACTGATATCATTCCCTTTGTTGTTGTTTGTTTGTCACTTTTTTGATTCCCTTTAACAATTTTTATTTTTGAGTCACCCATTTTTAGTCTACATTGATTCCCCACCTCCCCTAGACTTTCCCATTCCCTTTCCCTAGCCACCATACCCACCACCGTTCTACTTGCCGGAACTTGCCCAACCACCTCGCCGGAACTCGCCGCACTCCCCCCATCTCGCCGGAGCCCGCGCACCGCCCCCACCTCTCCCCTCGAAAATACCTCCGATCCTCTCCCCGGAAAATGGGCAAATCCGCCATTGACGCAACAGGGGAGCTCCTGATCAAAATCCCAGCAACCATAGTCCACCTAATCGACAACCAACAAAGCATCGAGCTAGCATACGGCGATCTCGAAATCATCCTCCTCTGTCAAAACGACGCTGATGTTGCCGTTTTAGCAAGAATCGGAGATCAACTCCAATGGCCTTTAACAAAAGACGAAGCCACCCTCAAACTAGACGACTCTCACTACTTCTTCACACTCTCCTCCAACGACGACGTTTTGAATCGGAGATCAAAAGGACTGGAAACTCTGCTGAAAAAACTCTGATGGTGTTTTCTAGGGTTTTTGCGTGGGTGGTGGAATTTTTTCTGGGAAGGGTAGGGGCTGTGAGGGGTGGGGGAGGTGCGCCGAGGGCCGAAGATTCTCGTCAACGTTGTGGCTGGGCGGTGGGGTGGCTCGTGGTGGCTGGAATAGTAAAGAAAGGGGATGTGTGGTGGTGGTGGTGATTCCTTTTGTATTTTGAAAACCAAACAACATACTACTTGGAAAGGGTTTCATTCCATTCTCCTACATTCCCTTTGTTCATTCCATTCTGATTCCCCTGCGCGAAACAAACGGCCCCTTAATTTCTTTCTCCAACCCTCTTGAGTTAGCACGCATTGTTTCCACAAAATTAACACTATAATTTGACCACACGATAAAATTAAGATCAGATTTCGACATAATTTTCTCAAACTAAACCAATCAATCCTTACATTGAGCTAAAAAAAATAGAGATAACCAAATTAAAGCTAAACTCCATTACAATCAATTCATAAAAACATTTAAACAAAATTCCAAACCCTAAATCCCAAAAATCAAAACCCTAATTCAATTTCAATGTACATAGATAAAATTCAATAAATTAGCGAAGATTCACTTGAAAAATTCACCAAATCAATGTCAAATTAAAAAGAATACCCGATCAGAAGCATCTGAAACTGAAGGAGGAGGATCTTTTTGTTTCTTAGCACCGAAGATTCGTTGCATCGTAAATTCTCTGAATCTCTTTCTGCTGATGTTTGCTAATTGTGGCTGAATTTACAATGTTTTTCTTTGAAATTTGAATTGAAATAGCCTTAATTGACAATTTAAATAGTAGACTTTTTCAATTAAAAATTCAATCGCCAAAATAATAAAGATAACGGAGAAGTATATGTGAATTTTCGATGAAATGTTGGATAAATTGGGTGAGCTGCGTTAGGGTGGAAGATGACGAAAGTGATAGAAAGTTCTAAGAAATTTCAATATACGACTCTATCAATCTCAATCTAGTAGTTGGGTTTTTATTTAGTTGGTACGGAGAAAGCCCTACCAGGCCGGAACCTCACGGGTCTTCCCGGCCTTAGTTAGATAACTAGTTTAAGTCCCGTGCAATGTACGGTTTTTACTTAGCATATTTATAAATTATAATGTTATTTTAACAATGATTAAAAATAAAAATCAATATTTTTAATTGAAACAAATACTTGAATTTCTTTTCCATTGAATTTTATATTATATTGATATCAAAAGTTATTTAAAAAAAAAACAATATTTAATGATTATAGGATTTTATATAAGATTAAAATGTTATGTTAATTATAACCCGTGAAATGTACTTATGTACCCCATATATCCCTATTTTGTTGGCATGTTTTGACTGGCACAATGTTTTATATATAGCATACTTTGACGGTAAAAGGTTCTATACAAATTTAATTGATTTTTTTTTTTTTTTTTTGTGACAATTAATAATCAAGGTTTTTAATTTTTATTTTATAGTTATTGAATTGTAGTGTTATTTTTATAAATAAATCAACAATTCTCAAAAAAAAATTTAAATAATAAATCAACAAATATATAATAAAAGGAAATGTAACAATCTCGGTTGGAGCAAAAAATCTTTCAAAGGAAAAAAATATATGATGTAGAATGATATGAACTATGGAGTACTGGAGTTTTACATTATTCCAATATTCCTACCAATTGGGTGTTGGTGTAGTGGTGATTGGGACTACACTTGGTAGGGAGGATCTGTGTTCGATCCCCCGCAACAACAATTGGGAGGGGACTGGAACCTAACCACCCAGAACTGATCCCCGAATCCGGATTAGCCCAAAATGGTGAACCGGGTAGAACACCAAATATATATATATATATATATATATATATATATATATATATATATATATATATATATATATATATATATATATATATATATATATATATATATATATATATATATATATATATATATATATATATCCAATATTCCTTATACTACCTTATATATAGCATATGTTTGTTTGATATAGAAAAATACCTATTATAAAATATTATATGTCAAAATATATTTATTGAATGCATATAGAATATACTTTATATATAATTGTCAAATTAAAAGTTAAATATTATAGGATATTATAAAATAATGTTCATAAATGTTGTTAAAAAAAAAAAAGTAAAAGTGGCGGGAATTTTTTTAATCAAAACTTGACAAGTGTCATATCATATTCGCCTTTAGTATTATGTTATTGATGTAGAAGAGTGGAGGAAAGATAAAATAATCACACTTTTCCAAATTATCATTAGTGAGGATTGAACCCCCGACCTCATAATTGGGAGGTGATCTCCTTTCCACAAGACCAAGCTTGACTTGGCATCTCAATCTAGTGTTAAAATACTCTCTTTGATATGTACTCGACATGGTATTTACTCCGTATTTTTGTAATGTTTATGTCTCAAATAGCATATACGAATTATTTTGAATGTAAAATTAACTTATATTATCTCTAACAACTTTAATTATAAATCTCACCTTTTGGATTATCTTCTCAAATTAATTGTAACTTTTGATTGACTCAATATAATCTTACTTTTCATTCTTATATTCTCAAATTAGACCCGTTAACGACAAACTAAGGCCCTATTCTTTTGAGCTTCTGGACAGCACAGAGCAGAGCAAATTGCAGCAGAGCCGAGCCGAGCCGAGCAGAGCAGATTACATTATTATTATTATTATTATTATTATTATTATTATTATTATTATTATTATTATTATTATTATTATTATTATTATTATTATTATTATTATTATTATTATTATTATTATCATTATTATTATTATTATTATTATCATTATTATTATTATTATTATTAAAACCTACAAATCCAAACAATTTACAAAAAAAATTGTTATTATTATTATTATTATTATTATTATTATTATTATTATTATTGTTATTATTTTCTCAAAAACAAAGTCATACAACCTACAATAAATTAGTGGGAAGGCGAGATACAATCTAGGCCCCCACTCCTCTAGCTATACCAAAGCCAACCCTAGTGAATGTATGAGCTGCAGCATGAGCACCAATGTCTTGCGTCTTATTATTATTATTATTATTATTATTATTATTATTATTATTATTATTATTATTATTATTATTATTATTATTATTATTATTATTATTATTATTATTATTATTATTATTATTATTATTATTATTATTATTATTATTATAGTAGTAGTAGTAGTAGTTATTATTATTATTCTTATTATCATTATAATTATTACTATTATTATTAACTAGATTAACTCCCGTGCGATGCACGGATGTAATAAAAGAATTTATAATTGTGTAAATTTTAAAGACATAACTGTTATAATATGTAAAATCTTTGTATTACATACAATATTATTAACATAAATCAAACTACAAAAATTAAAATAAACAAAAGAAAATTCACGTCTATAATTAAATTTAGCGAACTTTGTAGTTAGATGGAATAATCACATATATAAAAAGGTTGATATTTGTTTTCCTTAAGATTTTTAAAAGGTTCTTAAAAGAAAAGGTAATGAAAAATTGAAAAATAAAAAGTTTATTTTACTACATTAAACTACTTTGCAATCAAAATTTAGATTATTTTTTTAAAAAATAAAAAAAAATGAAAGGAAAAAAAAAGTTTAAGCGGGAAAAAAATGAAGGAGAAGTTGACACGTTTACTATTTAAAAAAAGTGATGATGTCAGCGGTTGTTACTTTAGTAATAATTAAGATATACTACTACTACTACTACTACTACTACTACTACTACTACTACTACTACTACTACTACTACTATTATTATATTTCAAAAACAAAAGTCATACAACCTACAATAAATTAGTGGGAAGCCGAAATACAATCTAGGCCACCACTCCTTTAGCTATAGCAAAGCCTACCCTAGTAAATATATGAGCTGCAACACGTGCTCCAATGTCTTGCGTTGTTGAGAACCTCTGAACTCGCTTCAGCAACGCAACGACCTCTTTCTCTAATTCCCCATGCGAAGAAAAGGACAAGGGAATGAAACCATATTCGGCCAATTGCCTGCCAACGAGCTTCATACTCAACCCGCTTCCGATGAGCTGCATCAGCCACAACCCGTCCTGAATTAAAGTCAGATAGCCCTGATTGTGTCAAAGGAGAAGATCCTGTCAAATCTACACAGACATCGCGACCACGATCCCGGGAATAAAGTAACACATATTATTATTATTATTATTATTATTATTATTATTATTATTATTATTATTATTATTATTATTATTATTATTATTATTATTATTATTATTATTATTATTATTATTATTATCATCATCATCATTATCATTAACAAATACCTACAAAGTCAATAAATTTACAAGAAATTAGTGGGGACCCGAGATATAATATAGGCCCCCATTCCTCTATCTATAGCGAACCCGATCCTGTTGATGATGTGAGCAGCTGCACGAGCACCTATATCCTGAGTCCTTGCGAACGACTGAACCCGCTTCAGCAACGAAATAACATCCTATTCTAATTCCCCTAAAGTAGACAAGGAGAAAGGAAGAAAACTGTAACCAATAGCCCTGCAACGCGCCCCTACTTTTCCCATTTCCACTATGCAGCAACCGACACAACACGACCAGGAACAAAGTCAGACAACCTTGATTGTGTTAAAGGAAAATATCCCGTCAAGTCAACACACACATCAAGACCCCTATATATCCCAAGAATAAAGCAACATATTTGCAGGTCGTAAATCCCCATCATTCCCTCCAGTCAACCTAACGTTAACCTCCTTTCTCCCAGAAATCCTACACCGAAAACAACTATCAACAAGGGTGCCGCGAACAACATTATGCCAATTTTTAATACCTACCATCCCAACACAAGACACTACATGATATCCAAATATATCCCCATCAAAAACCCTAGAGCAAGTGAAACACAGCGCGAAACCGAGAACAATGGAACCCCCAATCTATAGGAAAGAACAGAACGGTAAGCCTTACCATTCATAGTCTGACCCAAGCCCGATATTGGGACATCCTGCAGCCAGGAAGAAGAGTGATCCCCCTACTGGGATTTCCATAAGGCAACCTGACGTGGAAATAAGGAGAAAGTGGATGTTGCAGAAGCAGTATCTTTCGTGAAATATATATCTGCCAATTTCTTCATGAGTTTGGGGGCAGCGATCTCACTAGGGTTACGCATAAGGTCAATCTTCACAGTCCTATGAAAAAGACTAAGAGCATCATCGAAGGTCGGTCCCGGACCAACAATAGCGAAGACCAATTGACTGCAAACGTGACACAAGGAAAGCATAGTGTTGAATATCACTGACGAGGGGCGGAACTAGGTCGTTGAAACTAATCCTCCCTCGGTCAAACTAAATTTATAAAAACACTTAAAAAACCTATATACTAGTATAGAGGCAAGTCAAGGGTCGAACCCAAAGGAACGGTAATGTTCAAACGCTCTCAACTATGCGCCTAAGCTAGGTCGAAGACAAAGATAAAGAGAGAACACTAACAACTAACAAACAAATAAAGCACTAGGAACGGGATCAATAAGTAATCATGACAATTGTAGCAACTCGGGAACAATATGCAAATCAATGGTTGTGAAGACTAATGGAAAGCTCAATTAAAAGAATCAACAAGCTATCTCCTAGAGGTCAAACTAGCGCCAACTACGAGAGACTCTAACTAGGAGCATCACTAATCAAGCTCAATCGACAATTGCAATTCCTAAATCAATGGTCCGTATCATTAGAAACTACAATGCAATGCAATCTAGCATAATTCTCAAGGCTTAATCGAATTACACACATGCAAACTTCGATTAATCACTTTAATCTCAACAATTAATCAACACAATCCCCAAATTAAGCACAATTAATCAATCATACAAGTTTCACCCAATCCCTAGCAAACAACTACTCTAACATCGTCATCTAATCAACAAACAACTAAAGAAATCAAGAATCAACAATATATGAAAAACAACTACACTAATCAACAATCAAACATCAAAATCAAACCAAACAAATATGAAATCAAACAAAGCAATAAATGAGATAGGGTTTAGAAATGCTCATTGATAATAGAGAAGATCTCCAACACAATTGTCACCATTGAATCTTCAATCTCTCAATCACCATTGAAATTCCTCACTTTCTCTCTCTAAAATCTACTCCTAAACTAACCCTAAAACTAGAGAGAGAAGCTCTCAACTAAGCTAAAATTATGATCAAAATCTAAATGAAACTTATTATAAACTTGCCCCAAAAATTGGGCTTACAAAGGTATTTATAGAGGCGCGAAAACAAAAACCGAGCAAACAAATACCCAGGAAGGCGCGCCCGCATTGCAGGGGAGGCGCGCCCGTGCTGCAGGGGTGGCGCGCCCACGCTGTAGGGGAGGCGCGCCCGTGCTGCAGGGGTGGCGCACCCGCACTTGCTAGTGGCGCGCCCGCGCATCTCTAGGTTTCTTCGATCTTTTCGCGGCTTCGTGCATTCGCTAAGGTTGCACGATTATGATGATGATGATGAAAACTAAGAGAGGCAGTCCCAAAAGCACTTGATTGTGGGTTCAACACTGATAGAGGAATAAACGAGTCGTTTATTGTCTATCCCAAAATCAAACACAATTTATAATATCCTAAACCAACCTAATACAAGTATAAGGCAAGTATAGGGTCTAACCCAAAGGAGTAAGTCGGTATTAATTATAGCCTAAGTCAAGCCATTTCGAAGATTGTAGTGAGAAAATGGTTGGTATTATGGTAACAAAAATTAGACTAATCAAGTAATTCAAGAAACTAAATACTAGGGATATAGGTTCCACATGCAAGTTCAATAATCATGCTAATTGATAGTTCATTCGCTTGATTCAAGCATTGCAAAGGACAAAAATAGTAGCAACCAAGAGAGTTCAAGAGCTATCTCCTAGAGGCCAAGCTAGGGGTCACTATGAATGGCTAATCAAGGAAATTCACAATCAAACTCAATCAATTAAAACAATTCTCAAATTGATGGTTCATGTCATTAAGAATTGCAATGCAATCTAGATTAATCTTATAGGTTGATCATTCCTAATCTAATTAATCACATGCAAAACTATGTCAACCAATTAAATTGCAACAATTCAATCAATCAAAGATCATGAACTAGCACAAATTATCAATCAAGCATGCTTCCCCTTCTCCCTAGCAACTAATCTACTCACTAATCATGGTGTAACTCAAGAACAAATCACTAGAAATAGCATTGATCATCATTCTAAATCAAAATCAAGAGAAAACAATATCAACTACAATATCCAATTGAAATCTAAGCAAATCAAACAATCAAACATGAAACTAAAACAAACAAGTAAAAAGATGAACTAGAAGAAGATATTCTCACTAACATTAATGATTGAAAATGAAGAAATCCAAGCACAATTGATCCAATGTTGAAATACAAATCCAATACCAAGAACTTCTCTCTAACTTCTCTCTCTAAAACTAAGCTAATGAAAATTATCTAAAAGTTGTTTTCAAAAAGGAATTACAAGTGTATTTATAGGCAAAGAAGGAAAACGGAATCCCCGCGCCCTCGGGGAAATGGGTACGGAACCTATAACAAACTCCACGGGCTATCTGGGCAACACCCGCGCCCGCGGAAAGGGCGCGGCGAATCCCCTGCTCCCAAAGGGTGATCAGAGGGCCGCAATCTCTCTGGTCTGGAGAGGTCTCTCTAGTCTGCCCGCGGCCAGACCGCGGAGAGTTCCTGGTCGAAATTGGCTAATTTGGTGCATACGAGCCCGCGCCCGCGGCCTTCAAGACCCGCGCCCGCGGCAAACTGGCAGGGCTTGATGCCCTCTCCAAGGCCTCTCCAAGCCGATTACTTCCTCCTTGCTTAGTCAATATAGCCCATCTTGATCCCCTTGCAAAGACAAATCCTAGGTACCTACAAGAACAAACAACGGAAAGGAATAAAAGGGAAAAAGGACCAAATAAAAGGAAAACACGAAGAAAACACGAAAAACACAAGGAAAGAAAGAAAGAAAGAAAGGAATTAAAGGAAAAAGGACCAAAAATAAGATAAGAAAGCATGAAAAGGAGATGAAAACATCCTAAAAGACTACCCTATGAGTTCCATAAATGACACTCATCAAACACCCCATCTTCATGAGAGCACGGCGTGAGAGTGCATGAGCTAGAACTTGGAGAATCCACTTCCTTGCATCTTGAGCTTTCCTATTGCCATGAGCTTGCTCCAAAGGCTTCCTCCACCTTAGTAAATCACCAATATCAAGACCCGAACCTCGTACAATACCTACAACCACGAAAATAGAGCAAATAAAGGAGAAAAGACTAGAAAAACCATAGAAATGCACAAAAGCTACAAAATAAGAGAGGAAGGTAAAACCAAGACCAAATGCATAAAACTAAGCATTTATTAAGCATTAAAGCCATGAAAAGAAGGTAAAAACAACCTAAATTCTCATCAAATGGGTGCCATTTATGACACCCATCAAATACCCCCAAGCATACCTTTTGCTCGTCCTCGAGCAAAACAAAACCAAGGGAGAAATGATGAGCTTATTCAACCTAACAAAAAGAAGAGAAGAGACAAGAATATACACTAACTCACTTTCGTAGGAATCACGGTCAATTTTAGTAACTAATGACAAGCCATTTAAACCCCTAGATTGCCCTAGAGGACGAGTGATGCTCTCATAAAGGTTTCCTAAGAGATTAACTTATAACTCTCGTAATAATACAAACAAGGCAAAGCACGAAAAAGAAACCAAAATACAAGAAAAGCAAACAAATGTTCATGAAAGGACTTTTCCAAATGTACAAGCACAAATAAATGCAAATCTTTCTAAACAAGTAAGGGAGTGCACGTTTCAAGATACCCCGAGGTTGATTGAAACATAAATATGCTAAGCATAGGAACTAGAGAAACACAATCCACTTTCATCCCAAACGGTCTTACGCGTTCTCCCTACTTGTAGACACCTAAGAATGTCTCCCCAAAACCAAACCCGATGATAAATAACCTTTCACCGCCACTATTGGTCGGGTTTAGTATTTAATCCCGAGAGTGCTTAAAAAATCATATTAAATTCATACTTTTGAACGGTCCATGGATTAGTCTTGATGTTTGGTAAAAAGCATAGTTTTAATTTCAGCCCAAACTTATTAATTAATTTTAAGCCCAAACCTTTTTATTTTATTTTATTGTTTTATTATTTATTTTTGACCCAAACATTTTATTTATTTTATTTAATTATTTTCTTATTTTAGCCCGAATAATAAAAGTCAGAAAAAAGCCCGAAATTATCAATCGGCACTTAAAAAGCCGAAAAAAATTAGGGTTAAAAATGAATTTAGACGGAAAAATGGATTGGAAGTTCCCGCGTCACGGCAGACTGCCACCGTGTCACGGGAACCCTTCCCGTCTGACGGTGGGACTTCCCGTGACACGGGAGGTCTGCCGTGACACGGGACGTTCCGTGTCCTTTCCGCGTAAACCCTTAACGCGTTTTTTATTTCGTTTTCTGAAAATTTCCCGCGTCACTCCAAAACTGTACCGTGTCACGGGGAAGTGTACAGTCTGACCGTGTCACGGTACAGTCTGACTGTGTCACGGGATACTTTTTTAGGGTTTTTATCATTTTAGGGTTCCGTGTGCTCCCTCAGCACATTTTCCCTATAAATACCCCCTCATTTCTGATGTACGGGGCAACCATAATTTTATTATTTTTATTTTCTCTCTTCTATGCTATTAACCTAAACACTAGCCTACCCTTTTCACTTCAAAATTCCTTCTTCAAGCACTCAAAGGAGTCCAAATTTTACTCGAGGTTCTGTCCTTAAGCCAAGGCGTGAAAGGTAGAATCGTTTGAGGTTTTGGCCCCAAAATCAATTTTACTTTATTTAATTTAATTTAATTTAATCATCGTCTTATTATTTCTTTGAAGTTACTAACTCGTTTATTATTTTGTAGTTGCAAACGAACAGATTCAAAGTAAGGATCATGCTCTTTTCATTATTATTATTTTTCTAACGATTTTTATGTTGTTGGAATTGTGATTAAATTGGTTTTAATATTAATGTTTATTTTTTTTTATCACCATATTTCATGTTAAAGGGAATATGTAATTGAAAATCACGACTAATAAGATAATTTGGACAACCGCTTTAGGATCCTTTTTAATCTTATTATTAATTGAAGTGATCACCAAATTTTTAGAATTATGTGTGCATTAATATTGAACCAATTTAGTTAAATAATAGTTTGGAGCGAATTGAATTATTGTTTGTATGCCTTTGAGATCATAGGAATGCTTTTCAATATAAGAATCGAGTAGAGGCCAATACGGGCGAATGTGACTCCATGACTCACTTCGTACCATCATCCCCGATCCTCCTTTCGTGGTTCCGAACCATATGGAGTTAGTAATCTCATGGATTATGAATGGGGTGTAACCTTCACGGGTCAATCGTTGTTGCCTTCGTTGTCCCTTTATCGTGGTTGCCTTTATGATCCGTGAACGGTTTACAAGTTCCTTAAAAACTTGTTGGCGGCTCCCTACTTTATTTGTCCCTAATCGTTGTCCCTAATCGTAATGTCAATTCCCACTTCCTATGAGTGCCAAGCATATTCACAACATGCTTTTAACGTAGGCGCACTTCGAGCGACGCCTACACTACTAGTCTCATATCTTCCCCTAGTGAGCATCTCAAAAGTTCCACGAAGGAATCGGAAAAAGAGATAATTTTGGGCTACTCGACGTCTTGACATTGCATCCCCTTTCTTTAGGCTTTAACTCATAATGCCCTCCCTCGGTATATGACTCAAACTCTAGGTCAAAAGGTCTTTCCCAATGGTTGTAACGTAAGGGAAAAAAGGGTGAGGGTAGGCTTAAAATTTTAAAATTTGGCGGTATTCCTAATTAGTGAAGCAAAGGGTGATCAAACCTTCTCCTCATAACCAAGCAATCGCAAACAAAAACAAACTAACTCCCCCAATCTTATTCAAAGCTATAACCACAAGCATTTATACAAAAAGCGTAAACGCTTCTCCCCCAAGCTTAAAGGAAGCATTGTCCTCAATGCTTGAAAAGGGGAAAAGAATCACATAAAAAAAAAGTTTAATTTTCTCATTTTCACCTTTTTTTTCACCTTTTTTTTCATATATTCAAAGCAAATGTCCTCGCCTCTTATAACTTTTGACGACTTTTTCAATTTTGCTTTTATTATGTCCTTACCTCTTTTGACTTTGGACGACTTTTTCCATCATTCATTTGCCATTATTCACAATATATACAAAAGACAAGCTTGCTTAGAAATAGAACCAATATCCAACCTTATATACCACAAACTCCAAAAACATGACCATTTGCTTCACAAAAACCAAAAATGGAACAAAAAGAAACAAAAGGCTCAAAGTTCTAAAGATGTGGCTTTAAAAGGAGGGGAAAGACTCAAATGGTTAGCAAGAAGGCAAATGTAAACCCAAATGAACTAAAAATAAAGAAGATTAACCTAGAAAAGAAAAATTACCACCCCGAAAAGATGCCTTTGTCCTCCCTAGATGGTTCGGTCTCGAGTTTGAGAATTATGAGTCAAAATTCTAGATTAGGTCCGCAATAGTCAAGGATCCATGCCGCTCATGCAAATATATGTTGAAGGCTTGAAAAATAATGAACCTCACATGGATGTAGCAAAAACTCACTATTGGTGTCAATTCGACTATAGGAAGCAACTACCAACATGCCAGAATCCGGTTTCATGGTCCCACTAATTCTAACCAACTACCTTAGCATGCTTTATCCTAGAATCAACCAAGCGTACTCTCAAACCGTGCACACCGTTACCATTTAAGAAGAAAAGCATTCAATTATACAAGTCCAAAAGTATTATGTCCAAAGCAAGAACAAAACAAAGATACATTGCAAATTTGCCTTGATAGAAACAAAAATCTGTAGACACCTAAAAATGTCTCCCCAAAACCAAACCCGATGATGAACAACCTTTCACCGCCACTATTGGTCGGGTTTAGTATTTAATCCCGAGAGTGCTTAAAAAATCGTATTTTATTAAATTCATATTTTTGAACAGTCCATGGATTAGTCTTGATGTTTGGTAAAAGCATAGTTTAATTTCAGCCCGAACTTATTAATTATTTCTAGCCCAAACCTTTTTTATTTTATTGTTTTTATTTTTGGCCCAAACCTTTTATTTAATTATTTTCTTATTTTAGCCCAAATAATAATAAGTCAGAAAAGGCCCGAAATTATCAATCGGCACTTAAAAAGCCGAAGGAAATTAGAGTTAAAAATGTATTTAGACGGGAAAACGGGCTGGAATTTCCCGCGCCATGGCAGGTACCTACCGTTTCACGGGAATCCTTCCCGTATGACGGTGGGATTTCCCGTGACACGGGAGGTCTGCCGTGACATGGGACATTCCGTGTCTTTTCCGCGTAAACCCTTAACGCGTTTTTTATCCCGTTTTCTGAAAAATTCCCGCGTCACACCAAAAATGTACCGTGTCACAGGAAAATGTGCCGTCTGACAGTGGGGCTTCCCGTGTCACGGTACAGTTTGACCGTGTCACGGGATACTTTTTTAGGGTTTTTATCATTTTAGGGTTCCGTGTGCTCCCTCAGCATATTTTCCCTATAAATACCCCCTCATTTCTGATGAACGGGGCACCGAGTAATTCTCTTATTTTATTTTCTCACTTCTATGCTTTAGCCTAAACACTAAGCTATCCTACCCTTTTCACTTCAAAATTCCTTCTTCAAGTACTCAAAGGAGTCCATACTTTACTCATGGTTCTATCCTTAAGCCAAGGCGTGAAAGGTAGAATTGTTTGAGGGTTTGGCCCCAAAATCAACTATACTTTATTTAATTTAATTATTGTTTATTTATTTTCTTGAAGTTACTAACTTGTTTATTATTTTGTAGTTGTAAACAAACTGAGTCAAAGTAAGAGTCATGCTCCTTTTATTTTTATTATTTTTCTAACGATTTTATGTTGTTGGAATTGTGATTAAATTGGTTCTAATATTAATGTTGTTTTATTATTTTTATGATCACCATATTGCATGTTTAAAGGGAATATGTAATTGAAAATCACGCCTAATAAGATAATTTGGACAACCGGTTTAGGTTCCTTTTTAATCTTGTTCGTTATTTAATCAAGTGATCACCAATATTTTAGAATTATATGTTGCATTAATATTAAACCAATTTAGCATAATAATAGTTTGGATCAAATTGAATCTTTGTTTGTATGCCTTTGAGATCGCAGGAATCATTTTTCACTATAAGAATCGAGTAGAGGCCAATACGGGCGAATGTGACTCCATGACTCACTTCGTACCATCATCCCCGATCCTCCTTTCGTGGTTCCGAACCATATGAAGTTAGTAATCTCATGGATTATGAATGGGGTGTAACCTTCACGGGTCAATCGTTGTTGCCTATCGTTGTCCCTTTTCGTGGTTGCCTTATAATGATCCGTGAACGGTTTACAAGTTCCTTAAAAACTTGTTGGCGGCTCCCTACTTTATTTGTCCCTAATCGTTGTCCCTAATCGTAATGTCAATTCCCACTTCCTATGAGTGCCAAGCATATTTACAACATGCTTTTAACGTAGGCGCACCTCGAGCGACGCCTACAATTTGGCGACTCCACTGGGGAGGATTCTTAATTATTTATCGATTTGAGTGATCGGTATTTAATTAAGATGAGTGGATGAGACTTGAAAGATTCTTGAAAAAATATTCCTGTGATTAATTTGGCAATTTTGCATCTGCATAGACGTTTTAACGTCGCATTCAGGTCTGTCCCGTAGGAAAAATTAGATAACTTGGTTGTGCGCGAAGGAAAACAGGGCACCAGTCAGATCTTCTGACTGCCGTGCCACGGCAGAATCTGGCGTGTCACGGTACAGTGCACCGTCTGACGGTGCACAGTACCGTGACACGGGAATTTTTGCCGTGTCATGGCAGTCCTAAAATCAGTCCGGTGGCTTATTTTCTTTCCTCACAGTCGACTTCCTTCGATTTTTTCTGAAAAAACGTATGTGTTCTACATGCGTCTTAGCCCCGGGGGATTTAAGCTCTATCGACCCAAAAACGCTCATGGCAATAAGGGTTCATTCGAGTTATTAAATCTACCCAAACCATGGAGTCGAGTTCGATTTCATCACGAACTCGCGGAGCCGCTCGTTGGCATACACCCTCAAAGGAGGCTGCCTTGCTAACGCGTCTAAACTCTTAACCATGGTACCCTTTTGACACCCAAGGCTTGACCAATAGTTGAACATAGATCTTGACTCTAGGTTGCGAACTTTTTTTTATCATAGTGCCTAAATGCTATGTGGTTGTTTGGTGCTAACCTTCATGTATTTGCTCTTTTGGTTTAACCCATGACCGAGGGTTTTTATTCTCACATAGTAATTAGTACGGACCTAAAATCGGTTAAAATCTGAAAAAACCACAAAACTGACATGGAACTGCGCACCGTGTCACGGCATGTTCTGCCGCGCCACGGTGAACAGTGCCGTGACACGGGGCTCACTACCGTCTGACGGTAGACTGCACCGTGTCACGACAGTCTGCACCGTGACACGGTGCCCAGGAAAAGTGTCCTGTCAGTCTTTTTTTGATTCTTGTGCGTACGTATGTGGATGCTGTGTCCGGTTTGGTGTCATGTCTAGTTGTACGGTCAAAACACGCGTCCATAACCTCACCTAATCACTCACATATCGTATTCACACACTTTTTTTCTTTAGTCGTGCACTACTTTTTGACCGTATTTTAGGGTAGTCTTGTTTTTTGTGTCGTTTTTTTTTTCGGAGTAAGTCGGATGGTATCCTCCCTTTAAAAATAAACAAGTAGAATTTCAAAATTATAGATTTTTTTTTTAAAAAAAAAAAAAAATCATGTGCCACGTCAGCATCCACCGTGGCACGGGAATGGGTGCCGCGACAAGGGACTGTCCACCGTGTCACGGCACAGTCCACCGTGGCGCGCGGTGAACTTGCAGCAAAAAAAAAAAAAATTCCCGTGCCACGTCAGCATCCATCGTGGCACGGGAATGGGTGCCGCGACACGGGACTGTCCACCGTATCACGGCACAGTCCACCGTGGCACGGTGGACCAGTAAAAAAAAAAAAAAATTCCCGTGCCACGTCAGCGTCCACCGTGGCACGGGAATGGTTGCCGCGACACGGGACTGTCCACCGTGTCACGGCACAGTCCACCGTGGCACGGTGGACCTGCAAAAAAAAAAAAAAAAAAAAACCACCGCGTCACGGCAGCTCGTCACGTGACACAGTACAGTCTTCCGTGTCACGGTGCCCTTGAAATAAGTCCAGTCAGCTTTTTTTTAAGTCTTCCGTGTTAATTTGGTCCTCGCGTCAGTCATTTTGGTTATTGTTCACATGTCTAGCCATACGATCATACCACGAGTCTTATGACATCACTTAGTCACTCACGAGTCAAGTATAGTCCACACACTTTCTTTATGTTCCGACTCGAGTCGTGCACCAGGTCGTTTATGATCGTATATTAGGTTCATGCACCCTTTTTTTCGTCATAATAAAAAAATGAGTGGAGTTTTCTCACCTGTTTTCAAATGTCCATTTTTTCCTTCCTTTCCTATCTTGAGCAATGAGTTAAACAATTAAGTGAATTATTTTATTTCACAGTACTTGGTCAAGGAACAGGGATAGATTAATACGGTTCGAGTCATTACCGCAACAATCTCTCAGATCTAATAGGCGTTCAAAGAGAACTTTGCCATCTCCATTACTCATCACCTTTCAATGGCCACTTAAGAAGATATTGAGAACATCAACAAATCCATCGAGGCACTGTCTGCCATGATGCAAACCCTTACCACTAGGGTCACTACCATGGAAAAAAACAAGGTCACTGTTTCCACCCTTGACAAACTGAAGGAACAAATGAGTAAGATTTATGAGGATTTCACTTATGTGGAACGACCTCCCACTCCTTTGGATGTGAAGGACAGACTCCCTGAAAAGTTCTCCACTGCTGATATTCCAAAGTTCAAGCCTACTGACAATCCAATATTCCATTTGAAGGAATTCTCTGCAACCATGGCTCTTAAGGGATTGGACGTAACACTCTTCCCTACGGTGTTCCCTCTCTCCTTAGAACATGCTTGCCAACAATGGTTTTATTCCTTAGATGTCAAGCATACTGCAACTTGGCAAGATGTCACCGACAGTTTCATGAGTCGTTACAAGTGTAACATTCAAACTAAAACTTCTGAACGTGAACTCTCCATTCTCAAACAGAAAGAGAATGAAGGCTTCACCGCTTACCTGAACAGGTGGAGGGAAACAGCTTCACTCTTGGTAGATCCCCCCAAAGAAAGAGAGATGGTTCGCCTCTTTATTCAAAATCTGACTCATAAATATAGGGAACATCTCAAATTTCTTCCACTGAACACTTTCGAAGCTGTATACGACATCGGCATCAATATTGAGGATGAGCTAATAAAGACTGCTGGTAGTAACAATAATAACACTTAGAAAAACAAGAAGAACGACCATCCTTCTTCTTCATCTTCTAAGCACGAAAATACTACCAACAATATAAGCCAAGTTGATCTCAATGAAGTGTTAGCTCTTGATACTCCATTGCCCAAGAAGAAAAGAACTTACACTCCTTTAGGAATGACTTATGATGCGGCCTTTGATCGCCTTTACAGTCAAGGCTTGATCACACCTATTGGGCCATTTCCAGAGCCAAAACCTGAAGAAAGGAGCGCCAAATGGAATCCCAATGCCTATTGCAAGTACCATCAAGGAAGGGGCCACACTACGGAGCAATGTTGGAATTTGAAGGACGTAATTCAAGACTTGATGGATGCAAACAAACTTCCTGTCCCTCCAGGCGGCAAGAAGTAATGAATACAAGGCACACAGATCCTTCGTGCAAGATTTCATGATTTCTTTCTTTATCATTCTTCTCCATTCCCCCATTCATGTCTAGCATAGGTTTTCCACTTTGAATTTTTTTATATGTTTCATGTGTTTCGTTCACCTTTTCCATTAATAAAATGAGCAATTTTCCTTTACATCTCGATCATAGAATTTTTCATTCATTCATTTATTCTCAATAAAAAAAAATAATAATAAAAAAAAATCAATTACCGAACTAAACCCAAGGTACACCAATGACTTGAGGCACCTTTGCAACCATATCATTCCCTGTTAACCGTTCAATCACATTCCATTTCTTCATCAACCATTTTGAGCCTCGTCTAACGTTTGGCCTTCATTTCTTCAACCCACATTCACTTAACCCTGGGATTGGAAGATGTGTAATTGTATAACATTCAAAAAGCAATTAAAAAAAAAAAAGAAAGCAGCAAAGCAACAATAAAACAATGTCTAAAGGCAAGTGTTCCAATGTCTTTGATATGAACACGTCTCAAATTGCGTCTCTCATCGAGTGCTTGGTACCGTGCCTGAGAAACATGAATGCTAAGTGAGTGATGGACCGCATGATCTGAGATTGTCTACATTGATTCAAAAGAATTAAAAAAAGAGAGAAAAAAAAGAAATTCAAAAAAAAAAAAAAAAACGGTTGAAAATAAACTTGCAAAATTCAAAATTTCCAAATTCAAAATTACACATCTTGGGGATTCTCTCGGGTCTTGAGCCTTTTACCCCTTTCTTCCTTAAACCATCAACTTAACCACATTACAACCCTTGAAAGACCTCTTTGAGGTGTACATACACTTGTGCAAAGTTCGGTTAGAGCTACGTTCGGCCTGATTCCTAACGGATACGTAGGCAACCTCACATCGAGGTGCGGCCACATTCATATTCATATCCATGCATGATCGAGTCAAAGAATATCCAATGCTTATCCCTACCCATTTAGAGCTAGACTTGGGGGCTTGAACCCAAATCACATTGGCTTACCCAGCCTGAAGAGTCATCATCTTTAACTCTTCTCACATCTCTTTCCATCGCCATAACCCTTGCAGCCAGCCTTAGCATCACATTCACACACTTCACTCACACATCCATATCCATATCAATCATCCTTCCCTTTAAGAGCCCTTTATCATGAAATCTTGTTTCAACACTGTGCATGTTTCATCATATTTAAAGACAACATTCAGTAGAAGAAACATTGTATACTTGCTTAGCTTCCTGAGCAATGTTCATTGTTTCGCATGATGTGCTAAGAAACATTTATACATTAATGATTTTTAATCATACAAAGCATATCGTGCTTAGCACCTTGACCTAAGCAACGTTCATTATGCAATAATCACTATACGTGCTTAGCTTCCAGACCTAAGTGACGTTCAAAATCGCTTCTTTACACCATATATGATGCTTATCTCCATGACTTAAGTTCATTCATCTATTGTGTCACATGATGTAATTGTCCTTAGCCTCCTGGCCTAAGAACATGCATCATGCATACATTATTTTCAGGACAAGCAATTCAATCCATACGATTCATTTCGTCTTGCTCAAGGAGGAAGTTCAAAACTTCTTTCCTTTTTCATTATTTTATTTTGGGGAAGTTCAAAAACTTTTTCCAAGTTTTCATCGAAGGAAGTTCGAAAATAAAAGTTCAGTTTTCACATCTTTCTTTTTCGGGAGAAAGTCGGTACCCTCCACTCATGACAAAAATTGACGGAAAATTTTTGCTTTTGCATCTTCGTTTGCTTGTGTCTGCACACACACATATACACACACACTCACAAGTCATACACATGTCATGTCACATCAAGTCAAACTTGGTCAAGTTAGTGGTCAAGTCAATCACAGTATATATGACAGGGTAAAGTCGTATCCCCTAATAAAAAATAATTACCTAAATCACTAACTATGGTAGATAGGGAAGTAGGGTCGATCTCCACAGGGAAACAAGTCTTTTTACTCCTAATTAATTATTATAATCTAAATTATTTAAGTAACCAATATTTATAATTAAGCAAGAAACTAAACTACTAAGGTTGAGAATAGGAAGAAAACAATATATGAAAGGATCTAGGGCATAGGTTCACCAATAAATAATACTCCAGGGTAAAACATAGTAATCAATCATTGACGTTGCACAAATAACATGATTAACAGGCTCTCGCAATTTATTAATCAACATAGATCTAACAGGCTCTCGCAATTTACTAGATCTAAGTTCTTATTGAAAATAGCCTTTAATATCAAATTAACATCTGCTCGATTCATCAATTTAATATTGCTATACTTTTACAAGCCGCAATTGTAAAACATTAAAACAATCCAATAAGAAATTATCATGCAATACCAATAATCAATAATAGTCAATCATCAATGCATCAAGTAACCAGATTGTAAAGGGCTCTCGCTACGTATTACAATCACACAATTAATTTACCGGTATTAAATCTCATCTCTCGAATCTTGACTTAACCATTTATAAATTAACTTGCCTATTGAAACTAAACCTAAACATTAATTCTCATCTCTCGATTCTTGAATCAATATTGTCAAACTCATGCATAAAAGATATGCCTGATCTAGTCATAGAGCATTAAATCAATCAATAGGAAATTAATCTAGCATTGATAATCAACAACAATAATTTACCCCTTCATATTATTTATCAGATCCCCATAAACCCTAGAAATAAAACTACTCACAAATCATCATGACTAAACTAATCAAATAAATAAATAAAAGCATAATCAAGGGAGTAAATAAAATAACTGAAATTAAAGGGGAAGAAATTGTTACCAAAAAGTAATCTGGAATTAATGGAAGAATTAAGAGCAAAAGTTTAGAGAGAGAATTCTAAGAGAATAATTAGGAGAGTAAAGAAAAGTAAAGAGGAGAGGAAGAGAAGAAGAAGAAGTCCTAAAAACGTATTACGGAGGAGTATTTATACTCCGTACAAAAATCCTAAGCTAAAACAAATTAAAACTACGTTAATCGTCAACTAATAAAACACGCGCCCGATCGGGCGAGGCACCGCCCGATCGGGCGCGCCTTTTTTGACTCTAATACTAATCTCGCGCCCGGCCGGGCGCGTCATCGGGCGCCAGACTAAGCTTCTCCCGCCCGGCCGGGCGCTTCCGGGCGCCAGCCTTTTTGGCTGGGCAGCTCATTTGGGCCACTATTTGGACTTCGATTGGGCTCCAATTCTTCGGGCCAATCTGGGTTTCCTCTTTGGGTCTTGAATACTCGGTCCAAATGCCCCGGTATCACCTATACCGAGCCCTTAATCACCGGTTCGATGTCTCTAACCGGCCCTGGGCTATTGAATCTGGTCGTGCTTCTCCAATGCTCGTGATTGCTCCAAAATATCTCGGGAAAATACTCCAAAAGCATAAATCCCTGCAAAAGTCAACCAAATCTACGAAAACACTAGAAAACCCCAATTAGTAATAAAAGTGGCTCTAAAGAGCCAAAAACACTACTAATTATGACCAAGGGACGGGGGTAAAATACTATATAAAATAGACACATCAGTATATACGAGTCCATTGGAAAATTTATTTTTGCAGGTCTTATCTACAGCCCACGTCCGGGGACAAACGGACCATCTACAGCCCACGTCCGGGGACAAGCGGACCATCTACAGCCCACGTCCGGGGACAAGCGGACCACCATCATTTCACGGCGCAAGGTTCTCGATACACAGAGACTTGCAATCTCATCATCTTTCGACTTTCCTCAAGCATGGAAAGTATTATCCGGTGGATTTTTCTTCAAGTATAGAAAACCGCCAAATCGGCTTTCCTCAAGCATGGAAAGTATTATCCAGTGGATTTTTCTTCAAGTATAGAAAACCGCCAAATCGGATTTCCTCAAGCATGGAAGGCACTATCGGTGGAATTCTTCAAGCATAGAATGACACCATATTCATCAGTCGGCTTTCCTCAGGCTTGGAAAGCGTTATCGGTGGATTTTTCTTCAAGTATAGAAAACCGCCAAGTCGGCTTTCCTCAAGCTTGGAAAGCGTTATCGGTGGATTTTTCTTCAAGTATAGAAAACCGCCAAGTCGTCTTTCCTCAAGCATGGAAAGCATCATCGGTGGATTTCTTCAAGCATAAAATGACACCAAATTCATACGTCGACTTTCCTCAAGCATGGAAAGTATTATCCGGTAAGTTTCTTTAGGCTTAGAAAACTACCAAGCTCCTCAGTCGGCTTTCCTCAGGCATGGAAAACGTTTCAACAGACGTCATCCGGTGGATTCCTTCAAGCATAGGAAGCTACCAAGCTCATTTTCCACCAATACACTGGTGTTAGATAAGCATTCTATCCCTTTACTCTTTTATCTGTAGAACTAACATTATTTTGCAGGTATCGGCGTATACAGAATGATTTAGGATCGCAGAACGTCTTAAATCATTATCCGTCCCTATCGGCTACTTTGACTATCGTTTTCGAAACTGACGTTTCTACAAACTCAGTCAAAGTGGGGGCTTCTGTAGACAACTAAAAATGTCTCCCCAAAACCAAACCTGATGATGAACAACCTTTCACCGCCACTATTGGTCGGGTTTAGTATTTAATCCCGAGAGTGCTTAAAAAATCGTATTTTATTAAATTCATATTTTTGAATAGTCCATGGATTAGTCTTGATGTTTGGTAAAAGCATAGTTTTAATTTTAGCCCGAACTTATTAATTATTTCTAGCCCAAACCTTTTTTATTTTATTGTTTTTATTTTTGGCCCAAACCTTTTATTTAATTATTTTCTTATTTTAGCCCAAATAATAATAAGTCAGAAAAGGCCCGAAATTATCAATCGGCACTTAAAAAGCCGAAGGAAATTAGGGTTAAAAATGTATTTAGACGGGAAAACGGGCTGGAATTTCCCGCGCCACGGCAGGTACCTACCGTTTCACGGGAATCCTTCCCGTCTGACGGTGGGATTTCCCGTTACACGGGAGGTCTTCCGTGACACGGGACATTCCGTGTCTTTTCCGCGTAAACCCTTAACGCGTTTTTTATCCCGTTTTCTGAAAAATTCCCGCGTCACACCAAAAATGTACCGTGTCACAGGAAAATGTGCCGTCTGACGGTGGGGCTTCCCGTGTCACGGTACAGTTTGACCGTGTCACGGGATACTTTTTTAGGGTTTTTATCATTTTAGGATTCCGTGTGCTCCCTCAACACATTTTCCCTATAAATACCCCCTCATTTCTGATGAACGGGGCACCGAGTAATTCTCTTATTTTATTTTCTCTCTTCTATGCTTTAGCCTAAACACTAGCCTACCCTTTTCACTTCAAAATTCCTTCTTCAAGTACTCAAAGGAGTCCATACTTTACTCGTGGTTCTATCCTTAAGCCAAGGCGTGAAAGGTAGAATTGTTTGAGGGTTTGGCCCCAAAATCAACTATACTTTATTTAATTTAATTATTGTTTATTTATTTTCTTGAAGTTACTAACTCGTTTATTATTTTGTAGTTGTAAGCAAACTGAGTCAAAGTAAGAGTCATGCTCCTTTTATTTTTATTATTTTTCTAACGATTTTATGTTGTTGGAATTGTGATTAAATTGGTTCTAATATTAATGTTGTTTTATTATTTTTATGATCACCATATTGCATGTTTAAAGGGAATATGTAATTGAAAATCACGCCTAATAAGATAATTTGGACAACCGGTTTAGGTTCCTTTTTAATCTTGTTCGTTATTTAATCAAGTGATCACCAATATTTTAGAATTATATGTTGCATTAATATTAAACCAATTTAGCATAATAATAGTTTGGATCAAATTGAATCTTTGTTTGTATGCCTTTGAGATCGCAGGAATCATTTTTCACTATAAGAATCGAGTAGAGGCCAATACGGGCGAATGTGACTCCATGACTCACTTCGTACCATCATCCCCGATCCTCCTTTCGTGGTTCCGAACCATATGGAGTTAGTAATCTCATGGATTATGAATGGGGTGTAACCTTCACGGGTCAATCGTTGTTGCCTATCGTTGTCCCTTTTCGTGGTTGCCTTATAATGATCCGTGAACGGTTTACAAGTTCCTTAAAAACTTGTTGGCGGCTCCCTACTTTATTTGTCCCTAATCGTTGTCCCTAATTGTAATGTCAATTCCCACTTCCTATGAGTGCCAAGCATATTTACAACATGCTTTTAACGTAGGCGCACCTCGAGCGACGCCTACAAAATCTTTTTGGGATTTTTCAAAATAAAGAACATGGAAAATCATATACAAAGGTGCATAGCATATATGAATCAATATCTCACCAAACATGACAGAATACCCTCCCCCAAGCTTGAATGAGACAACACACTCAATCATAAATCATAGAAACCATGGGAGGGGAAAACAAGGAGAGCAATCCAACAAACCAACATACGTCCAACAAGTCATCATCCACTTGAGAAAGAGCAAGGAAGGATATTACCGGATATTAGGTGGGTGTAAATACCCGCAAATGACCCAATTAAACCTTTAAAAGCAAATTTCCTCAAGAATTGGACCTTGCCTTTCATATGCTAGCAAAAATAGGAGTCAAACTTCCTTGATTCTTGATCCAAATTGAAGCACCAAAGTATATCAAGTCATGTACCTAGCAAAAGGCACACAAATATTTCCATGAGAAAATCTATTATAAAAAAGAAAAGAAATTTAAAGCAATAAAACACGGGTTACTTCCGAGAAAGGCTTGCTTAAAGTCCAAGCTTGACCGCTCTAGTAAATAGTATTGCATCGAACGCAAGAGCTTGTCAAATGCACTACTACACATTTCATAAGAAAGTAAGTGTGCACATGACAAAAATAAGGCATGCAACAATCTTAGTGCACACCTATGAGGAGAGAGATGCCAAGAGAAGGAAGAAGAATCAAAAGAAAACTCAACAAAATAAGAAGAAAAAGAAAAAGAAGAAGAAGAAGAAGAAGAAGAAGAAGAAGAAGAAGAAGAAGAAGAAGAAGAAGAAGGCAAACTCTCCTCAAAATATATTTGGGTGGCAACATCACCCTTTTCCTCAATTGGAGACACATGAGCCACATACAAATCATCATAGACAAGAGGGCCCCCGATGGGCTCATTAACAAAGGAAGGGAGGGATATAGGAGTGTAAGGGATATAGTTGAAATTTCTTGAAAAAGGGACATGAGAGTAGGGTATAAGGGCTATGGTCTCACTAATGATCTCTTTCTCACCACCATGCCTCAAATCACCAATAAGAGCATGAGAATCGATCATAGAATCATCAAAAGAAGAACACTCATGATCATCATCTCCCTCAAACATCCAACTTCCAAGAGGAACTACATAATCCCCTTCACTACAACCATGAACAACAACTCCCTCAACTTCCTTAAAGCCTAAAGTCTCAAAGCCATGCATGAATGGATGCAAATTCATTTCAAACTCATCTCTCTCCCAAGAAGCATTCTTAATGAACTTACTTAAAAGGCTATGGGAATTCCTTTGGCACTCAATAAACACATTGGACATAACCTCAAACAAGTCCAAATACTCATGGATAGAAGAGTCACATGCATACACTTGAGACTCATCACAATCAATAAAGGAAGAGATGTCAAGATTCAAAGTATCATCAAAATCATCATCACTCTCGACTCCCTTTCCTTCACTCATATGCTCACTAATAGGACTCTCACACACTCTTGGTTGCTCGTGAATATCCTCATTATCATTCTCAACACACACATTGGATTTGGAGTTTTTAATAGCAAGCGTCAAGGATGATATTTGGCGTTCTAGCTCTTCACTAATCCTTCTTCTCTCCTCCATTAGAGCTTCCCAAGTAGCATTAGGAGATTCAAAAGGTGTAGAAAGTTGAGGCTCAACAAGATAAGAAGAAGTACAACCAAGATTGGAAGAATAAACATTAAGATCACGAACATATATATCACATTGGGGGGGTGGGGCCACATTCAAACATATGAGATTTGTTAACTTGAGCATGCAATTCATTATCATGAACAAAAGAGGAAATAGAGTTGGAAGCATTTGTTCTAGGTTCAACTATGGGATCATGTGACACATCATGGGAAATAATGCTAGCATTAGAAGAATTAACACATTGCACATTAAAATTAGAAGCACGATTACCCCTATTATATACTTCCCAAGCAAACCAAACATAAAATTCCCAAGCATCATCAATTGAAAATGCTCTAAATCTACCATTATGCATTCCTTCAACTATATCCCTAATTTGCTCATTCAAACCAAAATAACAAATCTCACAAGCCTCCCAAAGACTACAACGATGATAGTCAAGAAATCCCTCAAGTCTATGGAAATATTCACAAAAAGGCTCATTGTCATATTGAGGAAATGATAGACATGCCATTTTTTTTTACAAAACAAACACTAGTGGAAAAAAGGCCATCCGTAACGAGCAAAAAGGGCCCATCCGTAACGGGCAGCGTCCGTTACGGATGGCCATTATTATTCGTAACGGGCACTTACAATGTCCGTTACAAATAAGTAGTTATTCGTAACGGGCGTTTCAAGTGCCCGTTACGAATAAGTAGTTATTTGTAACGGGCAATTACAATGTACCCCTATTCTTCTTTCCATTTACCACCCAAATTATTATAATAATTTATAACAAATCCAAATATTTCATGCCACAAACATATTATCAAACATAACATATACACCGAATTAGATTTCAAATAAAATTCTTCTTTATTGAACCAACAGACATAGCTACATAGATTAAAGAAAAATTTCAGAAAATAAGTTAGAGCCTTCTTAAATGAAGAAAATAGGTCAAAAGTTCAAGAAAAAGTATGCTGCCAATTACTTTGTTGGCAAAATTCTTGTTCAAGAGCTTCATCAAACTTTTCGTGAATAGCAGTTCTCGGAGTCTTATTTCCACATATGCTCAAATCTTCTGCTTCATTAGTACATCCTGTTTCTTGAGCCATAGTAAATCTTCTAGTACATGATGTCTCGGACATTTCTCTATCTTTATCCTCAACATTAAAAGGATTAACACTGCCATTCTTAATTTCTTCGTCACCAGTGTCTCTGTCTTCAGCAGCATCAATAGAACTTTCCTGCCTCCTAAAACATGCAAAAAAAATAAAAATTCATAGATTAGCAAATTAAGAACCCTAACCCAAACACTAAGTCAGCCACTAAAACACAAACATAAGACAAGCAATCAATTTGAAAGATTTGCAAAGTTTAGAAAATCCAATGCCCAGAAAAATTAATAAAATTGAGGGACTAGCACAAGGAGCCAGCCATACAAGTATCAGAATTGGCATATAGGGATATTGGCACATGTTTCAATAATAGCACACCGTAACCAAATTGACATATTTTTTTGACACTAATCGAAAATTCCCCAAACTTAGTTTAAATACATCTAAAATAATCCTGAACTTCCAAAATCACAGGTGATATTGTCTTGTAAATATCCCTCATAACAGTCATGACTCATGAAACTTCATTAATGTGAAAAAAAGAAGTCACTTAGAAAATAACTAACAGAAGTTTCAAAAAAAAAAAAAAGAAAGAAAATAACCAACAGAAATTTCCAGAATTTTATTGTTACCTCCAGCTTTGAGCAACTGTTCTACAAAAATTTTAATTAAGGTATAAAAATTATATGTCAGGAGAAAGAGACAAGCAAAATGCTTTGTAAGTGTACTTGTTCACTGAATTACCAACTATATAAGCACAGTACACAATGAGCCAAGAAGCGGTAACTTTAACATCTTCTACCAAATTAGCGACAAAATCAAGGGAATTAATAAGGTTAAACATATGCCTAGAACATGGGGTCACAAGACAGATGTGCAAGTAACTTCGATCTAGGCGATATCTTCAAATGATCCTCTATTTAAGTTTTACTGTTTGGAATCATGTTCAGGCTTTAAAAGATATAAGGTGCTTTTCTTTATTTTGTAGTTGCTGCATTCCCCCATTAATTTGTTTTCTTCATGCTAAGATTACAGATCCCTAATTCATGTCAAACTTTTTCACTTAGTTTCTGAAATATTCATGGTGAAGTATGCAAAAGCTAAAAGGAAGCAAAATTCTTACTAATAAATAAGAAAAATAAAAATAACAACCAACCCAGGTCAGATTGGTCTTAAATTAGCAAACAACTGTATTTCATTGAGAATCATAAATATTGATAGAAGAAGAAGCTTCAAATAAAATAACACATGAGGAGGATAATGACAACATGAGAGTAGTCATAAACTCACACGACTTTGCAAACATAAACAAGTTGCAATTTATAGTACCTGCAATGCAACATGAGCCTCCAATCCCTTTCTAGTTCATTGAACCACGACACCTGAAAATAGGAGGGAAAATAGGGATCTAGAAATGAGTGTGACAACCAATGGAAAAGTCATATCTTAAATGTTCTGAATATCTTAAAAATGAGAAAGGATTTCATTTCTCTCATATTGTTGGATATAGAATATTTCAACAAATTAACATGTAATGCCTAATCTGAAAAAATATAGATTTCTCAAATATCAGGTAGGAAAGATATAAACACACCCAAAAGAATAAGGAAAATGAACATGATTTTAAAAAGACTAAAAAAAATGTCAGATTACTAGACAGATTCCCAATATAGAAAATACAATACAAAAAGTAGGGGCTAAGAAAAAGTAGCAACTACCTAATGCAATGTCATGCATTATATGTAGAATTCATCAACTCAAAAGATAAAAGATGATACATGTTCAAACACTTAAAAGCCCAAATGACAAAATTCAGCATAGACTAATTTACACTAATTTTTGTCCACAACTCACCTTTTAGAACCGCAATTACAAGGGATTTTTTTGTCCTTAAGAAGAAATTTGTAATTATACAAGATCTTTTCACCAGCAGATATATGTCATTTGGCATATATAAATTTCCTCTTTTGGCTCTCGATGCTTATAATTTTGGTGTAACAATTAGGCTGTAGAAATGAGTAGGTTTCACGATCAGCTAGTAAAAAAATAAAAATTAAATAAAACTTTGGAAAATTATTCAGTGAAGTTCAACTCATCAATGTCTACCTCACATGAATGGTTTATGAATCTAGCAACACCGCCACAATTAGTAGCATCTACCTGCGCACATTTTGGGGACAAATCAAGATAAGTGCCTTTGCTTTCCACCACGCAACAAAAATATGTTTAGTACAGAGAACATTATGTCAAAATATCATTCAAACTTCAAAGTTGAACACCTAACACATAACCAAAGAGCAAGAACAGATAAACAATTGATCATTTGAATTATAATAATAACACATAGTGCTGAATCCAACACTATCTCAAGAATGAACCATAGACATCATAGTTCTAGAATCTCGTTAGAACAACTCGTCTTAATGCCTCACGTCAAAAAGCACTAAGGTAAACAAATTCAAGAGTGTCTACACCATAAGTAGTATGTACTGTTGGGGTTTGGTGAGTCAGACTCACCGCGGAAACAAACCCAAAAACAAGACCGCACTCGCAATAAATAAAACCATAAACATAATTAAATTAATCACAAGATTAAGATAAAACGATTACCTTTGGAGCGTGCTTCGCCCGACCGGAAGGGGCTCTTACTCGAAAGCAAGCCTCGAAATTACGACGGCCTCTAACGATAGTCCACCCACAACTCGACCACCGAAAACGGTCCAATGCCTTGGGGTTAGCAAGGCCCGACCAAAACCCGAGTAATTAATGAGTTCAAAGGTTTTAACAATGGTGATGCCTTTTTCAACTCTTACTCAAGTGCTTTTCCCAATACCCCAACTTGGGTATTTATAGGGAAATGCATGAGTGTGAAAAGCTCTCCCATCAATGTGGGAGAATTTGATTTTCCCATTTATTTTAAATCTAAAATAAAATTAATAATTAAATAGTAATAAATCAACAAGTGGCAAGCATACAAGGAGGAGTAGGTGAGGACCACTTGGAGGATGGGGGACTAAACTTGCCCCCCACTCATGCTTCCATAACCGACCACCTCCCTTTCTTCTCCTCCATTTAAGTTGTGCCACATGGCAGCTCACTTGGGCACCCATGGTTGCCTTGTGGGCTTCCATGGGGTGGTTGTGAGGCTTCGACCCACCTCACTTGCGCCCAAAAGCATGGGCTGCTAGCTGCCACGGCTTAGCAAGCCACGCACCAAGTGTGCGGGCTGCTAGCTGCCACATGCTAGCATTGCCACGCACACTTGGCGCGGGTTGCTAGCTTTTTTCTGCACCCCTCCTAGCACTCGGTTTTACCGATTCTAGGGGTATTTCGGTCATTGTTGATTTATTATTATTTTTCACGTCTCGTCTTTTACTATTTTCGACTTGACTTTCGACGTTCGGTTTCGACGCTCTAAGCTTAAATTCCCGACGTCTAAATATTAATTACTCGGTTGACTTATTAATTCCTTTCGGATTAATTCGTCGCTTCGGTTCGTTAGTTGCTTGGGTGTGACCCGAAGGGTTCAGTCAAGATTAAGCTGTAATATTAATTATGCATTAATATTACTGATCGAAAGCGGCCTCCACCCAGGCATTCCGATCACTCGACCTTACTGAATATATTAGCTTTCTAATAATTCTGAACCCACTAACGGAATAGTACACTTGTTCGAAGGACACCATTCCTTTCAATCTCCCACTTGTCCTTCCGGACAAGTGTGCATTTAGTGTACAACCTTTTTCCTATGTCGCTCAATGTCTCTTCATGAACTATAAGGTAAGATTATTTTGTCATCCTTATTACGTCTAGAAGTGTTTCTCGATTCCGAGTACGACTGTTAATAAACAAATGATTTCTAAAATCCATCCGAGCACGACCATGTATTTTCACAGTCTCGCTCTACGAGAGGCGTTGTATACAACAAAGACATCTTCACTATTTTAGTAGGGGGACATTCCCAGTCTTGTAATGTAGCTCCTCTTATTGGGAGGACCTAGCCGCCCGAGTGTTGCCGTTATAATCCCCTATTACGGCATACGTTTGACAACATCAAAGCGGACTAGTACTCAAACAAGAGAACTCACAATACTCATGGTCAAGGAAATAGGTTCCGATAGCCATAATGAGAAGTATACTTATGATGATTTTTAATCTCTTAAAGTATTCTCATAGATCGATCCAGTATGGTTCTAAACCAATACCTGTGCAAATGATTTATGACAATCATGTCCTCGTAGCATAAGAAACGGTGCTATAAATCAGACTACACACTAATCTCAATTGGTCATTAATCGTCCACCGTTTAAATAACCTTGATTAGGGATAATTTTTTATTATAATATTCAATGTTCACTTAATAGGTGTTTCCTTACCAAGACTGGACTTGATACCCTATTTTGAATATTCTCAGAATAGAATGGACTCATTATTTAATCATAAACAACAA
Organism: Chenopodium album; assembly: GCF_948465745.1. Lineage (NCBI taxonomy): Eukaryota > Viridiplantae > Streptophyta > Magnoliopsida > Caryophyllales > Amaranthaceae > Chenopodium > Chenopodium album. Next base: position 23,876,654 of record NC_137837.1, read on the forward strand.
TTAAATAGCAAACGGAGTGATAAAATATTGCATGAAATTTATATTACTTCAAAACTTGAATGGTTTTTCTTAGTGTCTTACATTAAATGTTCAAAATGAACTAAAACACTAAATAAGGAAATCAAAGCCAGTCTCATACATGCTTGATTCCCATTGCCTCAACGTGCTTGTTGTGCTTCACTTGAGGCAAAGGTTTAGTAAGTGGATCGGCTACATTGTCATCCGTTCCAACTTTGCAAATTCTGATTTCACCTTCTAATTTCCATTCTCAAATCATGTGAAACCGCCATTTGACATGTTTGACCTTTTGATGTTCCCTTGGCTCTCTGGCCTGAGCAATAGCTCCATTGTTGTCACAATAGAGGGCTATTTGACCCTTTATGGAGGGTACAACATCAAGTTCACCAACGAACTTACGAATCCAAACAGCCTCCTTAGCTGCTTCAGCAGCTGCTAAGTATTCAGCTTCAGTTGTAGAATATGCAGTTGTACTCTGCTTGGCACTCTTCCAACTAAACGCTCATCCATTTAGACAGAACACATATCCAGATTGCGATTTGAACTCGTCTCTGTCTATCTGGAAGCTTACGTTGGTATAACCTTCCACAACTAATTCATCTGAACCACCATACACCAGGAATTTATCCTTGTTCCTTTTCAGGTACTTTAGGATATTCTTGGCCGCATTCCAATGGGCCTCTCCTGGATCTGATTGGTAACGGCTCGTAGCACTCAAGGCATATGATACATCTGGCCTAATACATATCATGGCATACATGATCGATCCAATAAGCGAAGCATATGGAATCTGATTCATTCCTACCCGCTCATCAGGTGTATGTGGACACTGCTTCTTGCTTAGGGTTATGCCATGTGACATTGGCAGGTGACCTCTATTGGCCTCCTCCATGCCAAATCGAGCAAGTACCTTATCAATATAAGTACTTTGACTCAATTCAATCATCCTTTTTGATCTATCCCTATAGATCTTGATGCCTAATATGTACTGAGCCTCTCCTAAGTCTTTCATTGAGAAGAACTCCAAGCCAGGCCTTTACAGACTCTAACAACGGAATGCTGTTTCTAATGAGCAATATGTCTTCGACATATAAGACTAGGAAGGTGATGTCACTCTCACTGGCCTTCTTGTAAACACAAGATTCATCTGGATTCTTAATAAAACCAAACTTACTGATGACTTCATCGAATTGCAGATTCCAACTTCTGCTTGCTTGCTTTAGTCCATAAATGGACTTCTTAAGCTTACAAACCTTCCCAGCATTGTTTTGGTCGACAAAACCTTTAGGCTGTGTCATATACACAGTTTCTTCCAAAATACCATTAAGGAAGGAGGTTTTGACGTTGTAGGGAATAAATTTCAAGCTTTTAAATCCCACTAGCTTGAACCCCACTGTGATCATACACTAAAGTACGGTGGCGTCCAAAAGGGAAGAAGATAGAGCAAAAGAGTCGCCAACAAGTTTTTAGGAACTTGTAAACCGTTCATAGGATGAAGATTACACCCCTTAACGATCCAAGAGATCGTCAACTCCATAAGGTCTTTGAACCAAATAAGGGTTCGGGGATGAAGGTACAAATCCAACCTAAAAGAGATTGAACCTGCCCTAATAATAGGCCTCTACTTTATTCTGATCGTATTCGTGTGCGCTTTCCTATTAACATGCAATCAATAGGATTAACCCTAAACCTGTTTATCTATGTTGGTTGAATTTAATGCACAAATAAACTATTATTGGCGATCACTTGAATTATAATCATAATTAACCCTAAACAAGATTATTAATTATCTTATTAAGCGTGATTACAAGTATAGATTCCCTTTAAACATGCAATAAAAGGCGTGATCAAGCAATAACAATAAATATAATCTAGCAACATAATTATAATCAATAATAATCATGACAATAAAATTATAATAATAATCAAAACAATAATAATCATCATAATAATATAATAATATTCATAATCATTTATAACAATTATAATCATAATCATGTTCATGTTAATATTAAAACATAATAGAAATAGCAAGATCCTAGGCATGATACTAACAAGATTAATAACAAACCCTAGCATGTCACTAAGCAATAAAAATCAAATCTTTAACCCTAACATGATACTAACAATCATAAATATTAGGAAGAACATAGGAAGCATCGCAGGAATCATATTTAATATTAAAGTTACCCTAGACATGATACTAGAAATATCATAATAACAATGTAAACATGATTTCTACATCATAATATCAATAAAAATCATTAAAGTACTTACTTTGATGCCTCGTACCTCTTTCTAATAACAAAATACACACGTTAGTAACTTCAAGGAAAATAATAAACAAAACAATTAAATTAAATAATTGAAAGAGAGATTTGGGACCAAACCCTCAGAAATTAAACCTTTCACGTCTAGGGCAAAGGCAACTTCGAATATGGCTAGGTGTTTCTAGATCTTGTGAATGCGGAATTTTGTATGTGAAAAGCAAAGTTTAGAATTAAGAGAAAAAGGAGAGATAAAAGAATTAGAAAACTGATTGTAGATGAATGTAGATGATTGAAAACGGAGTTTTTAATACGATATTTATAGAGAAAATCAGCCAAAAAGATAAAATAAACAAAACAGAGTCAGACGCACAAAAAACAGAGCTGGCGCAAATCCTGGCTAACTAGCGCCAGGCGCCAGGCCTGGTTCTAGTCGCCAAAGCCTGGGGTCAGGCGCCAAGCCCATTTCCAACGCGTTTTCGAAAATCAGATAAGTTTGCCGTACTGGAGGATAAAATCATATAATATCCTCGAAAATGCTATTTGATTTTGATTAAAACTCTGAAAAGTCAACAAAAGTCAATTTATCAATGCTAATTGAATTAGGAATGAAAAGAACCTTCTAGAAGATTCTAGAAGACTAAAACCATTCCTAATTGCATTAGGAATAATAAATCATATTAGGCCCTCCTCAAGATCATTGGGCCGCACATAAGACTCAAAACGGGCCCAGTTTAAGAAATTGGCCATAACTTCCTCAATATTCATCGGAATTGGGCTTATAAAATATATCGTTGGAAAGCTCTCGTCAAGCCCCATCCAACTACACTATTGTTGGACCCATATCATGGACCAACCAAACTGGATTGGCTATTTTCTTAAAATAAGTTTTCAAAAACAGAGAGGAGAGAAAAGAAATTAAAACTATCCGCAACACTAAACCTTCCACACTTTCGCTTCATTTGATTATGATTCGACGTGAAAGGTACTCATCACTGGGTTTGGTTTTGGGGAGACACAAATGGGTGTCTACAGACGTCCATCTGCCATATTTCATAATTGTAATATGCAGTAATCGCTAGGAGGATCCGATCGGATTTCAGCATTGCGACTGGTGAAAAGGTTTCATCGTAATCAATACCATGAACTTGTCTGTAACCTTTTGCCACCAATCTAGCTTTGTAAATGAATACATTTCCATCTTTGTCGGTTTTCAACTTGAAAATCCACTTACATCCGATAGGTGTATAACCTTTGGGTAAGTCAACCAAGTCCTAGACTTGATTTTCAAACATGGAATCCATTTCAGATCTCATGGCCTCTTTCCATTTAGCAGAGTCGGTGCTTACCATCTCTTGCTTGTAGGTTGCCGGTTCATCTCCATCCATAATCAGGATATCTTGATTCTCGGTTAATACTAAATCAAGATATCTATCAGGTTGATATCTCAGCCTCTGAGACCTACGTAGGGTAATGGATTGAGCATTTGCATTGTCGGTTTGACTTTGCACATTTTGATCATTTTGACCTGCGTCAACAGATGCTGTTTGAACACTTTGACTGTCATTCTGATTTTGTTTCTCATCCTCACGAACTTTGTCGAGTTTGATTTTCCTCCCACTTGTCATTTTGGAAAGGTGTTCCTTCTCCAAAAAGACACCATCGCGAGCAACAAACACTTTGTTCTCCGATTTGTTGTAAAAGTAATACCCTTTGGTTTCTTTTGGGTAGCCCACAAAGTAAACCTTGTCAGATTTGGGATGAAGTTTGTTAGAAATCAATTTCTTGACATATGCTTCGCATCCCCATATCTTTAGAAAAGACAACCTAGGAGGTTTCTTCGTCCATAATTCATATGGAGTCTTTTCTACAGCTTTTGATGGTGCACGGTTTAGTGTTAGTGCCGTAGTTAGAAGTGCGTGTCCCCAGAAAGAGATAGGAAGATCACTAAGACCCATTGTTGATCGTACCACGTCTAACAAGGTCCGATTTCTCATTTCGGATACTCCGTTCCATTATGGAGTTCCTAGAGGTGTCAATTCTGAAAGTATACCCTTTTCTTTCAGATGGTCATCGAATTCTTGGCTCAAGTATTCACCACCTCGATCCGATCGAAGGTCTTTGATTTTCTTGCCAAGTTGATTTTCAACTTCACTCTGAAATTCTTTGAAATTTTCAAACGATTCAGATTTATGCGACATTAGGTAGACATAACCATATCTACTATAGTTATCTGTGAAGGTGATAAAATATCGGTGTCCATTTCTTGTGGTGGATCTCATTGGTCCACATACATCAGTGTGTATTAGACCTAATAAGTCTCCTGCCCTTTCTCCCAACTTGGAGAATGGCTGTTTAATCATCTTTCCTAATAAACATTCCTCGCAATTCTCAAACGATTCTAAATCGAAAGAGTCAAGAACACCTTCCTGTAGAAGTTTCTTGATGCATTTGATGTTAATGTGGCCAAGACGATAATGCCACAAGTAAGTCTGATTTGACTCCATGGTCTTAGCTCTTTTGGTAGTATTATTCACATTATAAACTTGTTTTTCTAAATAAAGCACATAAAGACCATTTTCAGAATGTGCAATACCATATAAAACATTATCGAGATAAAACGAACATTCATTGTCCTTTACTCAAAATTCAAAACCCTTGGCGTCCAACGCCGAAATTGAAATGATGTTTTTGGTAATGTTAGGAACATAATAAACATTATCTAGTTCCAAAACTAGCCTGGTGGGCAAAGACAAATTGAGAGTTCCTACGGATACGACACCAATTCTGGCTCCATTGCCGACCCGGAGTTCAACCTCTCCCTTCTCTAGCCTTCTAGCGTTCCTTAGTCCCTGAGAATTGGAACAAAGGTGTGAGCCATATCCGGTATCTAATACCCATGATGCTAAGCTAGTGAAGTTAAAGTCTATAACGAATATACCTGATTCAGAAGTAACGGTTCCGTTATTCTTATCTTCCTTGAACTTGAGGCAATCTCTCTTCCAATGTCCCTTCTTCTTACAGTTGAAACATTCGGAATCAGATTTAGAAGACTCTACCTTCTTTTCTTTGTTATCCTTGGTAGCTTTAGACTTAGGCGGAAAGGTTTTCTTCTTACCCTTCCCCTCAAAGCCTTTCTTCTTCTTGCCCGAGAATTTGAACGGCTTGCCCTTTTTAATCATGAGAAATCATGCTTCCCCTCATCCTTGAGCGTTTGCTCTGTTTGCTTCAACATACCATATGAAGCTCGGTAAGGGTTTTCTCCATGCTGTGCATGTTATAGTTCATCTTGAACTGATCATATCCTTTATGCAGTGAGTGGAGAATGATGTCAATTTCCATCTCGGTTGAATACCCTGCATCAAGCCTTCCCATGTTCTCAAACAATCCTATCATTTTGAGTACATGTGGGCTGACTGGCTCTCCTTTCTTGAGCTTGGTCTCAAGGATCTGCTTGTGGGTTTCAAACCTTTCAGTTCGGCCCTGCTGTTGGAACATATTCTACAGTTCAGAAATAATCTCAAAAGCTGTCTCCTTTTCAAAGAAAGTTTTTTGAAGCTCGGGAAACATTGTGGCCAACATGATGCACTTGACATCTCGATTGGCACTTTGCCATTGATTTAGGGCAGCCTGAGTCACCTCCTCATTGGGAGCCTCGGGCATTTCCTCATCAAGGACATATTCCTTTTGCTCTTGCATGAGAACAATTTGCAAGTTCCTTTGCCAATCAAGAAAATTTGGCCCACTCAACTTCTCCTTGTCGAGAATTGAGCGTAACGAGAATTGGTTGTTTGAGTTATTTGAAGACATGATTCTACAATTGAAAGAATTTGAAATGAAAAACCATTCATAGCACTTAAATAAGATTGAATTCATGCATTTTAATCAAACTTATTTAAAACGTCTTATTCACACATTTAAAAGTTGTCCCCATTTTTGGTGAGAATAAGTCGATTCCAAGATCCAAATAAACAAAGAGTGGTTAAGCATGCTTTGGATTGTCTTAACACTCAATCTCCTAAGGTAAGCAACGCTTTGCTAATGGCTCCAAGCCACTCTTGGTTGAATAAATCGTCGCATCTAATGCTCTCTCAACAATTTATTCACTTTGCCACGACGTGTTAGGACTCCATCACTCATATCGTTGAGTACAACCAAAACCAACTTGCATACCCGGTATGCCTTACGTTCCTTGGAGAAGTAGTGATGCCTTGCTCTGGCGTAGCCCACCACTACCCTCGGTCGGTTGGTAAGTGTTGTTTTGGAATGGCAAGTTTTACTCAATATTTAGGGACCTAGGGTTTCTATGTTGGTTGAATTAAGTGAACTTAATTAATCATCACAACATTCGAAATCCTGAACATGCATCTAACATATAATTCATATACATAAACATATATATATCGAATAACATAAATAGAGATGCATTTGGCAACTAGCATGACCCCTTGAGATCTTCAAATCTTCAAAAGGTCTTCATTTGCAACTTCATGGCTTCGTCTTCCAAGACTTGACCAAAATAAATGCAACTACTAGTATCTACGATTAGGAATAATCTAAATATTAAGGTACAAAAATACTCAACGGTTCGCATACCGTATTTTCTATTCTAATCGGGCCCCACTAGGTGCTATTTCATAAAACCTGTGAGAGAATATACATTCCATTCATCTATTCACTATCTGTGAATGGCCCATGCATTTTACAACGATAAACAAGTAACAATGCATAAACACGCGAGAACTAGTAACTAATCTAGGTGGTTAATCTAATTAACACGCCTAATTAAAACTAGTCAAAGTTATTTTAACCGGTTATGAAAATAATAAAATGAAGCTCCCACTAAATTCCGCATTTAACTTAAATAATCCAATTAATTAAGTTGGTAAACCCAAATATTTGCCAAAATTAAATTTTGCAAATGTCGCTAAAAAAACGGAGGGCTAGCCTCCAAAATTTTAATTAAAAAAAATAATTAAAATAATTAAAACGACAATTTAAGCAAAAAATTACGTAGTCCAAAATGTCTAAGTGCCTAGCACTAAGACTTGGAGTGCTCACACCCCGCACAACCGTTTGATGCTTAATGAACGTGGGAGTGGGCGCGATGTCGCTAAGCGTTACACCGCCCACATCAGCGAACTTTCACGCATCAATAACGTGGCCCTTGATGGCCATGTTGTACGAACTCATTGCACTACATTGCTACGCATGCAACGTCTACGCATATCACCCATATTATGCAACACACTAATAAACTCTTAAAATAGCATTGCCTTAAAACCCGGGGTTAGAGTGCTAATTATGGGATTGTGCGCATCGTGCCACAAGCACGTAGCACATCCAATCGCACTCCCCGCAACACCAAGCATGCACACGGGCTTCTTGTGCTCGCACCAGCCATGGCCAGCCCAGCGTAGCAGCACCAGCCTTCCCTCGCACGCACGCATAGGCTGGCTACCTATGCGCACAACACTACACACACACGCACGAGGCGCCCAGCAGCCTCGACAGCCTCATGTGGGCTGCGTGAGCAGCCCAGCTGGCCGAGAGCTAGCTAGGGGCTCTTATGCCTCGACTTGTGTGCTTATGCCTCGGAAAAATTTCCGAATTTGTGTCTGACAATATTAATCAATTCTAAATTAATTTTAGAATTAATTTTGAGGAAAAATGAAATTAATAACAAGTCCAACTTAAATAAATTCATCCAAGTGCAATTACCCAAAATTATTTCCAAGAACCATTCTTTAATAAAATTGGTTTAAACTTGGTGTAACAAAATAAATTAGGGCAATTCTCATTATTAATTTAATCAATTTAAATTAATCTTGAGATTTTGACAAAATAAAAGGGAGTTGGAAAATGAACATAAGTTCAATAAAACTCCAACTTTAATACTTGTGAATCCTTGAAAAATTACATCTTCCAATATGAAGATAAACAAATTTCTATCACAAGTTTTAAACTTTATGATTCCAATCAACTAAAATGATTAAATCAACAAAGTTTAACAAAAAAAAAAAGGAATTTAGTAACTCAAAGTTTCAATCACTTAACATAATTAAAGATTGAATCTTTAGTACTTAGAAGCCTCAAAGAACAACAATTTCACACTTAATGCAATTAATTTGAATTATGTGAAAAATAAAACCAAGCTTTCAAACATAAATTACCACCAAGTAATTATGCCTAAAGAGGTTTAAAATTGCATATAAATTAAGGAAAGAATTAAATACATAACCACCATAAATATGCAATGAATTTTCAAGGTTAGAAAGACTTAAAATTTTTCGTCAAAACGAAAAATCACTCGAAAAGTGCATTTCTGGTCGTTTTTTGGCTAAAAACCCATTCCTGAAAGAGTAAAACCATTTCCAGAACGCCTTTTCCACCCAAAATTCACTATTTTTGGGTCAAAATCTGGGTTCGGGAGCTGAAGACAACTCTAATACGAGGTTAAAATAGATAAACGAGCTACTAATCTAATTAGCAACTTAATACCAGAAAAATTAAGCCATAAAAACACCTTGAAAAAGTATTATGATTTTAAAAATAAACGAGCGAGGCTCCGATACCGCTGTTGGGGTTTGGTGAGTCCGACTCACCGCGGAAACAAACCCAAAAACAAGACCGCACTCGCAATAAATAAAACCATAAACATAATTAAATTAATCACAAGATTAAGATAAAACGATTACCTTTGGAGCGTGCTTCGCCTGACCGGAAGAGGCTCTTACTTCGAAAGCAAGCCTCGAAATTACGACGGCCTCCAACGATAGTCCACCCACAACTCGACCACCGAAAACGGTCCAATGCCTTGGGGTTAGCAAGGCCCGACCAAAACCCGAGTAATTAATGAGTTCAAAGGTTTTAACAAAGGTGATGCCTTTTTCAACTCTTACTCAAGTGCTTTTCCCAATACCCTAACTTGGGTATTTATAGGGAAATGCATGAGTGTGAAAAGCTCTCCCATCAATGTGGGAGAATTTGATTTTCCCATTTATTTTAAATCTAAAATAAAATTAATAATTAAATAGTAATAAATCAACAAGTGGCAAGCATATAAGGAGGAGTAGGTGAGGACCACTTGGAGGAGGGGGGGACCAAACTTGCCCCCCCACTCATGCTCCCATAACCGGCCACCTCCCTTTCTTCTCCTCCATTTGAGTTGCGCCACATGGCAGCTCACTTGGGCACCCATGGTTGCCTTGTGGGCTGCCATGGGGTGGTTGTGAGGCTTCGACCCACCTCACTTGCGCCCAAAAGCGCGGGCTGCAAGCTGCCACGACCTAGCAAGCCACGCACCAAGTGTGCGGGGTGCTAGCTGCCACATGCTAGCATTGCCATGCACACTTGGTGCGGGTTGCTAGCTTTTTGCCACGCCCCTACTAGCACTCGGTTTTGCCGATGCTAGGGGTATTTCGGTCATTGTTGATTTATTATGATTTTTCACGTCTCGTCTTTTACTATTTTCGACTTGACTTTCGACGCTCTAAGCTCGAATTCCCGACGTCTAAATATTAATTAAATTACTCGGTTGACTTATTAATTCCTTTCGGATTAATTCGTCGCTTCGGTTCGTTAGTTGCTTGGGTGTGACCCGAAGGGTTCAGTCAAGATTAAGCTGTAATATTAATTATGCATTAATATTACTGATCGAAAGCGGCCTCCACCCTGGCATTCCGATCACTTGACCTTACTGAATATATTAGCTTTCTAATAATTCTGAACCCACTAACGGAATAGTACACTTGTTCGAAGGACACCATTCCTTTCATGTACTTACCACTCCATCTCATTAGTTTGTTAGGTTTCATTTGAAAACACGCATCATAAGCATAGTTCAGGACTCCCCAAGGGTTTAAGAGAAGATGAAGTGGAGAGTGTAAAAGTCAAGCTAGTTTTTTTTTGTTTTTTTTATTATTATTTCTTTTGAAAAAAAAGAAAGAAAGAAAAACTTATATTTATACACCAAGCAGAAGGTAAAACAGAGAACACACAGTCCTCAAAGCAACAAATACAGAGCACAAATTAGCACAGTCCTGATCAATTTCTGAACTAACTATAAACAGTTCCTGCTGTCTTAGTCCACAAAGATATGAATATATAGTTCTATCCCACAGTTAATCTACAAGGATAGAGGCTGAATTTAAATCCATCAAACTAATTTTGAAGATGAAAAACAAGCAAGGCAAAACCTAAAAATCATGTTTTCAAGATCGTTTATGCAGATGTTCTGTCATGCAAGCCACCATCATCAGGAAAATCCGAATTCTATGAGGTTGGTTCTTACATAATGTGTCCTGTTTTAATTAAAATGGGAGTCTGAGACATGACATAATAGCACAAGTTATAGATCAATTAATTAAAAACTATAAATCGGATAGTTTAATTAACCTTACAAAGTTAATGACAGTCAATAACATGCTTCAATCTTATGTATTTTGTTTGGCCTTTTCTAGTTTTTTTTTTATTTTTTATTTTTATATACATATATATATATATATATATATATATATATATATATATATATATAGTGCACACAAACTTCTTGTAAATTTATTTTAATTTCCTGAGGGAAAATGTATAATGATGTAATTACCAAAAAAGAAAAGAATTTTACTGCTTAGTTAAAAGAAAAATAACCAAATAAGCATACATATGAAATTTAAAGCTCTAACATACTAGATGAGGAATCAAAGATAAGATTAAGACAATAACTATTGTATATACAATGTAATACCATATAAATTATCGGTTAAAAACAATGATCGGATAAAATGCATACCATAAAAACTTTAGCACCAGAATTAAGAGCATTAATGACCATCTTTCTCTCAGTCGGACCCGTAATCTCAACCCTCCTATCAGCAACCGCAGGAGGTGGTGCAGCACACACCCAATCACCTTCCCTGATCATCCTAGTCGTAGGATCGAACCCCGGTAACGCCCCACTATTATACTTAGCCTTAGCCTCCTTCCTACACTCCATAGCATACTTAATATGGCTCCTAAACTCCCTTTGTAACTCAGCAACAAATTGCAAGGCATCCTTAGACAGGATTTTTGCAAACTCGTTGTCACACCTTCACAATTAAAACTCAACAATTAAAACAATTCAAACTCAACAATTAAAACTCAATTCACAACAAAATTACCACCAAAATTAAACAATTCATCAGCCAAAACAGATAAAATCATCACCGATAATAATTCTGTAAACAAAAACATCATCAAGAAATTAATCATCCAAAATGTGACAAATTAAAAGAAGAAATTCAAGAAAAAAAGAGAAAGAAAGAGGCGAAACCCAAGGAGGAGTATCGCTGCCTCCGCTTTGCAGAGATCTGGTGGATGATCGCCGGATTTTCTTCTTATCGGTGTCGACTTTCTTTAGGTTGTCAACCTCTTCTGCACAGAGAAGATCCTTAATCCTTCTTCCCTTCTTCAATTGAGTGAGGAGAAGATCCTATATCCATAGAGAGGAAATAAAAATGGAGGAGATTGAGTGAGGAGAAGAGAGAGATTGAGTGAAATGAGAGAGGTAGAGAGTGAAATGTGACGGCTAAGGAAGAGAGTGAAATGTGTGAATATGGGGTATGACGGCTAAGGACTACTTGATGAGAGTGAAATGTGAAACCCTAATTATAAGAATGGGCCTTTGTCATCAGCTGGACCACATTTACACATTTGTAACGGGCACTATCTTGTTCGTTACAACTAATACATATTCGTAACGGGCACTTTCTTGCCCGTTACAAATAACATAGTTTTCGTAACGGGCAATATATCGTAACGGACTGTTATTTTAACAGTTACGAATATGTTTATTGTAACGGGCATAGATTTTCCCGTTACAAATGATGATTTTTCCACTAGTGAAACAAAAATAAAATAAAAGAAAAGTATATACAAAGATCTAGACTCAAGCAATAAAAAACACTCAAACATAGACACCATTCCCCGGCAACGGCGCCATTTTGACGAGGGGCGGAACTAGGTCGTTGAAACTAATCCTCCCTCGGTCAAACTAAATTTATAAACTTAACAAACCTATATACTAGTATAGAGGCAAGTCAAGGGTCGAACCCAAAGGAACGGTAATGTTCAAGCGCTCTCAATTATGCGCCTAAGCTAGGTCGAAGACAAAGATAAAGAGAGAACACTAACAACTAACAAACAAATAAAGCACTAGGAACGGGATCAACAAGTAATCATGACAATTGTAGCAACTCGTGAACAATATGCAAATCAATGGTTGTGAAGACTAATGGCAAGCTCAATCAAAAGAGTCAACAAGCTATCTTCTAGAGGTCAAACTAGCGCCAACTACGAGAGACTCTAACTAGGAGCATCACTAATCAAGCTCAATCGACAATTGCAATTCCTAAATCAATGGTCTGTATCATTAGAAACTACAATGCAATCTAGCATAATTCTCAAGGCCTATCCAAATTGCACACATGCAAACTTCGATTAATCACTTTAATCTCAACAATTAATCAACACAATCCCCAAATTAAGCATAATTAACCAATCATACAAGTTTCACCAAATCCCTAGCAAACAACTACTCTAAAATCATCATCTAATAAACAAACAACTAAAGAAATAAAAAATCAACAATATATGAAGAACAACTACACTAATCAACAATCAAACATCAAAATCAAACCAAACAAATATGAAATCAAACAAAGCAATAAATGAGATAGAGTTTAGAAATGCTCATTGATAATAGAGAAGATATCCAACACAATTGTCACCATTGAATCTTCAATCTCTCAATCACCATTGAAATTCTTCAATTTTTCTCTCTAAAATCTACTCCTAAACTAACCCTAAAACTAGAGAGAGAAGCTCTCAACTAAGCTAAAATTATGATCAAAATCTAAATGAAACTTATTCTAAACTTGCCCCAAAAATCGGGTTTACAAAGGTATTTATAATGGTGCGAAACACAAAAACCGAGCAAACAAATACCCAGGAAGGCGCGCCCGAGCCAAGGGGTGGCGTGCCCGTGCCTTGCGCGCCTGCGCATCTATGGGTTTCTTCGATCTTTTCGCGGCTTCGTGCGTTCGCTAAGGTCGCACGATGATGATGATGATGAACACTAAGAGAGGCAGTCCCAAAAGCACTTGATTGTGGGTTCAACACCCCATCTTCATGAGAGCACGGCTTGAGAGCGCAAGAGCTAGAACTTGGAGAATCCACTTCCTTGCATCTTGAGCTTTCCTATTGCCATGAGCTTGATCCAAAGGCTTCCTCCACCTTAGTAAATCACCAATATCAAGACCCGAACCTCGTACAATACTTACAACCACGAAAAAAGAGAAAATAAAGGACAAAAGACTAGAAAAACCATAAAAATGCACAAAAGCTACAAAATCAGAGAGGAAAGGTAAAACCAAGACCAAATGCATAAAACTAAGCATTTATTAAGCATTAAAGCCATGAAAAGAAGGTAAAAACAACCTAAATGCTCATCAAATGGGTGCCATTTATGACACCCATCAATCACCTGCTGAATAAACACCCTGTCCACCATAAGAAACAAGGCAAGGTGGCAAACGCCATTGCCAATTACCAAAACCAGGCCCCAAAGCAGTAATTATACGCTCCAAAGATGCCCAAAGGGCCACATCAAAAGCAATCTAGGCCGCTTCAAAAAGACGAGGGGGCAAGTGCGTATAGCAAAGTAGAGTTTTGAAACTCATGTACACGCACGAAGAGTAACAACTCATAGTGGGGATCATCAAGCTTAGAAACAACATCCATTAGCACAATGGTCTTTGACACTCTTTGCGAAACAAGCTCGTCGCAGAAAGAGGAATCCGCACTGATAGGACCACCCAACAACTTAAGACCATGCATAGGATGACCAATATATGGAGGAAATACACCGACGAGACAGCTATGAGGGTCCTCCGAGGGCCAGAAAACTTCCGTTTTCTCAATGTTGACATCGAGGCCGAGTCGAGGTCCCTCCGCCAAAATCAACTCTAAAACCTTTCCCACCACTGAGGTGTCACCAATAATAGTGCCGTCATCTAAATACCAAGGTTGCAAACATAAGTCAAAAGAATCCTTGATTTGGAACACCAACGGATGAAGAACCAAAACAAAAAAGCAAAGGGCCTAGAGGATCACCCTGTTGCATCCCCTGACATGACAATAAGGTATGTTCCTTGTAAAAAAGCCTTGCTAGAGTAGAGTAACAAAATTCAACCCAACGTGAGAGAGCCGAACAATGGAGACGAACCTCACGCAACATAGCGGAACGCTCAACCAAATTAAAGGCATTTCTGAAATTCACCTATAACATAGAGAGACCAACATCACCACCACGAGCATCAACGAAATGATTAACAACATGAAGAATAGCCTCACCACCCGCCGGCACCCCAACACCAAGCAGAAGACCTCCTTGATAGCTTCCCAAACGCGGACCAATTAAAGCAGCCCCAACTTTAGAAACCAGACGCCTCCAAACGGTACCCACAACAATAGGCCAAACACCACCACCAGGCTTAACAAGAGGCATAAGAGGAACACTACCAATGTATTCTCCCAACTCAGTAGGACATTTCCCAACAAGAAATAAATTAACCACCTGCGTAATAGAGTGCACTAACTCATCCGAAATAGCAACTACAACACCACTCAAACAATCCATATTGTGTTGAGCACGCAAGCCGTATCCACCGCATGACATACCTCCCGGAAAACCCCTTATCTGATCCAAAATAACAACAAGAGTAGCAATAAGGTGCTGATCAACGGGATTATCCGGTAATATAGGAGCTGGAAAGGAAGGGTGCTTAGCTTGCAAATCTCCAAGAGTAGCATCATTGTAAGGGGCAAGACCAGAAGACGAAATAACCCTAACCGCAGTAGTGTAATGTCCATTAGAAATCTTTCTCTTACATTGCTTAACATTACGCTCGGAAAAATCATGGTCCTTACCACCATCGAACAAAGGGGGAGACACATTAGCCAACGTGTCCCGTACAAGATGCATAGTGCCACCAGGCTCACACCAGGAATGAAAAGCAACGTCGATACTTTCTTCCTGCCGCTGTCACCTGACACCCAAAGAACACTCTTGTTAGAGAAACGGTTTTAAGGACATAGAGAGGAAAAACAAGCAATTGAACCCAACAAGAGATGTCATCAGGCTTGCAAATCACCTTATTAAGCGCTCCTTTTAGAACCATAGAAAAACCCAGCGACACTTAGGAGGGATAGATTTTATCGAACGAAACCGCTTTAAGAGTAAATAATCAAGGAGAGCAACATCAAAAGAAAAATGAGGCTCACGAGGCATACTAGGAACTAGATCAGATATCGCCGAAGGACCTGGCAGTTTAAGAAAACCGTAAAGAACAAATCGAACAACACCATCCCCCCAGTCAGGTGGGGCCACAAAATCATCTGAACTAGTAGGACCACGTCGACACTTCGTATAAAGAGTATGCGTCTTGAAACACTCCCCACAAAGCCAAATGCCCATACGACGAAAGGTCGTCTCAGCCTCCAAGAAAATAGCTAAATTAGAAGTAAGAGAGTGCCGAGTCATATCCCGTGTATCTGTGCAACAATGACGATCACGAAGATGAGTGATCAAAGAGGTTTTTGCGAGCCCATTACCCCGGCCACCACGACACCCATTAAGACCCACAAATGGGGCAGTGGAAGAGAACAATAAGAGGCATAACTCCCACCACAACTTGCCATGAGGAGACCACAAAAAAGAACAACCCAAAACTGCCCAACACAAATTACAACAAAAAATGACTCACAAATGCACCAAAATTGCACCCAAAATAACACCAATTTCACACCATTATAGCACCCAAAACTGCCCTACAATCACACCAAAACTGCATCCAAATGGATCAGTGCCATTTATGGCACCTTTAGACTATGTTTTCTTTATATTTCTATGCTCGTTTTTAGTAGTTTATGTCATGTTTTTAGGGAATAATGCTTGATTTGCGTGTTGGTGTGTTAGTTTAGAGAAATGCGGGCTTTTAATGGTTTTCTTATTATTTTATTCATTTCTCGGCTATTTCCCTCGCTTCTCCGTTTGTTTGACTTGTTTTGTAGGTGTGTCGAGCTTCTCGGGATTTAATCATCAAGGAGGGACATAAAGTGAATTCAAGGAATTTAACGGAGCCAAGTTAGGGAAGCCAAGCACTCAAGTCAAGCCAATCCAAGAAACAAAGGAAATTGAAGGCTTATAAAGTATAAAAAAGGACCTTTGTGCATTGTTTCGGCCATATCTCGAGTTCTACAAATAGGATTGAGGTGATTCAAGTTGTGTTGGAAACTAGACTTGAAGAGCTTTCCAATGATAGGTTTCATGCCTTCATACGATTCCTAGATCGTGAGTTACAGCCTTCCAAAGTTGGCCTTGCAAATTTTCCGCAACCTATTTCTGCCGATTTTGGGCAGTAAGTCCCCGAGGGCTGGCCGCGGGCTTTGGCCGCGGGCGCGGCTTCCGGGCTGTCCGTTCCCCTCCGCGAGCGCAGCCGATTTCTCCGAGGGCGCGGGCTTCTGGTTCTTGTACGATTTTAAGCTTCTTTTTTTCTTTTGTTTATAGATTGTTTTTGAGGGGTTTTTATTATCATTCATTCATGTAATACTTAGTTTTTAGAATAGTTTCTCTCTTAGGTTGAGAGATTCTCTATCTAGATTAGGAGTAGTTTTAGAGAGAGAAAGTGAAGGATTTCAATGGTGATTGAGAGATTGAAGATACAAGGGTGACAATTGTGTTCAAGACCTACTCTATTATCAATGAGCATTCTTAACTCTATCTCACCTTAATGCTTTGTTTAATTTCATGTTTGTTTGGATTGATTTTGATGTTTGATGCTTGATTAGTGTAGTTATTCTTGATATATTGTTGATTCTTGATTTCCATAGTTGTTAGTTGATAGATGATGATTCTTGAATAGTGTTTGGCTAGGAATTAGGTGAAACTTGTATGATTGATTAATTGTGATTAATTTGGGAATTGTGTTAATTATTGTTGAGATTAAAGTGATTAATGAAGGTTTGCATGTGTGTAATTCGATTAGGCCTCGAGAGTTATGCTAGATTGCATTGTTATTGCTAATGACACGAACAATTGATTTAGTAATTGCAATTATCGATTGGTTTTGATTGTTATTCTCTTAGTTTGTTATTCATAGTGAACCCTAGCTTAACAATTAGGAGATAGCTCTTTGATTCCAATTGATTGCTCTTATCATTAGTCTTCACAACCTTTGATTGACTTGATCTTTCCAAGTTGTTGCAATTGACATGATTACTTGTTGATCCCCGTTCCTAGTGTTTTATTTCTTTGGTTACTTGTTTTGTTAGTTGTTAGTATTCTCCCTTTACCCTTTGATTTCGATCTAGGTTAGGCGCATAATTGAAAGTGCTTGAACATTACCGTTCCTTTGGGTTTGACCCTTGACTTGCCTCTATACTCGTATTTAGGTTTGTTAAGTGTTTATAAATTTAGTTTGACCGAGGGAAGATTAGATAACGATCTAGTTTTCCCCTCGTCAAAATGGCGCCGTTGCCGGGGAACGGTGTCTATGTTTGAGTGTTTTTGATTGCTTGAGTCTAGGTTTTTGTATATACTTTTCTTTTATTTGATTTTTGTTTGTTTTGTATAAAAATGGCATATTTCTCGTTTCCTCAATTTGATAATGAGCCTTTTTGTGAATATTTCAATAGACTTGAGGGATTTTTGGACTATAATTGTTGTAGTCCTTGGGAGGCTTGTGAGATTTGTTATTTTAGTTTGAATGAGCACACTAGGGATGAAGTTGAATGCATGCATAATGGTAAATTTAGAGCATTGTCAATTGATGATGCTTGGGATTTTTATGTTTGGTTTGCTAGGGATGTTTATAATAGGGGTATTCATGATTCTAATATTGATGTGCAATGACTTGATTCTTCTAATATTAGCATGAATTCCCAAGATTTGTCACATGAGCCCTTAAGTGAACCTAGAACACATGATTTCAACTTTATTTCTCCTCTTGTTCATGATGATGAAGTGCATGCTCAAGTGGATGTTAATGGCGTGTTTCAATTTTCTTCATTATTTGCCATGTCTTCTTGTGATGTAGTTCATTCCCTTAATAACGAATCTCATATGCTTAATTGTTCCCCCTCTCCCCTATTTAGCGAAAATGCGCATGATTTTAATGTGCATGGTCCTACCCTTGATTGTGACTCTTCTTATACTATTGATCAACCCTCTTTGTCTTTTCATTCTCCAAACTCTTGTGATGAGTCTCTAGTCCCCTATAGCCAAATTGATGACTCTTTGAGGGAGTTAGAGATGAATCCTAATCTTAGGCCTTTAGAGAGACAAATGATGGAAACTTTAAGGAGCCAATTGGAGATGATTAGAGAGGGTGAGGATCTTTTTAATAAAGAATTGAAAAGAAAAGAAGAGTTGGAAAATGAATTGTCATCCTTGTTGCTTGTATGTGAAAAATCCCTATCCAATGTGTGTGTTGAGGATCATGATGATGATTTTGAACAACCAAGAGAGGGTGAGGACCCTTTTGGTGAGCATGTTAGTGATGGCGAAGGAGTTGAAAACCAAGAGAGTGTTGAATTTGATTATCCTAACCCTCCTTCCCATCTTGATGAGTCTCTTGTGCATGATTGTGATTCTTCTATCCATGAGTATCTAGACTCGTTTGAGGTTATGTCCAATTCATTCTTTGAGAGTCAAAAGAAAACCCATAGCCTTTTAAATGAGTTCATTGAGGATGCTTCATGGGAGAGAGATGAGTTTGAAATGAATTTGCATCCATTCATGCATGATTTTGAGACCTTGGGCTTTAAAGTTGTTGAGGGAGTTGTTGTTCATAGTTGTTATGGAGGGGATTATGTTGTTCCTCTTGGAGGTTGGATATTTGAGGGAAATGGATGTCATGAGTGTTCTTCTTTTGAGGACTCTATGATTGATTTCCATTCTCTTATTGGTGATTTGAGGCATGGTGGTTAGAAAAAGTTCATTTGTGAGACCATAGCCCCTTTTCTCTTTTCTCATACCCCTTTTTCAAGAAGATTCAACCATATCCCTTACACTCCTATTTCCCTCCCTTCTTTTGTCAATGAGCCTATTGGGGACCCTTTTGTCTATGATGATTTGTATGAAGCTCATTTGTCCCCATTTGAGGAAAAGGGTGATGTTGCCACCCAAAAATATTTTGAGGAGAGTTTGCCTTCTTTTTCTTTTTCTTCATATTTTGTTGAATTTTCTTTTGATTCTTCCTCTTCCTTTTCTTGGCATCTCTCTCCTCATTTGCGTGCACTATCCTTGTTGCACGTACTCTTCGCGTCATTTTCCTACCTTCTCTCCTATGAAATGTGTAGTAGTGCATTTGACAAGCTCTTGCACGCGTTGAATTATTATTTTCTAAAGCGGTCAAGCTTGGACCTTAAGCAAGCCTTTCTCGGGAAGTAACCCGTGTTTTATTGCTTTCATTTTCTTTTCTTTTTAGAATAGATTTTCTCTCATGGAAATGTTTGTGTTCCTTTTTCTA
Organism: Chenopodium album; assembly: GCF_948465745.1. NCBI lineage: Eukaryota > Viridiplantae > Streptophyta > Magnoliopsida > Caryophyllales > Amaranthaceae > Chenopodium > Chenopodium album. Next base: position 23,896,506 of record NC_137837.1, read on the forward strand.
GGTACATGACTTGATATACTTTGGTTCTTATATTTGGATCAAGAATCAAGGAAGATTGGCACCACATTTGCTAGCATATAGAAGGCAAGATTCAATATTAGAGGTTGTTAGCTTTGGTTAAAATTGGGTCATTTGCGGGTATTTACACCCACCTAATATCCGGTAATATCCTTCCTTCCTCTTTCTCTAGTGGATGATGACTTGTTGGACATATGTTGGTTTGATTGGATTCATCTCCTTGTTTTTCCCCTCCCGTGGAATATTTGATTTATGTTTGAGCATGTTGTCTCATTCAAGCTTGGGGGAGGGTATTCTATCATGTTTAGTGGAATGTTGATTCATATATGTCATGCACCTTTGTATATGCTTTTCCATGTTCTCATATTTTGAAAAACTCCAAAAAGATTTTTGTTTTTATCAAGGCAATTTTTCAATGTGTTTTGTTTTGTTCTTGCTTTGGACATAATAACAATTGGACTTGTATACTTGAATGCTTTTCTTACTAAGTGGTAGTGGTGTGCACTGTTTGAGATTACGTTTGGTTGATTCTAGGATAAAGAATGCTAAGGTAGTTGTCTAGAACTAGGGGGATCATGAAGCCGAATTCTACTTGTTTGTGGCATGTTGGTAGTTGCTCCCTATCATCGATTTGACAACCTTAGTGAGTTTTTGCTACAACCATGTGAGATTCATACTTTTTCAAGCTTTCAACATTTTCTTGCATGAGTGGCGTGGATCCTTGACTTTCGCAAACCTAATCTTGAATCTTAACATATGATTCCTAAGACCGAGACCGAACCACCTAGGGAGGACAAAGGCATCTTTTCGGGGTGGTACTTTTTCTTTTCTAGGATAGTTTTCATTTTCTTCGGTTCTTGGGTTTACATTTGCCTACTTGCTAACCCTTTGAGCCTTTTCCCCTTATTTTCAAGCCACGTCTTTAGCTCTTGAGCCTTTTGTTTCATTTTTATTTTCATTTTTGGTTTTTGTGAAGAAATGGTCATTGTTGTTGAAGATTGTGGTCTATGAGTTTGGAACTTGGTTCAAGTTTATGAGCAAGTTTGTGTTGTATATACATTGTGAATATTGGCATATGTCTAGTAAAAAGCCGTCCAAATTAAAAAAAAAAAAAGCAAGGACAAAGCAAGTGCAAAGTTTAAAATGCCGTTCAAAGTTAAAAGTGGCGAGGACAAAGCACTAATAAAGAATTATAAAAAATAAAAAAAAAAAAAAACTGAAAAATGCAAAAATGCAAAAATATTTTTATGTGAGTATTCTTCCTTTTTGAGCATTGAGGACAATGCTCCATTTAAGCTTGGGGGGAAGCGTTCTCACACTTTTTGTGTATATGTTTGTGATCTTAGCTTTTAATAAGCTTGGGGGTGTTGGTATTTTTGTTTGTTGATTACTTGGTTATGGTGTAAAGAAATGCGCAATCTTTGCTTCACAATTTAGGTTAACTACCAAATTTTAAATTTAACCTACCTTAACCCTTTTTGCCTTACGTTACAACCTTTGTGAAGACCTTTTGACCTTGGGGTTGAGTCATTCATCGGTGGAGGGAATCATGGGTTATAGCCTAAGGAAAGGGGATGCGAAGTCAAGATGTCGAGTAAGCCAAAAATTTGATCTTTTTCCGGTTCCTTCGTGGAATCTATGAGACGCTCACTAAGGGGAGATATGAGATTAGTAAGGGGAACGCGGTAAGACCGTTTGGGATGAAAGTGGAGTGTGATAACTAGTTCCTATGCTTAGCATATTTATGTTTCAATCAACCTTAGGTATCTTGGAGCGTGCACTCCCTTACTTGTTTAGAAAGATTTGCATTCAATTCTGCTTGTACATTATTTGCAAAATTCCTTTCTTGAACATTTGTTTTCTTTTATTGTATTTTGGTTTCTTTTTCATGATTTGCCTTGTTTGTGTTAATATGAGAGTTATAGGGTAATCTCTTAGGAAACCTTTACGAGAGCATCACTCGTCCTCTAGGGAGATCTAGGGGTTTAAATGGCTTGTCTTTAGCTGCTAAAATTGACTGTGATTCTTACGAAAGTGAGTTAGTGTATATTCCCATCTTCTCTAGTTTTCTTGTTTCTTTCTTAGCTTAAATAATGTCTTCATTTTTCCCTTGGGTTGGATTTTGTTTTGCTCGAGGACGAGCAAAAGTTTAGCTTGGGGGAATTTGATCAGTGCCATTAATGGCACCTTTAGGCTACGTTTTCTTTATATTTCTATGCTTATTTTTAGTCGTTTATGTCGTGTTTTTAGGGAATAATTCTTGATTTGCGTGTTTGTGTGTTAGTATAGAGAAATGCGTGCTTTTAATGATTTTCTTATTATTTTATTCATTTCTCGGCTATTTCCCTCGCTTCTCCGTTTGTTTGACTTGTTTTGTAGGTGTGTCGAGCTTCCCAGGATTTAATCATCAAGGAGGGAGCTCAAGTGCATTCAAGGAATTTAACAGATCCAAGTTAGGGAAGCCAAGCACGCAAGTCAAGCCAATCCAAGAAACAAAGGAAAATGAAGGCTTACAAAGTATCAAAAAGGACCTTTGTGCATTGTTTCGGCCATATCTCGAGTTCTACAGATTGGATTGAGGTGATTCAAGTTGGGTTGGAAACTAGACTTGAAGAGCTTTCCAATGATAGGTCTCATGCCTTCATATAATTCCTAGATAGTGAGTTAAAGCCTTCCAAAGTTGGCCCTGCAAATCTGCCGCAACCTATTTCTGCCGATTTTGGGCAGTAAGTCTCCGAGGGCTGGCCACGGGCTCCCCGCGGGCGCGGCTTCCGGGGTTTCCGTTCCCCTCCGCGGGCGCGGGCTTTTGGGTCTTTTACGATTTTAAGCTTCTTTTCTCCTTTTGTTTATACATTGTTTTTGGGGGTTTTGATTATCATTCATTCATGTAATTCTTAGTTTTTAGAATAGTTTCTCTCTTAGGTTGAGAGCTTCTCTCTCTATATTAGGCTAGATTAGGAGTATTTTTAGAGAGAGAAAGTGAAGGATTTCAATGGTGATCTGATTGAGAGATTGAAGATACAAGGGTGACAATTGTGTTCAAGATCTTCTCTATTATCAATGAGTATTCTTAACTCTATCTCACCTTAATGCTTTGTTTAATTTCATGTTTGTTTGGATTGATTTTGATGTTTGATACTTGATTAGTGTAGTTATTCTTGATATATTGTTGATTCTTGATTTCCATAGTTGTTAGTTGATAGATGATGATTCTTGAATAGTGTTTGGCTAGGAATTGGGTGAAACTTGTATGATTGATTAATTGTGATTAATCTGGGAATTGTGTTGATTGATTGTTGAGATTAAAGTGATTAATGAAGGTTTGCATGTGTGTAATTCGATTAGGCCTCGAGAATTATGCTAGATTGCATTGTTATTGCTAATGACACGAACAATTGATTTAGTAATTGCAATTATCGATTGGTTTTGATTGTGATTCTCTTAGTTTGTTATTCATAGTGAACCCTAGCTTAACAATTAGGAGATAGCTCTTTGATTCCAATTGATTGCTCTTATCATTAGTCTTCACAACCTTTGATTGACTTAATCTTTCCAAGTTGTTGCAATTGACATGATTACTTGTTGATCCCCGTTCCTAGTGTTTTATTTTTTTAGTTACTTGTTTTGTTAGTTGTTAGTATTCTCCCTTTACCCTTTGATTTCGACCTAGGTTAGGCGCATAATTGAAAGTGCTTGAACATTACCGTTCCTTTGGGTTTGACCCTTGACTTGCCTCTTTACTCGTATTTAGGTTTCTTAAGTGTTTATAAATTTAGTTTGACCGAGGAAAGATTAGATAACGACCTAGTTTTTCCCCTCGTCACAAATACACACTAACGACAGCACCAAAAACACACCAAAACTAAACCAACACCAACCACCTTAAAAAAACCACCAAATAAACAAAAACAGCACCAAAACCACCTTAAACCTGCCCCAGAATAATTAGAAAACCGACCAGAAAAACTACACCCAAATATACCACCAAGATGCACCCAAACGGACCACCAAACTGACCTAAAATCAGCACCAAAACACGCAAAAAATAGCCCAAAACAAGACCAAAAACAGTAGCAAAACCAAACAAAAGCACACTGTAAAAAACCTGAAACTATTACCTCAAATGGACACCTGAAAACACCCCAAAAAACGCCTAAAACCGCAAGAAAATGGAGGCCCAAAACTGCTGCAAAAACACGAGGACGGACTGCAAAGACGCCTACAAAACGCTCCTAAAAGAACCAGAAAAGACGTCTGGTAACAAATCCCGACATTTGCAAACAAAAGACGCCGGAATGGACGTGATCCCAGCCAAAATCACACCCGGAAACTGCTTGGAAAACAATCTAAATCCCCCTACAGATTGACCAAAAACACCTCAATTTCGTTCCGGAAAACTGCCTAAAACCTTTGCCTGACTTGAACTTACGCCGGAGCTGCCCCTAAGACACCGAAAAATTGACCAGGAAGCCTTGGAAGAAACGTAAAACTACGTAGCCCTAATTTCCCCTTTTTGATAGAAAATTTATTATTATTATTATTATTATTTCTCAAAAACAGACGAAGTCATACATTCTACAAAAATTTAGTGGGAAGGCGAGATACAATCTAGGCCTCCACTCCTCTAGCTATAGCAAATCCTACCTTAGTAAATATATGTGCAGCAGCACGTGCCCAATGTCTTGTGTCGTCGAGAATTTATGAACCCGTTAAGCAATGCAATAGCCTTCTTCTCTAATTCCCCAAGCGAAAAAAAGGAGAAGGGAATGAAACCAATACAATCGTCTGACAACTGGTTTTGTAGTTGACCCACTTCCGATGTCCCGCATCAACTGGATAATAATAATAATAATAATAATAATAATAATTATTATTATTATTATTATTAAATATTAATTATTTGTTATAATTATTAAATACTTCCTCCATTTTGTTTAGTTGACACCGTTTGACTTTTATACTATTCACACAACACGTTTTGACTCGCTTTTGTGGTTTATAGATACGATAAAACATATTCACGTGAGATCTTGTTTGAATCGTTTCAATGTATATATTATTAATATCCACTTTTTATAATTTTACAATGTTGATAATTAAAGATATTAATCGTTAAGAACATGCGTTGGCAAGCGTGATAATAGAAAGATGTCAACTAGAAAAAATAGAGGAAGTATCAACTATTATTATAATAATTCAATATAATTTATTATTTTTAAGCATAGCAGAGCAGAGCAGGGCAGAATAGGGCAGAGCAGGACTCAGCAGAGAAGAGCGGCTCTAAAGAATGGGGCCTAACTGTCATTATAGCTACTTTGAACTCCAATAGCTATTAGCTTACAATTTAAATGAATTTCATTTCCTTAATTAACTTTTTTTATTTCATTTCATTGATTCCATTTTTTTTAGTAAGTTTTTCTAAAAGCAAATTAGCTTGACAAAGCTAATTTACTTAGCCAAGATAACTGCATTTTCTAGCTCTTTTTTTCTCGTACTCATATTTTTTTTTGAAAACATTATTTCTCATACTCTTTAATAAAAAAATAAAATAAAATAACTTAATTTAAACAATGTTACGATGCTGATCCATTAATTAGGCGGATATACATTTTTAGATATATTAGATGTCTAAATGAGTACTTTTTTTCAACTTCTTTTTGAAAGGAATGGTGTCCTTCGAACAAGTGTATTATTCCGATAGAGGGTTCAGAATTATTAGAAAGCTAATTATTCTGTGAGGTCAAGTGATCGGAATGCCTGGGTGGAGGCCGCTTCCGATGAGTAATATTAATATATAATTAATATTACCGCTTAATCTTGACTGAACCCTTCGGGTCACCCCTAAGCAACTAACGAATCGAAGTGACGAATTAATTCGGAAGGAATTAATGAGTCACCCGAGTAATTAATCTTTAGACGTTGGAAATTCAAGCTTAGAGTGTCGAAATCGAGCTTTGAAATTCAAGTCGAAAATGATAAAAAGCTGAGACAAGAAAAACTAATAAATCAATGTAATGACCAAAATACCCCTAGCATCAAAAAGCCGAGTGCTAGGGGCATGGCCTAGCTAGCAGCCCGCACCAAGTGCGAGGCTTGCTAGCAAGACGTGGTTAGCATCCCGCACATGGTGCGAGGCCTGCTAGCAGTAGCAGCCCGTACGCATGGTGCAAGGGCCTGCTGGCCGAGGTGGCAGCAAGCCGTGACAACCCACTTGGTAGGGGTGTTCAATAATACCCGACCCGGTTGACCCGACCCGTTGACCGGCATAATACCCGACAGGTACTTTTGACAATTTCTGACCCGCTACAAAATTAGATTCACGGGTCGGGTAATGGGTCGCCCTCTGATTGTAAGGGGTACCCGTTAAATACCCGTATTCCTTTTTTCCTCTTTTTTTTCTAGATGGAATTCCTTTACTCCTTTAGGATTACTAACACCTCACTCTTATTTGAGTAGCCTCCACACCCCACCTCTCCTCTCTTCTCTATCACTCAAACACTCATCACTCTCAAACCTCACTACACTTCTCAAGCGACCACTTCACCGCATACACGCTAATTTTCTCCTCCCTCTCTCTAGATCTGAGGATATGATGCTAACTCCACCGTAAACCACCACTCGACTCGACCTCAGACCACACCGGAACCCACCCATGCACTGCTGCTCCGCGTGACCACATACCTCACAGGAGGCCACCTTTGTCGCTGTTGCTCTGTGAGACCACACACCGTACTCATCTGCTGCTCTAGCTTGACACATCTTACCCATCAGATTTTTCATAATAAGTTGCAAATTTGTTTGTTATTTTAGTTGTTTGCATTTGTAATTATAAGTAGAAATATAAATACTAAAAGTTTGCTCAGATGTAGGGGCTCCATTAAATTGCCTAAATGGATTTCTCTGTTGTTAGTGTCTACGAATTTTGACTGGTTTTTTGGAATTTTGTTGTTATATCAGCATGTTTCTAAGTTAATTAATATTATGACAGATTTATAATGATAATTTTTTTTGAAAGAGCAGATTTGTATTTATTATAGATTTAATTTGAGTTAGCATTGGGTAGATTTTTTTAAAAAAAATTATAATAACAGGGTACCCTATGACCCGACCCGCTAAAACAGGTATCCGTTAGCAAGGTACTCGGTTTATCGGGTCGGGTAATGGGCCGAGTGATTTACTACCTGGAATCTCGGGTACCCGTTCTTCCGAGTACCTGAAAACCCAATTACCCGGTTATGAGCACCACTACCACTTGGGGTGCCTTGGTGCCCAAGTGGGGCTGCCACGTGGCGCGGTCTCATTGGGTAACTGGGGTGTAATGTTGGCTGGTTTTTAGAGAGAGAGTGGGGAGCAAGATTTGTCCCCCCTTCTCCAAATGGTCCTCACCTAACCTCTCATGTGAGCTTGACACTTGTTGATTTATTAGTAGATTGATTATTTATTTTATTTTAGATTTAAAATAAAATGGAAAAATCAAATCTCCCACATGGAAAGATGATGGGAATTTTGGTGAACTTTTGCCTATAAATACCAACCTTGGGAGTTGAGATTCTTCACTTGAGTAAATGTTGAAAAAGGCATCATAGTGTGAAAACCTTTGAACACAATTACTCGGGTTTAGGTCAGGCAATGCTAACTCCAAGGCAATAGACCGAGTTCGGTGCTCGCGTTGCGGGTGGACTTCGTAAGAGGTCCCTGTAGTGTGAGTGGGGCTAAGGGGCTTTTGAAGTAAGAGCTCAATTAAGTGATCGAAGCACGCTACAAAGGTAATAATATTTTACTTAGTCTTGTGTTTATTTTAATTATGCTTTATGGTTATAATTATTATGAGTTGGGTTTTGGGCCGGGTTTCTTTCCGCAGTGGGTCGGACTCACCGAAACCCAACAGTGGTATCGGAGCCTTGCTCAATTATTTTTATAATCATATTTTTCAAGGTATTTTTATGCCTTAATTTTTCTGGCTTTAAGTTGTTAATTAGATTAGTAGCTCGGTTTTATTAATTTTAAACCCGTATTAGAGCTGATTTTAGCCCGAAACCCAGATTTTCGCCCAAAAATAGTGAATTTTAGGTGGAAAAGGTGTTCTGGAAATATTTTTTTTTTTTGTTTTTTTTTTAATCTTTTAAGGAATGTGTTTTTAGCCAAAAAACAACCAGAAATGCAACTTTCGAGGGATTTTTCGTTTTGACGAAAATTTTTAACTCTTTCTAACCTTGTAAATTCATTGCATATTTATGGTGGTTATGTATTTGGTTCATTACTTAATTTATATGCAATTTCAAACCTCTTTAAGCATTGTTACTTAGTAGTAATTGGCGCTTGAAAGTTTGGTTTTATTTTTCACATAATTGCAAATTAATTGCATTAAGTATGAAAAGTTTGTTCTTTGTTGCTTCCAAGTACTAAAGATTCAATCTTTAATTGTTTTAAGTGATTGAAACTTTGAGTTACTAAATTCCATGAATTTTTGGTTGAACTTTTGATTTAATCATGTATTAAGTTGATTGGAATCATAAAGTTTGAATCTTGTGATAGAAATTTCATTTATCTTCATATTGGAAGATATAATTTTTCAAGGATCTACAAGTGTTAAAGTTGGAATTTTTATGTTGAACTTTGTGTTCATATTTCCAACTCCCTTTTATTTTGTCAAAATCTCATGATTAATTTAAATTAATTAAATTAATAGTGAGTTATTGCCCTTATTATTTTATTGCACCAAGTTAAACCAATTTTATTAAAGAATGGTTCTTGGAAATAATTTTGGTTGTATGCACTTTTATGAATTTTAATTTAAGTTGGACTTGTTTTAATTTTTCATTTTTAGCTCAATTTTATTAATTCAAAAATTAATTTGGAAATAATTAATATTCACGCAAAAATGGGGTTAAAAACCCATGGTTTTACACGCAATAATTAATTTTTAGCTGGGTTGCGTAGCAGCCCGCATGTGGTTTCCCAGGGCAGCCCTCGGCATTGGTGCAGCTATGTGTGGCTGCTGCCACAGCCAGCAAGCACGACTGCCAAGCAGTGGCAGAAGTAGCAACATGGTGCGGCAGCAAGCCGACCATGTGTGGGCTGCTTTGCGTTGGCTCTGTTGCCCGTGGTTGCTTGCGTGTGGTTGAGCCTTGTGGTTCGGGGCATACCACGTATGTGTACGTACGTTGGTGCTTATTAGGGGTTAGTAAGCGTAGGAATTGCTTGCGAAGTAATGCGGTGCAATGAGTTCGTACAACATGGCCATCAAGGGCCGCGACTTGGTGCGTGAAAGTTCGCTGATGTGGACGGTGTAACGCTTTGCGACTTTGGACCACTCCCACGTTCATTGAGCATCAATCGGTTGTGCGAGCAGTGAGCACTCCATGTCTTGGTGCTTGGCATTTTGACATTTTGGACTATGTAGTTTTGCTTAATTTTGTCATTTTAATTGTTTTATTAATTTAATTTGGTTTTAATTATTTTAATAAATGGTTGAAGGCTAGGCCTCGGTTTTTGAGCAGCATTTGCAAAATTTAATTTTGGCAAATAATTGGGTTTACCGGCTTAATTAATTGGATTAATTAAGATGGATGCGGAATTTAGTGGGAATTTCAATAATTAATTGCATTAAATTACATAATCAATTAAACAACTTTGACTAGTTTTAATTAGGCATGTTAATGGGATGAACGACCTAAATTAGTTACTAGTTTACGCGCGTTTTATGCATTGTTACTTGTTTTATCGTTGTAAAATGTATGGGCCATTCAAAAATAGTGAATGGGTGAATGGAATGTATATTCTCTCACAGGTCTTATTAAATGGCAACTTTAGGATAGAAGATACAGATTGCGATCCGTGAAGTATTTTTGTAAATCTAAATACGGCCTGCGAACCGTTGAGTATTTTTGTACCTTAATATTTAGATTAGTCCTAATCATAGATACTAGTATTTACATAATTATGGTCATGTCTTGTAGACGGAGGTTCTTAGAAGATGAAGCCATGAAGTTGCAAAAGCCGTCCCTCTGAAGCTAAGACTTGAAGATTCAAAGGGTCATGCTAGGTGTCAGATGCATCTTTATTTATGTTTTCAATATATATTTATGAGTATTTATATATGAATTTTATGTTATATGCATGTTTAGGAATTCGAATGTTGTGATGTTTAATTAAGTTCACTTAAATCAACCAACATAGAAACCCTAGGTCCCTAAAATACTGAGTGAAATTGCCATTCCAAAACCACACTTATCGACCTATTGAGAGTATTGATGGGCTACACAAAAGCGAGGCATCACTATTACTCCATAGGATACCTAAGGCATACCGGGTATGCAAGTTTGTTTTGGTTATACTCAACGATATGAGTGATGAAGTCCTAACATGTCGTGGCAAAGTGGATAAGTTGTTGAGAGAGCATTAGATGCAACGATTTATCCAACCAAGAGTGGCTTGGAGCCATTAGAAAATAGTTGCTTACCTTAGGAGATTGAGTATTAAGACAAGCCAAAGCATACTTAACCACTATTTGTTTCTTTGGATCTTGGAATCAACTTATTCTCACTAAATGGGGACAAATTTATTGCGTGGATAAGACGCTTAATAAGATTGAAAATTTGCATGAATGCCTTTTAATTTTCAAACTTATTATGTTATTTACTTGATAAATGGTTATAGTTTGCACTTATATTTGTAGAATTCCAAATCAAACTATATTGTTTTCCATGATTGGTAAAGGAAATCTTTGAGAATGGTTCTCAAAGAAAGGAAAGGCAATTCTAAAAATACAATTCTCATAAATGACTTTTATAAGTCTGTAAGGACGGTTTGACATCATGTATTCAAAATAATAGGTAGTTTTGATAAACATGAAGTATTGAGTTGGAAACTCAGAATTGTCAATGCTCAACAACCAACATATCTTTTCGCTTTATACGCTAGTGAGTACAACTCATTGATGTATTAATTCTAGTACGAATTAAAGGAAAAGATGGAACTTTGTTATACGGCGCATTAGATACTTAATTATTCCTAACAAAGTATAAAAGTCAAAGACTCTTAAAGAAATGATTCTGAAAGATTATGAGACAAAGTATGATAAGAATTACAGGAATCGAGGAACAAAGAAAAGGAATAAGATTCCATTTATGCTAAAGAGTTCATGTTATTGTAATTAACTTAACAAGTTATTATCTTCACAAGTATCAGATACTGCTGGAGTGTTCCACTTTGAAAGTGACCTCAAACTATTGAAGATCAGCTAAGTTATTGACTTACAAGCTTAGAATGAAGCAAGTGGTGCTATATCAATTGATTGTTATAGACAATATTATTCAATATAATTAACAGTTTAATTAACAAACGATAGATGTGGGTTGAATTGATAGACGATATTATTGATTATAGATGATTATAGACAATATTATTCAATTCATTATAATTGATTAACAATTTATCAATTATATCGTCTATCAATTTAACTGTTCATAAATTCATAAAAAAAAATAACATGACCTTTCAGCGGTCTTCCAAAAATAAAACGACCTTTAGATTATCTCAAAATAACACGACCTTTGACACATATCTTCCAAAAATAAAACGAAAAACCGGTAAGTTGTTTTACAGGTTACATTTGACACGTGTCTTATTGTAATTTGTTAAGATTTTTCATATTTAACATTATATTAATAAAAACGATCTTATATAATACAAAAAATAATAAAAAAAAAAACTGAAATTTTGAAGAAAAAAAAAATCAAACACCACCATCTTCCTATGAACCTCCACTACCTCGACAACCACCACGAACTCCCCCAGAAACCACCCCAATTCAGCCAGTCACACCAGGAACAACCCCTCTTCCCAGCACCACCATCGAAACCGCCTTCCCTCTCACCCTCATACTTGAAACAAACCCACGAATCCCCACCCATCACCTTTGAAACAAACCCACAAAACCACTAACAAAATTGTAAATTAGGGAAATGTCAAATCAGAAAACACCGCCCTACCTCCCTATATCATCGTGAAACCACCAATCCGCCCTTGAAACCCTAACATATGGGAAAATAAATAGCTTGCTTTTAGGTTATGGGGGTGCTAGCATCTTAAAATGTGGTAGGGAAGGGGAATGGAAATGGAGATGGGGTAGGACGTAGGGTCGAAATAGGGGACAAGCTGGGAAGAGGAAGACGGAAAAAGGGGACGGGAATGAAAGGACACTGAAAGAGGGTCAGGGGAAGCATGACGTCGGCGAGGAGGGGTGGGACGACGCCAACGGGGATAAGGGTAATGGAGGAGGAAGGGTGGTTGGGCCGATGGAGCTGGGTGGTGGTTTTTTTCTTCTTTTGATTAAGGTTTTTATTTTTTTTATTTTTATGTTTTAAGGTTTTTTAAAAAAAAAATTGTAAAAATAAAAATTGACCAATGACATTTTGACACATGTCGCTGAAAACCTATTAAACAGGTTACCAACCGGTCACGTTTCATTTACGGAAGATATGTGTCAAAGGTCATGTTATTTTGAGATAATCTAAAGGTCGTTTTATTTTTGGAAGATCGTTGAAAGGTCGTGTTATTTTTGACAAATTTTCCTATGTTTTATTTTTATGATGAACGCCAGCGTATTAACAGTGTGAACGATCAAATTGGAGTGAATAAATAATATGAATAATAAATTCCCGAGAAATCATCACCCGCAGGAGAAGTCAGCAACTGTCTAAGTCAGCCTCTACCTCGAGCTTTCCAGACAGCTTCAAGAATACATCAGCAGGGAATATTCAATCCTTGCATGAGATCCATACAGGAGGTACTACCGTCCACTCTGGCCCTCAAATGATTGGGAATGCACCGTATGTACGTCCTGTGGTCTACGACCCATATTCTCCTCACTTCGTGCAGCCGACCCTCTTTGAGGGTCAGGCGGATTTTAACGTCCAACCTTTGGCCTGGAAGCTCCGACTGCTCAAACTTGGTGAGCAAACTTCTGTGTTCACTAAGGAGATAACCGAAGCCGCACAGCCGGCCAAGGTTAAAAATGTATTGGTAGGTGCTTATGATGGTACCACCAACCTAGAGGACCACCTCATGGCCTATTCTAACCTCATGGACATGCAGGGGTTGAAGGTTGCTATGTGGTACCGATGCTTCCCGGCTACATTGAAGGGCATTGCCCAACAATGGTTTGACAACTTGCTAGCCGGGTGCATTGACAACTTTAGGAAGCTTGCCTTCCTGTTTGCCTCCAACTTCTCTATGAACATCCCCACTTAGAAAACCAGTCTTGATCTAAGCACCATTTGGCAGGGAGACAAAGAGGGGATTTGCTCCTACATCAGGCGGTTCAACATGGTAAGAATCTAAATCCAAGGGCTGTCTGACGAGGTAGCATATACAAACTTCTTCAAGGGTCTGATTGACGGGTCGACCTTTAAGTTTGACCTTGTCCGAAAGAGGGTTTTTACCCTTCAAGAGGCGTTGATAGAGGCGGAGAGCTTTATTCCATCTACCGACCTCTGCTCATCTACCCATTAGTCGGACTCCAAGAGGTCCGACAAGAAAAAAGAGAGTCGGTCTGCTCAGCCGGCTCAAAAAGCTAAAGAGAGCAAAAAGAGAAAAGAAGTTTGGGCGGTTGAGGATCTTGATCACCCGTCCAAGAAGAAAAAGAAAGAATTCAAACCGTACATCTTGCGGTACAAATTCAATAAAGACTGCTACACCATCTTTATAGAGGTGAAGGATCGACTGACCATTAAGAAGCTGAATCCTATGAAGAGTTTCGTTCACTCGTTGAACAAGAATAAATTCTGCCACTTCCATCAGGAGGTGGGCCATGACACCAACGGCTACTATAGTCTCAAGCGGACGTTGGATCGTCTGGCAGACAAGGGCTTGCTGAAGTCCTATGTCTTGAAGTCCAAAGTGACTTCTAAGACGAATCCAGGGCAGTCGCCAAAAACTGTCCAACCTACTTGTAGCTCGAATACCGGAGAGGATCCAGTCTACACCATAGCAGGCGGATTCACAAGTGGTGGCCCGACCATCCGGGGCACCAATGATCATCTGAAAAGGATGATCCATTTGGTTGATGATGGACAAGCATCCTCCATTGGAACATTCCCAGACATCCTCATCACTGTAAAGGATCGGGGCAAATTTCGCCGACCGCATGACGACCAAGTCGTCATTGAATGCAAGGTCGCCAACTAGCTGGTTGGTCGGATCCTCATAGACACGGGTAGATCATCTGATCTTATCAACTACAAGTGTATGTCCCGACTTAATTACAAGCGGGATGGCCTGCGCGACGTCTCCCATCCATTAGTTAGCTTTAGGGGAGGGGTCGTGCACCTAGTCGGACAAATTGACATACCCATCTGGCTGGGGGAGAAGGGACAAGGGCGACACATGGTCTTTCGTTTCCTGGTGGTTAAAGAGCTAACCGCCTACAACATCATTCATGGCCGACCAACTCTGAATGAGAGCAAGGCCATCATCATCCCAACCCTCATGCTTAATCCGTGTCATTTATGGAACCTTTAGGCTATGTTTTCTTTATATTTCTATGCTCGTTTTTAGTCGTTTATGTCGTGTTTTAAGGGAATAATACTTGATTTGCGTGTTTGTGTGTTAGTTTAGAGAAATGCGTGCTTTTAATGGTTTTCTTCTTATTTTATTCATTTCTCGGCTATGTCCCTCGCTTCTCCGTTTGTTTGACTTATTTTGTAGGTGTGTCAAGCTTCCTGGGATTTAATCATCAAGGATGGAGCTCAAGTGCATTAAAGGAATTTAACGGAGCCAAGTTAGGGAAGCCAAGCACGCAAGTCAAGCAAATCCAAGAAACAAAGGAAAATGAAGGCTTGAAAAGTATCAAAAAGGACCTTTGTGCATTGTTTCGGCCATATCTCAAGTTCTACAGATCTGATTGAGGTAATTCAAGTTGGGTTGGAAACTAGACTTGAAGTAATTTCCAATGATAGGTTGCACGACTTCATAAGATTCCTAGATTGGGAGTTACAGCCTTCCAAAGTCGGCCCTAAATATCTGCCGCAACCTATTTCAGTCGATTTTAGGCAGTAAGTCCCCAAGGGCTGGCCGCGGGATCCCCGCGGGCGCGGCTTCAAGGGTGTCTGCTCCCATCCGCGGGCCCGACCGATTTCTCTGAGGGCCCGGGCTTCCGGGTCTTTTACGATTTTAAGCTTCTTTCTCCTATTGTTTATAGATAGTTTTTGAGGGTTTTCATTATCAATCATTCATGTAATTCTTAGTTTTTAGAATAGTTTCTCTCTTAGGTTGAGAGCTTCTCTCTCTAGATTAGGAGTAGTTTTAGAGAGAGAAAGTGAAGGATTTCAATGGTGATTGAGAGATTGAAAATACAAGGGTGACAGTTGTGTTTAAGATCTTCTCTATTATTAATGAGCATTCTTAACTTTATCTCACCTTAATTCTTTGTTTAATTTCATGTTTGTTTGGATTGATTTTGATGTTTGATGCTTAATTAGTGTAGTTATTCTTGATATATTGTTGATTCTTGATTTCCATAATTATTAGTTGATAGATGATGATTCTTGAATAGTTGTTTGGCTAGGAATTGGGTGAAACTTATATGATTGATTAATTGTGATTAATTTGGGAATTGTGTTGATTGATTGTTGAGATTAAAGTGATTAATGAAGGTTTGCATGTGTGTAATTCAATTAGGCCTCGAGAATTATGCTAGATTGCATTGTAATTGCTAATGACACGAACAATTGATTTAGTAATTGCAATTATCGATTGGTTTTGATTGTGATTCTCTTAGTTTGTTATTCATAGTGAACCCTAGCTTAACAATTAGGAGATAGCTCTTTGATTCCAATTGATTGCTCTTATCATTAGGTTTCACAACCTTTGATTGACTTGATCTTTCCAAGTTGTTGCAATTGACATGATTACTTGTTGATCCTCGTTCCTAGTGTTTTATTTCTTTGGTTACTTGTTTTGTTAGTTGTTAGTATTATCCCTTTACCCTTTGATTTCGATCTAGCTTAGGTGCATAATTGAAAGTGCTTGAACATTACCGTTCCTTTGGGTTCGACCCTTCACTTGCCTCTATACTTGTATTTTGGTTTGTTAAGTGTTTATAAATTTAGTTTGACCGAGGGAAGATTAGATAACGACCTAGTTTTCCCCTCGTCAAATTGGCGCCGTTGCCAGGGAACGGTGTCTATGTTTGAGTGTTTTTGATTGCTTGAGTCTAGGTCTTTGTTTATACCTTTCTTTTATTTGATTTTTGTTTGTTTTGTATAAAAATGGCAAGTCTCTCATTTCCTCAATATGATAATGAGCCTTTTTGTGAATATTTCAATAAACTTAGGGATTTTTGGACTATAACTAGGGATGAAGTTGAATGCATGCATAACGGTGAATTTAGAGCATTGTCAATTGATGATGCTTTGGATTTTTATGTTTGGTTTGCTTGGGATGTTTATAATAGAGGTAGTCATGATTCTAATGTTGTTGTGCAATGTCTTGCTTCTTCTAATGTTAGCATGATTTCCCATGATTTGTCACATGATCCCATAGTTGAACCTAGAACAAATGTTTTCAATTCTATTTCCTCTTTTGCTCATGATGATGAAGTACATGCTCAAGTTGATGCTAATGGTATGTTTCAATTTTCTTCATTATTTACCATGCCTTCTTGTGATGTAGTTCTTTCCCTTAATAACGAATCTCATATGCTTGATTGTGCCCCCTCTCCCCTATTTAATGAAAATGCTCATGTTTATAATATTCATGATCCTACCTTTGGTTGTGGCTCTTCTTTTACTCTTGATCCTCAAACCTCTTCACCTTTTCATTCTCCAAATTTTTGTGATGAGTCTCTAATCCCCTATAGTCAATTTCATGAATCTTTGAGGGAGTTGGAGATGAATCCTAACCTAAGGCCCTTGGAAATGATTAGAGAGCGCGAGGATATTTGTAATAAAAAATTGAAAATAAAAGAAGAGTTAGAAAGCCAATTGTCAACCTTGATGCATGTTTGTGATAAATCCCAATTTAATGTGCGTGTTGAGGATGATGATGATGATTTTGAGCAATCAAGAGAGTTTTAGGATTCCATTGGTGAGCATTTGAGCGATGGTGAAGGAGTTGATAATGAAGAGAGTGTTGATATTGAAATGTCTAACCCTCTTTCCCATCTTGATGAGTCTCATGTGCATGTTTGTGACTCTTCTATCCATGAGTATTTGGATTCATTTGAGGTTATGTCCAATATGTTCTTTGAGTGTTAAATGAATACCCATGCCTTTTGAGTAAGTCCATAGAGAATGCTTCATGGGAGAGTGATAAGTTTGAAATGAATTTGCATCCATTCATGCATGGCTTTGAGACTTTAGGGTTTAAGGAAGTTGAGGGAGTTGTTGTTCATGGTTGTAGTGAAGGGGATTATGTAGTTCCTCTTGGAAGTTGGATGTTTGAGGGAGATGATGATCTTGAGTGTTCTTCTTTTGAGGATTCTATGATTGACTTTCATGCTCTTATTGGTGATTGAGGCATGGCGGTGAAGAAGAGTTCATTTGTGAGACCATAGCCCCTATTCCCTCCTCTCATGTCCCTTTTTCAAGCAATTTCAACCATATTCCCTACACTCCTATATCCCTCTCTTCCTTTGTCAATGAGCCTATTGGGGACCCCCTTGTCTATGATAATTTGTATGTGGATCATTTGTCCCAAATTGAGGAAAAGGGTGATGTTTTCACCCAAAAATATTGTGAGGAGAGTTTGCCTTCTTCTTCCTTTTCTTTTTCCTTTTCTTATTTTGTTGAGTTTTCTTTTGATTCTTCTTCCTTCTCTTGGCATCTCTCTCCTCATAGGTGTGCACTAAGCTTGTTGCATGCCTTTATTTTGTCATGTGCATACTTAATTTCCTATGAAATGTGTAGTAGTGCATTTGACAAGCTCTTGCGCGCGTTGAATTATTATTTTCTAGAGCGGTCAAGCTTGGACCTTAAGCAAGCCTTTCTCGGGAAGTTACCCGTGTTTAATTGCTTTCATTTTCTTTTCTTTTTAGAATAGATTTTCTCTCATGGAAATTTTTGTGTTCCTTTTTCTAGGTACATGACTTTATATACTTTGGTGCGTCTATTTGGATCAAGAATCAAGGAAGATTGGCACCACATTTGCTAGCATATAGAAGGCAAGATTCAATATTAGAGGTTGTTAGCTTTGAAAGGTTAAAATTGGGTCATTTGCGGGTATTTACACCCACCTAATATCCGGTAATATCCTTTCTTGCTCTTTCTCTAGTGGATGATGACTTGTTGGACATATGTTGGTTTGTTGGATTGATCTCCTTGTTTCCCCCTCCCATGGTTTCTATGCCTTATTATTGAGCATGTTGTCTCATTCAAGCTTGGGGGAGGGTATTCTATCATGTTTGGTGGGATGTTGATTCATATATGTCATGCACCTTTGTATATGCTTTCCATGTTCTCATATTTTGAAAAACTCAAAAAAGATTTTTGTTTCTATCAAGGCAAATTTGCAATGTGTTTTGTTTTGTTCTTGCTTTGGACATAATAACATTTTGACTTGTAAACTTGAATGCTTTTCTTCCTAAATGGTAGTGGTGTGCACGGTTTGAGATTACGTTTGGTTGATTCTAGGATAAAGCATGCTAAGGTAGTTATTTAGAACTAGGGGGATCATGAAGCCGGATTCTACTTGTTTGTGGCATGATTGGTAGTTGCTCCCTATGGTCGATTTGACACCCATAGTGAGTTTTTAGCTACATCCGTGTGAGGTATTATTTTTCAAGCCTTCAACATTTACTTGCATGAGCGGCATGGATCCTTGACTATTGCAGACCTAATCTAGAATCTTGACTTATGGTTCCCAAGACCGAGACCGAACCACCTAGAGAGGACAAAGGCATCTTTTCGGGGTGGTAATTTTTCTTTTCTAGGATAGTTTTCATTTTCTTCGGTTTTTGGGTTTATATTTGCCTACTTGCTAACCCTTTGAGCCTTTTTTTTCCTTCTTTTCAAGCCACATCTCTAGATCTTGAGCCTTTTGTTTCATTTTCGTTTCCATTCTTGGTTTTTGTGAAGCAATTGTTCATTATTATTGGAGTTTGTGGCAGAGGAGTTTGGATATTTGGTTCTCTTGAAAGCAAGTTTGTGTTGTGTATATTTTGTGAATAATGGCAAGTGAATAAATGAAAAAGCCGCCCAAAGTAAAAAAAGACAAGGACAAAGCAAGTGCAAAGTTTAAAAAGCCGTCCATAGTTAAAAGAGGCGAGGACAAAGCACTAATAAAGAAAAATGAAAAAAAAAGTGAAAAATGCAAAAATATTTTTATGTGAGTATTCTTCCTTTTTGAGCATTGAGGACAATGCTCCATTTAAGCTTGGGGGGAAGCGTACTCACGCTTTTTGTGTATATGTTTGTGATCTTAGCTTTGAATAAGCTTGGGGGTGTTGGTATTTTTGTTTGGTGATTACTTGGTTATGGTGTAAAGAAATGCGCAATCTTTGCTTCACAATTTAGGTTAACTACCAAATTTTAAATTTGGCTTACCTTAACCCTTTTTGCCTTAAGTTACAACCTTTGGGAAGACCTTTTGACCTAGGGGTTGAGTCATTCATCAGTGGAGGGAATCATGGGTTATAGCCTAAGGAAAGGGGATGCGAAGTCAAGATGTCGAGTAAGCCAAAAATTTGATCTTTTTCCGGTTCCTTCGTGGAATCTATGAGACGCTCACTAAGGGGATATATGAGATTAGTAGGGGTAACACGGTAAGACCGTTTGGGATGAAAGTGGAGTGTGATAACTAGTTCCTATGCTTAGCATATTTATGTTTCAATCAACCTTAGGTATCTTGGAGCGTACACTCCCTTACTTATTTAGAAAGATTTCCATTCATTTGTGCTTTTACATTTTAAAAAGTCCTTTCATGAACATGTGTTTGCTCTTCTTTTCTTTTGATTTCCTTCTTTATGCTTTGCCTTGTTTTTATTATTATGAGAGTTATGGGTTAATCTCTTAGGAAACCTTTACGAGAGCATCACTTGTCCTCTAGGGCAATCTAGGGGTTTAAATGACTTGTCTTTAGTTGCTAAAATTGACCGTGATTCCTACGAAAGTGAGTTACTGTATATTCTCATCCTCTATCTTTCTTGTTTCTTTATTTGCTTGAATAAATTCATCATTTTTCCCTTGGGTTGGATTTTAATTTGCTCGAGGACGAGCAAAAGTTTAGCTTGGGGGAATTTGATCCGTGCCATTTATGGCACCTTTAGGCTATGTTTTCTTTATATTTCTATGGTCTTTTTTAGTCGTTTATGTCGTGATTTTAGGGAATAATTCTTGATTTGCATGTTTGTGTGTTAGTTTAGAGAAATGCGTGCTTTTAATGGTTTTCTTATTATTTTATTCATTTCTCGGCTATTTCCCTCGCTTCTCCGTTTGTTTGACTTGTTTTGTAGGTGTGTCGAGCTTCCCGGGATTAAATCATCAAGGAGGGAGCTCAAGTGCATTCAAGGAATTTAACGGAGCCAAGTTAGGGAAGCCAAGCACGCAAGTGAAGCCAATTCAAGAAACAAAGGAAAATGAAGGCTTGCAAAGTATCAAAAAGGACCTTTGTGCATTGTTTCGGCCATATCGCAAGTTCTACAGATCGGATTGAGATGATTCAAGTTGGGTTAAAAAGTAGACTTGAAGAGCTTTCTAATTATAGGTTGCACGCCTTTATATAATTCCTAGATTGGGAGTTACAGCCTTCCAAAGTTGGTCCTGCAAATCTGCCGCAACCTATTTCTGCCGATTTTGGGCAGTAAGTCCCCGAGGGCTGACCGCGGGCGCTAGCCTTGGCCCCGCGGGCGCGGGATTTGGCCGTGATCGCGGCTTCCGGGGTGTCCGCTCCCCTCCGCGGGCGCGACCGATTTCTCCGAGGGCGCGAGCTTCCAGGTCTTTTATGATTTTAAGCTTCTTTTCTCCTTTTGTTTATAGATAGTTTTTGGGGGTTTTCATTATCATTCATTCATGTAATTCTTAGTTTTTAGAATAGTTTCTCTCTTAGGTTGAGAGCTTCTCTCTCTATATTAGGCTAGATTAGGAGTATTTTTAGAGAGAGAAAGTGAAGGATTTCAATGGTGATCTGATTGAGAGATTGAAGATACAAGGGTGACAATTGTGTTCAAGATCTTCTCTATAATCAATGAGCATTCTTAACTCTATCTCACCTTAATGCTTTGTTTAATTTCATATTTGTTTGGATTGATTTTGATGTTTGATGCTTAATTAGTGTAGTTATTCCTGATATATTTTTGATTCTTGATTTCCGTAGTTGTTAGTTGATAGATGATGATTCTTGAATAGTTGTTAGGCTAGGAATTGGGTGAAACTTGTATGATTGATTAATTGTGATTAATTTGGGAATTGTGTTGATTTATTGTTAAGATTAAAGTGATTAATGAGGGTTTGCATGTGTGTAATTCGATTAGGCCTCGAGAATTATGCTAGATTGCATTGTTATTGCTAATGACACGAACAATTGATTTTGTAATTGCAATTATCGATTGGTTTTGATTGTGATTCTCTTAGTTTGTTATTCATAGTGAACCCTAGCTTAACAATTAGGAGATAGCTCTTTGATTCCAATTGATTGCTCTTATCATTAGGTTTCACAACCTTTGATTGACTTGATCTTTCCAAGTTGTTGCAATTGACATGATTACTTGTTGATCCCCGTTTGTAGTGTTTTATTTCTTTGGTTACTTGTTTTGTTAGTTGTTAGTATTCTCCCTTTACTCTTTGATTTCGACCTAGATTAGGCGCATAATTTAAAGTGCTTGAACATTACCGTTCCTTTGGGTTCGACCCTTGTCTTGCCTCTATACTCGTATTTAGGTTTGTTAAGTGTTTATAAATTTAGTTTGACTAAGGGAAGATTAGATAACGACCTAGTTTTCCCCTCGTCAATGCTTCTTAAGTATGAAAGAGATGATATATGGCACTGTTAGCTCCCTCAATGGGGATCAGACGACGGCAAGGGAGTGCTATCTCTTAGACGTCAAGCCGATTGTTGCTGCAGCCGGTCAGCTAAAGGAGCCAATAGACCTTGACGATGTCAAGGACCCTGATTCACCCCCTCCTGCAGCAGCAAAGAAAAGAAAAACTGAAAAAGCTAGTGGAGGTGAAGAAGGAGAAGAAATAGCAATCACTAACCGGGGAACGGTCAGATGATCTTCGTCCCCATCTAGCTGGAGAGCACGTTGATATTCCACTGGACGACAGCTGTCCAGAGCGAATTGTTAAGGTGGGGACGGCTGCTTTTGAAAGGTTGGGTGCAGACTTGCACCACCTACTGAAAGAATTCAAAGACATCGTTTCCTTTGAAGTGGAAGAGATGCCAGACATAAGCCCAGATCTCGCTGTCCACAAGCTCGCCGTGGATCCAAAAAAGAAGCCTATTCGGTAAAAGAAAATAAATCACGGTGAGGAAAGAAGTCAGGTGGCAGCTGCCGAAGTTAAAAAGTTGCTGGACACTGGGTTCATTCGGCCATGTAACTTCCCTGATTGAGTGGCGAATGTTGTGCTTGTAAAGAAGCCGAATGGAACCTGGCGTATATGTGTTGATTACACCGATCTCAACAAGGCATGTCCAAAGGGATAGCTATCCGCTCCCAAAGATCGACATCCTTGTCGATTCTACAGCCAGCCATGCCTTGATGAGTTTTTTGGATGCTTATTCTGGCTTCCATCAGATACCCTTGTGGAAAAAAGATCAAGAAAAGACGGCCTTCGTCATAGATCAAGGGTTATTCTGCTATACTGTGATGTCGTTTGGGTTGAAAAATGCGCCTGCTACTTTCTAGCGAATGATTAATACGGTCTTCATTAATCAAATTGGAAGAAACGTAGAGATGTACATTGATGATATGATAGTGTAGGGAATATTTCAAGCGTTAACCCCTAGCTTGAACCCCACTATGATCATACACTAAAGTACGGTGGCGTCCAAAAGGGAAGAAGATAGAGAAAAAGAGTCGCCAACAAGTTTTAGGAACTTGTAAACAGTTCACGGGGTGAAGGTTACACCCCTAAACGATCCAACAGATCGTCAACTCCAATAAGGTCTTGAACCAAATAGGGTTCGGGGATGAAGGTACAAATCCAACCTAAAAGAGATTGAACCTGCCCTAATATTAGGCCTCTACTTTGTTCAGATCGTATTCATGTGCGCTTTTTAATTAACATACAATCAATAGGATTAACCCTAAACCTGTTTATCTATGTTGGTTGAATTTAATGCACAAATAAACTATTATTGGCGATCACTTGAAATTATAATCAAATTAACCCTAACAAGATTATTAATTATCTTATTAAGCGTGATTACAAGTACCAAATTCCCTTTAAACATGAATAAAAGGCGTGATCAAGCAATAAATAAATATATAAATAAAGAATCAAGCAACATAATAAATCATAATATTAATCATAATAATTATGATAATAATAATCATAAAAATAATCACCATAATAACAATCATATTAATCATAATAAGAATCATAAGTCATGATAATTATAGCAATAATAAAATTATAATCACAATAAAAAAAATAATCATAAATCATATTAAAGTATAATAAAAATAGCAAGATCCTAGGCATGATACTAACAAGATTAATAACAAACCCTAGCATGTCACTAAGCAACAAAAATCAAATCTTTAGCCCTAACATGATACTAACATGAATAAATATTAGGAAGAACATAAAAGGCATCATAACAATCATATTTAGTATTAAAATTACCCTAGACATGATACTAGGAATATCATAATAACAATTTAAACATGATTTCTGCATCATACATCAATAAAAACCATTAAAGTAATTACTTTGATGCCTCGTACCTCTTTCAAATAACAAAATACACACGTTAGTAACTTCAAGGAAAATAATAATCAAACAATTAAATTAAACAATTGAAAGAGAGATTTGGGACCAAACCCTCAGAAATTAAACCTTTCACGTCTAGGGCGAAGACAACTTCGAATATGGCTAGGTGTTTCTATATCTTGTGAATGCGGAATTTTGTATTTAAAAGCAAGTTTAGAAACGAGAGAGAGAGAGAGAGAGATGGATTAGAGAATGCGAGAATTGATGATTGCGAATGAAAACTGGTTGTAGGTGGATGAAAACGGAGTTTTTATGTCGTTATTTATAGAGAAATCAACCAAAAAGATAAAATTAACAAAACAGAGCATTGGCGCACGTGAAACAGAGCTGGCACCAACGCTGGCTAATTGGCGTCAGGCGCCAACACTAGCACCAGGCGCCAACACTAGCACCAGGCGCTAATGCCAGCGCCAGGCGCCAGGCGCAAGGCGCCAATGCCTGGCGTCAGGCGCTAGTCTGTTTTTGACGCGTTTTCTCAAATCAGATAAATTTTGCCGTACAGGAGGATAAAATCGTATCTTTTCCTCGAAAATGCTTTTTGATTTTAATTAAAACTCTGAAAAGTCAACAAAAGTCAATTTATCAATGCTAATTGAATTAGGAATGAAAAGAACCTTCTAAAAGAATCTAGAAGACTAAAACCATTCCTAATTGCATTAGGAATGATAAATCATATTAGGCCCTCCCCTAGATCATTGGGCCGCATATAAGGCTCAAACCGGGCCCAGTTTAGTAAATTGGCCATAACTTCCTCAATATTCATCGGAATTGGGCTTATAATATATCGTTGGAAAGCTCTTGTCAAGACCCATCCAACTACACTACTATTGGACCCATATCATGGACCAACCAAACTGGATTGGTTGTTTTCTTAAAATAAGTTTTCAAAAACAGAGAGAAGAGAAAAGAAATAAAACTATCTGCAACACTAAACTTTCCACACTTTCGCTTCATTCGATTATGATTCGACGTGAAAGGTACTCGTCACTGGGTTTCGTTTTGGGGAGACACAAATGGGTGTCTACAGATAGTCAAATCCAAACTCCAGATGGATCACTTTGCTGATCTCCAAGAAACCTTCACCATACTCAGGCGGCATAAGGTGATGTTAAATCCCAAGAAATGTGTCTTTGGTGTTGAGTCTAGGAATTGAAGTTTCTTGGATTCCTGATTGATCAAAGGGGGATAGAGGCTAACCCTGAAAAGATACAGGCGGTCATTGACATGAAGCCACCCCGCACTGTCAAGGAAGTTCAGAAACTCACTAATTGTCTGGCGGCATTGGGAAGATTTCTCAGACGGTTAAGCGACAAATGCCTTTACTTCTTCCAAGAAATCAAGAAGAAGACTAGATTTGAATGGGGGAAGGATGCTGAGGCGGCCTTCCAAAATTGAAAGAACACTTGCACTCTTTTCCAAGGCTAGTTAGCCCTCTGCCCAAAGAGATGTTATACATGTACTTAGCCGTCTCAAACTATGCCATCAGTGTCGTTCTCCTTGCTGAAAGAGACGGCATCCATCTCTCGGTCTATTTCTTTAGCCATATGCTATGAAATGCTAAAATCTGGTACCCCCATGGTTGAAAATTTTGGATGTGCCCTTTACATAGCTGTTAAGAAGTTGAAACCATACTTCTTGGCACATCCGGTGGTGATCTACACATATCAGCCCCTCAAGCGGCCAATGACAACCTTGGACTCATTCGGCAGAATTCTCAAATGGGCTATTGAAATGCAAAGTCTTGAAATCACCTATGAACCAAGAAAGGCAGTGAAGGGTCAAGTGTTTGCCGACTTCATTGTCAAAATGACAAGGCCGGTTGCTCCGGATAACTTTGATCAGGTTTGGAAGGTGCATGTAGACGGCATAATTTGTGAATCCTATGAAGGGGACAAATATGAGTATGCACTACGGTTCAAGTTCAAGGCCTTAAACAATGAGGCGGAATATGAAGCCCTGCTAGTCGATATCCGCATGTGTAAGGCGGCAGGGGCAACAAAAATTGACGCCTGCTCAGACTCTCAGTTAGTCGTTAGCCAATAACATGGTGAGTTTGAAGCCACCCATCCGGCTATGATCAAGTATCTGTAGGCAGTCAGGGCTGAAGCGGGGACACTTGAATAATTTCATCCGAGTCAAGTGCCTCGGTCGAAGAACAACCTAGCGAATGCTCTGTTAAAATTGGCATCCTCTGCCTCCTGTGATATGTCTCGGTTAGTCTTTTGGGAAGTAATGGAAAAGCGAAGTATATCTGATGACGAGCCCATTGGAATTTTCGATCGAAGTTCTACTTGGATGGATGGCATCCGGGCATATCTAGCAGACGGCACGCTCCCTGATTCACCTCAGGAGGCAGCCGTCATGAAAAAGAGAGCTGCAAACTTCGAGATAAAAGATGGAGAACTCTTCAAAGCATGTTTCTTGAAGCCTCTATAGAAGTGTGTTACCCTTGAGAAAGGGAAGGAAGTTCTTGAAGATTTACATGCGGGATACTTGACAGGGTAAAGTCGTATCCCCTAATCAAAATTATTACCTAAGTCCTCTAACTAATGCAGATAGGGAAGTAGGGTCGAATCCACAGGGAAACAAGTCTTTTTACTCCTAATTAATTATTATAATATAAATTACCAAGGTAACCAATGTTGTTGTAATTAAAGACTATACTACGAAGAATATGATCAGAGAAAATAAAGTAGGGAGAAATTAAATATTAAAAGGCCTAGGGCATAGGTTCACTAATAAACAATATTCCAGGGAAAATCATAAAAACAATCATCAAGCATTGATTAATCAGATTATAAAGGGCTTTCGCTACGTATTATAATCACAGAGTTAATTTACCGATATTAAATCTCATCTGTCGAATCTCGACTTAACCATTTATAAATTAGTCCGCTTATTGAAACTAAGCCTTAACATTAATTCTCATCTGTCGAATCTCGAATTAATATTGCTAAACTCATACAATTAAATCTTGCCAAACCTAATTGCATAGCATTAAATCAATCAATAGGAAATTAACCAAGCATTGATAATCAACAATCACAAATTTACCCCTTCATATTATTTATTAGATCCCCATAAACTCTAGAAATAAAACTACTCAAGCATAATTAAATCTAAACTAATCAAATAAATAAAGCAAGACATAATGAAAGAATTAAATAAAATAACTGGAATTAAAAGAGAAGAAATTGTTACAAAAAGAAATCTGGATTAATGAATGTAATTAAGAACAATGTTGAGAGAGAGTTTAAGAGAGAGAAAATATCCTAAGTAGAGAGAGAAAATCTAAAAGAGAAGGTAAGCAAAAATTACGTACAAAATTCGTACTTAAACACTCTTAAAACAAAACCTTAAACAAAACTAATCAGGTACTTAGAAAAACACGCGCCTGATCGGGCCCGCCTTTTTTACTACGCCCTTGCTGGTGTGCTGCACCCGATCGAGCCTACGCTCACCCGATCGGGCGCGACTTCTTCCTTGAGGCTGCCTTGCGCGCACCCGCCCGATCGGGCATATGCGTGACCGATCGGGCCTGGCTTCTTCTTCGAGGCTTGGATTTCGATTAGGCTCGATTCCTCGACCCAATCCGGATTTCCTCATCGGGTCTTGATTACTTGATCCAATTGCCCCGGTATCACATACCGAGCCCTTAATCACCGGCTCTCACCGGTCTTGGGCTTCAAGGATGGTCGTGTCCTCCTAACGCTCGTAGTTGCTTCGTGAAAACCCGAAAAACGCTCCAAGTATGCAATTTCCTACAAAACTCAAGCAAAACTATAAAAACACTAGAAAACCCAAATTAGTAATAAAAGTGGCCCTAAAGAGCCAAAAACACTACTAATTATGACCATGGGACAGGGGTAAAACACTATATAAATTGGACATATCAAACTCCCCCAAGCCAAACCTTTGCTTGTCCCTAAGCAAATAGCTTATCCCCCAAGCCAAATCAAGCACAAACGATTCAAGATAAATCTAATGACATGCTTCAATGTCAATCAATCTCATTCATCTAACCATCCTTAATCCCCAACAATTGTCAAGTAGAGCAAACCACATGAGCATATAGAATTCAAGACTAGTGCTCACACACTCAACTCTCATTTATGTGGCGAGTAAAAGATGTACTCGATCGCTCTCCAACCAACCCCTTTATTTGTGAAAAATTCCCTTCCAACTCACACTCTCGTGTGTTTAAAACAATGAACGCTCAACCTACTAGTCGACTCGAAATATGTCAAATCATAACTTGCATTGATAAACAACACTTTCACATTCATACAACTCTTATGCACAAAGGTCGGAAGGTCTTTAAAGCTTGTAATGTAAGGCTAGGGTAAAGGGTAGGATAAATTTAGGAAAATGTGAGAGTAAAGCCATGCTTAAGGGAGCCATATCCTAATAAAACTCAAGGTCAAAACAAGTGATGACCAAAACATCTCCAATCACAACTCAACTCCACAAAAGTTCACCAAACCATCATATACATAACACAATCCCAACACTTACATATTCACTCACAAAATATGATAATATGAAATAGAGCGAATTAAAACAAACTTTGAACTACTTATTCTTTTTTCTTTCTTTTCTTTTTCTTTTGAATTTTTTTTCTTTTTTTTTCTTGAGCAACCTTCAAATAGAACATTTGAACATATGAAAAAACTTTTTTTCTTTGCTCTTCTTTTTTTCTTTTTTACCTCATATTGGAATTTTTCAACTTTGTAGCACAAAACATCAATATTTCCCAATCATAATATCAAAGAACAATCACTCTTCTTTTATTCCCACATTGTGCAAATGATATGCACACCACAACTCCCTCACCCCACCAACTAATAGCTCCCCCAAGCCAAGCTTGGGACTAGTAACCTATGGGGCTCATATAGGCTTGTAATGTGGCTAAATAAACAATAAAAGGGCACAAGCAACAACATGGGTAACAAGAAGGGAACAAATGTATCTAATATCGTTTGAAGGCTTCGTAAGAGAACAAATTCCTTTGTCCTCCTCAATGTGCATAATATTGAGCTATATAAACATTACTAATAGTTGCAAACAATACTCAAATTCATTGACATACTAGAAACTATCACACATTCCTAACCAAATCAACTAGTTAAGCACTATATTCACAAATAGTTGGAAAAATTGACGCATGTTTAGGAATCCAAACAATTAAACTTCAAATCATGATCAACAAATTCACAAAGCTCATTATCATATACCAAGAATCAAAACAATATTTTCTAAGTATGAGACACAGGGAAGCATGATTTACAATTCATTAGAACGTATTTTTAATAATTTTTTTTTGGTTTTATTTTTCAAATTTTTTTGTTTTTTTTTTCATAAAGGAAAGCAATAAAAACTACACTAGGAAAGCAATAAATAGAGAAAAGAGGAAGAGAGTTACCATATATACAAGAAATCTCCCCCCAAGCCAAATCAAGCAACGCCCTCATTAACTTGGGAAGGTAGCTAGGAGAAGCTACTCCTCATCATCATCCATCCTCTCGTACCCTCCTCCATAGCTCGAGTCGGCACCACCATGGCTCGTTCCAGCACCACCATAACGCGAACCACCTGCAAAGTAGTTAGGGTTCACATTTCCCCCCCATACCCCTAAAAGGAGCATCACCCCCATATCCATGGACTTAAGAGTAGTCCACATAAGTACCAAAAGCTTTGGGGGTGGAATACCCACCTTGGGGGTATTGGAACCAATCGGGAACTAAGGCCTCGGGGGGAATAGCCCCTCGGCGTGCATAGTCATCGTACATCGGGTATAAACCCCTCCCGAGGTTCCTCTCTATATGACCCACCCGACTATCCAAAATGCCTAACCTAGAGTCTAGGTTTTGCACCATGCGCTCTACTCTCCTTTTCCCCATTTCTATACGGCCTAGTTGGCTCCGAAAAGCCAAAAAGTCATAAGGGGCATTAGGGTCGATGTTATAATCGACGGAGGAGGTGGGCATGCTATAGGTAAAGGGTTAGGGTGGTTGTTGGGGGTAGTGTGGTGACTGGTGTTGGGGGGAATGGTCTTGGGGTGATTGGTGGGGTTGTGGTGAAAGGTGAGGTTCTTGAACGTCGCCTTGACCGTTTATCTCGAATGTGTAAGAAGGCTTCCCCTTCTCAAATTTGGTCAAGGCGGGGTTGGATAGGGTAAAGGCTAGGTCTCTCCTACCCGATTGTCGGTGGACTATCCACCAAGTCTCACTGCCTATGGGTTGCACCCAGTTTAGGCTCCCTGAGTAAGCTAGGTCCATGAGGGTTGAGCCCA
Organism: Chenopodium album; assembly: GCF_948465745.1. NCBI lineage: Eukaryota > Viridiplantae > Streptophyta > Magnoliopsida > Caryophyllales > Amaranthaceae > Chenopodium > Chenopodium album. Next base: position 23,926,749 of record NC_137837.1, read on the forward strand.
CTAATTTCCTATGCCCAATTGGGTTCCATCCTAGGTGTTTAATAGCAATATGGGTCACCAACCCCCCAAAATAGATAGGCACCCTAGACTTACCCGTTTCAGCCGCATTGGTCTCCCTTTGAAAGTGGTTGGCAATCCTATGAGGTATGTTTAATTTCTCAGCATTAGGGATCAAATAGGATGCCAACAATTCTAGTTCATCCCTCCTTGTGCATGTCTGTATGGTATTAAGGTTCCATCAGGGTACTCATCTAACATGAAAAGATTTGTAACCTTAAATGGAGAATTGAAGCTGACAAGTATGAAATCCCATGATTGTCACATTATGATGCAAGTATTCCTACCGATTGCAATCCGTGGTATTCTACCGAAACACGTGAGGGAAGCGATTACAAGCCTTTGTTTGTTTTTCAATACAATTTGTAGCAAAGTTCTTGATCCTTGTACACTAGATGTTTTGCAAGCAGATGTGGTTGTGACTTTGTGCAAATTTGAGATGTATTTCCCACCCTCATTTTTTGACATAATGGTTCATCTGGTTCTTCATTTGGTGCGTGAGATTAAGTTGTGCAGTCCAGTGTTCATGAGGTGGTGCTACCCTTTTGAAAGACACATGGGTACATTACAAGATAAAGTACGGAACCGGGCTCACCCTGAAGGAAGTATGATGCAAGGGACAGTGGGTGAGGAGATAGGTAACTTTGTGGCGGACTAAATAGCCCTTGCTCAACCTATTGGTCTTTCTACTTCTCGACATGAAGGTAGACTTGATGGTCACGGCACAATTGGGTCGAAACGAATGTCACCAGACCGAGATCAGTTCTTACAAGCACACCTTTATGTGTTGCACCATGTTTCAGATGTGCACCCATATTTAGACGAGCACATGGCTAGTTTGCGTGCCGAATTTCCATCCAAAGGTGAAAGGGCACTTATGCAGTTGCATAATAAGAGATTTGTTGATTGGTTTCGTGATCAAGTAATGAGTGGATTAAATGATACTAATGTGACCGATACAGTACGGTGGCTTGCGTATGGTCCTAGGGATGATGTCCGTTCATTTGAGGGATATGACATCAATGGGTACACTTTTTGGACCGAGGCTCGTGATTTGAAATCTTCCTCCACCCAAAACAGTGGTGTAACTCTTGTGGCATCGGCAAGGGAGTTTGCAAGTTCTAAGGATAAATCACCTGTCGATGCAGAGTTGTCATACTATGGTCGAATTTAATAAATATGGGAGCTTGATTATTGTGACTTCACGGTTGCTCTTTTCAAGTGTAAGTGGGTTGATAATATTAGGCGTAACGTCAAACATGAGGACTTTACTCTTGTAGATCTTGGCCACTTGAATGATAGTGCGGAACCATTTATCCTTGCATCTCAAGCTAAGCAAGTGTTCTACGTAACTGACCCAATGGATTCAAAATGGTCTATAGTGCTAGCTGGAAAAAGAAGAATCCTAGGCATTGGAGATGTTTAGGATGAGGAAGAATATGATGCGTTTGATGATTCAGCACCTTTCACTGTTCCTAGACCTGTTGTACTAAATGACATAGACAACGAAGCAGGTTATATGCGATCAGACCACAACGAAGGGATTTCAAAATGAGGTAGTTTGATTAAAAGTTAGTAATGGTTTCATTGCAAATATAGTTTAGTTATCATGTATATAGGAGCATAAGTAGGCGAAAATGATATATTTGTAGTTTGAAATTGCCTAAGTGTACTCATTATCATGCATATACAAGGTTATAGGACCATAAGTAGGTGAAATTGGCTTAAATAGCTTCTACTTAACCCAATTCTTTTGTTTTGTGTATGAACTAACATTTATTCATTCTAACAACCTATATTCAATATATTTAACATGTTTGTAGTTTGAAATTGCCTAAGTGTACTCATTATCATGCATATACAAGGTTATAGGACCATAAGTAGGTGAAATTGGCTTAAATAGCTTCTACTTAACCCAATTCTTTTGTTTTGTGTATGAACTAACATTTATTCATTCTAACAACCTATATTCAATATATTTAACATGTTTGTAGATTAAAATTGCCATTTTGTACTCATTATCATGCATATACAAGGTTATAGGACCATAATAAGTAGGTGAAAATGGCTTAAATAGCTTCTACATAACCATAATAACTATCATGCATATACTTTACTATACACTAATATTGTTTTATGATTGCTTTGACAGGTGCTTATATCTCATGGCGGACGATCATGATCCTTATTTAATAGAGGACATTGACGATGATGAGTATGAGGACGAGTACGAGGATGAGGACGAGGATGATAGTGATGTGCCTTATGATGTGAATAAGGAGGATGACTTGGGTGATCCAGAGGATCAGGCTCAAGATGAGTTCGAGCGTAGGCTTGACGATTTTGAAATTTCAGCTGAACGTGCACCGGCCATTGTAAATACAACACGTGAGATTGTTGGTGAGAACCCGACTCCTGAAAGTCAAGGCCAAGGACAAGATGAAAACTACACAGGTGGTGGAGGGGGGGAAAAGGCACCGACTCAAAGAAAAAGAAGGGGTCCGACGAGAAGCTTTAAGAAACCGGACGGTCCCATGGTCTTGGAGTATGACAACAAAGGCCAACCCGGGCCCAAATGGCGTCGACAATATGCTAATCAAGTTGGCATATGTTCGCGGAAAATCCCCATTACACTTGTAATGCGGCAAGTACCTCCGGGTTTGATTCAAGCATTTTGGGATGATACAAGGGTAAGTGTGTTTTTGGCACATTTAGACAATTTAAGATACCTTAACCTTATGGTTGTTACTAAATAGAAACTAATAATTGGTTTTAATTTGTGCTTGCAGAGGCTCTTTTATATTCCTAATGATCCCGAGAAGAGAAGGGTGTTTGAATCTTTATTAGCGGAAAGATTGAGAGGCTTTAAGACCAAGTTGACTAATCGGTGGATCTACAAGAAGAAGAAGGTGAAAACAAAGAAGAAGAATGCTGATGAGGATGACCGTCTCCCGTGGCAAATATGGCCGACCGTGTCAAAAGATGATTGGGAAGAGTTCGTTATAATGAAGACTCAAAAGAAAGCCATTATAAGTTTGTGTAAATCTGATCTCAATTGAATAATAGCTTGACACTTTTTGTAGCAATGAGACTAACATTTTTTGTTTTGTAGGAACTTCGAGAGCAAAATAAAGCGAATGCAGAAAAGAAGGAATACGTCCATCGTATGGGTCCTAAGACTTTTGGTGAAAAGAGACCTGAGTGGGTCGGTTCGGGTTTATACCCTAAAGCGCTTCTAGTGGCATCGAAGGAACCCTCTAGTTCCACGATCACTACATTGGTGAGTCATGCCGGTGATTTCTTTTGTTCTCTCCATTCGTTTGATAAGGAAACCGGAAAATGGGTCAACAAGGGTCCGGAAGCCAAAAAACTGGCGGATAAGCTTGTAAGTTACCTATGAATTGTTGAAATTAAGTCACTTTTGCATCTAAATCACTGTACAAACCATTAACTGTTTTACTGACCTCATTTTTCTTTATGCTATAGCTTGAGCACACTCAAGAGATGGTGGAGGGCAAATTTGAACCAAGTGTGGAGAATGACCCTTTCACCATGGCTTTGGAAAGGCCATACCATCCAGGACGAGTAGTAGGTTCGGGAGGGTCATTGCTTGGATGGAATAAGGTGATGGGTCCCGAATACACAAAATCGGGTAGATCTCGAGCCAGTGTTAACTCACCGGGGGAGTTGGATGCCAAGGTGGCATCAATTAAGGAACAAGTACGCAACGAGTTAGTTGGTGAATTGAATGCTTGGGCGAAGCTGATGAACTTACCGACTTTACCGTTCCTCACGAGTACCCCGGTCGACTCATGTTCTGAACCAAAAGGACAAGGAGAAGGTGATAGACATGGAGGAGATGAGATATGTGGTGAAGATGTGCCACCTGAGGTAAAATCAATTGGGTTATTAAAAGTTTTAAAATACTGAGTTAATTGAGATTTGAGGTGCAATGATTGATGTACTGTTGCAGGTTCCTAGTCCTACACGTGCGGACTCGAGGGAGCCTAAAAATCCAACACCGCATGAATTTCCAGAGTTACAGGTGATTTTTAACCCTCTACCTTAATGAATTTTGTTATATTATCTATGCTGTTGTAAAAGTCCTATTTAACTATCTTCTTTTTATATATATACTTGTGTAGGAAGACACCCGGTGTGCACTTCTAGCCCCGGGGCATGCAAATAGTACGGCGTTGAGTTGGGTGGTGTATGGTAGTGCCCAACCGACGACGGGTGCTACGGCGGGGCCACATCATTACTCGGTTAGGATCGATTTAGTGGTTGCGGGGTTCGAAGACATCCCACTACCCGTACCGATAGAGGAGGTTGAGATAACAACGCTTTGGCAAGCTGTAGGTAGCTTCGTTGATTGGCCACGTGCATGGGTGAAGTTGATTAATAAGGAGGTAAATTATTTAGTTCTCAATTTTTGTTAGTGCTAAACCGTTAGACACTCTTAAAATAAAACCGCCAAATATTTTTTTTTTTTTTTACAATATGCAAGGTCCACCAAGTTGATTTCAAATGGCTCAAATTTTTTTTTGAAAAAATATGCAAGTTCCGCCGCCCCGGGACACCCGAAGGAGCCACCCCCGCTGCCGGAACAGCGAAGGCAGCCCGCGCCGAGGCCACAACATCCCCGACAGGTGGCTGCCAAGGCTAAAGCAGCCACGGCAGGTGGCTGCCAGACTGCTGCAGCCTCGGCAGCAGCCTGCCTGGGCTGCTGCAGCCTCGACAGGCGGCTGCCATGGCTGCTGCATCCTCGGCAGCACCTGCCTGTGCTGCTACAGCCAAGGCAGCCACCTGTCGAGGCAGCAGCAGACTGGCAGCCACCTGCCGTGGCTACTACAGCCTTGACAGCCACCTGTCGGGGCTGCTTTGGCCTCGGCGCGGGCTGCCTTCGCTGTTCCGGCAGCGGGGGTGGCTCCCTCGGGTGTCTCGGTGCGGTGGAAGTTGCATATTTTTTTTAAAAAAAAAAAATTTAAGCAATTTTCATCATTTCATCAAAATTAAGGTCATTTGGGCCGAAATGGCTACTCACTTGCCTATTTTATTCATTTCTCAACTAATAAACTTATACATTCTCAAACCATATCATAATTACATATGTATAAGTGATTGTGAGTTGAAATTGCATAAAAGAAGCAAATTTCTAATTTTTTTGCCACATTTCATCAAAATAAAGCCACTTCGAGCCGAAATGACTACTTACTTGCTTATTTTCTTCATTTCTCATCTTATGAACTCCTTGCATCTCAAAAAAACTCATAATCACATATTGACAAGTGTTTGTCATTTGAAATTACATTAAAATCGCTAAGTTCTAAGGTTTTGGGTCCAATTCATCTAAATCAAGGTCATTTGAGCCGAAATGGCTACTCACTCGCCTATTTTCTTCATTTCTCAACTAATAAACTTATACATTCTCAAACCATATCATAATTACATATGTATAAGTTATTGTGAGTTGAAATTGCATAAAAGAAGCAAATTTCTAAGTTTTTTGCCACATTTCATCAAAATAAAGCCACTTCGAGCCGAAATGGCTACTTACTTGCTTATTTTCTTCATTTCTCAACTTATAAACTCCTTGCATCTCAAAAAAAACTCATAATCACATATTTATAAGTGTTTGTAATTTGAAATTACATTAAAATCGCTAAGTTCTAAGGTTTTGGGTCCAATTCATCAAAATCAAGGTCATTTGAGCCGAAATGGCTACTCACTTGCCTATTTTCTTGATTTCTCAACTAATAAACTTATACATCTCAAACCATATCATAATTACATATGTATAAGTGATTGTCAGTTGAAACTTATTATTTCTCAAACTATTTCAGATTTCAAATGGAAGCAAAACTTCAAAGAGAAAGAGGGTGGAGAAGCCTAAAAGAATTGATCAACCTAAGAAGAAGCTAAGTGAACAACGGTCCAAGAGTGAACAAGCGTCGAAGTTGCACTTTTCGAAAGGTTCACCCATGCCACCTTCTCCACTTGTTGAAGACATTGTTCTTCAATCGCTCTCTGCTGACATGACCTTTCTTTACAACCGTGCTTGTCATTTGGTCGATCCCATGGAAGTTGCACTTCCTAAGGCAATGTTCCACTATGATGAGGATGCAATTGCATGGATCAGCAAAGAAGATGTGAAGGAATTTCTACGTGGTGAAAAGCTTAACATTTCCCTCATTCAAACATTCATGAGGTACTTCAATGCCCACATCTTTCAAGTTATTCAAATTGATGGTGATTATCCTACATCTGATAAATTATTCAATGTTCATATATGCACGCAGAGCACTACAGGAGCACTTAACTGACACTGATTCTCCTTGTAAAGTTGGGTGGTTATGCCCTGAGCAGTTATCCACTACTAGAATCATAGGCAACCCCCATGACGTGTTGTACTATGTTGAACAGAGTATCAGGGAATTAGCGCGTGCGGGAGACAAGTTCATATTCGCCCCATGTTATAGAGAGTAAGTCTAACCATGTCAAATTCAATCGATTTGGCCTCATTATATGTTGAATCCTAAATATTAATTACCTTGTCTATTGTGAACTTATGTAGGGAGCATTGGAGCCTCATGGTGATTTGTAATTCCACTAACACAATTTATCACCTTGATTCAGCTCGATCATCGGAGAAGTGGCTCGTGAAGTCTATATTGCAAAAGTAAATATATATAGCAACCTTGTGATGATTATTGCTAATAATAACTAATTTAGTAATCATACGACTAATCAAATTTGAATGTACTTTTTTTTTTTACTACAGCGTTATGAAGAAGCTACATTGTCGTGCTCCAAAGGGTCCAACATGGAAGTCACCGTTGGTAATTTACATGATATTGTGATTATCTTGAAAATCTATGTTAGTAAATATTTTTTCATTTCCTTTGCATGTTTCACTGATGTGATTTGTTTGTCATATGCTAGTGCGCACAACAAGAGAATGGATTTGATTGTGCTTTGTATGTGATGAGATTCATGCTTGACATTGTGACTCATTGTACGGACACTCAACATCTTGATGAGGTAAGTCCTAAAACTTATTGAAATGCTATATTGATGTGATTTCACGCCTTGGACACCTAATATTACCCAACAATGGCATGTTATGAGAAACAAAAAGGCTATTTCACAAGAAAGGTAGAAAATGGGCTGAATAGAAGTCATATGGGCTATATTAGGGCCATTTTGTGTTAATATGCTCTTTTGATGTGATTTATTTCCTTATAAACCTATAAATAGATAATATTGACATGTTATGAGATAAATAAAGTTCATTTAATAAGAAATGTAGGAAATGGGCAAAGTAAAGTCATATAGGCCATATTCGGGCCATTTTGAGTAAAAAGCATCATAAACCTTAATAAAATGCTCTCCTATACAATTTTAGGGCTTACACACATACAACTACCCAACATTGACATGTTATGAGAAAGAAATAGTTCATTTGATAAGTAATGTAGAAAATGGGCTACATAGAAGTCATATAGGCCCTATTTGGGCCATGTTGAGTAAAATGTGTCCTAAAACTTATTGAAATACTATATTGATGTGATTTCTAGCCTTAGACACCTAATATTACCCAACAATGACATGTTATGAGAAACAAAAAGGTTATTTCACAAGAAAGGTAGAAAATGGGCTGAATAGAAGTCATATGGGCTATATTAGGGCCATTTTGTGTTAATATGCTCTTTTGATGTGATTTCTTTCCGTATACACCTACAACTAGATAATATTGACATGTTATGAGATAAATAAAGTTCATTTAATAAGAAATGTAGGAAATGGGCAAAGTAAAGTCATATAGGCCATATTCGGGCCATTTTGAGTAAAAAGCGTCATAAACCTTAATAAAATGCTCTTCTATACAATTTTATGAGATACACACGTACAAATACCCAACATTGACATGTTATGAGAAAGAAATAGTTCATTTGATAAGTAATGTAGAAAATGGGCTACATAGAAGTCATATAAGCCCTATTTGAGCCATGTTGAGTAAAATGCGTTGTTAAACTTATTGAAATGCTATATTGATGTGATTTCTAGCCTTAGACATCTAATATTATCCAACAATGACATTTTATGAGAAACAAAAAGGCTATTTCACAAGAAAGGTAGAAAATGGGCTGAATAGAAGTCATATGGGCCATATTAGGGCCATTTTGTGTTAATATGCTCTTTTGATGTGATTTCTTTCCTTATACACCTATAACTAGATAATATTGACATGTTATGAGATAAATAAAGTTCATTTAATAAGAAATGTAGGAAATGAGCAAAGTAAAGTCATATTGGCCATATTCGGGCCATTTTGAGTAAAAAGCGTCATAAACCTTAATAAAATGCTCTCCTATACAATTTTAGGGCTTACACACATACAACTACCCAACATTGACATGTTTTAAGAAAGAAATAGTTCATTTGATAAGTAATGTAGGAAATGAGCTATATAAAAGTCATATAGGTAATATTTGATAAAATACATATTGTTTTGCCTAATTAATTATTTTTAAAATAATGTTTTTGTATTTCAAGTTTTGCAAGGTCCAAAAGGATGGTCCGTTGACAATTAAGGAGCTTAATGAAGTTCGTGACATGTTGGCATCTTTTATCACCTTCAACATGTAAATGGCATTGTAATTGTAAATTATTTATGTTAACTTTTGAACTATATAACTTATTATTCATTATATATGTACTTACTATTATTTGTATATGTAAGCAACTTTTTTTTTGTATTGCGTTTGGGAATATTTATATCTATATATATAATTGAATTCTTATTTTTAATATTATTTTTGTATCTTATTGTAATAATTAATAATATTATTATTATTAGTTATTATAATATAATAATATTATTAATTATTATATTTAATATAATTGCTGGAATTACAGGTTATTATTATTGCTGGAAACAGGTTTTTTTTAAAATATTATTGCACGAAAATTGGAAAAAAAAAACAAAAAAAAATTTGGTGAATAGGCACCGGTTAGGCAGCAACCGGTGCCTAAAATATCTACCACCAAAAAAAAAAAATTGGCGGGAGAGCAGTTTAAGGCACCGGTTAACCGGTGCCTAAGTGGGCATATAGCACCGATTAATCGGTGACTATTTTACCCTATGGCACCGGTTTTGAACCGGTGCCAAAAAGTTGGTTTTTGGCACCCCTCACATAGGCAGCGGTTCAAACCGGTGCCTATTTTACCCTATGGCACCGGTTTTGAACCGGTGACAAAAAGTTGGTTTTTGGCACCCCTCACATAGGCAGCGGTTCAAACCGGTGCCTTAGACCGGGTTTGAACCGCTGCCAAAGGCCTTTTTTCACCTAGTGTATCCTTAAACATTGTAGGCCAATAAAAACCTGACTCATTAATCTTGGCCACCGTTTTAGTGGGGCCATGATGTCCTCCATATGGTGAGGTGTGGCAACTAGTAAGCACACCGTGGACTTCCCATTCGAGAACACACCTGCGAAATAATCCATCTGCACACTCACGAAACAAAAAAGGATCATCCTAAAAATAATGCTTAACATCAGAAAGGAATTTCTTTTTTTTGTTGGTAGGACAAGTCAAGAGGTTGAGTACCACCCACTAAATAATTAGCAAAATCAGCATACCATAGGTGTTTCTCTACAACTGCATAAAGGTTGTCGTCAGGGAAAGAATCATTTATAAGAAGAGAATCCTTACCCTCATCATACCTGATACGTGACAAGTGGTCTGCCACTACGTTCTCTGCTCCCTTTTTATCTTTTATTTTGATGTTGAAATCTTGGAGCAAAAGAACCCATCGGAGTAGCCTTGGCTTTGATTCCGCCTTAGCTATCAAGTACTTCAACGCTGCATGGTCAGTAAAAACAATGACTTTAGAACCAACAAGATATGATCTAAATTTTTCTAAAGCATTTATAACAGCAAGAAACTCCTTCTCCGTAGTGGCATAGTTGACTTGGGCTTCATCTAAAGTTTTGCTTGCATAATAAATAGCATGCAAAACCTTGTTCTTTCTTTGTCCGAGCACGACTCCTAGTGCAAAGTCACTTGCATCACACATGATCTCGAAAGGAAGATTCCAATCGGGAGCACATATGATGGGTGCCAATATCAAAGCCTGCTTAATCCTGTTGAAAGCCTCAAGACACTCGTCAGTAAAAATTAAAGGAGCATCCTTGAGCAAAAGCTGAGTCAATGGTTTAGCAATTTTAGAAAAATCTTTGATAAAGCGATGATAAAACCCTGCATGACTCAAGAAACTTCTAACTCCCTTAACTTTAACTGGGGGAGGTAATTACTCAATCACTGAAATCTTAGCTTTGTCTACTTGTATTCCCTTATCAGATACAATGTGACCTAGAACTACTCCCTCTGTCACCATAAAGTGACATTTCTCCCAGTTTAGAACTAAGTTGCATTCTTCACATCGTTTTAAAAATTTTAGCGAGATTAATTAGACATGAATCAAATGAAGAACCATACACGCGAAAATCATCCATAAAGACTTCCATAATAGACACTATGAAATCAGAAAAGATGTTCATCATACAACGTTGAAAGGTAGCGGGAGCAAATCATAAATCGAAAGGCATTCTACGATAAGCAAAAGTGCCATAAGGGCATGTAAAAGTTGTCTTTTCCTGATCTTCAAGGTGAATCGGAATTTGGAAAAATCCCGAATACCCATCCAAATAGCAAAAGAACTTATGGTTAGCTAACCTCTCAAGCATTTGATCTATAAAGGGAAGAGGGAAGTGGTCCTTTTTAGTGGCAATATTCAGTCTACGATAATCAATACACATACGCCACCCTGTTACAGTTCTAGTGGGAATTAATTCATTTTTTTCATTAGTTATCACAGTCATCCCACCTTTTTTAGGCACTACCTGCACATGACTTACCCACTTGGAGTGAGAAATAGGATAGATAATACCTGCATCAAGTAATTTCATAACCTCTTTCTTGACTACTTCCTGCATGTTAGGATTCAATCTTCTTTGGGGTTAAATGCAGGGCTTATAGTTATCCTCTAGATGTATCTTGTGCATACAAAAATCAGGGCTAATACCCTTGAGATCATCAATACTGTACCCAATAGCTTTCTTATGGGTTTGAAGAACCCCTAGAAGTTGGGAAGTTTGTAGGTCATTAAGTTCAGTACTGATGATCACGGGGTATAGCTCCTGTTCATCAAGAAAAATATATTTTAAATGAGAAGGGAGAGGTTTTAGTTTAGGTTTCTTAGCCTCTACAGGTTTCGATTCCTGAACTAAATTTACTACCTTCATTGTTTCCTTGGGGCCTAACTCTTTTAAGGAAATAGCTCTTTCAATATCCTATACCTCATTACCCCAAACGCTTGCATTGTCTGTAGATAAATTCCCGCAAAGAATTTCCTCTAGGGGATCCCTTGCAAGAACCTGTGGCAAGCTATCATCACAAATATCATCCATAATTTCAATTATATCAATATAACAACAATTTTCCTCTAGCATGGGCCCTTTCAAAACTTTCCCTCGATTAAAAGTAACATTATCATCACCAACAGAAAGGGTTAGTTTGCCATTTTTCACATCAATAATGGCTCCGGCAGTATGGAGAAAAGGCCTACCTAATATAATGGGTATTTGCGTATCCTCTGCCATGTCTAAAACTACAAAATCAACAAGAATAAAAAATTTACCAACTCTGACAGGGACATCCTCTAAAATACCTAAGGGGTATTTTACAGAACGATCTGCCATTTGCAAAGTTATATTAGTAACTTTTAAATCTCCCATATTAAGTTTAGCACAGAAAGACGATGGCATAACACTGACTCTAGCACCCAAATCACACAAAGCTTTATCAATAAAAACATTCCCTATATGACAAGGGATAGAAAAACTACCGGGATCCTTTAATTTAGGAGGGGATTTATAGAGCGCTACACTCCTCTGTGAAAGCTACAGTTTCTACTTCATTAAAGGCCCCTTTCCTAGTCAGAATGTCTTTCATAAATTTAGCATATGTAGGAACCTGAGTGATTAAATCAGTGAAAGGAACTGTTACCTGCAGGTTTTTCACAAAATCTAAGAACTTACCAAATTTTTTATCAAACTTACTCATCAATTGTCTATTAGGGAATGGTAGTTTGATAACCGGGCTCTGCACATCTCCTCCCTTATCTTGAGATTTACCCTGCACAGAAACATTAGAAGGGTTAGTATCTGTTTGTAGCTCTGAAGGGTAAGCAGGATTAGCGTTTGGTATAGAGGAATCTAGATCAGGAACTGCTCTATCTTCCTCTGGCATAGGAGGTCCATCATAATGTGAACCACTTCTTAGGGTGAATGCATTGTCATGATCTATAGGATGGATAGGTTGTGATGGTAGAGCTCCTTGCTGACGGGATTGTAGGGTAGATGAAAGTTGCGCAATTTGATTATCCATGATTTTATTGTGGGCTAAAATAGAATCAATTTGCGCATCCTTACTCTCCATATGCTTTTGCATATTAGTAAGCATTGCTCTAATTTCTGTCATGGTAGGGTCGGAAGATGATGAGGGTGATGCTTGGCTTTTCTGGCCAGAATTTGGGTGGTAATATTTTTGTTGTGGTGGGGGTTGCTGTTGTGGTTGTTGTGGAGGTTGAGGGTTTTGTACATTGGTACTTCGGTACGAAAGATATGGATGGTTCCGGTAGCCGGCATTATAAGATTTGGAATATGGGTTAATCTGCCTATAGGTTTGAAAGGCATTAACTTGTTCCATGGAACTCCTACAATCTTGCTCCCAATGCCCTACAATTCCACAATTTTCATAAAAAATCTTCATTGTTAGCAACAACGGAAACATTAGCTACAGAGTTAGGAGTAGCAGTAAGATTATCTAATTTTTGACAAATAAACGTTAATTGAGCTTGCAAAAAGGATATGGAATCGACATTATGTTTTCCTTGATTTGCAAACCCTCTCGGATTCCTGTATTGGGAATTGTGTATTGCCATGTCTTCGATAACCTGTCCTGCATTGTCCACATTTAAATTCATGAATCTCCCACTGGCTGCAGAATCTAGAATTGATCTAGAAGAATTTCCAAGTCCATTGTAGAAAGCTTGGATCAATTGCCATTGTGCTAGATTGTGGTGGGGGAATTCTGTCTGTAGATCCTTGAACCTCTCCCAAGCCTCATATAGAGTTTCGTCGGCCTCTTGAGCGAAGTTCTGAATAGCACTCCTTAGTACTGCTGCTCTCTCTGCAGGATAATATTTATTATAGAAATTCAAAGCAAGAGTTTCCTAGTCAGTAATACCAAGTGCAGTTCTATTCAAACCATTAAACCATAATTTAGATTTGCCACATAATGAAAAGGGAAAAAGAATCTCCCTAATTTGGTCTTGTGTGACCCCGGCTTGTCTAATGGTGTTACAATATTGGCAGAAATCTGCGATGTTAAGATTAGGATCTTCACCCTTAGCTCCACTGAATTGCTTCCTCTCTATCATAGTGATAAATTGGGGCTTGATCTCAAATTGAACTCCATCTAGAGCCGGAGTGGGAGTAAGGTGCGGGAAATCTGTGAGCTTTGGCTGCGAGTAGTCACTAAGTTTCTTTTGGGCCGTCATCTCTGATTCTGAATCTGAAGGAATTTCTGTGTCACTAGAATCATATGGAGGGTTTCTTCAATTGTTGTCCTCCTCAGAACCCGCCAGAATTTGTCTATAAATTTTCCTTTGCCTATGAAACGAGCGCTCGATCTCAGGATTGAATGGAATGTAACCTGATCTGGAACATCTGGGCATAAACAAGGAACTAAAAGACAAATATGAGAATTGCCTCAAAGAACTAACGTTCTCTGAGAAAAAAGGCGATAACCTAGACTACAAAAAAATTAATCAGAAAATAAAAATAAAACCGTTTCCCCGGCAACGGTGCCAAATTCTGACAGGGTAAAGTCGTATCCCCTAATCAAAAGTATTACCTAAGTCCTCTAACTAATGCAGATAGGGAAGTAGGGTCGAATCCACACGGAAACAAGTCTTTTTACTCCTAATTAATTATTATAATCTAAATTTTCAAGGTAACCAATGTTGTTGTAATTAAAGACTATATTACGAAGAATATGATCAGAGAAAATAAAGTAGGGAGAAATTAAATATTAAAAGGCCTAGGGCATAGGTTCACTAATAAACAATATTCCAGGGTAAATCATAATAAACAATCATCAAGCATTGATTAATCAGATTATAAAGGGCTTTCGCTACGTATTATAATCACAGCGTTAATTTACCGGTATTAAATCTCATTTGTCGAATCTCACTTAACCATTTATAAATTAGTCCGCTTATTGAAACTAAGCCTAAAAATCAATTCTCATATGTCGAATCTCGAATTAATATTGCTAAACTCATACAATTAAATCTGGCCAAACCTAATTGCATATAATGAAATCAATCAATAGGAAATTAACCAAGCATTGATAATCAACAATCACAAATTTGCCCCAAACCCTAGAAATAAAACTACTCAAGCATAATTAAATCTAAACTAATCAAATAAATAAAGAAAGACATAATGAAAGAATTAAATAAAATAACTAGAATTAAAAGAGAAGAAATTGTTACCAAAAGAAATCTGGATTAATGAATGTAATTAAGAACAATGTTGAGAGAGAGTTTAAGAGAGAGAAAATATCCTAAGTAGAGAGAGAAAATCTAAAAGAAAAGGTAAGCAAAAATTACGTACAAAATTCGTACTTAAACACTCCTAAAACAAAACCTTAAACAAAACTAATCAGGTACTTATTAGAAAAACACGCGCCTGATCGGGCCCGTCTTTTTTACTACGCCCTTGCTGGTGTGTTGCGCCCGATCGAGCCTACGCTCACCCGATCGGGCGCGACTTCTTCCTTGAGCCTGCCTTGCGCGCACCGGCCCGATTGGGCATATGCTTGACCGATCAGGCCCGGCTTCTTCTTCGAGGCTTGGATTTTGATTGGGCTCGATTCCTCGGCCCAATACGGATTTCCTCATCGGGTCTTGATTACTTGATCCAATTGCCACGGTATCACATAACGAGCCCTTAATCACCGGCTCTCACCGGTTCTGGGCTTCAAGGATGGTCGTGTCCTCCTAACGCTCGTAGGTCCTTCGTGAAAAACCCAGAAAACGCTCCAAGTATGCAATTTCCTACAAAACTCAAGAAAAACTACAAAAACACTAGAAAACACAAGTTAGTAATAAAAGTGGCCCTAAAGAGCCAAAAACACTACTAATTATGACCATGGGACGGGGGTAAAACACTATATAAATTGGACATATCAATACTGCGCCTCTCATGTAGGCGGAAGATCATTAGTCGTCAGAGCCAGGCGGTAAATCATTAGCTGTTAGAGCCAGGCGACATTACTTCTGGCCTACCCTGGAGTCGGAGGCTATGGAGATGGTCAAAAAATGCGACAAGTGTCAAAAATTTGGCAAGATAATCCATCGTCCGGCTATTGACCTGACGGCAATCCACAGCCTAGTCTCGTTTTCTAAATGGGGCATGGACATTCTAGGTCCGTACACGCCTGCTCCAGGCTATATCATAGTGGCTGTGGATTATTTCACCAAGTGAGTGGAAGTAGAGGCGGTCAAAGGCATCAAGACAAAAAATGTCATCTCCTTCAGGTCCTTTGCCAAGAACCTTTTAAAACGGGGACGGGATGACATCGCCTCCACTTCAATTAAGCTTGTAAAGTCTGCCAAGGCAGCTTCAGGTAAGACGAGCCTAGAAATCTCCTCTAGGAAACACCAAATACGCAACCGGGGGGGGGGGGGGGAAATATGACCATCGGAGGCTTTGGAGTGGGCTTTAAAATGGTCCCATCTGGCCTCTCCGCGCCTGTTGGTGGTGCAAACCCACTGACTTCTTGCAAGTGAAATCTCACTCTCAACAGACCTCTTCGTTAAACACTCGACATCAAGCTGGCGTCGCCTATATAGCTCACTCACCCCCTTTCACATATGGTGCAGATCAATCCCCTCAATGGCCGGACGTGCAGGCGCATGCCAAGGCCATGCTGGTGGCCGTCCCCAAGAAGGAGAAGGATGCCATCCCTCGCATTGAGACGTTCAATGTTTAACAGATCACTTCACTCTTGTCTGAGGTATGATTAATTCCTTTCGAGAAATATCAAGTATAATTCTATCCCGCATGGTTCACACTGTTTACGTCTGGAGGCTATGCTCAGGGTTGATGGCTCAAGCGGCCATACACCAGGAAGAGAGAGGAGGTAAAAAGAGCCACTAGATTAGCTAGGGATTCTCAAGATGTTGCTGAATATTAATGTACAATTAATGAACTTGAAACTAAAGCCGTCTTGATGAAACAGGCGGATCAAATCAGAGGCCTGAATATAGCTTTAAATGAGGCTAAGAAGAAGGCCAATACGGTTGAGACAACCCTTAAGGCAGAGGTTGAGCGCCTGAAAAAGGAAGCGGAGCAGGTCCAATAGAACATTGATCAAAGCAACAATTGAGGCAGAGCAAAACCGCCTAGTTGCTGAGAATGAAGAGGACTCCGACACTCGGATGAAGATTTCCTGGAATGTGCTCTACCTAAACAAGGATTATGACATTTGGTTTCTGGCTTTCAAATATGCTGAGGACGTTGTGTATAGGAGAGTAAAGGGAGAGCCGGAGCTTGAAAGGAATAGTGTCTTTCGAACAAGTGTATTATTCTGATAGTGGGTTCAGAATTATTAGAAAGTTAATATATTCAGTAAGGTTAAGTGATCGGAATGCATGGGTGGTGGCCGCTTCCGATCGGTAATATTAATGCATAATTAACATCTTAATCTTAACTGAACCCTTCAAGTGACACCCAAGCAGTCAACGAACCGAAGCGACGAATTAATTTGGAAGGAATTAATGAGTCCACCGAGTAATATATTTAGACGTCGAAAATTCGAGCTTGGAGCGTCAAAACCGAGCGCCGGAGAATCTCAAATGTCGAGCTAAAATTTAGGAATTGGTGAGACGGGAAAATGCTTCAAGTAACGAACAAAAACCCTAACCACGCAAAAATAAGGGAAGTGCGCCAAATAGGAGCGTGCCACGTGACAGCACACATGGCAGCATGCCATGTCGCAACACACGTGGCAGCGCGCCATGTGGTAGCGTGCCACGTTGGCAGCGCGCCATGTGGCAGCGTGCCACGTTGGCAGCACATGTGGCAAGGGGGCCGTGGACCCGGGTGAGGGGTCATGGACACGGGCCAAAAGAAAGTGGCCCAACTGAACCCAACTTGGGCACAAGGTTTGGTGACACATGGTTAGCTCACAATGCATGTGAGTTGCCTTGGGGACCAAGTGGGAAAGTGGTCCTCACCTAACCATGTGACACTTGTTACTTGTTCCTTGTTTTATTTAACTAAGGGTTGAATTCATCAATCTTTCCATGTGGGATATTTTTGTGAAAAAGTCCCACATTGAAAGATAAGTGGAATTCACAAGGTAACATTCCTTATAAATAGCCAAAGCATGGCTTGAGGATTCTTTGCCTAAGTAAGAGTTGTAAAGGGCATCACTAGTAAGTGAAAACTCTTGAACTCAAGAGTTGGAAAAGGTATCACATTTAGTGAAAGCCTTTGAACTCAATTACTCGGGTTTTATTGGTCGGGTCTTGCTAACTTCAAGACATTTGACCTTGTCGGTATTCGTTGGTGCGGGTGGATCATCGTTGGAGGCTTTGTGTTTTCGAAGCTTGCTTTCAAGTAAGAGCCCATTTGGTCGGGCGAAGCACGCTCCAAAAGGTAATCATTTTATCTTAATCTTGTGATTAATTTAATTATGTTTATGGTTTTATTTATTGCGAGTGCGGTCTTGTTTTTGGGTTTGTTTCCGCGGTGAGTCAATCTCACCAAACCCCAACATCGGTATCGGAGCCTTGCTTGTTTATTTTTAAAACCATAATATTTTTCAAGGTATTTTTATGGCTTAATTTATCTGGTTTTAAGTTGCCAATTAGATTAGTAGCTTGTTTTATCCATTTTAACCTTGTATTAGAGCTGACTTCAGCTCTTGAACCCAGATTTCGACCCAAAAATAATGAATTTTGGGTGGAAAAGGCGTTCTAGAAATGGTTTTACCCTCATAGGACTCGGTTTTTAGCCAAAAAACGACTTGAAATGCACTTTTTGAGGGGTTTTTTGTTTTTACGAAAAATTTTAAGTCTTTCTAACCTTGAAAATTAATTGCATATTTATGGTGGTTATGTAATTGGTTCAATACATATTTTATATGCAATTTTAAACCTCTTTAGGCATGATTACTTGGTGGTAATTTGTGTTTGAAAACTTGGTTTTATTTTTCACATAATTGCAAATCAATTGCATTAAGTGTGAAATTGTTGTTCTTTGAGGCTTCCAAGTACTAAAGATTCAATCTTTAATTATGTTAAGTGATTGAAACTTTGATTTACTAAATTCCATGATTTTTTTATTGAACTTTGTTGATTTAATTATTTTTTAGTTTATTGGAATCATAAAATTTGAAACTTGTTGTAGAAATTTGTTTATCTTCACCTTGGAAGATATAATTTTTCAAGGATTCACAAGTATTAAAGTTGGAATCTTTATTGAACTTATGTTCCTTTTTCCAACTCCCTTTTATTTTGTCACAAACTCTAGATTAATTTAAATTAATTAAATTGATAGTGAGTAATTGCCCTCTTATTTTTGTTGCACCATTTTTTCCAAGAATGGTTCTTGGAAATAATTTTGGTTACATGCACTTGGATGATTTTTTATTTAAGTTATACTTGTTTAAATTTTCAATTTTGCCCATGAAAATTAGTTCTAAAATTAATTTTGAATTAATAAATTGTCACGCAAAGTTTGGGATTAAACTCCCGAGGCTATAGTACGAAAATCGAGGCAAAGCCTCCCTTGGCTAGCCGGCCTGCATAGTAGCTCGCATGTGGCTGCCAAGGGGTTGCTCGATGCGTGCGGCCATGTGCGTGGGGTGTGCGAGTGTTTTAGTGCGTGTATGTGCTTGTGGTTTTGGTGTAAAGGGGCAAGCAGTCGTGGCCTTGTGTCTAGCACCTTGTAACCCGTAGCAAACGCTACTAGGGTGTACCTAGCTAGTGCTACGTGGGGTGGTGAAGGCACGTGCGCCAAGCCGTACAGTGAGGGGTTGTTAGACAACCTTGACTTTCATGTGGCACGTATGTAGTGCGTGAACCACTTGAGTACGGTTGGCTTCGTGTTTGCTTATTTTTCCGTTTTAATTATTTTATTAATCTAATTAATTTGGATTTAATTATTTTAATAAATTTTGGAGGCTAGGCCTCAATTTTTAATGAGCGGTATTTGCAAAATTTTATTTTGGCTAATAATTGGGTTTTACCGGCTTAATTTATTGGATTAATTGAGTTGGATGCGGAATTTAGTGGGAACTTCAAATGTTAATTGCGCTTATTTACATAATCCGTTAAAACAACCTAGATTAGTTACTGGTTATCGTGTGTTTATGCATTGTTACTTGTTTATTGTTGTAAAATGCATGGGCCATTCACAAATAGTGAATGGATGAATGAAATATATATTCTCTCATAGGTTTTATAAAAATGGCAACTAGTGGGGCCTGATTAGGATAGAAAATACGGTCTGCGTACCATTGAGTATTTTTGTACTTTAATATTTAGATTAGTCCTAATCGTAGATACTAGTATTGCATAATTATGGTCAAGTCTTGAAGATGGAGGTTCTAGGAAGATAAAGCCATGAAGTTGCAAAAGAAGACCTTTTGAAGACTTGAAGAATTCAAGGGGTCACGCTAGTTGCCAATATGCATCAAAATGCTTATGCTTTACATATTCATGATTATTTATATATGAATTATATGTTAGATGCATGTTTAGGACTTCAAATGTTGTGATGATTAATTAAGTTCACTTAAATCAACCAACATAGAAACCCTAGGTCCCAAAATTTTGAAACAATTGTCATTCCAAAACAACACTAATCGACCTATTGAGAGTAGTGATGGGCTACGCCAAAACGAGGCATAACTACTACTCCCTAGACTCATAAGGCATATCGGGTATGCAAGCTGGTTTTGATTGTAAGAGTGGCTTGGAGCCATTAGCAAAGCGTTGCTTACCTTGGAAGATTGATTGCTAAGACAAGCCAAAGCATGCTTAGCCACTCTTTGTTTTCTTGGATCTCGGAATCGACTTATTCTCGCCAAATGGGGATAATTTAATGCGTGGATAAGACGTTTAATAAGATTGAAAATTTGCATGATTACCTTTTAATTTTCAAACTTATCATGTTATTTACTTGATAAACGGTTATACTTTGCACTTATATTTGTAGAATTCCAAATCAAGCTGTATTGTTTTCCATGATTGGTAAAGGAAATCTTTGAGAATGGTTCTCTAAGAAAAGTAAAGCATTTCTAAAATACAATTCTCAAAAATGACTTTTAAGGACGGTTGGATATCATGTATTCAAAATACTAGGTAGTTTTGATAAAACATGAAGTATTGAGTTGCAAACTCAAATTGTCAATGTTGACAACCAACATATCTTTTCGCTTAATACATAGATGAGTAGGACTCATTAATGAAGTAATTTGAGCGTGAATTAAAGGAAAAGATGGAACTTTGTTTTACGGCGCATTAGATGCTTAATTATGCCTAACAAAGTATAAAACTCAAAGACTCTTAAAGAAATGGTTCTTAAAGATTATGAGATAAAGTATGATAAGAAATATAGGAAATGAGGAACAAAGAAAAGGTATGAGATTCCATTTTACTAAAGAATTCATGTTATTGAAGTTAACTTAGCAACTCATTATCTTCACAAAGTATCGGATACTGATTGAGTGTTCCACTTTGAAAGTGACCTCAAACTATTGAAGATAAGCTAAGTTATCGACTTACAAGCTTAGAATGAAGCAAGTGGTGCTACATCAGTTGTAAGGTCGTATGCTTTGTTTAAAGACCTTTAAGCTAAGGCTTGAGCAAATAAATGGTTATTGTGTTCCATAATCAACAATTGATCCGTTTACACACAGAAAGACTCACATTCAAAGCAATGTGCAATAGTTGCAAATTTATTTAAATGGCATAGTTGTCTAAACCATGAGTCAAGAATGCTTTATTATAGACAAACATTTTCTTAACATGATAAACTGGAAAAAGCTCAAAGTCATGAGCATGATTTGCATTCCGAACATCTTTAGCAATGTCACATCAACAAGAACGTACTCAAGGCTATATTAGATAGGCTCTCGATAGTTGATCGATTCGGAATCGTTCTAAGACAAGCAAGTCTTACTTGCTGAAACCGACAAAGTAAAGAGCTATTGTTCTTGGTATAGACAATTAACTCCGAAAGCTAAAGAGGATTCATTTACTTCAACGTTTCACAAATAATTTGAAAGAATATGGTTATATTTATCAAACGTGAACAAACTTGACCTTGAATAGTTCAAGAGTTCAGTGAAGTACAGAATCGACTTGGCAAGATATCAAAACGTCTAGATTAGATCGAGCGATGTTTGCTTGAGCCAAGCGTGACCATCACAAAGTTCTGAAATTTAAATTTTCATAAATAACTCCACAAAGAACATAGTGTGTCTTCACGGAGACCTCGATGCCATTTAAAAATGACTCGAACAATGATGGATCACATCCCTTCCTATAAAGTTCTTATGATTCGAACGAAGGATTAATGTCACACTAAACAAAATGTCGAAGCTAAGAAAGGACGCCATATTCAGTTATGGATAGAATTATCTGCTAAATGTCTTTTCAAGTATATGTCTAAAACTCTTAGCCACAGTGAGAATTCACTGGTTCAGTGGGAGCTAACTGACTTAGTGGGAGCTCACCGGCTTAACAAGAGCTAGGTGGTTGAGTGGGAGCTCACTACTACAAAATTGGCCAAAGAGACCCGTCCAAATAGGCCAAAGAGACTGCCTTAGAGGCGGTCTCTAGTTGTAGACACCTAAATGTGTCTCCCCAAAACCAAACCCAGTGATATGTACCTTTCACGTCGAATCATAATCGAATGAAGTGAAAGTATGGAAAGTCTAGTGTTGCGGATAGTTTTTATTTCTTTTCTTTCTCTTTGTTTTTGAAAACCTATTTTAAGAAAACAGAAAATCCAGTTTAGTTTAATCCATGGAAAGGGTCCAATAATAGTGTAATTGGGTCGAATTCAAAAAGATCTTTTCAACGATATATTATAATCCCAATTCCGATGAATAATGAGGAAGTTATGCCCAAATTACTAAACTGGACCCGGTTTGATATTTATATGCGGCCTAATGACCTAGAGGAGGGCCTAATATTGATTTGTCATTCCTAATGCGATTAGAATTGATTAAAGTCTTCTAGATTCTTTTAGAAGATTCTTTTGAATCGTAATTTAATTAGCATTGATAAATTAACTTTAGTTGACTTTTTAGAATTTTAATTAGAATAAGAAGTGTTTTTAAGGAAAATACGATTTTTCCCTCTTGTACGGCTAAATTTTATCAAAATAAGAAAACGCGTGGAATATTGGATTCACGCGCCTGGCGACAGGACCAGCACCTTGATCTAGACCTAGCGCCTGGCGCCAGAGTCTAGCGTCTGGCGCCACGTCTAGCGTTTGGCGCCAGGGCCGTGGTTGGTGCTGCAAACATGTTTAAGTCTTTTCGAAACTCTGATTCTTTTTTATCATATCTAGCTGATTTTATCTATAAATAGCCTCCTAAAACCTCCGTTTTCAATCATCAATTCTCATCAATTTCCATCATCAATTCTCTCTATCACCAACTCCCATCAAGAATTTCTTGATTACTCTCTCTCTCTTTTCTAAACTAGCTTTTCTCAAACAAATTTCCACATTCACAAGATCTAGACACACCTAGCCAAGTTAGAAGTTGCCTTCGCCCTAGACGTGAAAGGTTTGATATTTCTGAGGGTTTGGTCCCAAATCTAGTCTAAACTTTCTTTAGATTTTCTATTTCAATATTTAATTTAAATATTTTATTTATTATTTTCCTTGAAGTTACTAACATGTGTATTTTGTTATCAGAAAGAGGTACGAGGCATCCAAGTAAGTGCTTTAATTGTTTGATTGATATTATGATTTACAAATCATGTTTAGATTGTTATTTTGATTCCTAGTATCATGTTAGGATGCTTTTCTTAATATGATATTTAGGGTGATTTGCTTATATCAATTATGATTTCTATGATGCCTTTTATTTCTTTCCTAATATTCATGTTATTAGTATCATGTTAGGGCTAATAAAGCTTTGATATTTAATGTTTAGTGAAATGCTAGGGTTTGTCATTAATCTTGTTAGTATCATGCCTATGATCTTACTATTATTATGCTTTAACATGAATATTATGATTATAATTGTTATTATAATTATGATTGTTATTATTATTGTTATTATTATTATTATTATGTTGCTTGATGATATTTATTGTTATTGCTTGGTCACGCCTTTTATTCATGTTTAAAGGGAATTGGTACTTGTAATCACACTTAATAAGATGATTAATAATCTTGTTTAGGGTTAATTTGATTATAATTCAAGTGATCACCAATAATAGATTTATTTGTGTGTTAATATTCAACTAACATAGATTAAACATGCTTAGGGTTAACCTATTGATTGCATGTTAGTCAGAAAGCGCACATAAATACGATCAGAATAAAGTAGAGGCCTATTATTAGGGCAGGTTCAATCTCTTTTAGGTTGGATTTGTACCTTCATCCCCGAACTACCAGTCATTCTTCCAGACCTATTGGAGTTGACGATCTCCTGGATCGTTAAGGGGTGTAACCTTCACCTTGTGAACGGTTTACAAGTTCCTAAAACTTGTTGGCGACTCTTTTGCTCTATCTTCTTTCCCTTTGGACGCCACCGTACTTAAGTGTATGATCACAGTGGGGTTCAAGTTTGGGGTAATACTTTAAATATTCCCTACAATTTTTGGCGACTCCACTGGGAGGATTTCTATTTTAATTCCTGAAATTTATTTCGGCAATGATTTAGAATGAGTGGATGAGACTCGAAAAGTTCTAAGTATTTCATGTGCATAATTTTGATTAACATTATTGTCATATGCATAAAAAATATCTCATTGGAAAGACCATCCATAATGAGTTAAAAACATAGGATTTTTACACGTAGGAAATTTGTGGAATATCTTTCACAACTAGGATCGAAATACTGTTGCGCGAAACTGGAAAATTTTATCGAGCAAAGAAAGCTGCTGAGGCATGTAGGAACTAGCATAAGAAAACAGAGTCTAGCGCCGAGGATTTCACTCTGGCATCAGGCGCCAGAGCCAAATCGCAGCGCCGGCCTCTGTTTGCTGGCGCCAAGTTCTTCCAATACCGAGCCAGAAATATGCGTTCTAATTTTAACAAGTTTTTAGCACTGTTTGCTCGATCCTACTTCCTAATTGAGTTTTTCTCACTTTTTTGAAACCCATATGTGTTCTACATATGGACATAACCCTCTGGGAATTCATGCTCCATCTACCTGATTGAACGTTTTGTACAACAAAGGGTACATCCGAGAATGTTGAATTCACCAAACCATGGAAGCGAGTTTTTAACTCGCGGTGTCCCATCCACTCGCGCCAACCTTTCAAAAGGTAAGGCTTCCGCGCGGTGCATTCGGATAATTAACCATGGACCCTCTTTGACTAAACCATATCCCGAACTTTAAAGAACTAGAGCCATGGTTAGGTTGCAAGCTCATTGCATCATGTTGTGCCTACTTGACTAATTGTGCATTATTTGTTGTGCATACTCTATGTTTTTTTCCTAACCGTTTGTTTGACTTGTATTTAAGACTAAATAAACTGCTTAATGGCTAAAAGGAATTTGCCTAATTAATTAATTAATTAATTTGAGTAATTAAAGTCTAATAATCTAATCAGAATTGACTTAGAACGACTTTAGGTATGCCTTGTAGAGTAATAATACTGAAAGCAGTCCCAGATCAACGTTCCAAAATGGCGCCGTGATTTGGACTGCAGCGCCACACTTTGTTGTGCAGCGCCTGGCGATAGCTCTGTCGTCTGGCGCTACACTTTAAAGTGCGGCGCCAGTCCTGTTGCTTTGGCGACAGTTTTGTATTTTGCTTGAGTCATCACTATGAGTCTAATTAAACAGTTTTCTAATCAATTCGATTATTTTGTTAGTAACAATACCTTCGTCAAGTCCTTAATTGAGTCTAGTCACATAGTCTAGCCACATGGTCTTACACAAGAGTCTTAATATGTCACCTACACTCACTACACCCACTAGTCTTAGCACACACTTTGAGTATATGTCACCATGACCATGTTTTAGATTCATGCATGAGTCAGTTTTTTCCGTCATTTGAGTTGGGGGTACATTCTATTCCTAATTTTTCATATCTCTCCATCTACATGCTTTCTCCATATCAAAACCTTCATTCTTTCTACCTTCCTCCATCCATTGCATGTTGATTAGAGTTTGAGTCAAATAATTAACAGTCGATATCCCTAATTTCCCTTTCCAAATTACTTGGTCAAGGAGAGAAGGGCGATTAATCAAAGACAACACCTTTGTTCAAGTCTTACTTTTTGATAAACTGATTCGTCAAAAGAGGAAAGCTAAAAAGATAATGGCGACTTAGGAAGAAGTCAATGAACTTAGGAATCAACTGACTAATGTAACCAAGGCATTGAAGGCTTTAACCCTTCAAATCAATGACCCTGTAAAGCAACAACAAATGGAGCTCATGCAAGAAAGCTTAAGCAAGCTATCTAGTGACTACAAGTTCCAGGGCATTAGTTCACAATGGGTCTCGGTGGACAAGGATCTTCTTCCACATAAGTTCAATGCCACTGACATCCCTGTATTCAAGGCAACAGATAATCCTTATCTTCACTTAAGAGCCTTTGAAACTATAATGAACATTAAGGGGATCGATAGGAAAGTCTTTCATTCCTTGTTTTCTTTATCTTTTGAAACCGTTTGCCAACAATGGTTCTTCTCCCTTGACAAAGAGAAAACCTCCACCTGGGAATCGATAGTAAACGCTTTCATTGATAGATATAAGTGTAACATCCAAGACGAAACATACCACAGACAACTTGAGATGTTAAAACAAAAAGAAAACAAAGGGTTCACTTTTTTCTTCAACAAATGGAGGGAAACTTCTGCTAATATGATTAAGGTCCCTACCGAAAAAGATTCTGTAAGGATGTTCATCAAGAATCTTCAAGAAAAATATGCAAAGCACTAAAAATATTAACACAACTTGAATACTTGCAAGGCTGTGTATAATATAGGAATTGACATTGAAGATGACATTCTAAAAAAATAATAGTGCGAGAGGAAATAAGAACGACCATCCTTCTTCTTCCTCCCCCATTAACGAAGTACATGCTACGAACACCTCTAAATCACGAATCCAAAGGTCGAAAAGAATGTTCACTCCCCTTGGTATGAGTTATGAAACAGCTTTTGAAAAGCTACACCACAAAGGACTGGTCATGCCCATAGGACCTATCAAAGATCCAGTTGCAGAAGCCAGGCCACCGAAGTGGGATCCTAATAAACACTGCATATATCACCAAGGAAAGGGTCACGATAATGAGGAGTGTTGGAAACTCAAAGAAGTTATTCAAGATCTGATCGATAACAATAAAACTTCTGAGATTCTAGCCATCGCAGAAGATCAAACATCATTTGATCCTTCACTTCTTATCACACCTGTAGGTGTAGACACCCATTTGTGTCTCCCCAAAACCAAACCCAGTGATGAGTACCTTTCACGTCGAATCATAATCGAATGAAACGAAAGTGTGGAAAGGTCTAGTGTTGCGTAAAGTTTTAATTTCTTTTCTCTTCTTTCTGTTTTTGAAAACTTTATTTTAAGAAAACAGCCAATCCAGTTTGGTGGGTCCATGATATGGGTCCAATAGTGGTGTAGTTGGATAGGGCTTGCAAAGACCTTTCCAACGATATATTATAAGCCCAATTCCGATGAATCATGAGGAAATTATGGCCAAATTACCAAACTGGGCCCGGTTTGAGCTTTATGTACGGCCCAATGATCTTGGGGAGGGCCTAATATGATTTATCATTCCTAATGCAATTAGGAATGGTTTTAGTCTTCTAGATTCTTCTAGAAGGTTCTTTTCATTCCTAATTCAATTAGCATTGATAAGTTGACTTTGTTGACTTTTCAGAGTTTTAATTAAAATCAAATAGCATTTTCGAAGGAATTATATTATTTTATCCTCCAGTACGGTAAACTTATCGGATTTTCGAAAACGCGATAAAATCAAGCTTGGCGTCCAACCCCAGGCCTTGGCGCCTGGAACCAGGCCTGGCGCTAAGGCTGGTGCCTGGCGCCAGCTAGCCAGGGTTGGCGCCAGCTCTGTTTCCTGAGCGTCAGACTCTGTTTTGTTAATTTATCCTTTTTGGCTTATTTTCTCTATAAATATCGTATTGAAAACTCCGTTTTCATGAATCAATGATCATCTACATCTATCATTCACCAATCATCACAAATTATCATCATCTACATTCATTCATTCACCAATTGAATCATTCATCTTTCCTCTAAACTTTGGTTTTCTTATACAAAATTCCGCATTCACAAGATCTAGAAACACCTAGCCATATTCGAAGTTGCCTTTGCCCTAGACGTGAAAGGTTTTAATTTCTGAGGGTTTGGCCCCAAATCTCTCTTTCAATTATTTAATTTAATTGTTTGTTTATTATTTTCCTTGAAGTTATTAACGTGTGTATTTTGTTATTAGAAAGAGGTACGAGGCATCAAAGTGAGTACTTTAATGGTTTTTAATTGATGTTATGATGTAGAAATCATGTTTGCATTGTTATTATGATATTCCTAGTATCATGTCTAGGGTATTTTTAATATTAAATATGATTCCTGTGATGCCTTTTAGTCTTCCTAATATTTATGATTGTTAGTATCATGTTAGGGTTAAAGACTTGATTTTTATTGCTTAGTGACATGCTAGGGTTTGTTATTAATCTTGTTAGTATCATGCCTAGGATCTTGCTATTATTATGCTTTAATATTAACATGAACATGATTATGAATATTATTATTATTATTTTGATGATGATATTATTATTATTATGATTATTATAATTATTATTCATGATATTGATTATTTATTGTGTTGCTTGATTATTTATATTTATTGCTTGATCACCTTTTATGCATGTTTAAAGGGAATTTGGTACTTGTAATCACGCTTAATAAGATAATTAATAATCTTGTTAGGGTTAATTGTGACTATAATTCAAGTGATCGCCACTAATAGTTTATTTGTGCATTATATTCAACCAACATAGATAAACGGGTTTAGGGTTAACCTATTGATTGCATGTTAATCAGAAAACGCACATGAATACGATCAGAATAAAGTAGAGGCCTATTATTAGGGCAGGTTCAATCTCTTTTAGGTTGGATTTGTACCTTCATCCTCGAACCCTTATTTGGTTCTACACCTTATGGAGTTGACGATCTCTTGGATCGTTAAGGGGTGTAATCTTCACCTCGTGAACGGTTTACAAGTTCCTAAAACTTGTTGGCGACTCTTTTGCTCTATCTTCTTCCCTTTTGGACGCCACCGTACTTTAGTGTGTGATCACAGTGGGGTTCAAGCTAGTGGAATTAAGGCTTGAAATTATTCCCTACAGTTTTTGGCGACTCCGCTTGGGAGGATTTCTATTTTAATTCTTGAATTTGTTTCGGCAATGATTTAGAATGAGTGGATGAGACTCGAAAAGTTCTATGTATTTCATGTGCGTAATTTTGATTAACATTATTGTCATATGCATAAAAAGGATCTCATTGGAAAGACCATCCGTAATGAGTCAAAAACATAGGATTTTACACGTAGGAAATTTGAGGAATGTCTTTCACAACTAGGACTGAAATAACACCGCGCGAAACTGGAAGATTTTATCGAGCACAGAAAGCTGCTGAGGCATGTGGGAAGTAGCGTCAGGGGCCAGAGCTTGGCGCCACACTTTTAGACGTAGCGCCAGACGCCAGTATTGGCGCCAGGCGCTACAGTTAAAAGTTGGCGCCAGTCTCTGATTGCTGGCGCCAATTTCCCCAATACCGAGCCAGAAATATGCGTTCTAATTTCGACCAGTTTTTCGTATTGTTTGCTCGATCCTACTTCCTGATTGAATTTTTTCTCACTTTTCTGAAACCCATATGTGTTCTACATATGGACATAACCCTCTGGGAATTCATGCTCCATCTACCCGATTGAACGCTCCGTGCAACAAAGGGTACATCCGAGATTGTTGAATTCACCAAACCATGGAAGCAAGTTTTTTCTAAAACTCGCGGTGTCTTATCCACTCGCGCCAACCCTTCACGGTAAGGCTTCCGCGCGGTGCATCCGGATAATTAACCATGGACCCTCTTTGACTAAACCATATCCCGAACTTTAGAGAACTAGAGCCATGGTTAGGTTGCAAACGCATTGCATCATATTGTGCCTACTTGACTAATTGTGCATTATTTGTTGTGCATATATATTCTATGTTTCTCTTAACCGTTTGTTGATTTGTGTTGAGATTAAATAAATTAATGACTTAAAGAACTTTGCCTAAATTAATTAATTAATTAATTAATTAATTTGAGTCAATAAAGTCTAATTTTTTAATCGGAATTGACCTAGTACGACTTTAGGCATACCCCAGTTGACTAATAACACCGAAAACAGTCCCAGACCGAAGCTATACTATTGGCGCCAAGGTCTGAGCTGTAGCGCCACACTATGGAGTGTAGCGCCTGACGACAGCTATGTTGTCTGGCGCCAAGCTCCACAGTGTGACGCCAGTCCTGTCGCTTGGCCGACAGTTCAGATTATTTGTCGAGTCATCACCTAGTGTCTAATGAACCAGTTTGCTAATTAATTCGGTTAATTTTCACTGTCAATGACACCTTGTTAAGTCATTAATCGAGTCTTGGTCACATAGTCTAGCCACATGGTCATGACACGAGTCTTAATGCACCACCTACACTCACTAGTCTTAGCACACACTTTGAGTATATGTCATCATGACCATGTCTTAGGTTCATGCATGAGTCGTTTTTTTCCGTCATTTAAGTTGGAGGGTACATTCTATTCCTAATTCTTCATATCCCTCCATCTAAATCTTCTTCACATTCTTCCATCTTTCTTCACTTCCTCCATTCATTGCATGTCGAATAAAGTTTGAGTCAAATAATTAACAATAAGTATCCCCAAATTCCTTTTCCACAGTACTTGGTCAAGGAGAGAAGGGCGATTAATCAAGGACAACCTCTTTATTCAAGTCTCGCTTTTTAATAAACCGATTCGTAAAAAGAGGAAGGCTAAGAAGATAATGGCAACTCAAGAAGAAGTCAATGATCTTAAGAACCAACTGGCTACTGTGACTGAGACACTGAAACTTCTCGCACTTAGGGTCGATGACCCCGTGAAGCAACAACAGATGAACCTCATGCAAGAGAGTCTAAGCAAGCTATCTAGTGACTATAAATTTCAGGGCATGAGTTCACAAGGGGTCTCGCTGGACAAGGAACTCCTTCCGCAAAAGTTCAACGCCAACGACATCCCAAAATTCAGAGCAACTGATAACCCATACTTTCATTTAAGAGCATTTGAAACTATAATGAGCATTAAGGGTATCGATAAGAAGGTTTTCCCCTCTCTATTCCCACTATCTCTCGAAACCGTTTGTCAACAATGGTTCTTTTCTCTCGAGAAAGAAAAAACCTGTTCTTGAGAGTCGATAACAAACGCTTTCATAGATAGATATAAGTGCAACATCCAAGACGAAACAGACTGTAGACAACTCGAGATGTTAAAACAAAAGGAAAATGAAGGGTTCACTTCTTTCTTCAATAAATGGAGGGAAACTTCCGCTAATATGGTCAAGGCTCCTACCGAAAAAGAATCTGTGAGGATGTTTATCAAGAATCTCCAAGGGAAGTATTCAAAGCACTTAAAGTACCAACACAATTTAGATACTTTCAAAGCTGTCTATAATATAGGCATTGACATTGAAGATGACCTTCTGAAAGATAATGGTGCGAGAGGAAAGAAGAACGACCATCCTTTTTCTTCCTCTCCCATTAATGAAGTACATGCCACGAACGCCTCTAAACCACGAATCCAGAGATCAAAAAGAGTGTTCACTCCACTTGGTATGAGTTATTAAACGGCTTTCGAGAAGCTACATCACAAAGGACTAGTCATGCCCATAGGGCCCATCAAAGATCCAGTTCCAGAAGCTAGGCCACCTAAGTGGGATCCTAATAAGCACTGCAAATATCATCAAGGAAAGGGTCACGACACTGAAGAGTGTTGGAAACTCAAAGAAGCTATTCAAGATCTGATCGATAACAATGAAACTTCCGAGATTCTAGCCATCGAAGATGACCAAGCATCCTTTGATCCATCACTTCTTATCACACCTGTAGGAGAGCCTATGATCGAGACAGCTTATATGACCTCTCTCGATGAAGTGGCTATAATTGAGGAGGATGAAAGTCTTTTCTTAGATAATACCAAGGAAGACTCGTCAAGTCTAAAAGAGGACATTCGAAAACTGCAAGATGTCATTGCCATGCTCTTGAATGTGGTAGAAGGATTAGCAAATCGGGTGATGGCCATTGAACAAAATTCATGCCAAGGGTTTAATGAAGAACTCAATGCTCCTAAGCCACAAGCAAAATGGACCATTGAAGAATACAAACCAATAAGAATGACTTACAATGAAGCTTTCGACTGTCTTAACAATCAAGATCTTATCCACCCCATTGGTCCCAGTCAAGACCCTCCACCTGAGAAACGGTTTCCCAATTGGGATCCAAATTCTTATTGTCGATACCATAGAGGTCGTGGTCACACCACCGAAGTATGTCTCGCCCTCAAAGATCATGTTCAAGATCTCATTCATTCAAATCTCCTTAATGTTCCTCCGCGCGACAAGAAGGCGAAGATTAGTAACAATAGTATCAGTGGCTGTAAAGGGAAGAAGAACGACTATCCTTCTTCTTCCGAAAACACCTACTCTAAATAGTGTTGGTACTTTCGACCTTAGTGAGATCCTAGCCAGGGGTAATCGAAAGCAACCGAAAAGGGAATTTACCCCTATTGGAATTAGCTACGATGATGCTTTCGATCGACTCCATGCTAAGGGAATCATTACTCCCATTGGACCTATTCAAGATCCCCCACTTAAGAAAAGATTGCCTAGTTGGAATCCAAACGAACACTGCAAGTACGACCAAGGTAAGGGTCATGCTACTGAGAGCTGTTGGAAGCTAAAGGAGGATATCCAACATTTGATTGATAACAACAAGCTTCCCATACCTCCAGTTAACAAGAAGAGCGAGTGATGATATAGGAAACAACACAAGACAAGAGGCGAGCTTCAACGACAAGATTTTGTAACCTCTTTTTTCTATTTCTTTTTTATCTACCCTTTCCTCAATAAGTCTAGCATAGGCACCTTTTCTTTTCCTTTAGATTATTTTTGTAGTCTTTTTTCCTTTTCCTTTAATAAAAATGAGCATTTATTTCCTTATATATGATCATTTCATTATGTTGCATTAAAAAAAAATAAATAAATAAAAAAAATCCATGTCAAACTAAGCACAAGGTATACCAATGATTTGAGGCAACCCTTGTAGCTACATCATTCTCCTTTCACCCTTCAATCATACATCCTTTCTTCATAAACCACTTTGAGCCTCGTCTAACGATAGACCTTCCTTTTTTCAACCTACATCTACCTAACCTTGGGATGGGATGGTGTGCAACTTATGCAATTCTAAAAAGCATGAGTGATTTCAAAAGATTAAAAATAAGCAAAAAATAAATAAATAAAAGTGTACAAAAGGGCAAGTGTTCCAATGTCTTTGATATGAAAATATCTTTGATATGAGCACGTCTCAGATTGCGTCTCTTATCGAGTGCTCGGTACCGTGCCTGAGAAACATGAATGCCAAGTGAGCGATAGACCGCATGATTGGGATTGCCCACACTTGCAAAAATAAAAAAAATGCTAAAGCAAAAGATAAAATTGAGCTAAAAAAAAGAGTAGAAAAACTCAAGTATAAAAATACAAATATTCAAAAGCAAGGTTGCACACCTTGGGGGCGTATCTAGGGTCTTGAGCCTTTATCCCCTTCTTCTTCAAACCTTTAGCCTAACCACGTTACAACCCTTAAAAAGACCTTTTTTGAGGTATACACACTTGTGCGAGGTTCGGCTAGAGCTACGTTCGGCCTGATTCCTAACGGATACGTAGGCAACCTCACATCGAGGTGCGGCCGTAATAAACATGCATTCATATTCACATTCACACACTTACACCATGATCATATCAAGGGATTTCCTATGCTCATTCCTATTCACTTAGAGCTAGACTTGGGGGCTTGATCCCTACATCATTAGCTTACCTAGCCTAAGAGTCACCACCATTTGACTCTTTTTAAAAAATATTTTTTCCACACACTTAGCTCTTGCGGCCTAACTTTAGTGTCACTTTCACACACATCACAGATACATGACCAAATATACTTTCCTTAGGAACCTTTGTCATGGAATCTTAACACAACGCTGAAGCATGCCTTGTCATATCAAAATTCACTCATCAATCATAATTATCATTGCATCACGAAGTACGAAGTGCTTAGCCTCCGTGCCTAAGTTACCCAAATGCTTTCATCATTGAGTCAACAGTTGAGACAGCCTAGGATGGATTAATCCTTTAACCTTGAGAGATAGTATCAAATAACATTTGACTAAGCTCATTCAACATGCATCTTCAAACTTTTGATTTTCTTTTTCACGTCTTTCTTTTTCGGGAGAAAGTCGGTACCCTCCACAAAATTGACGGAAAATTTTTTCTTTTTTGCATTTTTCGAGTCGCACGATCACATTACAATGCACACACAAGTCATGTACACATTGAGTCATGTCGTGTCACATCACCTTGATTTGAGTCTAACACATGTGTCAAACAGTTTGAGTCAAGTCAACCTCGAGTCAGTCAATCACAGCGAGTCAAGTTTATACCTTGAGTCGTGTCAAGTTATTGAGTCAAGCAACATTAAGCCTTAGGTCAACCCTAAGATAATTAAATATTGGAAAAGTTCTATAGTCAAATTAAATACAGGTGAAGCAGAACAGGGAAGACCCTATCACAGCGTTCGGCGATAGAATCAATTCTTGGCGCTAGAGATATTTCAGCAGCGATAGAGCTCGAAGCCTCTCAGAAAGGTGATTTCGACCTCATACGGCAATATTGGGTTCCTTGGTGCGCCAGTTAACCCCTATAAGAAATTTGACATGATTAAGTAGTCAGTTTGATTACAATCACAATAAGTGGTCGACCTGATGAAAGATCGTCTCACTTAGCTTAAAGCGCCTAATCACGGAGACACCGACATACAGGTTTTAGCAGAAATAAAATTCAGACAAGCTTTAGAGATCGGCAAATGTTGGTCTTCGGAAATTTTTCTTCAGAACATTATCACAACAAACATTCAAGCACCGAAGCTCTATTTTTCAGAGACGCGTGAACATTTCCATCAAAAGCTCTTTTGCTCCAGAGACGCGTGGGCATATCATTAAAGCTCTTTTGTTCAGAGACGCGTGGACATTTCATTCAAGCTCTTTTGCTCAGAGATGCGTGGGCATATCAATCGAGCTCTTTTGTTTAGAGACGCGTGGACAATCCTTTTCAAGCTCTTTTGTTCACAGACGCATGGACATTCCCTATTTTCAAGCACTTTTGTTCAGAGACGCGTGGACAATCCTTTTCAAGCTCTTTTGTTCAGAGACGCGTGGACAATCCTTTTCAAGCTCTTTTGTTCAGAGACACGTGGACATTCCCTATTTTCAAGCTCTTTTGTTCAGAGACGCGTGGACATTTCCTATTTTCAAGCTCTTTTGCTCAGAGACGCGTGGGCATCCTATTATTAAACTCTTCGTTCAGAGACGCGTGGACACATCATTTAGAAGATCATATCAAAAAGAAGCTCTTTGTTCAGAGGCGCGTGAACATATAAAGAAAAAAGGAAGCTCTTTGTTCAGAGACGAGTGAACATCGAAACAGCAAGGTGGCGTTCCCTGGATTATGGAGAGTTGTCACAAACAACTGAGGATTGTTTCAAGAGAAGAAATCTTCGATAGTATTCCCTTGGACGCGGAGTATTATCAATGCGGATGGAGATTGTTTCAAGAGAAGCAATCTCGATAGTATTCCCTAGGATGTGGAATATTATCAGTGCGGAGGAGGATAGTTTCAGGCGAAGCAATCTTCTAATTTGGAAGTAGTTATAGGCGTAGCGGTTTTCAAGCAGGATGGCATTCTCTAGCTTGCAGGAGGTCATCAAAACAGTAAAGCAGCAACAATCGATTACTTTCAGAGACGTGTGCTCGACGGTGCAAGATACGCGTTTCTTAACTCTTTTATCTATTTAACTAATGTTAGTTTTGCAGGTATCGGCGTTGCAAGATTGATTTAGGATCGCAGAACGTTCTGAATCATTCTCCTTCCCTATCGATACTTTGACTTTTGTTTTTCGAAACTTGCGTTTCTCCAAACTCAGTCAAAGTGGGGCTTCTGTAGACACCCATTTGTGTCTCCCCAAAACCAAACCCAGTGATGAGTACCTTTCACGTCGAATCATAATCGAATGAAACGAAAGTGTGGAAAGGTCTAGTGTTGCGGAAAGTTTTAATTTCTTTTCTCTTCTTTCTGTTTTTGAAAACTTTATTTTAAGAAAACAGAAAATCCAGTTTGATTGGTCCATGATACGGGTCCAATAGTGATGTAGTTGGATATGGCTTGCAAAGACCTTTCCAACGTTATATTATAAGCCCAATTCCGATGAATCTTTAGGAAAATATGGCCAAATTACCAAACTGGGCCCGGTTTGAGCTTTATGTACGGCCCAATGATCTTGGGGAGGGCCTAATATGATTTATCATTCCTAATGCAATTAGGAATGGTTTTAATCTTCTAGATTCTTCTAGAAGGTTCTTTTCATTCCTAATTCAATTAGCATTGATAAGTTGACTTTGTTGACTTTTCAGAGTTTTAATTAAAATCAAATAGCATTTTCGAAGGAATTATATTATTTTATCCTCTAGTACGGTAAACTTATTGGATTTTCGAAAACGCGTTAAAATCAAGCTTGGCATCCAACCCCAGGCCTTGGCGCCTGGAACCAGGCCCGGCGCCTGGAACCAGGCCCGGCGCCTGGAACCAGGCCTGGCGCCTGGCGCTAAGGCTGGTGCCTGGCGCCAGCTAGCCAGGGTTGGCGCCAGCTCTATTTCCTGAGCGTCAAACTCTGTTTTGTTAATTTATCCTTTTTGGCTGATTTTCTCTATAAATATCGTATTGAAAACTCCGTTTTCATGAATCAATGATCATCTACATCTATCATTCACCAATCATCACCAATTATCATCATCTACATTCATTCATTTACCAATTGAATCATTCATCTTTCCTCTAAACTTTGGTTTTCTTATACAAAATTCCGCATTCGCAAGATCTAGAAACACCTAGCCATATTCGAAGTTGTCTTCGCCCTGGACGTGAAAGGTTTTAATTTCTGAGGGTTTGGTCCCAAATTTCTCTTTCAATTATTTAATTTAATTGTTTGTTTATTATTTTCCTTGAAGTTACTAACGTGTGTATTTTTTTATTAGAAAGAGGTACGAGGCATCAAAGTAAGTACTTTAATGGTTTTTAATTGATGTTATGATGTAGAAATCATGTTTACATTGTTATTATGATATTCCTAGTATCATGTCTAGGGTATTTTTAATATTAAATATAATTCCTGTGATGCCTTTTATTCTTCCTAATATTTATGATTGTTAGTATCATGTTAGGGTTAAAGACTTGATTTTTATTTCTTAGTGACATGCTAGGGTTTGTTATTAATCTTGTTAGTATCATGCCTAGGATCTTGCTATTATTATGCTTTAATATTAACATGAACATGATTATGAATATTATTATTATTATTTTGATGATGATATTATTATTATTATGATTATTTTAATTATTATTCATGATATTGATTATTTATTGTGTTGCTTGATTATTTATATTTATTGCTTGATCACCTTTTATGCATGTTTAAAGGGAATTTGGTACTTGTAATCACGCTTAATAAGATAATTAATAATCTTGTTAGGGTTAATTGTGATTATAATTCAAGTGATCGCCAATAATAGTTTATTTGTGCATTATATTCAACCAACATAGATAAACAGGTTTAGGGTTAACCTATTGATTTCATGTTAATCAGAAAGCGCACATGAATACGATCAAAATAAAGTAGAGGCCTATTATTAGGGCAGGTTTAATCTCTTTTAGGTTGGATTTGTACCTTCATCCCCTAACCCTTATTTGGTTCTAGACCTTATGGAGTTGACGATCTCTTGGATCGTTAACGTTAAGGGGTGTAACCTTCACCTCGTGAACGGTTTACAAGTTCCTAAAACTTGTTGGAGACTCTTTTGCTCTATCTTCTTCCCTTTTGGACACCACCGTACTTTAGTGTGTGATCATAGTGGGGTTCAAGCTAGTGGGATTAAGGCTTGAAATTATTCCCTACAGTAGGTGAGACCATGATCGAGATAGCTTATATAACCTCTCTTGATGAAGTGGCCATGATTGAGGAGGATGAAAGTATTTTCTTAGGTAAAACCAGGGAAAACTCGTCAAGTCTAAAAGAGGACGTTCAAAAACTGCAATATGTCATTGCCATGTTCTTGAATGTGGTAGAAGGACTAGCAAATCGAATGATGATTATTGAACAAAACTCTCACCAAGGATTTAATGAAGAACTTAATGCTCCTAAGCCACGAGCAAAACGGACCATTGAAGAATACACACCAATAGGAATGACTTACAATGAAGTTTTTGACTGTCTTCACGATCAAGGTTTCATTCACCCCATTGGTCCCAGTCAAGACCCTCCGCCTAAAAAAAACGGTATCCCAATTGGGACCCAAAATCTTATTGTCGATACCATAGAGGTCGTGGTCACACCACCAAAGTATGTCTCGCTCTCAAATATCGTGTTCAAGACCTCATTGATTCAAATCTCCTTCATGTTCCTCCGCGCGACAAGAAGACCAAGGCTAGTAACAATAGCAGCAGTGGATGGAAAGGAAAGAAGAAAGACAATCCTTCTTCTTCCGAAAATGCCCACTCTAGTAACAATGTTAGTACCTTTGACCATAACGGTGTCTTAGGTATGGATAATCAAGGATATAAAAAGAAACCCAGGAGAGAGTTCGCACCCATTGCAATGACCTATGATACTACTTTTGATCGTCTCTATGATCGAGGATTCATCAAACCTATTGTCCCCTACCGAGGATCCAACATCATAAAAGCGATCTTCAAAATGGGATCCCAATTCCTATTGCAAGTACCATCGAGGAAACGGTCATGCCACTGATGAATGCTATAGTTTTAAAAATCTTATTCAAGATCTCATAGAAGCAAACAAGATCCCATTGCCTCTAGCTAGCGAGAAGATTGGGTGATGATGAAGAAAACGACACAAGACAAGAGGCGAGCTTCAACGACAAGATTTCATGACCTCTTTTTCCTTTTCTTTTCCATTTTTTCCTTTCCTCAATAAGTCTAGCATAGGCACCTTTCTATTCCCTTAAATTTATTTTTGTAGGTTTTTTCTTTTTTCCCTTTCAATAAAATGAGCATTTATTTCCTTGCATATGATCATTACATTGCATTAAAAAATAAATAAAAAAATAAAAAAAAATAAAAAAAACCATGTCAAACTAAGCACAAGGTATACCAATGATTTGAGGCACCCCTTGTAGCCACATCATATTGCCTTTCACCCTTCAAATATGCAATCCTTTTTTTGATAAACCACTTTGAGCCTCGTCTAACGATAGACCTTTCTTTTTCAACCCATATCTACCTAACCTTTGGATGGGATGGTGTGCAAGTTATGAAATGTTCAAAGAACAAAAGCTTGAGTGATTCAAAAGATTAAAATAGCAAAAAAAAAAAAAGTGTAAAAAAGGGCAAGTGTTCCAATGTTTTTGATATGAAAATGTCTTCGATATGAACACATCTCAGATTGCGTCCGTTATCGAGTGCTCGGTACCGTGCCTGAGAAACATGAATGCCAAGTGAGTGATAGACCGCATGATCAGGATTGCCCACACTTATAAAAAAGGTTCAAAATAAAAAATAAATAATGCAAAAGCAAAAAAAAAGGAAAGAAAGCTAAAAAAGAGTGAGAAACCTCAAGCATAAAAATACAAATATTTAAAAGCAAAGTTGCACACCTTGGGGGCTTATCTAGGGTCTTGAGCCTTTTATCCCCTTCTTCTTCAACCTTTAGCCTAACCACGTTACAACCCTTAAAAAGACCTTTTTGAGGTATACACACACTTTTGCGAGGTTCGGCTAGAGCTACATTTGGCCTGATTCCTAACGGATAAGTATTCAACCTCACATCGAGGTGCAGCCGTAATAAAAATGCATTCATATTCACATTCACACACTTACATCATGATCATACCAAGGGATCCCCTGTGCTCATCCCTATCTATTTAGAGCTAGACTTGGGGGCTTGATCCCTACATCATTAGCTTATCCAGCCTAAGAGTCACCACCATTGACTCTTTTCAAAATATTTTTCCACACAATTATCTCTTGCGGCCTACCTTTAGAATCACTTTCACACACATCACAGATACATGACCAAATAGTCCTTCCCTTAGGAACCCTTTGTCATGAAATCTTAACACAACGCTGAAGCATGCCTTGTCTCATCAATCATAATCATCATTGCATTACAAAGTATGAAGTGCTTGGCCTCCGTGCCTAAGTTACCCAAATAATTTCATCATTAAGTCAACTAGGATAGTCTAAGATGTTACAATTCTTGTACTGTGAGAGACAACGTTAACGGATTAAGCTCATTCAACATGCACCTTCAAAAAACTTCACTTCGATTCTTTCTTTTTTCGTGTCTTTCTTTTTCGGGAGAAAGTCGATACCCTCCAAAAAAATGACGGAAAATTTTTTCTTTTTCGCATTTTGAGTCAAGCACATCACAATACAATGCACACACGGGTCATGATTCACACGTGTCAATTCACCTTGGGTCAACCTCAAGTCAGTCAATTCACCTTGGGTCAACCTCAAGTCAGTCAGTCAGTCACATTGAGTCAACCTTAAGTCAGTCCAATCACCTTAGGTCAACCTTAAGAAAAACATAAAGCCTTAGGTCAACCCTAAGAAAGCACCAACAAAGTCTTTTGGCAATCTTTTGATTTTTACAAGATACCACCATTCAGCAAAGCTCCTGTTCGCAGCCAACCGAACGATCGCAACAAACATATATCATCAAAGCTCTTTGTTCAGAGTTGCGTGGACATATATCATCAAAGCTCTTTTTTCAGAGACGCGTGGACATATGAAAAAAATGCTCTTTTGTTCAGAGACGCATGGACATATTAAACAAAAAGCTCTTTAATTTTGCTCAAAGACGCGTGGGCAAATCATTCAAAGCTCTTTGTTCAGAGACGCGTGGACATGTATTTCAAGCTCTTTTGTTCAGAGACGCGTGGACATATCATTCAAAGATCTTTGTTCAGAGACGCGTGAACATATCATCAAAGCTCTTTGTTCAGAGACACGTGGACATGTATTTCAAGCTCTCCTGCTCAGAGACGCGGGGGCATCCTATTAAAGCTCTTTTGTTCAGAGTCGAGTGAACAATCCTCAAAAAGAATCTCTTTTATTCAGAGACGAGTAAACATCAACGGCGGCAAAGCACGACCAAAACATTAACAACAGCAATGCAACAACAACACATCAGTTACCCCTAGAGACGTGTACTCGACATTGCAAGATACACGTTTCTTAACTCTTTTATCTGTTTGACTAACGCTAGTTTGTAGGTATCGGCGTTACAAGAATGATTTAGGATCGCAGAACGTTCTGAATCATTCTCCGTCCCTGTCGCTACTTTGACTTTTGTTTTCGAAACTTACGTTTCTCCTAACGCAGTCAAAGTAGGGGCTTCTGTAGACACCCAAATATGTCTCCCCAAAACCAAACCCAGTGATGGGTACCTTTCACGTCGAATCATAATTGAATGAAGTGAAAGTGTGGAAAGTCTAGTGTTGCGGATAGTTTTTAATTCTTTTCTTTCTCTCTGTTTTTGAAAACCTATTTTAAGAAAATATCAAATCTAGTTTAGTTTGGACAATGGAAAGGGTCCAATAATAGTTTATTTGGGTCGGGTTCAAAAAGGGCTTTCCAACGATATATTATAAGCCCAATTCCGATGAATAATGAGGAAGTTATGGCCAAATTACTAAACTGGGCCCGATTTGATATTTATATGCGGGCCAATGATCTAGAGGAGGGCCTAATATTGAATTGTCATTCCTAATGCGATTAGAATTGATTATAGTCTTCTAGATTCTTCTATAAGGTTCTTTTGAATCCTAATTTAATTAACATTGATAAATTGACTTTAGTTGACTTTTTAGAGTTTTAATCAAATAAGAAGTGTTTTTAAGGAAAATACGATTTTGCCCTCTCATACGACTAAATTTTATCAAAATAAGAAAACGTGTGGATAATTGGATTCCAGCGCCTGGCGCTAGACTTGGCGCTTGGCGCCACATCTAGCGTTTGGCGCCAGGTTCGTGGTTGGCGCTGCAATCGTGTTTTAGTCTTTTCAAAACTCTAATTCTTTTTTATCATATCCGGCTGATTTTATCTATATATAGCCTCCTAAAACCTCCGTTTTCAATCATCATTTCTCATCAATTTCCATCATTAATTCTCTCTATTTACCAACTCTCATCAAGAATCTCTTGATTACTCTCTCTCTCTTTTCTAAACTAGCTTTTCTCAAACGAAATTCCGCTTTCACAAGATCTAGACACACCTAGCCAAGTTAGAAGTTGCCTTTGCCCTAGACGTGAAAGGTTCGATATTTCTGAGGGTTTGGTCCCAAATCTAGTCTAAACTTTCTTTAGATTTTCTATTTCAATTATTTAATTTAATTGTTTGATTTATTATTTTCCTTGAAGTTACTAAAGTGTGTATTTTGTTATTAGAAAGAGGTACGAGGCATCCAAGTAAGTGCTTTAATTTTTTAATTGATATTATGATATAGAAATCATG
The DNA here is from genome assembly GCF_948465745.1 of Chenopodium album. NCBI lineage: Eukaryota > Viridiplantae > Streptophyta > Magnoliopsida > Caryophyllales > Amaranthaceae > Chenopodium > Chenopodium album. The sequence goes on from NC_137837.1 coordinate 23,969,066, forward strand.
TTTAGATTGTTATTTTGATTCCTAGTATCATGTTAGGATGCTTTTCTTACTATGATATTTAGGGTGATTTGCTTATATCAATTATGATTTCTATAATGCCTTTTATTTCTTTCCTAATATTCATGTTCTTAGTATCATGTTTGGGCTAAAGCTTTGATATTTAATGTTTAGTGACATGCTAGGGTTTGTCATTAATCTTGTTAGTATCATGCCTAGGATCTTGCTATTATTATGCTTTAACATGAATATTATGATTATAATTGTTATTATAATTATGATTATTATTATTGTTGTTATTATTATTATTATGTTGCTGGATGATATTTATTGTTATTGCTTGGTCACACCTTTTATGCATGTTTAATGGGAATTGGTATTTGTAATCACGCTTAGTAAGATGATTAATAATATTGTTTAGGGTTAATTTGATTATAATTCAAGTGATCGCCAATAATAGATTTATTTGTGCATTAATATTCAACCAACATAGATTAAACATGCTTAGGGTTAACCTATTGATTGCATGTTAGTCAGAAAGCGCACATAAATACGATCAGAATAAAGTAGAGGCGTATTATTAGGCAGGTTCAATCTCTTATAGGTTGGATTTGTACATTCATCCCCGAACTACCAGTCATGGTTCCAGACCTATTTGAGTTGACGATCTTATGGATCGTTAAGGGGTGTAACCTTCACCCTGTGAACGGTTTACAATTTCCTAAAACTTGTTGGCGACTCTTTTGCTCTATCTTCTTTCCCTTTGGACGCCACCGTACTTAAGAGTATGATCACAGTGGGGTTCAAGTTTGGGGTAATGCTTGAAATATTCCCTACACTAGCTAACAGGTCTCTTTGGCAAAGAGACTGCTTCATTGGAGGCGGTCTTAATTTTTATAAAATTTAAGACCTGACATCTATGATAGGCGGTCTCTTTTGGTAGTTGTAGATCAAATAAATAAGAAGCGAAAGAGACCCGTGTTGTCAGATAAACAGTCTATTTTTTAGTTTCGCAGAGAACTGTTATTTTACAAAGGCGGTCTCTTGAAACATTTATTTAAAAAAAAAATCCGAAAAGCCAATTTATTCATTTAGGTTTCAATTGATAAAGTCTATACATGTGTAAATACTTGGATACTATAATAGGTACAGAATTCATACGCACTAAAACTTAAATCTGACTAAAATGAAAAAGAAAACAAGTAAACAAAAAATGCTATTTAATTACATATTTTGAATTATTCAGCATATACATAAATCTCTTTTACTACAACATTAAATCCCACACCTGCCAAAAAAAAAAAAAAAAAAAACCCACCATTTTTGAGATTTCTGGAAAAATCCAGAAGCTATAGACCTCTAAAATTGTAGAAGATTGCTTCAACTTGTCACGTCCGGGTAAATAAATCAGATCTGGGTAGAAGTACTCAAATACAAAAAATTAGAAGTCAAATGATAAGCATAAAAATTAATTTACAAAAATAATTAAAATAATAGTTGACACAAACAGATCTAAAAAACTAAATTGAAACATAATAAAAGTATAAATGTTAAAAAAAAAAAAAGAAAGAAAGAAGTAGGAGAAAGAGGATCGGAGATAACAACTATTGTAACCAAGTATAAGATTCATGTGAAACTTTGAACATTAGAAAAAAATACGTTACTCATTTTCAAACATTAAAACACAAGAAGCATTATAATATAAAAAAATCTTAAATTTCATAACACAAAATGTTTCTAGATCTTTAGGAATAATTAACATATAAGAATTAGCTCAAGAACTAAAAAAACTAACCCAAAAAATTCAGGAATTTCCAAATCAAATTATTAAACCCAGAAAATAAGTATACCCCGAAAAAACTACACTATCCCTACTGATTATGGTGAATAAAATAAAATAAAAAAAATAAAAAAATCAAATTAAAGTTTTTGCACCAGATCTAAAAAGCTCGAGAGAATTTTCTTGTTATCTATAGTTTTTTGGGATAGAACTTAAAGATCTAACCCAAATAAACTTATAGATAACAAGAAATTGAAAGGAAAAAACCCTATTTTTTACGCCACAGCAAAATAAAAAAAAAAAAGTGAAAAGGGAAAACTTCTCACCGATCAAGATTTTGTGAAATCTAAGAGCTTAATTTTGGTAATTTTGTTTCGCCATCCCCCTTTCCTTTTCTTTGTTTATGGCTGCTCGATTTGAACCTTTATTATTTGGCTTGAATGAAAAGGGTTTGAAGGAAGAGAGAGAAAGGGATAAGGGAAATGAGTAGGGGTAAGTGGGTAACGGGGTAAGAGTGAAGAGGAGAGAGAAGCTAAAAAGACAGTGGTTTACAACTGTACATGGAAGTGAGAAAACAAGAGACCCGTCTTTAATGTTAACTGGTCTCTCTATTAAAAAAGGAAACCGATTATCCTAAAAAGTGGTCTCTGGTTTATTTTTTAAAATCATTTTTTTTTTAAAAAAAATTCGCAAGAGACCCGTCATCTTAAATAACGGGTCTCTCGAATAGTTTTATTCCACCAACAAATAAAGTAAGAGACCCGTTATTAATAATAAACAGTCTCTTAGATCAAAGAGACCGCTTATGTAGATAATAGGTCTTTTATATTGGGCCTCTTCGGCTAATTTTGTAGTAGTGGCTTAATGGCTCATTAAAGGCTAAGATAGCTCAAGTGGGAGCTAACTTTTTGTTTTACAACAAAACTTTTACCCAAAGAAAATATACATGTCTCTTTGTAAGCATTCAAGTGAGACCACGGGCATTACCTCTACAACCTAATTGAGAACATAGTGTTTGTTTCTCTAAGTGGTGTCTTTCTGGAAAGTAACACATTTCCAAAACGACAAGTGGGAGGAAAATGAACTCGAACTGAGAATCTCGGAAAACCTTAAAAGGGCTTCGTGAGAGTAATTGATCAAGTTTACTCAAAATGGCTTTACAAGTGCCTTAAAAGAGAATTCATTTCTCATAAAACTTTTGAAAAGTTGAAGTAAGATCAAGAAAATCAAAGGGCTTTGGAAGCGCCTTGAAACTCAGTGTTTGATGCAATAACCCCGTATAGGTATAGAATTCACCAAAGGCTTGGGTTGAATCCTATAAATTTTCTATTAAGGTAGAAATAAACCTAAGACTTACAAGCATACTATTTACTATTAGATAGTAAAGCAATAATGCCTTGTAAGATAGGTACGACAAATCTAAATTCCAAATAATGGTTAGAGGCCATAAAAATCTGAGATAGACTCTATGTTTGAAACTTGATTAATTTGCATAAAGGATGAAAGACCCATCGATTGCAAATAAGTTTTCAAGGAGAACACTAACAAATGTGAAAATGTATATGCATACATAGCTAGATTGGTTGGAAAGGATACGATTAAATTCACCAATCGGAATGCTAAAGTCATTTCGTGATTGTTTTAGCAAAATAGCTCATATGAAATATGGAAAAATAGATACCAAAATCGCCTTCCTAAAATAAGATTTTGGAAGTGACTATGAAAATAGTCTAAGGGTTTTGAAAATCTAAATAAATGCTAGATTTAAAAGCAAGCTCAAGGAATCCGTCATGGAATTAATGGAAGCATTGCATATAGGAATTGGAACATGTTTTCTCATGAAGTTAATAAGAGGATTGACTTATGGAGAAACATAAAAGTTCTTATGAATAAGAAGTTTAGTGGAAGCAAAGTAAATTATATAAAGGTCCAACGAAAAGTTTATGAACTCTATTGTGAAATAACTGTCAAAAACTAAATGCTTAGATTTGAAAGTAATTTTGACAATGGACCAAGCAAAAGACGATACTTAGTACATATTGGGTATTAAGATCTATTGTATAGAATTAATAAAATGTTTGAACGTGTATAGGATTTTACTGTGTTAAACATGAATTGAAGGACTTTGAAAGACTTTCGACCCGTATGTATAAAACTAAGTAAATGTTTGAACTAAGTATAAGCTAGGATTAATACTCAGTCAAACATGAAAGACTCTAATAGAGACTTTCAACCATATCACATAGCAAACAGTTTAGCAAGACTCAGTGAAACTGAATGAGCTATAATGTCACATGGATGGAATAAGATTGAGAATTACTCTGCAACTTAATCCATCATGTACGCTGTGATGTGGAATCATCGCAGGACTTACTTGCTTAGAGAATATGAAGTATGTATGTAGTACCAATCAACCTGAATCTATGTAATAGATCGTTAGATTATGGCCAAGAACATCCAAGTACTTGGATAAGTAATAGGATGAGTTCTTGACTTATGAAAACAAATAAAATTTGAGAATTGATGTTGCAAGCAAAAACCTTAACAAGGATTAGATCCTTAACAAGGAAGCCGTTTATAAGCACGATCTAACAATAAGTCGTGGCTTAAGAATGGTAACATGGACGTGCATCCATGTGTAATGTGCAGGAATTTGAGAAAAATTTCCACGATCACAAGTGATTAGGGTATTCCAAGTCATTGTGAGCCGTTTGGAGTGAAACCCAATCAAAGCATCATCAGGAAGTCTACTAAAATATATGTTGAGAATATTGTTTCCCTAATGGCGATGATAAAGAAGATGTTCTATTGAAAGTTTGTTGTTAAACGTTAATGATTGTAAGTTGTCAAGTTGGAGGTCCCAATCATGAAAATGAGTGAGAGCCATCACTTGGACAATAAATCCTAAATCACATATAATCCATGACACTCTCAAATTTTATCATCTTATTATGAAAGTGATCGGTAATGAAGATGCTAAGATTAGCAAAGTAGTTATAACTAAACATATGCAATGAGTGAACGACAACATTCACAACTGCATGAAAGAAATCAAGCATATTAGATATGGGTGTGATTTCTATAGATGTTTTATAAAGAGTGATACTCTTAAAACATTCGGAAAAAACCATTTATCATAAGATGAACCATTCAGGTTTTGGAGTAATTTAAAATTTCATGCAATTTTTATCACTTCGTTTGCTATTTAATTGTGGTTTATAATTAAATAATGAGTCCATTCGATTATTGGAATATTCATAATAGAGTATCAAGAACACTCTTGGTAAGGAAACACCTATTAAGTGAACGTTGAATATTATAATCGAAAATTATCCCTAATCGAGGTCATTTAAACGACTGACGATTAATGACTAGTTTAGATTCGTGTGTAGTTTGATTTATAGCACCGTTTCATGTGCTACAAGGACATGATTGTCATGAATCATTTGCACAGGTATTGGTTTAGGACCATACTGGATAGACATATGAGAATACTTTAAGAGATTAAAAATCGTCATAAGTATACATCTCATTATTGCTATCGGAACCTTTTTCCTTGACCATAAGTATTGTGAGCTTTCTTGTTTGAGTACTAGTCCGCTTTGATGATTGTCAAACGTCTGCTGTAATAGGGGATTATAACGGCATCACTCGGGCGGCTAGGCCCTCTTAGTAAGAGAAGCTACATTACAAGACTGGAAATGTTCCCCTACTAAAAATAGGGAAGATGTCTTTTTTGTTTACAAGGCCTCTCGTAGAGAGAGACTGTAAAAATGCATGGCCGTGCTCGGATGGATTTTAGAAATCATCTGTTTATTGAAAGTCAGACTCGAAATCGAGAAACACTTCTGGACGTAATAAGGATGACAAATAAATCTTACCTTATAGTTCATGAAGAGGTATTAAGTGACATAGGAAAAGGGCTATACACTAAAAGCATACTTGTCCAGAAAAACAAGTGGGAGATTGAAAGGAATAGTGTCCTTCAAACAAGTATATTATTCTGATAGTGGGTTCAGAATTATTATAAAGATAATATATTCAATAAGATCAAGTGATCGGAATGCCTGGGTGGAGGCCACTTTCGATCAATAATATTAATGCATAATTAATATTACAACTTAATCTTAACTGAATCCTTCGGGTCACACCCAAGCAGTCAACGAACCAAAGCGACGAATTAATTCGGAAGGAATTAATGAGTCCACCAAGTAATATATTTAGACATCGGAAATTCGAGTTTAAAGCGTCGAAACCGAGCGTCGATGAATCTCAAATGTCAAGCCAAAAATTAGGAATTGGCGAGACGGGAAAATGCTTCAAGTAACAAGAAAAAACCCTAGCCACGCAAAAATAAGGGAAGCGCGCCAAATAGGAGTGTGCCACATGGTAGCACACATGACAACACACGTGGAAGCCACCAAGTGGCAGCGTGCCACGTTGGTAGCACGCCATGTGGTAGCGTGCCACGTTGGCAGCGCGCCACGTTGGCAGCGCATGTGGCAAGGGGGTTGTGGACCCGGGTGACGGGTCATGGACACGGGCTAAAAGAAAGTGGCCCAACCAAACCCAACATGGGGCTGAAGGTTGGATGACGCATGGATATCTCACAATGCATGTGAGTTGCCTTGGGGACCAAGTGGGAAAGTGGTCCTCACCTAACCATGTGACACTTGTTACTTGTTCCTTGGTTTATTTAACTAAGGGTTGAATTCATCAATCTTTCCATGCGGGATCTTTTTGTGAAAAAGTCCCACATTAAAAGATGAGTGGAATTCACAAGCTATCCTTCCTTATAAATAGCCAAAGCATGACTTGAGAATTCTTTTCTTGAGTAGGAGTTTAATAGGGCATTGCCATTGCAAAAACCCTTGAACTCATATAATACAATGGACCTTGTCGGTATTCGTTGGTGCAGGTAGATCATCGTTGGAGGCTTCGTGTTTTCGAAGCTTGCTTTCAAGTAAGAGCCCATTTGGTCGGGCAAAGAACGCTCCAAAAAGTAATCATTTTATCTTAATCTTGTGATTAATTTAATTATGTTTATGGTTTTATTTATTGCGAGTGCGGTCTTTTTTTAGATTTGTTTTGGCAGTGAGTCAGACTCACTAAACCCCAACAGAGCCCGAGTCCTTCAAATTCTGGGCAAACCTTGAGCTTAAGGAGCCTGCCAAGGAGCTTCCTGCAGAAGGAGAAGCAATTGATCTCCAATCTGATGGGAAGGATCCCAAGAAGGATGACCAGGCGGGCCAGCCTTAGTTTTTAGCGGCAGTATGCCAATCTTTGTTTTTCTTTTTTTCCGGCCTGTGTGCCGAGTATTTAAATGTTTAATCAACAATTTATATTTTTCCCTGGATTGGTATCCGGTTAAACAATTCTCCCTGGCACTCAGTGGCCGGGTTTATATATGAAAATACCGACTAGGTCAGTTTGCTTTGCACTCTTTATTTTGAATTTCTCTTTAAATTTGCTTATATATGTCTGAATTTTCCTAACTCATTAAAAGCATGCAGTAGTTAGTACACCGGTTACTCTTGCCCTTGGCGCCTGTGTGGTTGGTTTCAGTACTTTATGATTGATTGACTTGAGAATTTTTTATACTTTAAGGAGTATGAAATGTTCCTAAGTCAATCAATCACAGTAGTGATTGCCCTAAACCAAGTACACAACCGTCCACAAAACCATTAAGTAGTGGATTTACTCAGCTGGGGAATTGGCTAGACCATAGCCTTGTTCCTCTACCTTGGATATTTGCAATTCAATTAAATTGTCTTTTGATAAATCAGGTAGTGAATTTATGCCTGGTAGTTGATGAAGCAGGCGACAAATGGTCCGCCTGACAGATGGTCCCCAGACTATTTTATGGCCGTCTTGGATACCTGCAATCCATTGCACTTTTTCCGTCTTCCCTATCAGGGAGACTTGTACAATTTCTTCGAATAATATAACTTAGAACTTTGGTTATCAACCATATGATGTCATTTGACATCCGGTTTTAAGCTTAATCATTCTTTAGACTATTATGGGCAGACAACTATAAGTTGAACAATTAGGTCGTTCAATCTTTGTCGTCTGCATATGCTTGTAGAGCAAATGATATAACGCCCTCTGCTACGATAACACTCAGAGGGGCGTCGCCGAACGCCATCCTCATGTTGGAGCAAACGTATTTATAAAAATAAATTTATATCCGGCCATTGGCCTCTTAATTTAAGCACTGATTTAGCCACTAAGTTCTTAACTTAGCTTAATTTATTTAGTTGGACCCTCTGTGTTTTGAAGAGACGGTAATTTATTGTTGTGCATGTATATATACGAGGTAATCAAAAGGATTGAAAACAAAAGCAACTTTTTTTCATTGATAGGCTTTTCATTTACAAAAATGTACAAGTCTTAGAATTAGTACTTTTTCAAGTAGTCTACATTCCAAGTTCTGGGCAGCCACCTGCCATCTAGAGTTTCCAGGTGGTAGGTGTCGTTTCTTACTTACTCATAGATCCGGTAGGGGCCTTCCCAATTAAGAGTTAGCTTCCCCTGCTCATTGGCCCTACCGGTTGCCTCCATATTTCGTAGCACAAAGTCCCCAACTTTAAAGGGTCATTTGTGTACTCTCTTATTATAGGTCGGGTCATCCTCAAACGGTAAATCTCATGGCGCAGGGAAGCATTGCCCCTTCGCTCCGGAAGTGAGTCCAATGATAGCCGCATGGCCTCTTAGTTTTCCTCTTCATCGTATAACATGACTCGTAGAGTCGGCTCATAATGTTCGATGGGCAAGACGACTTTAGCACCATAAACCATGAGAAATGGGGTTTCACCGGTTGCCCCTTTTTCAGTTGTCCGGATGGCCCATAGGACATGAATTAACTCTACAGCCCATAAACAACCAGTTCTTTCAATTTTCTTTTTCATACCGTCTGAGATGAGCTAGTTAAAGGCTTCAACTTGGCCATTTACTTGGGGTTGGCCGACTGATGCAAAACAATGTGAGATCTCTTGATCTCCCAACCAAGTCTTAAGCTGATGCGTCTCAAACTAAGGACCATAATTAAACACCATAGACATAGTGTAGACACCTAAAAATGTCTCCCCAAAACCAAACCCGATGATGAATAACCTTTCACCGCCATTATTGGACGGGTTCAGTATTTAATCCCGAGAGTGCTTAAAAAAATCGTATTTAATTAAATCTAATTTTTGAATAGTCCATGGATCAGTCATGATGTTTAGTCAAAGCATAGTTTTTAATTTCAGCCCAAACCCTTTTTATTTTATTATTTATTTTGGCCCAAACCTTTTAATTTATTTTATTTTACTTATTTTCTTATTTTATCCCAAATAATAATAAATCATAAAATGGCCCGAAATTATCAATCGGCACTTAAAATGCTGAATGAAATTAGGGTTAAAAATGAATTTGGACGGAAAAATGGACTGAAAACTCCCACGTCAAGGCAACAGTCCACCGTGTCACGGGAAACTGTCCCGTCTGACAGTGGTGTTCCCATGACACGGGACACCTGTTGTGACACGGGGGGTTTTCGTGTCCTTTCCGCGTAAACCCTTAATGCGTTTTCTTCCCCGTTCACTAAATATTTCCCGCGTCACACAAAAGTGCACCGTGTCACGGGAATGGTTCCCGTCTGACGGTGGGATTTCCCGTGTCACAATACACTTTGCCGTGTCGCGGTATACTTTTTTAGGGTTTTTATCATTTTAGGGTTCCATGTGTTCCCTCAGCACATTTTTTCTATAAATACCCCCTCATTTCTGATGTACAGGGCATCAATTAATTCTCTATTTTTCTCTCCTCTATGCTCTAGCCTAAACACTAGCCTACCCTTCTTCTTTCAAAATTCCTTCTTCAAGCACTCCCACGAGTCCATACTTTACTCGTGGTTCTGTCCTTAAGCCAAGGTGTGAAAGGTAGAACTGTTTGAGGGTTTGGCCCCCAAATCAACTCTACTTTATTTTATTTAATTTAATTATTGTTTTATTATTATTTCCTTGAAGTTACTAGCTCGTTTATTATTTTGTAGTTGCAAGCAAACAGAATCAAAGTAAGAATTATGTTCCTTTTGTTTCTATTATTTTTCTAACGATTTTATATTGTTGGAATTATTGTTGAATTGCTTCCAATATTAATGTTGATTCTATTACTTTTTATGATCGCCATATTGCATGTTTAAAGAGAATATGTAATTGAAAATCACGCCTAATAAGATAATTTGGACAACCAGTTTAGGTTCCTTTTAATCTTGTTGTTTAATCAAGTGATCACAATATTTTAGAATAATATGTTGCATTAATATTAAACCAATTTAGCATAATAATAGTTTGGAGCGAATTGAATATTTTGTTTGTATGCCATTGAGATTGCATGAATCACTTTTCACTATAAGAATCGAGTAGAGGCCAATACGAGCAAATGTGACTCCATGACTCACTTCGTACCATCATCCCCGATCCTGCTTTCGTGGTTCCGAACCATATGGAGTTAGTAATCTCATGGATTATGAATGGGGTGTAACCTTCACGGGTCAATCGTTGTTGCCTTCGTTGTCCCTTATTCGTGGTTGCCTTAAATGATCCGTGAACGGTTTACAAGTTTCTTAAAAACTTGTTGGCGGCTCCCTACTTTATTTGTCCCTAATCGTATACGTCAATTCCCACTTCCTACGAGTGCCAAGCATATTTACACATGCTTAACGTAGACGCACTTCAAACGACGCCTACAATTTGGCGACTCCACTGGGGAGGATTCTTGGTTATTTATCGATTTGAGTGATCGGTATTTAATTAAGATGAGTGGATGAGACTTGAAAGATTCTTGAAAAATATTCCTGTGATTAATTTGGCATTGTTGCATATGCATAGACGTTTTAACATCGCATTTAGGTCTATCCCGTAGGAAAAATTGGATAACTTGATTGCGTACGAAGGAAAATAGGGCACCAGTCAGATTTTCTAACTGTCGTGCCACGGCAGAATCTGCCGTGTCACGGTGCAGTACACCATCTGACGGTGTGCAGTACCGTGGCACGGGAATATCTGCCGTGTCACGGCAATCCTAAAATCAGTCTGGTGGCTTGTTTTCTCTTCTCAAAGTCAACTTCCTTCGATTTTTCGGAAAAAACGTGTGTTCTACATGCGTCTTAGCCCCGGGGGATTTAAGCTCTATCAACCCAAAAACGCTCATGACAATAAGGGTTCATCCGAGTTATTAAATCCACCCAAACCATGGAGTCGAGTTCAATTTCATCACAAACTCGCGGAGCCGCCCGTTGGCATACACCCTCAAGGGAGGCTGCCTTGCTAACGCGTCCAAACTCTTAACCATGGTTCCCTTTTGACACCCAAAGCTTGACCAATAGTTGAACATAGATCTTGACCCTAGGTTGCGAACTTTTTTTACATCATCGTGACTAAAATCTACATGGTTTGTTTGGTGCTAACCCTCATGTGTTTACTCTTTTTGTTTAACCCATGACCGAGGGTTTTTTTTTCCACATAGTAATTAGTACGGACCTAAAATCGACTAAAATCCGGAAAAACTCACAAAAAAGACCTGGAACTAAGCACCGTGTCACGGCAAGTCTTGTCGCGCCACGGTGAACAGTGACGTGACACGGCGCTTTTTACCGTGTGATGATAGACTACACTGTGTCACGACAGTCAGCACCGTGACACGGTGCCCAGGAAACGTGTCCCGTCAGTTTTTTTTGTTTTTGTGCGTACGTGTGTGGTTTATGTGTCCAGTTTTGTGTCATAACACGCGTCCATAACCTCACTTAATCACTCACATGTCGTGTTCACACACTTTTCTCGTTAGTCGTGCACCATTTCATGACCGTATTTTAGGGTAGTCTTTTTTTGTGTCGTTTTTTTTTCGGAGTAAGTCGGATGGTATCCTCCCATATATTTTATTTTTTTTAAAACAAATAAATAAATAGATAAATAGAATTTCAAAATTCAAATTTTTTTCATTTTTTCCGGATGGGTTAAGGTTAAGTTTGGTCATTAAAGGTGTGTTTGTTTCGGTGTCATAGCACTTGGTCAAGAAGTAGGGGTAGATTGTTACGGTTCGAGTCAATACCTCAACAACCTCTTATACCAAAGAGGCTTATAAGGAAACCACCACAATCATCTCCACAAGATCCATCTCCAGTCTACTTTCAACCAATGGCTACTAAGGAAGATATCGTTAACATCAACAGGACAATTGAAATGTTGTCTAACATGATGCAAACACTCACCACTAGATTCAACACGGTAGAGAAAGAAAATCAGAACAATGTCACTGCCGCTGCAATGGACAAGATAAAGGAACAGATGAGTAAGATTTCTGAAGAATTCACTTATGTGGAGCAACCTGTCGCCTCTCTGTCCATAAGGGACAAGCTTCCTGAGAAGTTTTCCACTGCAGAAATTCCCAATTTCAAGCCTACTAATAATCCGCTTTTCCATTTGAAGGCGTTTTATGCAACCATGGCTCTTAAGGGAGTATATGTGACACTCTTCCCTACAGTGTTCCCTCTTTCCTTAGAGCACGCCTGTCAACAATGGTTCTACTCTTTGGAATCTAAACATGTTGCGACCTGGGAGGATGTTGCTGAAAGCTTCATGAATCGTTACAAGTGTAACATTCAGGCCAAGACTTCTGAACGTGAACTCTCCATTCTCAAACATAAAGAGAATGAAGGCTTCACCACTTACTTAAGCAGGTGGAGGGAAACAGTTGCGCTCTTGGTGGATCCCCCCAAGGAAAAAGAGATGGTTCGCTTGTTCATTGCCAATTTGACTCATAAGTACAAGCAACACTTGAAGTTTCTGCCTCTGAGTACCTTCGAAACTGTATACGATATTGGAACCAATACCAAGGATGAACTGATGAATACTGCTGGTAGCAACAATAATAACAGCACTTGGAAAAACAAGAAGAACGACACTCCTTCTTCTTCGTCTTCCAAGCCCAATAATGCTACCAACAATATCAATATCAATGATGTGATGGCTCTTAATGCTCCTCATCAAAGATTCCAAAGGCAAAGGAGGGTTTACACGCCTTTAGGAATGACTTATGACGCTGCTTTTGATCGTTTGCATGGTCAAGGATTGATTATGCCAATCGGACCGTTTCCAAGCCTGGACCAGAGAATAGAACCGCTAGCTATGACCCCAATGCTTATTGCAAGTTTCATCAAGGCAAGGGTCATAATACTGAGAAATGTTGGAGGTTGAAGGATGCGATCCAAGACCTAATTGATGCTAATCAACTTCCTGTCCCTCCATGGGGCAAGAAGCCTAACATTCAAACAGGTCCTCTTTCTGATGCTCTGGCTATCATGGGAGATGAAGTCTCCTTTGTGTTGGGGTTTTATGAGTCCGACTCACCGCGGAAACAACCCCGACCCAAGGAACCACTCGTAATTAATAAAGCCATAAAGCATAAATAAATAAACATAAGAAAAGGAAGAACGAATCATACCCTTGAATCAAGCTTCGCCCTCTCAAAACGGGCTCTTACTTGAAAGCCTTGAGCACCGCAAATGCCGTGCCTCCAACGGTATCCACCCACAAAGGACGAACACGACTTTTTAGGTCCGCTACCTTGGAGTTAGCAAGGTCCGACCAAAACCCAAGTGTTAATGGAGTTTAAGAGTTTTTCCCAAATTATGGAATGCTCTTTCTAACTCCCACTCAAGCAAAGAATTCTCAAGCCATGCCATGACTATTTATAAGGAAGTATGCTTTGTGAATTCCACTCATCTTTCAATGTGGGACTTTTCACAAAAAGATCCCACATGGAAAGATTGGTGAATTCAACCCTTAGTTAAATAAATCAAGGAACAAGGAACAAGTGTCACATGGTTAGGAGTGGACCACTTTCTCACTTGGTCCCCAAGGCATTTCACATGCAATGTGAACTAACCATGTGTCACCCAACCTTGAGCCCCAAGTTGGGTTCGGTTGGGCCATTTTATTTTGGCCTGTGACCATGACCCTTCACCCCGAGTCCACGGCCCCTTGCCACTTGTGACGCCACCGTGGCGCACCGCCACCATGGCGCGCTGCCACGTGGCATGATGCCTACGTGACACACTGCCACGTGGCACGCTGCCACTAGGTGGCTGCCAACGTGACGACTTCCACTCGACGACTGCCAACGTGGCTGCCATGCATGCTGCCACGTGTGCTGCCACATGGCGTTTTGCAATGTGTGCTGCCACGTGGCACACTCCTATTGGGCACGCTTTCCTTGTTACTTGAAGCATTTTCCCGTCTCGCCAAATCCCAAAATTTTGGCTCGACATTTGCGATTCTCCGACGCTTGGTTTCGACGCTCCAAGCTCGAATTTCCGACGTCTAAATATTTAATACTCAGGCGACGAATTAATTTCTTCCGAATTAATTTGTCGAGTCGGTTCGTATATTTTGCTTGGGTGTGACCCGAAGGGTTCAGTCAAGAATAAGCTGAAATATTAATTATATTAATATTACTGATCGGAAGCGGCGTCCACCCAGGCATTCCGATCACTTGACCTTACTGAATGTATTAGCTTTCTAATAATTCTGAACCCGCTATCAGAATAATACACTTGTTCAAAGGACACCATTCCTTTTAATCTCCCACTTGTCCTTCCGGACAAGTGTGCATTTAGTTTATAGCCCCTTTCCTATGTCTCTTCATGTCTCTTTATGAACTACAGAATAAGATTACTCGTCATCTCTGTTACGTCCAGAAGTGTTTCTCGAAATCCGAGTTTGACTATCAATAAGCAGATGATTTCTAAAATCCATCTGAGCACGGCCATGCATTTTCACAGTCTCGCTCTTTGAGAGGCCTTGTAAACAACAAGACATGTTCCCTATTGTTAGTAGGGGGACATTTCCAGTCTTGTAATGTAGCTTCTCTTACTAAGAGGACCTAGCCGCCTGATATCTGTCGTTATAATCCCCAGTTACGGCAGACGTTTGGCGGATACCAAAGCGGACTAGTACTCAAACAAGAGACCTCCCACTACTCATGGTCAAGGAAAAGAGTTCTGATAGTAATAATGAGAAAAATACTTATGACGATTTTAAATCTCTTAAAGTATTCTCATAGGTCGATCCAGTATGGTTCTAAACCAATATCTGTGTAAATGATTTATATCCTCATAGCACAAGAAATGGTGCTATAAATCATACTACACACTAATCTCTAATGGTCATTAATCGTCCACAAAAAATATGACCTTGATAAGGGATAATTTTCGATTAAAATATTCAATGTTCACTTAATAGGTGTTTCTTTATCCAAGCCATTGACTTGATACCCTATATTTATTAAAATCGAATGGACTCATTATTTAATTCTAAACCACAATTAAATAGTTTTGTGGAATATTTAGAAATATTTTATTCCACTATGAAACTTCACAATGTTTCATCTTATGATAAATGGTTTTTCCCAAATGTTTTAAGAGTAGTACTCTTCATAAAACATTCATAGAAATCACACTCATATTTGATATGCTTGATTTCTTTCATGCAATTAAGAATGTTGTCGTTCACTTATTGCATAGGTTTAGTTATAATTACTTTACAAACCTTAGCATCTTCATTATCCACCATTTCCATAATAAGATGATAAAATTTTGATAGTGTTAATGGATTACATGTGATTCAGGATTTATTGTCCAAGCAATGGCTCCCACTCATTTTCATGATTTGAGACCTTCTACTTGACAACTTACAATCATCAATGTTCAACAACGAACTTTTCCATTTAACATCTATCTTATTATTGCCTTTAAGGCAACAATATTCTCAACATATGTTTTAGTAGACTCTCCGATGATGCCTTGCATGGATTTCTCTCCAAACGACTCACAATGATTTGGAATACTCAAATCACTTACGATCATGGAAATTTATCTTAAATTTCCGCACATTATACATGGATGCATATCCATGTTACCATTCTCAAGCCACGACACTTCTTGCCTCGTGCTTATAAATGGCTTCCTTGCTAAGGATCTAATCCTTGTTAAGGTTTGTGCTTGCAACATCAAAACTTAAGTTGTATTTGTTTCCATGCGTCAAGAACTCATCCAACTACTTATTTAAGTGCTATGGATGTTCTTGACTATAATCTAATGATCTAATACATAGATTAATGTCAACTGGTATTATATACGTACTTCACATGCTCTAAGCAAGTACGTCGTCTGACAATTCCATATCATAGCTTTACTTGATGGATTTAATTCTAGAATGATTCTCAATTCTATTCCATCCATGTGACATTTAGCTCATTCAGTTACACTGAGTCTTGCCAAAATGTTCGCTATGTGATATGGTTGAAAGTCTCTTACTAGAGTCTTTCTTGGTTGACTTAGTATTTAGCCTAGCTTATACTTAGTTCAAACATTTACTTAGTTTCATACATATATGGGTCGAAAGCCTTTCAAAGACCTTCATGTTTAACATGGTAAATTCCTTTACTCATTTAAACATTTAATTAAGTCTATACCATAGAACTTAATTCCCAACATGTACTAAGTATCGTCTTTAGCTTGGTCCATTGTCGAAAATACTTTCAAATCTAAGAATTTAGCATTTGATAGTTGTTTCACAATAGAGTTCGTAAACTTCTCGTTGGACCTTTACTTTTTCTCCCACTAAACTTCTTGTTCATCAGAATTTCTATGTTTCTCCATAAGTCAATCCTCTTATTAACTTTATGAGAAAACACGTTCCAATTCTTTCATGCAATGCTTCCTTTAATCCCATGACGGATTCCATGTGCTTGCTTTCAAATCTAGCATTATTTAGATTTTCAAAACCCTTAGACTATTCCATAGTCACTTCCAAGATCCTATTTTGGGAAGGCGGTTTTGGTATCTATTTTTCCATATTTCATATGTGCAATTTTGCTAGATCAATCACAAAAAGACTTAAGCATTCCGATTGGTGAATAGGTTTTTATTAAAATCAACTCCTTGAAATTAATTATATCCTTTTCAACCAATCTAGCTATGTATGCATATACATTTCCACATTTGTTAGTTTTCTCCTTGAAAACTTATTTGCAATTGATGGATCTTTCATCCTTCATGCAAATTAATCAAGTTTCGAACATGATTTTCAAACATGGAGTCTATTTCGGATTTTCATGGCCTCTAACCATCATTCGGAATTTGGATTTGTCATAGCTATCTAACAAGACATTATTCCTTTTCTTGTAAGTCTTAGGTTTATTTCTAACTTAATAGAAAATTTATAGGATTCAATCCAAGCCTTTGGTGAATTCTATACCTATACGGGGTAATTGCATCAAACACTGAGTTTTAAGGCGCTTTCAAAGCCCTTTTATCATGTTGATCTTACTCCAACATTTTTAATGTTTTGTGAGTAATGAATTCTCTTTTAAGGCACTTGTAAAGTCCATTTGAGTATTCTTGATCAAGCATTCTCATTAAGTCCTTTAAGGTCTTCCGAGATTCTCAGTTCTAGTTTGTTGCTAAGCTCGATGGTCATCGAATTCATTTTCCTCCCACTTGTCGTTTTTGAAACGTGTTACTTTCCAGAAAGACACCACTTAGAGCAACAAACATTATGTTCTCAATTAGGATGTGGAGGTAATGCCCGTAGTCTCACTTGAATGCTTACAAAGAGACATGTATATTGTCGTTGGGTAAAAGTTTGTTGCGAAACAAACAGTTAGCTCCCACTTGAGCTATCTTTAGTCTTTATTGAGCCATTCAGCTCCCACTGAGCCACCTAGCTCCCACTGAGCCACTTAGCTCCCACTGAGCTAGTGAACTCCCACTGAGACTAAGAGCCTTAGACATATACTTGAAAAGACTTTTCGAAGTTATTTCTATCCATAACTGAATATGGCGTCCTTTCTTAGCTTCGACATATTGTTTAGTGTAACATTAGTCATTTGTGCAAATCTTTAAGAACTTTATAGGAAGGGTTGTGAACCATCATCGTGTGAGTCATTTTCTAATGACATCGAGGTCTCCGTGAGGACACACTATGTTCTTTGTGGAGTTCTTTATGAAAATTTCCAATCATAACTTTGAGATGGTCACGCTTGGCTCAAGCAAACATTGCTCGATCTAATCTAGAAGTTTTGATATCTTGCCAAGTCGATTCTGTACTTCACTGGACTCTTGATCTACTCAGGTCAAGTTTGTTCACATTTGATGAATATAGCCATATCCTTTAAAATTCTTTGTGAAACGTTGAAGTAATTGATTCCTCTTTAGCCTTCGGAGTCAATTGTCTATACCAAGAACAATAGCTCTCAGCTTTGTCGGTTTCAACAACTAAGACTTGCTTGTCTTAGAATGATTCCAAATCGAGAAACTATCAAGAGCCTATCTAATAGAATCTTGAGTACGTTCTTGTCGATATGACATTGCTAAAGATGTTTGGAACGCAAATCAAGCCCATGACTTGAACTTAGTGAGTTAATCATGTTAGGGAAATGTTTGTTTATAATCAAGCATTCTTGACTCAACCCTTGGATAACCATGCCATTCAAATAAATCTCGCAACTATTGCTCATTACTTTGAATGTGAGTCTTTCCGTGTGTAAACAGATCAATTGTTGATTATGGAACATAATAACCATTATTTGTTCCAGCCTTTGGCTTAAAAGGTCTTTAAACAAAACATATGACCTTACAACTGATGTAGCTCTTCTTGCTTCATTCTAAGCTTGTAAGTCGATAACTTAGCTTAACTTCAATAGTTTGAGGTCACTATCATAGTGGAACAATCAAGCAGTATCCGATACTTGTGAAGATAACGAATTGCTAAGTTAACTACAATAACATGAACTCATGAGTTGAAATGGAATCTAATTCCTTTTCTTTGTTCCTTCTTTCCTATATTTCTTATCATACAATATCTCATAATCTTACTTTAAGAATTATTTCTTTAAGTACCTTGACTCTTATACTTTGTTAGGCATAATCAAGCACCTAGTGCGCCGTAAAACAAAGTTCCATCTTTTCCATTAATTCTTACTCGAATTACTACATCAATGAGTCCTACTCAATTATGTATGATGCGAAAAGATACATTGGTTGTCAAACATTGACAATCTTGAGTTTGCAACTCAATACCTCATGTTTTATAAAAACTACCTAGTATTTTGAATACATGATGTCCAACCGTCCTTTCGGACTTAGTTATAAAAGTAATTTATGAGAATTGTATTTTAGAAATGCTTTTCCTGTCTTTGAGAACTATTCTCAAGGATTTCCTTTACCAATCATGAAAACAATATTATTTGATTTAGAATACTATAAATATAAGTGCAAAGTATAACCATTTATCAGGAACATAATAAGTTTGAAATTTAATAGCATTCATGCAAACTTCAATCTTATTAAACGTCTTATTTACGCATAAAAATTGTCCCTATTTGGCGAAAATAAGGTGATTCCAAGATTCAAAGAAACAAAGAGTGGTTAAGCATGCTTTGGCTGTCTTAACACTCAATCTTCTAAGGTAAGAATTGCCTTGCTAATGGCTCTAATCCACTCTTGGTTAGATAATCGTCGCATCTAATGCATCTTTGACGATGTATCTCTTTTGCCACGTGTAGGCGTCATTCGAAGTGCGCCTACGTTAAAAGCATGTTCTGAATATGCTTGGCACTCATAGGAAGTGGGAATGGACATAATACGATTAGGGACAAATAAAGTAGGGAGCCGCCAACAAGTTTTTAAGGAACTTGTAAACCGTTCACAGATCATAAAAAGGCAACCACGATAAGGGACAACGATAGGCAACAACGATTGACCCGTGAAGGTTACACCCCATTCATAATCCATGAGATTACTAACTCCATATGGTTCGGAACCACGAAAGGAGGATCGGGGATGATGGTACGAAGTGAGTCATGGAGTCACATTCGCCGGTATTGGCCTCTACTCGATTCTTATATTGAAAAGCATTCATGTGATCTCAAAGGCATACAAATAATAATTCAATTCGCTCCAAACTATTATTTGACTAAATTGGTTCAAAATTAATGAACACATAATTCTAAAAATTTGGTGATCACTTCAATTAATAACAAGATTGAAAAGGATCCTAAACCGGTTGTCCAAATTATCTTATTAGGCGTGATTTTCAATTACATATTCCCTTTAAACATGCAATATGGTGATCAATAAAAAATATAATAGAATCAACATTAATATAAAAACCAATTTAATCACAATTCCAACAACATAAAATTGTTAGAAAAATAATAATAATAAAAGAGCATGATCCTTACTTTGAATCTGTTTGCTTGCAACTACAAAATAATAAACGAGTTAGTAACTTCAAGGAAATAATAAAACAATAACTAAATTAAATTAAATAAAATAAGGTTGATTTTGGGGCCAAACCCTCAAACGATTCTACCTTTCACGCCTTGGCTTAAGGACAGAACCTCGAGCGAAATATGGACTCCTTTGAGTGCTTGAAGAAGGAATTTTGAAGTAAAAAGGGTAGGCTAGTGTTTAGGTTAATAGCATAGAAGAGAGAAATTTAAAATAATAAAATTCTTGTTGCCCCGTACATCAGAAATGAGGGGGTATTTATAGGGAAAATGTGCTGAGGGAGCACACGGAACCCTAAAATGATAAAAACCCTAAAAAAGTATCCCGTGACACGGTCAGGCTGTACCGTGACACGGTCAGGCTGTACCGTCAGACGGTACACTTTCCCGTGACACGGTACAGTTTTGGAGTGACGCGGGAAATTTTCAGAAAACGGAATGAAAAACGCGTTAAGGGTTTACGCGGAAAAGACACGGAACGTCCCGTGTCACGGCAGACCTCCCGTGTCACGGGGAGTCCCACCGTCAGACGGGAAGGGTTCCCGTGACACGGTGGCAGTCTGCCGTGGCGCGGGAACTTCCAGTCCATTTTTCCGTCTAAATTCATTTTTAACACTAATTTCTTTCGGCTTTTTAAGTGCCGATTGATAATTTCGAGCTTTTTTCTGACTTTTATTATTCGGGCTAAAATAAGAAAATAATTAAATAAAAAAATAAATAAAGAGTTTGGGCCAAAAATAAATAAATAAATAAATAAAAAAGGCTTGGGCTTAAAATTAATTAATAAGTTTGGGCTGAAATTAAAACTATGCTTTTACCAAACATCAAGACTAATCCATGGACCTTTCAAAAGTATGAATTTAATAAAATACGTTTTGTTAAGCACTCTCGGGATTAAATACTAAACCCGACCAATAGTGGCGGTGAAAGGTTATTTATCATCGGGTTTGGTTTTGGGGAGACATTTTTAGGTGTCTACATAAGCCCCCACTTTGACTGAGTTTGTAGAAACGTCAGTTTCGAAAACGATAGTCAAAGTAGCCGATAGGGACGGAGAATGATTTAAGACGTTCTGCGATCCTAAATCATTTTGCATACGCCGATACCTGCAGAAAAATGTTAATTCCACAGATAAAAGAGTAAAGGAATAAAATACGTATCTGGCACCAGTGTGTCGGTGACAAACGAATTTGGCAGCTTCCTAAGCTTGAAGGAATCTACCGAGTGACATTTGTTGAAACGCTTTCCATGCTTGAGGAAAGCCGACTGAAGAGGTTGGTAGTTTTCTAAGCCTGAAGAAAGCTACCGGATAATACTTTCCATGCCTGAGGAAAGTCGACGTATGAATTTGGCGTCATTCTATGCTTGAAGAATTCCACCGATAATGCCTTCCATGCTTGAGGAAAGCCGACAAAGGAATTTTGTGGTTTTCTATACTTGAAGAAAAATCCACTGATGATGCTTTCCATGCCTGAGGAAAGTCGACTTGGCGGTTTTCTATACTTGAGGAAAAATCCACCGATAACGCTTTCCAAGCCTGAGGAAAGCCGACTTGGCGGTTTTCTATACCTGAAGAAGAATCCACCGATTACGCTTTCCAAGCTTGAGGAAAGCCGACTTGGCGGTTTTCTATACTTGAAGAAAAACCCACCGATAACGCGTTCCATACTTGAGGAAAGCCGACGATTGCTGAAATTGGTAAGTGTATGATGGTTCGGTCATCCCCGAACATGGGCCGCAGATGATTCACAATTTTAAGCCGATTATCCGACCATATTAAATGCTTAAAATGCCGAAAAATAGACTTTGACGCTTGTCAGGGGTAAAATGATAATTTTAGTTCCCCTTAAACATCAGTTAGAATTTTCCGCGTAATTCTAGCGAAAAATAATCGCCCAATAATCTCGAAAAATCAGTCAAACTAGTCAAAAAGGCCAGGAATATTCCCTGACCAGGTGCAGAATCGCCGTGCCACGTCAGCCTTTTGCCGTGACACGGGAATGACTCCCCGTCAGATGGGACAAGATCCCGTGTCACGAGAACTTTTTCCCCCCTTTTTTATTTTTTTTATGCTGTTTGAATTGGTCAACGCGCCACGTCAAATTGTGCCGTTACACAATAACGGTAACCGTGGCACGGTTAACGGGGTCCGTTGCAACGGTTATTTTTTTTCTTTAAATTCAAGTTTTTCTTCACCATTTTCATTTCATTGCTCATCTGATTTTCACTCCAAAAACCTCAAAAAATTCTTGGGTTGCCGTGACTCGTCGAGTATTCACCGGCGCTCGGCTTGCCTTCCCGTCGGCCGGTTTCCACCAACCGTGTCACGGTTTTCCTGCATTCCCTCTCTCTCTCTTTTTTCTTTTTTTTTTATTTTGCTTTCGGTTTTTTTTTGCTGCGGGAAGCTACTGTTGTTCGCTACTGCTGTTGCTGTCTCCGTCGGGGCTGCCGTCGAGATCACCAGAGCTCCATCGAGCTTTGAAGCTCACCGTGACACGGGACAGCTTCGCCGTGTCACGGATTTCGTTGACCGTGTCGCGGCGGTCCTGCTGGTGGCCGGAAGTTTTTTCGAGCTTTGGAGTTCGAATTTTCACCAATTTGCTGTAATTTCTTGCTATTTTCGTCATTTTCGACTCTCTAAAAACATCCATGTAAGTTTCCTTTGATTATTGCTTTGAATTTGCTTCACATAAATAATTTCATGACAAACCCTAAAAAATCAATTTGGGGGTTTTTGATTTTGAAGTTTTATATTGAATTTCTTGCCATGATTTTACTTGTATATGTATACATGTGTGTTTGTGAAAGATTTGAGGCAAAAATTGCATGATTTGATGGAGAATTGAGCAAATCACCATTTTTGGGTGCTACTTTGTGAAATAATGTTCATGTTTTGTTCTTGAAATGGTGGTGAATCTTGTGAAATGATGTGTTGATTCATAATTTGTGTATGTACTATATTTTCATGAAGAACATAGTATCATGCGGCTAGGAGAACTGTAGTATTAGTTTGTCATGGAGAAACTAAATACCATAATTTTGCCAATTTTTAGCCTTGAGGTAAAAATTTAGCATATAATTCAATAAATAACTTAGGAAATGATGCTAAGTATTTAGATTTTTATTTTTTATAAATATGCAACTTGAATTAAATGTTTAGGAAATGATGCTAAACATTTAGATTTTGATAATAGCATGCCTAGACGACGAAATTGCGATCTTTCTACCCGCGGCCGGCGTCGGGCTTTTCGGGAGGACACTCCCACTGTCCCTGAGGGCATGGACGACGACGTCTTAGAGTCCGAGCCTCGGACTTCTACGAGTAGGGGTAGGTGGGTTCCACCTCCGTGGACCCCAGACCAGTTGGTTTTCTGCCGTGAAAACCACGTCTCTCACCGCGCACTCTCCGGCATAGTCGATGGCACACTTCGCCAGCATGGTTCCGGAGCCGGCGATTTGATCCCTCGACTTCACCAGGTCATTACGAGGGATCCTGCTACGAGCGCCTTATGGGAGTCGGCTGGCTTGGTAGATTTCTACGCGGCGGTTGTAGGGTTTTGCAGCCCCCGGGGTTGCGGCGCGACGGTCGTTCGTGCATTGTTGGAGTATTTCTGGGATACTACCAACACCTTTCACTTTGCTTGGGGGGAGATGACGGTGACCCCCCTGGACTTCAGCATGATCAGCGGGCTACGTTTCACCGACCGGGCTGTAGGCCAGATGTCCGATCTATCTTGGGGATCGGCTGAGGTAGCTGATTTGTTGGGTCCGATTGTTCAGCACATCAGGACCCGACCAGTGTCTCGAGGTGGTCCTAGGAGTGGACGATCGGAGCTAGCTTCAGTTCTAGCTCACGGCTTTGAGATAGAGGATACGACAGCTGAGCAGCGGGTGCGGATCTTCATCCTGATCTTGATCTCTATGACCCTCTCTCATGACAGGAGTTCACGCGTGCTCCTTTGCTACCTCCCTTCTTTAGCCAGGATCCCCGAGATAGGATCCTATAGCTGGGCCAGTCTTGGGTACGCGGATCTTCTTTTGTCTCTTCGTCATGGCTGCCGGCAGCTGAATGACGAGTCCCCTATCACCGTTTATGGCCTGTGGAGAGTCGTAGAGGTGATGATCTTTTCCCTTTTTGCTTCATTTTAGCTTGTTCGACTCGTGTGCTAAATATTACTTTTTTTGCAGCTATGGTTCTACGAGTACTTCCCAGGCTTGGCTCCTCGCCGGCGTCGGGGAGTGGTCCATGACTTCCCTGTCGGGGCCAGCTGGCGTGACCGAGGAGAGTCGCGGGTGAAGTCTGTTCCGGCACTTCGTGGGCTACTACGCCGAGGCACCTCTTCCGTTGGCGTAAGGATTAGTTTTGTTGCGTTCTTTCCTTCTGATGTTGTTTCCGTTGTTTCACGCCTAACTCCCTAACTTTTTATGGTTTCCAGGTTCCCATCGATGTCCAGTACCGTCCTTGGGCCGGGATGACTGATCTACCCGAGGCCCTGCGTCTTTCAGTGTACCGTACCATTTTGGTTGGTACCGGGCGCTTCGTCTGGTATTTGGGGGAGCGAGTCGTCCGTCAGCATAGCGGCGATCGCTTTGTGGTGCCTTCATCCCCGCCAGAGTCGATGCTGGACTCTCGCTTGATCAGAGAATTGATCACCAAGGGAGAGCGCTACACTCTTCCATGGCAGGAGCTCGTTCACATGGAGAGTGACTATGCGCGGGATTTGCTTCCCTCTTTGGCTCCTCCACCCCGTCTTCCCGAGGTATGATTTCTTTTGAGAATCTTCTTTGCTAATCTCTGTTTTAAATAGTCGAATAACTTGATTATTCGATCATATTTTCAGACGACCATCCACCCTGTGGGGAGGATTCAGATTCCTCCTCAGTCTGTCCGCTACCCCGGGCCGATCGGTATCACGGAGGACCATATTGCTGACGCGCCGGAGGGTTATAGAAAGGCGCAGGAGTCTCTGCCCGAGGTCTTTGAGCCGGTGAGTTTTCTTCGACGCATTATCCACCCTTTTAATGCTGCTTATTAAT
Source organism: Chenopodium album (assembly GCF_948465745.1). Lineage (NCBI taxonomy): Eukaryota > Viridiplantae > Streptophyta > Magnoliopsida > Caryophyllales > Amaranthaceae > Chenopodium > Chenopodium album. Next base: position 23,994,216 of record NC_137837.1, read on the forward strand.
GATTTTTCTTTGTTTTATCCTCAGCCTAACCGCCCGGAGATGATGGGAATCATGAAGCTGGTGGACGCGCTGTAGTATTACATCATCAAGCTTCGGCGTGGTGCGAGTTGTCGGAGCTCTAGCGACGTTCTTGAGGTATCACTTATTTTTTTTCATTTCTACCATTTGTTTTATTTTGCATTGTTGACACCCTTTTGATTTTGTATCTTTCAGGAGCGACGGAGGTCCCGCTCGCGCTCGAGGCCCAGAGGCTCGGACGAGGAGGAGCTTGGTCGTGGTAGACGATCTCCTGAGGCTCACCGGCGTTCTCAGCGAGAGTCTTAGACTACTCAGCCATTTCAGGAGGCTCAGTGGCAGCAGGGTCAGTCTTCTCAGCGTTTTCCGGGCCAGAGTCAGGGGCAGCGTCAGTCATTTTCACAGCCTCCAGTTCCCGAGTTTGGGTCTCCTTTGGATCCTGGTTCATTTTCAGCTCCATTATCCGGGATTCCTCCACCGCTGTCGGGCTTGTTCTCGGTTCCTATGTATGGGACGATGCCTTCACCGACGATTCCAGTATCTTTGGGCCAGTCTACTCCGTTTTCTGGCTGGACGGGTCCTGCCTTGAGCTTGGCTACTGCTGGGCCTACGGGGACTAGTAGGGACGCTACTCCCCGTACTCGGATGGTCGAGAGACTCTTCGGTTCGCCGTTCCCATATGCACAGGGTGGACCACATGCACTGGGTGGAGATGAGACTGATTCTGGCTCTAAGGACTTTTGACCGAGGGTTTTTGTACATACTATGATGACACTTGACATATTTTTGCGTATTACGACTCTTTGTACATTATTTACGGCTTATGTATTTATTATTGTGTGTTAGTGTGTGTTTGAGACTCCTTGTGTGTGATTGTGTATTTATTAAAGACGCGACAAAAAAACATAAGTGGAGTAATGGAGGGTACCGACCTTCCCCAAAAGAAAAAGAAATAAAAAGACAAGAAAAATAAAATTATTTTCCCCAAAAGAAAAGAAAAGAAATAAAAATAAAATGATAAAGAAATAAAATAAATAAAAAATTATCTTCCCCAAAATAAAAATAAAATAAAATAAACAAAACAAATATAAAGAAATAAAATCTTAAAATAAAATAAAGATAAAAATAAAAAAGGTGAGAATTTTATTAGAAATAAAACTCTCAGAAAAAACTGAAAAATAAACGGTGAAGATAAAAAAAATTATAAAAAATCCGGATAGATACGGGAAAAGATGAAAAAAGAAAGCGCGTAAAGTGTCGTGACACGGCACTGTTCACCGTGTCACGGCAAACGTTCCCGTGACACGGCAAAACCTGCCGTGTCACGGCAAACGTTCCCGTGACACGGTGGAATTTCCCGTGTCACGGGACGCGTATTAGCCAGCGGTTTGTTTTACGCGTATGAAAAGATAAATTCTGGGCAGTTTCGAGCGTTTTTGCTATAAAATAAGACCAAAGTATTCACGATATGCATAATTACGAAACACAAAATAATTTAGAATTTCATATTTCAATAATCATGTCTCAGAATTTTGATAATACATTGCGCGACTGGTCTTATTCTTTGACCAATGCTGAAAAAAGAGAGTTAGAATTATTTCATGTCAGGGGTTTGCTAGCCCTGCGACACGTAGCTATTGAACATGATTTTCTTAGGGCAGCATTAGATTATTGGAGTCCAGAAACACACTGTTTCAAATTTGATTATGATGAAATCTGTCCTCTGCCGGAGGAATTTGGTGCAATCTTTGGATTTCCTGCTAGAAATCTTATTGCCATGCCTACCCTACGTGAATATTATTACCAAGATTTTGAACTCTATCTGAATCTAACAGATCCAGATTTAAATAGAATTGTTTGTGGTAATGAAGTAGACTTAGAAAAACTTGCTAATTTATATTTTAATCGCCCTATCTCTGAGTCTTATCATGTATATCGTAGAAGGGCATATATTTTTTGCATGTTTAGCAAGCTACTATTTGCAAACGGTAGGGTAGGACATGCTTGTCTAGCGTCTGTCCTTGAGCATGTTGAATCCGGAAGATCTCTTATGCCGACGTGCCTTGGAGAAACATTTCGTGGTCTTGACGAGGCAAAAGCTGACCGGAAAGCCATCAGGAAGGGCTCTCTGGTACTACTGCAGGTAAAAACACGCTCCGAATAGCCCCCGTGACACAAAACAGGCACCGTGTCACGGTGGGTGTCTGCCGTGACACGGTTAAAACTGTCGTGTCACGGGAATCTGCATACTATTTTTTTTTTTTTTTTTTACGATTAATTTCCTTTTTTTTTTCTTTTCTTTTTTGCAGATTTGGTTGATGGAGCGTTTGGAATTATTTTAAGCCCCCGACGATATTGAAAAATATGGCCCTAACGACTTAGTCCGTAGGAAAAAGAATTACTCTGCGAACATGTCGTATGAAGATTGGAAAAATTTCTTTGCAAAGAGGGAATTTTCCATTCGTTGGGTGGTGCCTTGGTGGAGGCTTACTAGGATGGTTGGTACGAATGAAACTCCATATTGCCGCGTTCCTAGTATCTCCAAACTGACCTTTTACTGTCCCTCTCGACTGATGCGGCAGTATGGACTTGAACAAGTAATTCCACGCTACAACGATAGTCATCGTGAAGTATCGTTGCATGAAAGTAACGTTCACGAGTACGAGGCTTATTGGATTGGAAGACCTTTGTGGACTGTTTCTCCAAGTGACCAAGCTCCTCCTCCTTTATCTAGTGCATACAAGGCATGGTTGAATCCTAGAAGTAGGAGGGAACGATTTGGATCACGCAAGTCTGATGTAAAGAATCGTCTTGGAGATAAGAAAGCTCCTCTTAAAGATCATCTAGGTCCGAGAACACAAGGAATTGAGTTTAAGACTCCTAAGATGCCAAGAAAGAAGACCTATGTGAAAGGAAAGGGTAAAGAAAAGATGGTGTATAGGGAGAAACAACCGAAAGAGTTCAAGAAAGGTGAAAGGGGTGAAAGTTCGACTAGGGGTGTGACGGTTCGGGCTACAAAAGACACATTAATGGTGAAGGCCGACCTAATTGAGCAAGAGAAGGATGTTCCTAAAGAGAAGAGAGATTAGATCAATAGTGCTTTGCTTAGTTATAATTTTTATTTAAAATAAGGCATATAATGCCAATACTTGTAGTCGCATTTATTTTAATAGTAGCACATTTATTTCAGCCTTAAAAATAAAAATTACAATGACTTTTATTTATTTTTTATTTATCCGAGTCAAGGAGTCGGACGCAATGGAAGAACGAAAATAAAAACTTGAACAATGAATTCGCAACGAATGTGCCAATATATTCTAACAATAAAACGGGAAAACTGAAATTCCACCGTGTCACGGTGAAAGGGTCCCGTGACACGGTACAAATTCCCGCGTCACGGCAAATTTTTATTTTTTTTTTCAGGGGGTGACGTGGCACGGGACATTTCTCCCGTCAAACGGTATAAATTCCCGTGTCACGGGAGTCCCTCTTTCCTTTTTTCTTCGTTCAGGCCCACCGTGTCACGGTGAATAGTACTGTGACACGGTAGGGTATCCCGTGTCGCGGCAATTCCCCTTTTTTTTTTTTCGCCGTGATGTAATGCTGAACCAACGCGCATATTTGACCAACGAGGGAGGATTTTTTTTTTGTTTTTTTAAGTGGCCTGGCCCCCTTGAGGGGTTGCCTACGTATCCTAAAAAGGAATCAGGCCAGACGTAGCTCTATTGGGTCATGAACCCATGCGACTAGGCGTAGAATTTTTTGAGTTGATCTAAGTTGGTTAAATTATGGAAGCCGTTACCGTCCATGTCTACCAATTGTGCCGCTCCGCCAGACATGATGGCTTTAACAATGTACGGGCTTGACCAGTTCGGTCTGAATTTGCCTCTTTGATCTAACGCATTTTTACGAAATGCCTTAAGCACTAGGTCACCCTCTTTGATATTTCTGGTCTTGACTTTTTTATTGAAATGTCGTGCCATACGCAGTTGGTAGGTTTGGACATGATGCAAAGCTGCCAAGCATTTTTCATCAAGCAAGACCAGTTCGTCGTATCTCGCTCTAATCTAGTCGACCTCATCTAGTTGGCTTTCCAATGCGATTCGCAGAGAAGGTATCTCAAGCTCGATTGGTTGTACAGCTTCAACGCCATAGACCAAAGAGAAAGGGGTAGCCCCTGTCGATGTACGAACAGAGGTTCGATAACCCCAAAGGGCGAAATGTAGCTTACTTGGCCAGTCCTTATAATTTTCTGTCATCTTTTCGATAATAGTTTTCACGTTTTTGTTGGCCGATTCGACTGCTCCGTTTGTTTGTGGTCTGTAAGGTGATGATCGGTGATGTTTGATATGATATTTCTGTAATAATTCCGCGCATTCGGCTTGGAAATGTGTTCCATTATCACTGATCATCTCATGTGGTACCCCATAGCGGCATATGATATTTTTCTCAATGAATTGAGCGACGTGTTTTGCCGTCAGCTTATCATATGAAGCAGCTTCGACCCATTTGGTGAAGTAGTCGATTGCTACGAGGATGAATTCATGCCCCCCTTGTCCTGGTGGTGTTATTTTTCCAATGATGTCAATGCCCCAAGTGGAGAAAGGCCATGGAGAAGTATACGTGTAGAGAAGCGAAGGTGGAACATGTAGTAAGTTTGCGTAGATTTGACACTTCATACATTTCTTGACGTACTCGTGACAATCTCTCTCCATAGTAGTCCAATAGTAACCTTGACGTTGAATCTTTTGGACTAACATCTTTGCATTCATATGAGTTCTACATATACCAGCATGAAGGTTTTCCATGGTTTTATGTGCTTCTTTCTTGGCTATACATAAGAGATTCCTTCCTGTTGCAGTTCTCTTGTGGAGTTCTCCCCTGATGAGCACATACTGTGAGGCCAGGAGCCTCAAAGCACGGCGTGCCCTTTTATCAGTATTAGGAGGATATTCTGCTCTTGTCACATAATTAAGGATGTCTGTATACCATGGCTCTTCATCTTCTTCCTGTGGTTCTTGTTCATCGTCAAGTGCGTGAACGTAAGCTGGTTCATATCTTCTCTCTATGGTCAGTGGCATTCTGATTGTGTCGGCTGGAATTCGCACCATGGATGCTAATTTAGCTAGTGCGTCGGCGAACTGGTTTTCTTCTCTTGGCAAATACGTATATTCCACTTCATCTAGTTGCTCCGTGAGAGTTTCTAGATGAGCTTGATACGTAGCGAGACTTTCACTTCTCACTTTCCATCTCTTGGAGATTTGGTTAATGATTAGTGAAGAATAACCATAGATTCTGAGTTTCTTAATTCCCAAGGCGACAGCTGTTTCTAACCCTAAAATGCATGCTTCATATTCTGCGGCATTGTTGGTCACATCAAAGTCGAGCTTCATGGAAATTGGGATGTGTTCTTCATTGGGTGATACGAGTAAGACTCCTACACCACATCCTTTTTGGTTTGACGCTCCATCAAAATAGAGCGTCCAACTATCGTCTTCGGTCATGAGTAAATCTTCGTCAGGGAAGTCGTACTCATCTTCTTCTTTTTCAGCTTCTTCTAGCGGAAAGTCTGCTAAGAAGTCAGAAACTGCAGAACCTTTGATGGCTTTTTGTGGCACAAATATCAAGTCAAACTAAGCCAGATTGACTATCCACCTTGATAATCTGCCGTTGAGTGTTGCTTTCTCGAACAAGTATTTGAGAGGATCCATCTTGGACACGACATGCACTGTATGAGTGAGCATGTAATGTCTTAGTTTTTGTGCGGCCCATACAAGTGCGAGACACAACTTCTCGAGTGGCGTGTATCGCGTCTCATATCCTTGGAGTTTCTTGCTCAAGTAATAGATTGCATTCTCCTTGCTTTCGATCTCTTGTGCTAGCATTGCCCCCATCATTTCTCTTGTGACCGTAAGGTAGAGTCGAAGAGGAAAGTCGGGTATTGGTGGCGCTAGCACGGCTGGGTTTGCCAAATACTCTTTGATTTTGTCGAAAGCCTTTTGGCAATCATCATCCCATGTGACTGGGACATTCTTCTTAAGCTTCTTGAATATAGGTTCACATATTGCTGTGAGCTTTGATATGAACCTACTTATATACTGTAACCTTCCAATGAAGCCTCGAATCTCCTTCTCATTTTTGGGTGGTGGCATGGCCATGATCGCTTTTACTTTTGAAGGATCTATTTCAATCCCTCGAGAACTGATCACATATCCAAGTAATTTGCCTGACGTGACTCCGAATGCACATTTTGCTGGATTTAATCTCATGTTGTACTTACGGAGTCTTTCAAAAAACTTGCGAAGTGCGACGATATGGCCTGGGCGATCTTTAGACTTGACAATCATATCATCGACATAGACCTCCACCTCTTTGTGCATCATGTCATGTAACAATGCTGTAGCTGCTCTTTGGTAGGTGGAACCCGCGTTTTTCAACCCGAATGGCATTACCGTATAGCAATATGTGCCCCATTGTGTGATGAATGTGGTTTTCTCCATGTCTTCTTCGGCCATCAATACCTGATTATATCCGGCGTAACCATCCATGAATGACAGGAGTGCATGGTTTGCTGTATTATCGACCAGAATGTCAATGTGAGGTAGAGGGAACCCATCTTTTTGGCTTGCTTTATTGAGATCCCTGTAATCAACACACATTCTGACCCTTCCATCCTTCTTTGGAACTGGAACCACATTTGCTATCCATTCCGGATACTTGGATACTCTGATGAAACCTGCGGCCAATTGCTTCCTGATTTCTTCCTTGATTTTGAGAGCCGCATCTGGTTTCATTCGGTGCAGCTTTTGTTTGACAGGCTTCATACCTGGAATGAGTGGTATCGTATGCTGAGCTATATCCCTGTCAATTCCTGGCATATCTTGGTATGACCAAGCAAATACATCAACAAATTCACTAAGAAAGTTAATTAGCTCTTTGCGTTCATCTTGACTTAGTGTTAATCCAATTTTTACTTCTTTAATAGTCGTATCATTGGAAATGTTAGTTGTTTCTGTATCTTTAATAACTGTTGTTTTATTTTTGTGTTCTTCCATTTCTTTTATTATTTCTTTGTCATTTTTATTATTAGCAAAGCAATATTGATCAGGGCTAGGGGAATGGCACACATCGTAAGCAAAGGTACTCATTTCATTGAATTCATTGACTAATACATCAAGAGAGGCAAGGTCGGCTGCGACCTCACCAGAATTATTAGGACTAGAAAGAGAGGACTCAACAAGAGACTCAGGGTTGAACTCTATAGCAAAAAGAGGGTCGGCCTCAGACTCTAAGGACTCGTCTACAGACTTAGACTCAGACTCGGACTCGGATCCAGACGATTCAAACTCATCAAACATAGGACCCTCGCCAGCGGTTATTTCCAACTTCTCTCCACTCGGCGTACTGATCCTCAATGTCTTGCGCCATCCCCTTGAAATGTTGTCATCTTGGACGATTAACTCAGAGGGGTCAAAATCCTTGTTCGCTATGACAGCTTGAACGAGCTCGGAGTTATTGTTGCAGACCGGCTTGGATTCATTTTTCTTCATTCCAAAAAGAAGATTAATTCCCAGATCATCAGAGTTCAGGCTAGCTGACTTCTCGGCTGTGGAGAGCTCTTTATCGATGAAGTCACAATCGAGGAACACCTCGAATCCCGGTTCACGGATCCCATTATGGACAAATGGTTCAGGGAATTCATAGCATGGGAAGTCTTCCCCTTCTTTGATGTACTGGCCGTTGAGGGTGAACGGATATGGATCCATGGCCATTTCCGTCTTCGTGATTCGAGCGTTGTTGCGAGCCTTCATTTTCAATGCAGCTTGTTTCAGATCTTCCTTTGTTGGCTCGAATCTTAAGCCGAAAGTATCCTTCTTGAGCGCACCAGGATGGCCCCAAGATTTAGCCATTTTCTTCTTGAGCCCAAGGGTCATTCCAGGGAAGTGACCTTGCTTCTTCAGAATGGCGTTGATGCTGGTATTTGAGTAGGGATTGAAGTCGAGATGGCACTTTTCCTCTTCTTCGATCACAAGAACATCATCTAGTGAAAACCCCCAAAGATCTTCATCTTCTTCGTCATGTTCAACATGGACGATAGGAGTATCAATAACTTGAATGCGCATAGGAGAAGCATCGATAGTAATCGGAACCCCTCCAACTATGGCTTTCACTTTCTGGTGGAGCGATGACGGAATCGCCTTTAGCTCATGAAGCCAAGGGCGTCCTAATAACAGATTGAAAGAGGCCTTAATGTCCACCACCTGAAACTTGGTGCGACGTTCAATGGCCCCAGTAGTTATATTCAATATGATAGTACCCACGGCTTGACGGCGAGTATTATCGTAAGCTCGAATCCCTTGAGTGGAGGGAGTCAATTCTTCATTCTTTATACCCAACTTCTTTGCAATACGGAGTGGGCACACATTGATTGCAGAGCCACTATCAACCAGGCTCATAGGAACATTCATCTGCCTACACACTACAGTGAGGTGTAAGGCCTTATTATGTTAGTCCCCTTCCGGGGGTAGATCCTTATCAGAAAAGGAAATCAGATTGCTAGTACTCGGCAGCTCAGTAGTAAGAAAGTTGACCAATCCTTGAGAAGTCATGTCATCATCAACTCCTATTTTCACCAGAGCATTCATCACAGCCTTTCGATGCTCGTGGGAAGTGGCCAAAAGCTTCCATACATTTATTTCCACCTTGGTCTTTTGCAGTTGTTTGACCACGTCGCTATTCACAGGGTCGATGGGATCAACTATCGGATGTGATTGTGGTGGAGGTGGAGGTGGGTTAGGTTGTTGCAACCGTCCACTTCTGGTGAGAACCTTGACCTCAAGGTCCCCCCAAACATCTTCACTGGTGCCGAGAGATGAACAGGCTATGTCTTTGAGATAGACGTCTTCATCATCACTATCCCAGATCCCATTCACTTCTTCAGTGCTTGAGATAAATACAACTTCTGGCAGAGGTTCATTCACAGGTTGAATGAGTATTGACGGATCAAAGGAGACTTCATCTCCCATGATAGCCAAAGCATCAGAAAGAGGACCTGTTTGAATGTTAGGCTTCTTGCCCCCTGGAGGGACAGGAAGTTGGTTAGCATCAATCAGGTCTTGGATTGCATCTTTCAGCCTACCAACAGACTTCATCAGTTCATCTTTGACAAGGGAATAAATGCGTCGTCAATTATCTATCCCTAGATCAAATACAATTTATACAACCTAAACAAACCTAATACGAGTATAAGGCAAGCATAGGGGTCGAAGCACAGAGAACGGTAAACACCACCAAATTTTATCGACAATTAAGCTAGTCCGGAATAGGAGATAAATAAATTAAAGTCTAAAGATGCTAAAACAAGAAATAAAATATTAAGGGAAATGGTTTAGGTATAGCATTCACTTGAACATAAACAAAGGCATAGAAATTGAATTAATTATGAACTAAACATGCTCGAATATCGAAATTAAGAATCCAATCTAGCCGCCTTCCGGGGTCAATTGGCTTCTCCTAACATAGCCTCTATGTTTCCACATTAGAACCATATACTAGGAGGTACTATTAAATAACAATCGATAGTAATGAACCTTAACTAAGTCAACTTCCGTTTCTTGTTAGCAAAGATTCACCTTTAATCAACCAACAATGTGCACTTGCAAGAAGATTAAAGAATATCAAGCATATAAAGACTTTAATCACAAATAAATCAATTCTAAACCCTAGAACATGCTCAAGGTCCAACTACACCACAACCATCCCCTTAATGGGGAAATTACTCACTAATCATGATAATAACAAGATTAATCAACAAATAATCAAGAATCAACATGATCAACAAGCAATACCAACAACTAAAATAATAATCAAAATAAACAAATAAAAATAGAGGAGAGAGAGTAAGAAATTGCTCATTAATTGAAGATGAAGGTCTACAAAGGATTGAACAAGCTCCTTCTTCAAAATCCAAGTTCATTAATGAAGAAAACCTCACTTTCTCTCTCTTACCAAAGAAGACTAATCCTAACCTAACCTAGAGAGAGAAGCTCTCCTCCCCCCCAAAACGTTCTAAAAAAAGGGACTTATATAGTCCGTATAGAGTCAGCTGAGAAAAGGAGAGGTCCGACCGAACAAATGGGAAGGTTCGGCCGGACTACAGGGTAGGTTCGGCCGGACTACAGGGTAGGTTCGGCCGAACCATGGGTAGGTTCGGTCGAACCTCCCTGATCCTGGTCTGGTCGAACTTCTTTGGTTCGGCCACTCCTGCAAAACTGCCAATTTTCATCTTGCCCCTGCCTCAAAGTTCGGCCGAACCACTGAGCAGGTTCGGCCACACCTTGGTTCGGCCACACCATCAGGAGGTTCGGCCGAACCTCTTCTGAATCATGCTTCCTCTAGCTTCCTTTGAGCTTAGCTTCCTCCTCTTGAAAATCTCGATGGTTCCTACAAAGCATAAGCATGAAAAGCACAATAAGAACAAAGCGGGAAGACTAAGAAAAGGGAGGATAAAGGAGAAAGAAAAGAGAAAGCAAAGCTAAGTAAAAATGCTTAGAAAGAGGGCTAAACAAGTGCAAACGAGGGGAGAATCCTTAGAGAAAAAGGATAAAAGAGTGGCATAAATGCCACTCATCAAAATAAAGAACGAAATATAACAAATCAAAAGCAAATAAAATACGAAAATAAACTAAAAACTACGAAAAGAATTAAAACACGACAAAATTACCAAAATAAACTAGAAACTTTATTAAAGAGAAAGAAAGGAAAATAAGATAAAATAAACACGAAAATGACTCTAAAACTACTCCCTAAGAGTGACATAAATGTCACTCATCAAATTCCCCCAAGCTAAACCTTTGCTCGTCCTCGAGCAAAGCTAAGGCAAAAGAGAACAAGATGGAATTATTAAAGGCAAAAGAAACAAAATAGAAACAAAGAGAAAGAATGTACACTAACTCACTGTCGTAGGAATCACGGATGCATTTAGCGTATGCATCAAGCCCTTTAAACCCCTATGTCGCCAAAGAGGACGAGTGAGCTCTCGTGAGGGTTTCCTAAGAGGTTTAACCCACAACTCTTGGCAACACATAACAGTCAAGGCAAAGGTGAAATCAAGAAAACTCGAGTTTTGATATTTCAAACCAAACACAAACAATGGGCTAAATGCACAAGAATACAAACCTTTCTAGACATTAAAGGTAGCCAAGCAAAAGAATAGTTAAGGTTGGTACACACATAAAGCATGCAAAGGGTAGAGAACTTAGAGGGACTTACACTCCTCCTTATCTCCAACCAAACTCCCGCATCCTCACTAGTTTTGCATCCACTTTTAAGGTGATATCTCGAGATTCCTCGAAGGAATCGGAAGAAATAATCAATGAAAAACATTTAGGCTACCCGACATCTTGGCATTGATAGCTCGCTCAATAGGCTTGGCTTGATTACCCTCCATCGGTAGTAACTAAACCTCACTAAGGTCAAAAGGTCTTAAAAGGGTTGAAACGTTTAGGCTAGGGTAAAGGGTGTGGAAATAAATTTGGAAAATTGGTGGTAAACTTAGAAGTGAAGCAAGGTTGATCATTCCTCAATTCAAACTCAATAAACTACCAACTTTCAAATCAAAAATTCTAGCAACTCTTCCCCCAAGCTTATTCTTTTTCAACCAAACAACAAATATTTTTGTATTTTCTCGATATTTTCTTCCTTTTTTTTTTCATTTCTTTTTATTCTTTGCTCTCGCCTCTTTTAACTTTGAGCGGCTTTTTCTTTCATTTCCTTTATTTTCTTTTCATTTACTCAAACCATTCAACATAACAAAAATAATCTCAAGTACCAAAATTTGAGTATTTTTTCACTTCTTTTTCATTCTTTTTCTCACTTTCATTAACCAAAAATACAAATCAAGTCCCAAGAATGCTTCACAAAAACTAATAAAGGTGAAAATAAAGCAAAGGTCCATTGGTTTGTAATGTGGTTATGCCAAAGAAGTGAAATGGCTCAAATTGGGTTACTAAATGAGCAAATGCAAAAGAAAAATAAAAGAAAAAAAATAATAAAACAAAACAAAAATCCTAATTGCCTTCGTCTTCCCCTAGGTTGGTTCGGTCTCGATCTTGGGTAGGTTAAGCCAAATTCTCGATATAAGCTAGCAATGCCAAGGATCCAAACGCCACACATGCAAGAAATGTAGAAGGCTAGAACAAAATAGACACATTCTCACAAAAATGACGGTAGTGGAGTAGCAAAAATCACCTTTAAAGCTTCAACTAGCTAGAGAGCGACAACCATCTTACCACAAACCAAGTGAGCTAAGGTCTCATAGCCCTTAAGTTCTACTACCTTGGCAATGTTATATGTGTGAACCAACCTCGACATTCAAGTGCACGGAAACCTCTAACAACTAGCAAAGAGGGTATTCTAGGTGCTAAAGCCCAATTATGTCCAAGTTTAAAACAAAACATTTTGAAACTTGCCTTGAATGCCATGGAAAGACACTATACACACAAATATTCACAAAACCAACAATACTCAAGAATGCATATACAATAGTGCAATATGAAAGCATGATCAATCAAAACTACATATACCAAAAGTCAACTCAATAAGGCGCTCATGGCCATCCAAACATAGAAAACCAATCTCAATAATAGACTTTGGCAAGTATGAGAGAAATAAATCAAGCAATCATGAGACTATGGATTAAGAAACCACCAAGAGATATAGATAACCCCCCCAAGCTAGCGAATAGCTACTCCCCCAAGCTAGAATGGAGCATTGTCCTCAATGCTCAAAATAAAGGCACAAAGGGTGGGTGGGAGGGGAAGGAAGAAAACTCATTCACACAACAATTCATAATCATACAATCCAAATGCAATTAAGAAAGCAAATCCAAGATGAGGGAAGAAGGAAAGAGTAAACCAAATGTGAGGTGGGTGTTGAAACCCGCAATTGAGCACATCGTCCACAATTTCATCTAATTCCTCGTCTTCGTTGCTTTTCCAAATGCAAGCAATCATTGGTGTGCTTCTTCTCAAGGAGCTCAATCCAAAATCCTTGCACATGAGTATATGCATCGAGTACCTATACACATAGACAAGAGAGTAAACAAAAATGAGAAACACAAAAGAAAGAAAAAGAAAGCAATAAAACACGGGTTACTTCCCGCAAAGGCTTGCTTAACGTCCAAGCATGACCAATCTAGTAAATAACCCGACAAGGAACGCAATAGCTTGTCATATGCACCGGCAAACATATCAAGAAATAGAGCATACGCGATGCTCATATGACAAGCAAACATAAAGTACAAGGAGACTTTATGCTTGAGAGAAGGGAGAGAAGAAAAAGTAAAAGAATCAAAAGAAAAAACAAGAAAATAAGAAGAAAAAGGAGAAGAAGAAAAAGAAAAATCCTCACAAAAATCTTTTTGGTTGGCATTATAACTCTTTTACTCATCAACAATGAAAGGGTTAGGGGCTTTGGAAGCTTGAAAAGGAAGAGGATCCCTAAGAGGTTCTTTGAGAAAAGAAGGGAGGAACATAGGATAGTAGGAGATATGGTTAAACCTTTGGGAAAAAGGTGTATGAGAAAGGCAAAAAGGGGTAGCTAATCCCTCATCACAAGATTTCACATCACTAATGAGGGAATGAAAATCAATCATGGAATCCTCAAATGAAGAACCCTCATGTTCTACATCTCCCTCAAGCTCAAAAACTCCAAGGTAATCAACCTTATCCTCCTTTTCAACACAATAAACAACCTTTCCTTCTACTATCTCAACATCAAGAGTGAATGGGGGCAAATTTCTCTCAAACTCATCTCTTTCTAATGAAGCTTTATCAATGAACTCACTCATAAGGTTATGGGCTACCGTTTGAAACTCAAGAAAAATTTGGGCCATAATCTCAAATGAGTCCAAATCATCATGGATAGACGAGTCAAAAGCTTGCTCATTGGAATCATCTAGGGGACTATGGGGCACACCTTTAGAATTCATGCAAAAATCGGATGCAAAATGAGAAAGAGCATGCACTTCATCATCATTAGAATGTACCTCATTACATTGAGCTATAGAGGGAGGGGAGTTGAAATCATGCATTACATGGTCACTATGGGGAGAATCAAGCACATCATGGGAATTCATATTAGACAAATCATGACAATTAGCATCAACATTAAAAGCATGAGAATCCCGAACATAAGTCTCATGATTGGCCCTCTCCCAATCATAATTATCCCTAGCTAACCATGAATAGAAATCCCAAGCTTCATCCGAAGACATGTCTTGAAATTTACCATTTAACATATTATCAACTACTCCTCTAAAATTCTCATTTAATCCCAAATTGATGATTTCACAATAATCACCCTTGGTTAAACCTTTAACACCATCTAGGAAATCCTCAAGTCTATTGAAATACACCCAAAATGGTTCATTATCAAATTGAGGAATAGAAATATAAGCCATTTTTTCAAACAAAACAAAGAGAACAAAAACAAATCAAAAGAAAATATAAACAATGGACTAGTCTCAATAAGATAACATGACGGTAATGGAAGCCGTTCCCCGGCAACGGCGCCAATTTGACAAGGGAATAAACGCGTCGTCAATTGTCTATCCCTAGATCAAATACAATTTATACAACCTAAACAAACCTAATACGAGTATAAGGCAAGCATAGGGGTCGAACCACAGAGAACGGTAAACACCACCAAATTTTATCGACAATTAAGCTAGTCCGGAATAGGAGATAAATAAATTAAAGTCTAAAGATGCTAAAACAAGAAATAAAACATTAAGGGAAATGGTTTAGGTATAGCATTCACTTGAACATAAACAAAGGCATAGAAATTGAATTAATTATGAACTAAACATGCTCGAATATTGAAATTAAGAATCCAATCTAGCCGCCTTCCGGGGTCAATTGGCTTCTCCTAACATAGCCTCTATGTTTCCACATTAGAACCATATACTAGGAGGTACTATTAAATAACAATCGATAGTAATGAACCTTAACTAAGTCAACTTCCGTTTCTTGTTAGCAAAGATTCACCTTTAATCAACCAACAATGTGCACTTGCAAGAAGATTAAAGAATATCAAGCATATAAAGACTTTAATCACAAATAAATCAATTCTAAACCCTAGAACATGCTCAAGGTCCAACTACACCACAACCATCCCCTTAATGGGGAAATTACTCACTAATCATGATAATAACAAGATTAATCAACAAATAATCAAGAATCAACATGATCAACAAGCAATACCAACAACTAAAATAATAATCAAAATAAACAAATAAAAATAGAGGAGAGAGAGTAAGAAATTGCTCATTAATTGAAGATGAAGGTCTACAAAGGATTGAACAAGCTCCTTCTTCAAAATCCAAGTTCATTAATGAAGAAAACCTCACTTTCTCTCTCTTACCAAAGAAGACTAATCCTAACCTAACCTAGAGAGAGAAGCTCTCCTCCCCCCCAAAACGTTCTAAAAAAAGGGACTTATATAGTCCGTATAGAGTCAGCTGAGAAAAGGAGAGGTCCGACCGAACAAATGGGAAGGTTCGGCCGGACTACAGGGTAGGTTCGGCCGGACTACAGGGTAGGTTCGGCCGAACCATGGGTAGGTTCGGTCGAACCTCCCTGATCCTGGTCTGGTCGAACTTCTGTGGTTCGGCCACTCCTGCAAAACTGCCAATTTTCATCTTGCCCCTGCCTCGAAGTTCGGCCGAACCACTGAGCAGGTTCGGCCACACCTTGGTTCGGCCACACCATCAGGAGGTTCGGCCGAACCTCTTCTGAATCATGCTTCCTCTAGCTTCCTTTGAGCTTCCTTTGAGCTTAGCTTCCTCCTCTTGAAAATCTCGATGGTTCCTACAAAGCATAAGCATGAAAAGCACAATAAGAACAAAGCGGGAAGACTAAGAAAAGGGAGGATAAAGGAGAAAGAAAAGAGAAAGCAAAGCTAAGTAAAAATGCTTAGAAAGAGGGCCAAACAAGTGCAAACGAGGGGAGAATCCTTAGAGAAAAAGGATAAAAGAGTGGCATAAATGCCACTCATCAAAATAAAGAACGAAATATAACAAATCAAAAGCAAATAAAATACGAAAATAAACTAAAAACTACGAAAAGAATTAAAACACGACAAAATTACCAAAATAAACTAGAAACTTTATTAAAGAGAAAGAAAGGAAAATAAGATAAAATAAACACGAAAATGACTCTAAAACTACTCCCTAAGAGTGACATAAATGTCACTCATCAATCTTCGATATTGATTCCAATATCATATACAGCTTCAAAGGTACTTAAAGGCAGAAACTTCAAGTGTTGCTTGTATTTATGAGTCAGATTGGCAATGAACAAGCAAACCATTTCTTTCTCCTTGGGAGGATCCACCAGGAGCGCAGCTGTTTCTCTCCACCTGCTTAAGTAAGTGGTGAAGCCTTCATTCTCTTTCTATTTGAGAATGGAGAGTTCACGTTCAGAAGTCTTGGCCTGGATGTTACACTTGTACCGATTCATAAAGCTTTCAGCAACATCCTCCCAGGTCGTGACATGCTTGGATTCCAGAGAATAGAACCACTGTTGACAGGAATGCTCTAAGGAAAGAGGAAACACCGTAGGGAAGAGTGTCACATCTACTCCCTTAAGAGCCATAGTTGCAGAAAAAGCCTTCAAATGGAAAAGCGGATTATCAGTAGGCTTGAACTTGGGAATATCAGCAGTGGAAAACTTCTCAGGAAGCTTCTCTCTTATGGACGAGGAGGTGATAGGCTATTCCACATAAGTGAACTCTTCGGAAATTTTGCTCATCTGTTCCTTGATCTTGTCCATCGCAGCAGTAGTGACACTGTTTTGATTGTCTTGCTCTACAGTGCTGACTCTAGTGGTGAGTGTCTGCATCATGTCAGACAATCTTTCGATTGTCCTGTTGAGGTTCTCAATGTCTTCCTTAGTGGCCATTGGTTGAAAGTAGACTGGAGACGGATCTTGTGGAGATGATTGAGGTGGTTTCCTTGTACGCCTCTTTGGTATAAGAGGTTGTTGAGGTATGGACTCGAACCGTAACAATCTACCCTTGCTTCTTGCCCAAGCACTACGACACCGAAACAAACACACCTTTAATGACCAAACTTAACCTTAACCTATCCGGAAAAATATTTTATTAAAAATCTATAATTTTGAAAAAAAAAATTATTAAAAATCTATAATTTTAAAAAAACATGGGAGGATACCATCCGAATTACTCCGAAAAAAAACGACACAAAAAACAAAGTTTCCCTAAAATACGGTCAAAAAGTGGTGCATGACTAAAAAAAGTGTGTGGACATAATATGTGAGTGATTAGGTGAGGTTATAGACGCGTGGTTTGACCGTATAGCTAGACACGACTCAAAACTGGACACAGCATTCGCACAAAAATCGAGAAAAAGACTGATAGGACACTTTCCTGGGCACCGTGTCACGGTGCAGACTGTCGTGACACGGTGCAGTCTACCGTCAGACGGTAGACTTTCCCGTGTCACGGCACTGTTCACCGTGACACGGCAGAACATGTCGTGACACGGTGCACAGTTCCAGGTCAAATTTGTGATTTTTTCAGATTTTAATCGATTTTAAGTCCGTACTAATTACTATGTGAGAATAAAAACCCTCGGTCATGGGTTAAACAAAAAGAGAAAACACATGAGGGTTAGCACCAAACAACCACATAGCATTTAGGCACGATGGTGTAAAAAAAGTTCGCAACCTAGAGTCGAGATCTATGTTCAACTATTGGTCAAGCTTTGGGTGTCAAAAGGGTACCATGGTTAAGAGTTTGGACGCGTTAGCAAGGCAGCCTCCCTTGAGGGTGTATGCCAACGGGCGGCTCCGCGAGTTCGTGATGAAATCGAACTCGACTCCATGGTTTGGGTGGATTTAATAACTCGGATGGACCCTTATTGCCATGAGCGTTTTTGGGTCGATAGAGCTTAAATCCCCCGGGGCTAAGACGCATGTAGAACACATACGTTTTTTCAGAAAAATCGAAGGAAGTCGACTCTGAGAAAAGAAAATAAGCCACCGGACTGATTTTAGGTCTGCCGTGACACGGCAGAAATTCCCGTGTCACGGTACAGTGCACCGTCAGACGGTACACTAAACCGTGACACGGCAGACTTTGCCGTGACACGGCAGACTTTGCCGTGACACGGCAGTCAGAAAATCTGACTGGTGCCCTGTTTGCTTTTGCGCGCAACCAAGTTATCCAATTTTTCCTACGGGACAGACCTGAATGCGACGTTAAAACGTCTATGCAGATGCAAAAATACCAAATTAATCACAGGAATATTTTTTCAAGAATCTTTCAAGTCTCATCCACTCATCTTAATTAAATACCGATAACTCAAATCGATGAATAATTAAGAATCCTCCCCAGTGGAGTCGCCAAATTGTAGGCGTCATTCGAAGTGCGCCTACGTTAAAAGCATGTTGTGAATATGCTTGGCACTCATAGGAAGTGGGAATTGACATAATACGATTAGGGACAAATAAAGTAGGGAGCCGCCAACAAGTTTTTAAGGAACTTGTAAACCGTTCACGGATCATAAAAAGGCAACCACGATAAGGGACAACGATAGGCAACAACGATTGACCCGTGAAGGTTACACCCCATTCATAATCCATGAGATTACTAACTCCATATGGTTCGGAACCACGAAAGGAGGATCGGGGATGATGGTACGAAGTGAGTCATGGAGTCACATTCGCCCGTATTGGCCTCTACTCGATTCTTATATTGAAAAGCATTCATGTGATATCAAAGGCATACAAATAATAATTCAATTCGCTCCAAACTATTATTTGACTAAATTGGTTCAAAATTAATGCACACATAATTCTAAAAATTTGGTGATCACTTCAATTAATAACAAGATTGAAAAGGATCCTAAACCGGTTGTCCAAATTATCTTATTAGGCATGATTTTCAATTACATATTCCCTTTAAACATGCAATATGGTGATCAATAAAAAATATAATAGAATCAACATTAATATTAAAACCAATTTAATCACAATTCCAACAACATAAAATTGTTAGAAAAATAATAATAATAAAATAGCATGATCCTTACTTTGAATCTGTTTGTTTGCAACTACAAAATAATAAACGAGTTAGTAACTTCAAGGAAATAATAAAACAATAACTAAATTAAATTAAATAAAATAAGGTTGATTTTGGGGCCAAACCCTCAAACGATTCTACCTTTCACGCCTTGGCTTAAGGACAGAACCTCGAGTGAAATATGGACTCCTTTGAGTGCTTGAAGAAGGAATTTTGAAGTAAAAAGGGTAGGCTAGTGTTTAGGTTAATAGCATAGAAGAGAGAAAATAAAAATAATAAAATTCTTGTTGCCCCGTACATCAGAAATGAGGGGATATTTATAGGGAAAATGTGCTGAGGGAGCACACGGAACCCTAAAATGATAAAAACACTAAAAAGTATCCCGTGACACGGTCAGGCTGTACCGTGACACGGTCAGACTGTACCGTCAGACGGTACACTTTCCCGTGACACGGTACAGTTTTGGAGTGACGCGGGAAATTTTCAGAAAACGGAATGAAAAACGCGTTAAGGGTTTACGCAGAAAGGACACGGAACGTCCCGTGTCACGGCAGACCTCCCGTGTCACCGGGAGTCCCACCGTCAGACGGGAAGGGTTCCCGTAACACGGTGGCAGTCTGCCGTGGCGCGGGAACTTCCAGTCCATTTTTTCGTCTAAATTCATTTTTAACCCTAATTTCTTTCGGCTTTTTAAGTGATGATTGATAATTTCGGGCTTTTTTCTGACTTTTATTATTCGGGCTAAAATAAGAAAATAATTAAATAAAAAATAAATAAAGAGTTTGGGCCAAAAATAAATAAATAAATAAAAAAGGCTTGGGCTTAAAATTAATTAATAAGTTTGGGCTGAAATTAAAACTATGCTTTTACCAAACATCAAGACTAATCCATGGACCTTTCAAAAGTATGAATTTAATAAAATACAATTTTTTAAGCACTCTCGGGATTAAATACTAAACCCGACCAATAGTGGCGGTGAAAGGTTATTTATCATTGGATTTGGTTTTGGGGAGACATTTTTAGGTGTCTACACCACGGTATGTGAGGACTCCTCACTCATACCGATGAGTTCAACCAAAACCAACGTGCACACCTGGTGTGCCTTATGAGCCTTGGAGTAGTGATGGCACCTCGCTTTGGCGTAGCCTACCATCACCCTCGTTCGGTTGGTAAGTGTTGTTTTGGAAAGGCAAATTTGACTCAATATTATTAGGGACCTAGGATTTCTATGTTGGCTGATTTAAGTAAACTTAACTAATCATCGCAACATAAAGAAAAACTAAACATGCATCTAACGAATAATTCACATGTATATAAGCATAGAATATAAAGCGAAATAATAGATGCATATTGGCAACTAGCATGACCCCTTGAATTCTTCAAGTCTTCAAAAGGTCTTCATTTGCAATTCAAGGCTTTGTCTTCCAAGATACGCCGTCTTCAAGACTTAACCAAACTATGCAAATACTAGTGTCTACGACTAGGAATAATCTAAATATTAAGGTACAAAAATACTTAACGGTGCGTAGACCGTATTTAGATTTACAAAAATACATAACGGCACGTAGTCCGTATTTTCTATCCTAATCGGGTCCCGCTAGTTGCCATTTCATGAAACCTGTGAGAGAGAATATACATTCCATTCATCCATTCACTATTTGTGAATGGCCCATGCAATTTACAATATCAAACAAGTAAAAAGCATTTAAACAACGCGCGCACTAGTAACTAATCTAGGTGGTTAATCCGATTAACACGCCTAATTAAAACTAGTCAAAGTTGTTTAACCGATTATGTAATTGACGTCATTAATAATTGAAGCTCCCACTAAATTCCGTATTTCCCTTAATTAATCCAATTAATTAAGTCGGTAGCACCCAAACTTGTCAAAATAAAATTTTGTCAATGCCGCTCAAAACCGACGCCTAGCCTCCCAAAATTTTAATTAAAATAAACAAAATTAATTAAAATAAATAAAACGGCAAAGTAAGCAAATATAAAGCCAACCGCATTTCAAGTGGCTTTTGCTTTAAGCGTTTTGCCAAAGAAACTCGAATAATTGCGGCTCGTGCAAACCAAGCACACTACGACCATTCGCCTCACCGCACCAAGCACATACACACACAAAAGCTCCGCACACACGACCCGCAGCAAGCAGCCTTGAGCTGCTGCCACTGCGGCACGCACGCGCACGCACAGCCATGGCTGCTGCTGCGTGGCTGTTGTGGCCGTGTGCTGCTGCCGCGCATATGGCCGCACGCAAGGCGGGGCAGCCACCTTGGCAGCCACATGCGGGCTGCTATGCAGCCCGGCTAGCCAAGTGTGGTTCTTTGCCTCGTTTTGCGTGCCATGGCCTCGGGATTTGATCCCATTTCGCGAGATATAATTAATTAATTCTAAATTAATTTTAGAACTAACTTAATGAGCAAAAATGAAAAACTTTAAACAAGTCCAACTTAATAAAATTTCAAAGTGCAAATAACCAAAATAATTCCAAGAACCATTCTTAATTAAATTGGTTTAGCTTGGTGCAATAACAAAGTTGAGGCAATTTCTCACTTTTAATTTAAACAATTTAAATTAAACTTGAGAATTTGACAAAGTAAGGGGAAGTTGGAAAAATATGAACTTTAATGTTCAAATGAAAATTCCAACATCTAAATTTTGTGAATCCTTGAAAATTATATCTTCCAACATGAAGATAACCAAATTTCTATCACAAAAATTGAAACTTTATGTTTCCAATCAACTTAAAATGATTGAAACAACAAAGTTTAACACAAAATAACATGGAATTTAGTGGTTTTTAAAGTTTCAATCACTTATCACAAATAAAGATTGAATATTTAACACTTAAGAAGCCTCAAAAAAAAAATTCACACTAAAAAACAATTAGTTTGCAATTATGTGAAAATAAATCAACCTTTAAGCATCAAATACTACCAAGTAAGTGTGCTTTAAGGGGACTAAAAATTGCAGAAAATAATGCAAATAATTAACCACATAATCAACAAGTTATGCCATTAATTTCAAGGTTAGAAAAGACTTAAAATTTTTCGTCAAAAACGAAAAATCCCTCGAAAAAGGCATTTCTGGCCAGAATTTGGCTAAAATCACATACCCTAAGGGATAAAAACCTTTCCAGAACACCTTTTCCACTAAAAATTCACTATTTTTGGGCGAAAATCTAGGTTCTGGGCCAAATTCGACATTAAAAACGGGATTAAAATAAATAAAACCGAGCTACTAATCTAATTAGCAACTTAAACCAGAAAAATAATCCAAAATAAACCTTGAAAAACATGATTATAAAAATAAACGAGCGGGGCTCCGATACCGCTGTTGGGGTTTTGTGAGTCCGACTCACCGCGGAAACAACCCCGACCCAAGGAACCACTCGTAATTAATAAAGCCATAAAGCATAAATAAATAAACATAAGAAAAGGAAGAACGAATCATACCCTTGAATCAAGCTTCGCCCTCTCAAAACGGGCTCTTACTTGAAAGCCTTGAGCACCGCAAATGCCGTGCCTCCAACGGTATCCACCCACAAAGGACGAACACGACTTTTTAGGTCCGCTACCTTGGAGTTAGCAAGGTCTGACCAAAACCCAAGTGTTAATGGAGTTTAAGAGTTTTTCCCAAAATATGGAATGCTCTTTCTAAATCCCACTCAAGCAAAGAATTCTCAAGCCATGCCATGACTATTTATAAGGAAGTATGCTTTGTGAATTCCACTCATCTTTCAATGTTGGACTTTTCACAAAAAGATCCCACATGGAAAGATTGGTGAATTCAACCCTTAGTTAAATAAACCAAGGAACAAGTAACAAGTGTCACATGGTTAGGAGTGGACCACTTTCTCACTTGGTCCCCAAGGCATTTCACATGCAATGTGAACTAACCATGTGTCACCCAACCTTGAGCCCCAAGTTGGGTTCGGTTTGGCCATTTTATTTTGGCCCGTGACCATGACCCTTCACCCCGAGTCCACGGCCCCTTGCCACTTGTGACGCCACCGTGGCGCACCGCCACCATGGCGCGCTGCCACGTGGCATGCTGCCTACGTGGCACACTGCCACTTGGTGGCTGCCAACGTGGCTGCCACGCGTGCTGCCACGTGTGCTGCCATATGGCATTTTTCCATGTGTGCTGCCACGTGGAACACTCCTATTGGGCACGCTTTCCTTGTTACTTGAAGCATTTTCCCGTCTCGCCAAATCCCAAAATTTTGGCTCGACATTTGAGATTCTCCGACGCTCGGTTTCGACGCTCCAAGCTCGAATTTCCGACGTCTAAATATTTAATACTCGGGCGACGAATTAATTTCTTCCGAATTAATTCGTCGAGTCGGTTCATATATTTTGCTTGGGTGTGACCCGAAGGGTTCAGTCAAGAATAAGCTGAAATATTAATAATATTAATATTACTGATCGGAAGCGGCCTCCACCCAGGCATTCCGATCACTTGACCTTACTAAATGTATTAGCTTTCTAATAATTCTGAACCCGCTATCAGAATAATACACTTGTTCGAAGGACAGCATTCCTTTCACTTTGATCCGTCAATACTCATTCAACCTATGAATGAACCTTTGCCGGAAGTGGTATTTGTCTCGAACTATGAAGAAGTGAATGGAATTTTGGATAGTGACGATGAAGACGTCTATCTCAAGGATATAGCATGTTCGTCTCTTGGCACAAGTGAAGATGTTTGGGGAGACCTTGAGGTTAAGGTTCTCACTAGAAGTGGATGGTTGCAACAACCTAGTCTACCTCCACCGCAATCACAACCAATAGTTGATTCCATCGATCCTGTGAACAACGATGTGGTCAAACAATTACAAAAGACCAAGGTGGAAATGAATGTATGGAAGCTTTTGGCCACCTCTCACGAGCATCGAAAGGCTGTGATGAATGCTTTGGTGAAAATAGAAGTTGATGATGATATGACTCCTCAAGGACTGGTCAACTTTCTCACTACTGAATTGCCAAGTACTAGCAATTTGATTTCTTTTTCTGACAAGGATCTGCCCCCGGAAGGGGACCAACATAACAAGGCCTTACACCTCACTGTGGTGTGTAGGCAGATGAATGTTCCTATGAGCCTGGTTGATAATGGCTCTGCAATCAATGTATGCCCACTCAGCACTTCAAAGAAGTTGGGCATAAAGAATGAAGAACTGACTCCCTCTACTCAAGGGATTCACGCTTATGATAATACTCGCTGTCAAGCCGTGGGTACTATTATACTAAACATAACTACTAGGGCCATTGAACGTCGCACCAAGTTTTAGGTGGTGGACATTAAGGCCTCTTTCAATCTGTTGTTAGGACGTCCTTGGCTTCATGAGCTAAAGGCGATCCCATCGTCGTTGCACCAGAAAGTGAAAGCCATAGTTGGAGGGGTTCCAATTACCATTAATTCCTCTCCCATGCGCATTCAAGTTATCGACACTCCTATCGTCCATGTCGAACATGACGAAGAAGATGAAGATCTTTGGGGGTTTTCACTCGATGATGTTCTCATGATCGAAGAAGAGGAGAAGTGTCATCTCGACTTCGATCCCTATTCAAACACCAATATTAATGCCATTATGAAGAAGCAAGGGCATTTCCCTGGAATGACCCTCGGGCTCAAAAAGAAAATGGCTGAACTTTTGGGCCATCCTGGTGCACTCAAGACAGATACCTTTGGCTTGGGATTCAACCCAACAAAAGAAGATGTGAAACAAGCCCTCTTGAAAATGAAGGCTCGCAATAATGCTCGAATCATGAAGACGGAAATGGCCATGGATCCATATCCATTCACCCCCTCAATGGCCAGTACATCAAAGAAGGGGAAGACTTCCCATGCTATGAATTCCCTGAGCCTTTCGTCCACGATGGGAAGCGTGAACCAGGATTTGAGATGTTCCTCGATTGTGACTTTGTCGATGAAGGCAAAGAACTCTTCACAACTGAGAAACCAGCTAGTCCAAGCTCTGATGATCTAAACATTAACCTTCTTTTTGGACTAGAAAAGAATGAATCCAAGTCTACCTGCAATGATGATTCCGAGCTCATTCAAGCTGCTATATCAAACAAGGATTTTGACCCCTCCGAGTTAATCGTCCAGGCTGATGATATTTCAAAGGGATGGCGCAAGACATTGAGGATCACTACGCCAAGCAGAGAGAAGTTGGAAATAACCGCTGGCGAAGGTCCTATGTTTGATGAGTCTGAGTCGTCTGGGTCCGAGTCCAAGTCTAACTCTAAGTCTGTAGACGAGTCCTTAGGGTCTGAGGCCGACCCTCTTTCCTCTATAGAGTCCAATCCTGAGTCTCTTGTTGAGTCTTCTCTTTCCGGTGAGGTCACAGCTGACCTTGCCCCTCTTGATGTATTGACCGATAAATTCAATAAAATGAGTACCTTTGCTTACGATGCGTGTCATTCCCCTAACCCTGATCAATATTGCTTTGCTAATGATAAAAATTACAAAGAAAAAATAAAAGCAATGGAAGAACAGGAAAATAAAACGGTAGTTATCGAAGATACAGAAACAGTTAATATTTCCAATGATACGACTATTAAAGAAGTAAAAATTGGATTAACACTAAGTCAAGATGAACGCAAAGAGCTAATTAATTTGCTTAGTGAATTTGTTGATGTATTTGGTTGGTCATACCAATATATGCCAGGAATTGACAGGGATATAGCTCAGCATACGATACCACTCATTTCAGGTATGAAGCCTGTCAAACAAAAGCTGCGCCGTATGAAATCAGATGTGGCTCTCAAAATCAAAGAAGAAATCGGAAAGCAATTGGCCGCAGGTTTCATCAAACTATCCAAGTATCCAGAGTGGATAGAAAATTTGGTTCCAGTTCCAAAGAAGGATGGAAGGGTCAGAATGTGTGTTGATTACAGGGACCTCAATAAGGCAAGCCCAAAAGATGGGTTCCCTCTACCTCACATTAACATTCTGGTCGATAACACAACAAACCATGCACTCCTATCGTTCATGGACGGCTACGCCGGATATAATCAAGTATTAATGGCCGAAGAAGATATGGAGAAAACCACATTCATCACACAATGGGTTACATATTGCTATACAGTAATGCCATTCGGGTTGAAAAACGCGGGTGCCACCTACCAAAGAGCAACCACAGCATTGTTACATGATATGATGCACAAAGAGGTGGAGGTCTATGTCGATGATATGATCGTTAAGTCTAAAGATCGCTCAGGCCACATCATTGCACTTCGCAAGTTCTTTGAAAGACTCCGCAAGTACAACATGAGATTAAATCCAGCAAAGTGTGCATTCGGAGTCACGTCAGGAAAATTACTTGGATATGTGATCAGTTATCGAGGGATTGCAATAGATCCCACAAAAGTCAAAGCGATCCTGGCCATGCCACCGCCCAAGAATGAGAAGGAAATTCGAGGTTTCATTGGAAGGTTGCAATATATAAGTAGGTTCATATCAAAACTCACGGCGATATGTGAACCTATATTCAAGAAGCTTAAGAAAAATGTCCCAGTCACATGGGATGACGTTGCCAAAAAGCTTTCGACAAAATCGAAGAGTAATTGGCAAACCCACCCGTGCTAGCGCCAGCAATACCTGACTTTTCTCTTCGACTCTACCTTACGGTCACAAGAGAAACGATGGGGGAAATGCTAGCACAAGAGATCGAAAGCAAGGAGAATGCAATTTACTACTTGAGCAAGAAGCTTCAAGGATACGAGACACGATACACACCACTTGAAAAGTTATGTCTCGCACTTGTGTGGGCCGCACAGAAACTAAGACATTACATGCTCACTCATACAGTGCATGTCGTGTCCAAGATGGATGCTCTCAAATACTTGTTCGAAAAAGCAACACTCAATGGCAGATTATCAAGGTGGATAGTCAATCTTGCTCAGTTTGACTTGAAATTTGTACCGCAAAAAGCCATCAAAGGTTCTGGGGTTTCTGACTTCTTAGCAGACTTTCTGCTAGAAGAAATTGAGAAAGAAGAAGATGAGTACGATCTCCCTGATGAAGATTTACTCATGACCGAAGATGATAGCTGGACGCTCTATTTTGATGGAGCTTCAAACCAAAAAGGTTGTGGTGTCGGAGTCTTGCTTGTATCACCCAATGAAGAGCATATCCCAATTTCCATGAAGCTCGACTTTGATGTCACCAACAATGCCGCAGAATATGAAGCATGTATTTTGGGATTAGAAACAGCTGTTACCTTAGGAATTAAGAAGCTCAGAATCTACGGTGATTCTTCACTAATCATTAACCAAATCTCCTAGAGATGGAAAGTGAGAAGTGAAAGTCTCGCTACGTACCAAGATCATTTAGAAACTCTCACGGAGAACCTAGATGAAGTGGAATATACGTACTTGCCTAGAGAAGAAAACCAGTTCCCCGACGCACTAGCTAAATTAGCATCAATGGTGCAAACTCCAACGGATACAATCAGAATGTCGTTGACCATAGAAAGAAGATATGAACCGGCTTATGTTCACGCACTTAACAATGAAAAGGAATCAAAAGAAGAAGATGAAGAGCCATGGTATACAGATATCCTTAACTACGTGACAAGAGGAGAATACCCTCCTAATACTGATAAAAGGGCACGCCATGCTTTGAGGCTCCTGGCCTCACAGTATGTGCTCATCAGGGGAGAACTCCACAAAAGGACTGCACTAGGAAGAAATCTCTTATGCATAGCCAAGAAAGAAGCACACAAAACCATGGAAAATCTTCATGCCGGCATATGTGGAACGCATATGAATGCTAAGATGTTTGTCCAGAAGATTCAACAACAAGGTTATTATTGGACTACCATGGAAAGAGATTGTCACGAATACGTCAAGAAATGTATGAAATGTCAAGTTTATGCAAATTTACAGCACGTTCCACTTTCGCTTCTCTACACATATACCTCTCCATGGCCTTTCTCTACTTGGCGTATCGATATCATTGGAAAGAAAACGCCACCAGAACAAGGGGGGCATGAATTCATCCTCGTAGCAATCGACTATTTCACCAAATGGGTCGAAGCTGCCTCATATGCTAAGTTAACGGCAAAACACGTAGCTCAATTCATTGAGAAAAATATCATATGGCGCTATGGGGTACCTCATGAGATGATTAGTGATAATGGAACACATTTCCAAGCTGAATGCGCGGAATTATTACAAAAATATCATTTCAAGCATCACAGATCATCACCCTACAGACCACAAACAAATGGTGCGGTCGAATCGGCCAACAAAAATGTGAAAACTATCATCGAAAAGATGACGGAAAATTACAAAGATTGGCTAAACAAGCTACATTTTGCCCTTTGGGATTATCAAACCTCTGTTCGTACATCAACGGGGGATACCCCTTTCTCTTTGGTCTATGGAGTTGAAGCTGTACAACCAATAGAGCTCAAAATCCCTTCTCTCCGAATCGCATTGGAAAGCCAACTAGATGAAGTCAACTGGTGTTGGCATCGCTCGAAGTGCGCCTACGTTAAAGCATGTTGTGAATATGCTTGGCACTCATAAGAAGTGGGAATTGACATATACGATTAGGGACAAGGAAAGTAAGGAGCCGCCAACAAATTTTTAAAGAACTTGTAAACCGTTCACGGATCATAAAAGGCAACCACGATAAAGGAACAATGAAGGCGACAACGATTAACCCGTGAAGGTTACACCCCATTCATAATCCATGAGATTACTAACTCCATATGGTTCGGAACCACGAAAGGAGGATCGGGGATGATGGTACGAAGTGAGTCATGGAGTCACATTCGCCCGTATTGGCCTCTACTCGATTCTTATAGTGAAAAATGATTCCTGCGATCTCAAAGGCATACAAACAAAAATTCAATTTGCTCCAAACTATTATTAGGCTAAATTGGTTAAATATTAATGCAACACATAATTCTAAAATATTAGTGACCACTTGAATAAACAACAAGATTAAAAAGGAACCTAAACCGGTTGTCCAAATTATCTTATTAGGCGTGATTTTCAATTACATATTTCCTTTAAACATGCAATATGATGATCATAATAATAATAGAACAAACATTAATATTGGAAGCAATTTAACCATAATTTCAACAATATAAAATCGTTAGAAAAATAATAGAAATAAAAGGAACATAAGTCTTACTTTGATTCTGTTTGCTTGCAACTATAAAGTAATAAATGAGTTAGTAACTTCAAGGAAATAATAATAAAACAATAATTAAATTAAATTAAAAAAAGTAGAGTTGATTTGGGGCCAAACCCTCAAACAGTTCTACCTTTCACACCTTGGCTTAAGGACAGAACCACGAGTAAAGTATGGACTCCTGGGAGTGCTTGAAGAAGGAATTTTGAAAGAATAAGGGTAGGCTAGTGTTTAGGCTAGAGCATAGAGGAGAGAAAAATCGAGAATTAATTCATGCCCCGTACATCAGAAATGAGGGGGTATTTATAGAAAAAATGTGCTGAGGGAACACACGGAACCCTAAAATGATAAAAACCCTTAAAAAGAATCCCGCGACACGGCAATGTGTACCGTGACACGGGAAATCCCACCGTCAGACAGGAAAAATTCCCGTGACACGGTGCACATTTTGTGTGACGCGGGAAATATTTAGTGAATGGGGGAGAAAACGCGTTAAGGGTTGGCGCGGAAAGGACACTGAAATTCCCATGTCACAGCAAGTTTCCCGTGTCACGGGGAACCCCACCGTCTGATGGGAAAGTTTCCCGTGACACGGTGAACTGTTGCCGTGACGCGGGAATTTTCTGTCCGCTTTTCCGTCTAAATTTATTTTCAACCCTAATTTCGTTCAGCATTTTAAGTGCCGATTGATAATTTCGGGCCATTTTCTGATTTTATTATTATTTGGGCTAAAATAAATAAAAATTTCGGGCCAAGATAAATAATAAAAAAAAGGTTTGCGATAAAATTAAAACTATGCTTTGACCAAACATCAAGACTAATCCATGGACTATTCAAAAATTGAATTAAATATGATTTTTTTAAGCACTCTCGAGATTAAATACTGAACCCGACCAATAGTGGCGGTGAAAGATTGTTCATCATCGGGTTTGGTTTTGGGGAGACATTTTTAGGTGTCTACAGAAGCCCCCACTTTGACTGAGTTTGTAGAAACGTTAGTTTCGAAAAACGATAGTCAAAGTAGTCGATAGGGACGGAGAATGATTTAAGACGTTCTGCGATCCTAAATCACTCTGTATACGCCGATACCTGCAGAAAAATGTTAATTCCACAGATAAAAGTGTAAAGGAATAGAACGCTTATCTGACACTAGTGTATCGATGACAAATGAATTTGGTATTTTCCTATGCTTGAAGGAATCCACCGGATGACGTTTGTTAAAATGCTTTCCATGCTTGAGGAAAGCCGACATATGAGTTTGGTAGATTTCTAAGCCTGAAGAAACCTACCGGATAACACTTTCCATGCTTAAGGAAAGTCCACATATCATTTTGGCGTTTTTCTATGCTTGAAGAAATCCACCGATAATGCTTTCCATGCTTGAGGAAAGTCGACAGATGATGAGAGTGCAAGTCTCTGTGTATTGAGAACCTTGCGCCGTGAAATGATGGTGGTTCAATTGTCCCCGAACGTGGGCTATAGTTGGTTCGCTTGTCCCCGAATGTGGGTTGTATGTGTACCGCTTGTCCCCGGACGTGGGCTATAAATGGTCCACTAGTCCCCGAACGTGGGCTGTAGATGGTTTGCTTGTCCTCAGACGTGGGCTGGTTGTAAATGGTCCTCTTGTCCCCGGACGTGGGCTGTAAATGGTCCGCTTTTCCCCGGACATGGGCTGTAGATGGTCCGCTTGTCCCCGGACGTGGGCTATAGATGGTCCGCTTGTCCCCGGACGTGGGCTGTAAATGGTCCGCTTGTCCCCGGACATGGGTTGGTTGTAAATGGTCCGCTTGCCCCCGGACGTGGGTATAAATGGTCCCCTTTTCCCCGGACGTGGGATGTAGATGGTCCGCTTGTCCCCGGACGTGGGCTATAAATGGTCCGCTTGTCCCCGGACGTGGGCTGGTTGTAAATTGTCCGCTTGTCCCCGGACATGGGCTGTAAATGGTCCGCTTTTCCCCGGACGTGGGTTGTAGATGGTCCGCTTGTCCCCGGACGTGGGCTATAGATGGTCTGCTTGTCCCCGGACGTGGGCTGTAAATTGTCCGCTTGTCCCCGGGCGTGGGTTGGTTGTAACTGGTCCGCTTGCCCCCGAACGTGGGCTATAAATGGTCCTCTTTTCCCCGGACGTGGGATATAGATGGTCCGCTTGTCCCCGGACGTGGGCTATAGATGGTCCGCTTGTCCCCAGACGTGGGCTGGTTGTAAATGGTCCGCTTGTCCCCGGACGTGGGCTATAAATGGTCCGCTTTTCCCCGGACATGGGCTGTAGATGGTCAGCTTGTCCCTGAACGTGGGCTATAGATGGTCCACTTGTCCCCGGACGTGGGCTGTAGATGGTCCGCTTGTCCCCGGATGTGGGTTGTAGATGGTCCGCTTGTCCCCAGACGTGGGCTGTAAATGGTCCCCTTTTCCCCAGACATGGGCTGTAGATGGTCCGCTTGTCCACGGACGTGGGCTATAGATGGTCCGCTTGTCCCCGGATGTGGGCTATAAATGGTCCGCTTGTCCCTGGACGTGGGCTGGTTGTAAATGGTTCGCTTTCCCCCGGACGTGGGCTATAAATGGTCCGCTTTTCCCCGGACGTGGGCTGTAGATGGTCCGCTTGTCCCTGGACACGGGCTATAGATGGTCCGCTTGTCCCCGGACGTGGGCTGGTTGTAAATTGTCCGCTTGTCCCCGGACGTGGGCTGTAAATGGTCCGCTTTTTCCCGGACGTGGGTTGTAGATGGTCCGCTTGTCCCCGGATGTGGGCTGTAAATGGTCCGCTTGTCCCCGGACGTGGGCTGGTTGTAAATGGTACGCTTGCCCCCGAACGTGGGCTATAAATGGTCCGCGTTTCCCCGGACGTGGGTTGTAGATGGTCCGCTTGTCCCCGGACGTGGGATATAGATGGTCCGCTTGTCCCTAGACGTGGGCTGGTTGTAAATGGTCCGCTTGTCCCCGGACGTGGGCTGTAAATGGTCCGCTTTTCCTTGGACGTGGGTTGTAGATGGTTCGCTTGTCCCCGGACGTGGGCTATAGATGGTCCGCTTGTCCCCGGACGTGGGCTGTAGATGGTCCGCTTATCCCCGTATGTGGGTTGTAAATGGTCCGCTTGTCCCCAGACATGGGCTATAGATGGTCCGTTTGTCCCCGGACGTGGGCTGGTTGTAAATGGTCCGCTTGTTCCCGGACATGGGCTGTAAATGGTCCGCATTTCCCCAGACGTGGGCTGTAGTTGGTCCGCTTGTCCCCGGACGTGGGCTGTAGATGGTCCGCTTGTCCCCAGATGTGGGCTGTAGATGGTCCGCTTGTCCCCGGACGTGGGCTGTAGATGGTCCGCTTGTTCCCGGACGTGGGCTGTAGATCGTCCGCTTGTCCCCGGACGTGGGTTGTAGATGGTCCGCTTGTCCCTGGACGTGGGCTGTAATTGAGACCTGCAAAATAAAATCTGCCAGGGGACTCGTATAGACTATGATTGACTTAACCAACTAAATTGACCAAGTTTTACTTCACACGACATGACATGACATGAGTATGACTTGTTATTGTGTGTGTATAGTTTGAGTGTGTGTGTATGCAGACACAAGCAACCAAAAATGCGAAAGAAAAAATTTTCCATCATTTTTGTCATGAGACGAGTGGAGGGTACCGACTTTCTCCCGAAAAAGAAAGACGTGAAAAATGAAATTTTATTTTCGAACTTCCCTCGACAAAAATTTAAATAAAATAATGAAAAAGAAAAGAAGTTTTGAACTTCCTCCTTGAGCAAGAAGAATTGAATCGTATGGATTGAATTGCTTGTCCTGAAAATAATGTGTGCATGATGCATGTTCTTAGGCCAGGAGACTAAGGACAATTACATCATGTGACACGATAGATGAATGAACTTAAGTCGTGGAGCTAAGCATCATATATGGTGTAAAGAAGCGATCTTGAACGTCACTTAGGTCTGGAAGCTAAGCACATATATAGATGAAGTGATTATGAACGTTGCTTAGGTCAAGGAGCTAAGAACGATATGCTTTGTATTATTACAAATCATTGATATAGAAATGTTACTCAGCACATGCACATTATGCGATGTATGAAACAATGAACATTGCTCAGGTCAAGAAGCTAAGCAAGTATACAACGTTTCTTCTGATGAATGTTGTCTTGAAAGATGATGAAGCATGCGCGGTAAGGAAACAAGATTTCATGATAAAGGGTTCCTAAGGGAAAGATGATATGGATATGTATGTGTGAAAGAAGTGTGTGAAAGTGATACTAAGGTGAGGCTGCAAAGGTTATGGTGATGGAAATATATGCGTGAAGAGTCAAAGATGATGACTCTCTAGGCTGGGTAAGCTAATGTGATGAGGGTTCAAGCCCCCAAGTCTACCTCTAAATGGGTAGGGATATAGAGATAATCATGGATATTCTTTGACTCGATCATGCATATATATGAATGTGAATGTGGTCGCACCTCAATGTGAGGTTGCCTACGTATCCGTTAGGAATCAGGCCGAACGTAGCTCTAATCGAACTTTGCACAAGTGTATGTACACCTCAAAGAGGTCTTTCAAGGGTTGTAATGTGGTTAAGTTGATGGTTTAAGGAAGAAATGGGTAAAAGGCTCAAGACCCGAGAGAAGCCCCCAAGATGTGTAATTGTGAATTTGAAAATTTTGAATTTTGCAAGTTTATTTTCAACATTTTTTTTTTGCTTTGATTTTTTTTTTTTCATTCTTTTGAATCAATGTAGGCAATCTCAGATCATGCGGTCCATCACTCACTTAGCATTCGTGTTTCTCAGGCACGGTACCGAGCACTCGATGAGAGATGCAATTTGAGATGTGTTCATATCAAAGACATTGGAACACTTGCCTTTAGACATTGTTTTATTGTTCCTTTGCTGCTTTTTTTTTTTTTACTTGCTTTTTGAATGTTATACAATTACACATCTTCCAATCCCAAGGTTAAGTAAATGTGGGTTGAAGAAATAAGGCCAAACGTTAGACGAGGCTCAAAATGGTTGATGAGAAATGGAATGTGATTGAACGGTTAACAGGGAATGACAGGGTTGCAAAGGTGCCTCAAGTCATTGGTGTACCTTGGGTTTAGTTCGGTAATTGAATTATTTTTTATATTATTATTTTTATTATTTTTTGAGAATGAATGAATGAATGAAAAATTCTATGATCCAGATGTAAAGGAAATTTGCTCATTTTATTAATGGAAAAGGTGAACGAAACACATGAAACATATAAAAATTCAAAATGGAAAACCTATGCTAGACATGAATGGGGAAATGGAGATGAATGATAAAGAAATAAATCATGAAATCTTGCTCGAAGGATATTCTGTGCGCCTTGTGTTCATTACTTCTTGCCGCCTGGAGGGACAGGAAGTTTGTTTACATCCACCAAGTCTTGAATGACGTCCTTCAAATTCCAACATTGCTCCGTAGTGTGGCCCCTTCCTTAATGGTACTTGCAATGGGCATTGGGATTCCATTGGCGCTCCTTTCTTCAGGTTTTGGCTCTGAAAATGGCCCAATAGGTGTGATCAAGCCTTGACCGTAAAGGCGATCAAAGGCCGCATCATAAGTCATTCCTAAAGGAGTGTAAGTTCTTTTCTTCTTGGGCAATGGAGCATCAAGAGCTAACACTTCATTGATATTAACTTGGTTTATATTGTTGGTAGTATTTTCATGCTTAGAAGACGAAGAAGAAGGATGTTCGTTCTTCTTGTTTTTCCAAGTGTTATTATTGTTATTACCAGCAGTCTTTATTAGCTCATCCTCGATATTGATGCCGATGTCGTATACAGCTTCGAAAGTGTTCAGTGGAAGAAATTTGAGATGTTCCCTATATTTATGAGTCAGATTTTGAATAAAGAGGCGAACCATCTCTCTTTCTTTGGGAGGATCTACCAAGAGTGAAGTTGTTTCCCTCCACCTGTTCAAGTAAGCGGTGAAGCCTTCATTCTCTTTCTGTTTGAGAATGGAGAGTTCACGTTCAGAAGTTTTAGTTTGAATGTTACACTTGGAACGATTCATGAAACTGTCGGTGACATCTTGCCAAGTCGCAGTATGCTTGGCATCTAAGGAATAAAACCATTGTTGGCAAGCATGTTCTAAGGAGAGAGGGAACACCGTAGGGAAGAGTGTTACGTCCAATCCCTTAAGAGCCATGGTTGCAGAGAACGCCTTCAAATGGAATATTGGATTGTCAGTAGGCTTGAACTTTGGAATATCACCAGTGGAGAACTTTTCAGGGATTCTGTCCTTCACATCCAAAGGAGTGGGAGGCCTTTCCACATAAGTGAAATCCTCAGAAATCTTGGTCATTTGTTCCTTTAGTTTGTCAAGGGTTGAAACAGTGACCTTGTTTTGTTCCATGGTAGTGACCCTAGTGGTAAGGGTTTGCATCATGGAAGACAGTGCCTCGATGGATTTGTTGATGTTCTCAATATCTTCTTTAGTTGCCATTGAAAGGTGATGAGTAATGGAGATGGCAAAGTTCACTTTGAACGCCTATTAGATCTGAGAGATTGTTGCAGTAATGACTCGAACCATATTAATCTCTCCCTATTCCTTGACCAAGTACTGTGAAATAAAATAATTCACTTAATTGTTTGACTCATTGCTCAAGATAGGAAAAGAAGGAAAAAATAGACATTTGAAAACAGGTGAGAAAACTCCACTCATTTTTTATTATGACGAAAAAGGGTGCATGAACCTAATATACGATCATAAACGACCTGGTGCACGACTCGAGTCGGAACATAAAGAAAGTGTGTGGACTATACTTGACTCGTGAGTGACTAAGTGATGTTATAAGACTCGTGGTATGATCGTATGGCTAGACATGTGAAAAATAACAAAAATGACTGACACGAGGACCAAATTAACACGGAAGACTTAAAAAAAACTTACTAGACTTATTTCAAGGGCACCGTGACACGAAAAACTGTACCGTGTCACGGGACAAGCTACCGTGACGCGGTGGGTTTTTTTTTTCGGAAATCCACCGTGCCACGGTGGAAATTGCCGTGACACGGTGAACTTTCCCGTGCCACGGTAAACTTTCCCGTGCCACGGTGGATGCTGACGTGGCACGGGTGTTTTTTTTTTTTTTGGAAATCCACCGTGCAACGGTGGAAATTGCCGTGACACGGTGAACTTTCCCGTGCCACGGTGGATGCTGACGTGGAACGGGAATTTTTTTTTTGTGCTGGAAATCCACTGTGGCACGGTGGAAATTTGCCGTGACACGGTAGATTTTCCCGTGGCGCGGCAAACTCTCCTTTTTTTTTTTTTTGTAGGTCCACCGTGCACGGTGGAAATTTGCCGTGACACGATAGATCTTCCCGTGGCGCGGCAAACCTTTTTTTTTTTTTGGCACTAATTACTAAATGAGTACGGTCCATTGGCAATCGTCAGTCATAAAATAATCCACCATAGACAAAGAAAGATCGTTAAGGTTAGGATCAAAACGACCAAGCATAAAACACGTAGGCACAATGATGCAAAGAATAGTTTGCAACCTAAGCTCAAGTTATATGTTCGACTATGGTCAGGTTTATTTGGTGTCAATAGGGTACCATGGTTAAGAGTTTGGACGCGACAGCAAGGCAGCCTCCCTTGAGGGTGTATGCCAACGGGCGGCTCCGCGAGTTCGTGATGAAATCAAACTCGACTCCATGGTTTGGGTAGATTTAATAACTCAGATGAACCCTTATTTCCATGAGCGTTTTTGGGTTGATAGAGCTTAAATCCCCCGGGGCTAAGACGCATGTAGAACACACACGTTTTTTCAGAAAAATCAAAGGAAGTTGACTGTGAGAAGATAAAACAAGCCACCGGACTGATTTTAGGACTTCCGTGACACGGCAGAGATTCTCGTGCCACGGTACTGCACACCGTCAGATGGTGCACTGTACCGTGACACGACAGATTCTGCCGTGGCACGGCAGTCAGAAAATCTGACTAGTACCATGTTTTCCTTCGTACGCAATCAAGTTATTCAATTTCTCCTACAGGACAGACCTAAATGCGACGTTAAAACGTCTATGCATATGCAACGATTGAAGTGCGCCTACGTTAAAGCATGTTGTGAATATGCTTGGCACTCATAGGAAGTGGGAATTGACATATACGATTAGGGAAAAGGAAAGTAGGGAGCCGCCAACAAGTTTTTAAGGAACTTGTAAACCGTTCGCGGATCATAAAAGGCAACCACGATAAAGGGACAACGAAGGCAACAACGATTGACCCGTGAAGGTTATACCCCATTCATAATCGATGAGATTACTAACTCCATATGGTTCGGAACCACAAAAGGAGGATCGGGAATGATGGTACGATGTGAGTCATAGAGTCACTTTCGCCCGTATTGGCCTCTACTCGATTCTTATAGTGAAAAATGATTCCTGCGATCTCAAAGGCATACAAACAAAAATTCAATTTGCTCCAAACTATTATTAGGCTAAATTGGTTAAATATTAATGCAACACAAAATTCTAAAATATTAGTGACCACTTGAATAAACAACAAGATTAAAAAGGAACCTAAACCGGTTGTCCAAATTATCTTATTAGGCGTGATTTTCAATTACATATTCCCTTTAAACATGCAATATGGTGATCATAATAATAATAGAACAAACATTAATATTGGAAGCAATTTAACCATAATTTCAACAATATAAAATCGTTAGAAAAATAATAGAAATAAAAGGAACATAATTCTTACTTTGATTCTGTTTGCTTGCAACTATAAAATAATAAACGAGTTAGTAATTTCAACACTAGTAGAAAAAATGCCATTTGTAACTAACAAAAACGGGCTTTTTGTAACCAACATTGGGGGTTACAACTACTGGGGTTACAAATAGTCCAATCATTTGTAACGGACATTGTTGGTTACAAATATGTACCTATTTGTAACGGACATATCAATTGTCAGTTACAAATAGGTGTCTATTTGCAACGGACAAATTGATATGTCCGTTACAAATAGGCACCTATTTGTAACAGACATATCAATTGTTAGTTACAAATGCTTGTTTTCAAAAATAAAAAAAATACCTAGCAAAAATTCTAGGTTAAGACGTCCTAGTTGAAATTGAACCCAAATTCAAAAATACCCTGCCCATGACCCAAACCCACCAACACTACCCCAACCACGACACTATCCCACATCACCAGGTCCCAACCCCGTGAGGCCGTGACCACACCACCAGCCACCCACTACAAATCGTACCCCTTCTCCGATCCCCTTCCATGACCGCCACAAAAACCACCAATAAACACCAAACGCCACCATCAAACACACATAAACAACAAACCATCATACAATAACAAAACATTAAAATTATACACAAATATTAAGTAATTAATATTATCTAAAAAATTGAACAAAAAATTCAATAATTAATCGAAATTATACATAAAAAATCCAAAAATTCGAAAGGAATAAAAATTATACAATCATCTATAAATTATATATTAAAATTGCAATTTCATACAAAAATAATAATTACAATTAGAAATTTAAACTATACAAACTAGATCTAATGTCCAATCTAAATGAAAATAAGATAGATCTAAAAACAAAAAACCTTGGGTTGACAATAAAGGCTTGCGTTGTAGGTTGATGCTT
The DNA here is from genome assembly GCF_948465745.1 of Chenopodium album. NCBI lineage: Eukaryota > Viridiplantae > Streptophyta > Magnoliopsida > Caryophyllales > Amaranthaceae > Chenopodium > Chenopodium album. The sequence continues at coordinate 24,033,123 of NC_137837.1, forward strand.
GGTTGTTAAGCGCCGTGAGCACGGTTGTTCGTTGACGGTGGATATATGTTCGTGGGTTGACCGTTCGTGAAGCTTGGTTACGTTGTTGATGAAAAAATACATGGGTGCAGGGGTGTGCGATTTGTGCTTGATGATTCTCGTGGAAGAATAATTGCTAAGATATCGGTTCGTTGAGAGAAAGAGGAAAGATAAAGGAGGATAGAGAAATTCAAGAGGAAAAAGGAATGAAGGAAGAGTGAAAGAGGGGAAGAGGATAGAGAGAATCGAGAGGAAAGAGAAAGATGAGAAGGGAGGAGGAGAGAGAATAGAGATCACAAAGAAGAGGGAGTTGGCGGCTATAGAAAGGAGGAGGAGAGAGAATAGTCGTGTTTAGGGTTAGGGAAAAAATAATGGGCTTTGGACGGTTATAAAAAAATATCCTAGCTAATTGTAACCGACTATATATTGTCCGTGACAAATTGAATGTATTTGTAACCAACATTATGTTGTCCGTTACAAATAGGATGTATTTGTAACCAACATTAGCTAATATTGGTTACAAATATAGTACTTGTAACTAATAAAAAATTGTTGGTTACAAATAGGGCGTTACAAATAGCATTTTTTCTACTAGTGCAAGGAAATAATAATAAAACAATAATTAAATTAAATTAAATAAAGTAGAGTTGATTTGGGGCCAAACCCTCAAACAGTTCTACCTTTCACACCTTGGCTTAAGGACAAAACCACGAGTAAAGTATGGACTCCTGGGAGTGCTTGAAGAAGGAATTTTAAAAGAAGAAGGGTAGGCTAGTGTTTAGGCTAGAGCATAGAGGATAAAAAATCGAGAATTAATTCATGCCCCGTACATCAGAAATGAGGGGGTATTTATAGAAAAAATGTGCTGAGGGAACACACGGAACCCTAAAATGATAAAAACCATAAAAAAGTATCCCGCGACACGGCAATGTGTACCGTGACACGGGAAATCCCACCGTCAGACGGGAAAAATTCCCGTGACACGGTGCACATTTTGTGTGACGCGAGAAACATTTAGTGAACGGGGGAGAAAACGCGTTAAGGGTTTACGCAGAAAGGACACGAAAATTCCCATGTCACAGCAGGTTTCCCGTGTCACGGGGAACCCCGCCGTCAGACGGGAAAGTTTCCCGTGACACGGTGAACTGTTGTCGTGACGCGTGAATTTTCAGTCCGCTTTTCCGTCTAAATTTATTTTCAACCCTAATTTCGTTCAGCATTTTAAGTGTCGATTGATAATTTCGGGCCATTTTCTGATTTTATTATTATTTGGGCTAAAATAAATAAAATGTTTGGGCCAAGATAAATAATGAAAAAAAGGTTTGGGATAAAATTAAAACTATGCTTTGACCAAACATCAAGACTAATCCATGGACTATTCAAAAATTGAATTAAATATGATTTTTTTAAGCACTCTCGGGATTAAATACTGAACCCGACCAGTAGTGGCGGTGAAAGATTGTTCATCATCGAGTTTGGTTTTGGGGAGACTTTTTTAGGTGTCTACAACTGGATTAGGGTAAGATATGATGAATTAGTCTTACTTGACGAAAAAAGATTGGCAACTTTGCATCATGTCCAAACCTACCAACAGCGTATGGCGCAACATTTCAATAAAAAAGTCAAGACTAGGAACATCAAATAAGGTGACCTGATGCTTAAGGCGCTTCGCAAAAATGTGTTGGATCCAAAAGGAAAATTCAGACCAAATTGGTTAGGCCCGTACATTGTAAAAGCCATCTTGTCCAGCGGAGCGGCACAATTGGTAGACATGGACGGTAACGGTTTCCACAATTTAACCAACTTGGATCAACTTAAGAAATTCTATGCATAGTTGCATGAGTTCATGACCCAATAGAGCTACGTTCGGCCTGATTTCTTTTTAAGGATACGTAGGCAACCCCTCAAGGGGGCCCGACCACTTTAAAAAAATAAAATCATTCCTCCGTCGGTCAAGTATACGCGCCAGTTCAACATTGCGTCACGCCAAAATGGAGCTAAAAAAAATGTTTGCCGTGCCACGGGAATTCCACCGTGTCACGGCAATCTCCACCGTGACACGGTGGAATCTCAGATATTCTGAATTTTTTTTTTTAGTGACGCAGTCTTCGCAAATTGAGTTATTTGTTCGACCTTTTTTATTTTGATTCTTCCATTGCGTCCGACTTCTTGACTCGGATATATATATATAAAAAATAAATAAAATAATTGTAATTTTTATTTAAGGCGAAAATAATTATGCTATTATTATAGAAATAAATGTGACTACAATTATTGGCATCATGCGCCTTATTTTAAAAATTATAAATCATAAAAGCAAAGCAATACTGATCTAATCCTTCTTCACTTTAGGAACTTCCTTTTCTTTTTCAACTAGGTCAGCCTTCACCATTAATGTGTCTTTTGTAGCCCGAACCGTCACACCCCTAGTAGAACTTCCACTCCTTTCACCGTTCTTAGAATTCCTTGGTTGCTTCTCTTTATCAACCATCTTCTCTTTACCCTTCCCTTTCACATAGTTCTTCCTCTTAGGCATTGTAGGAGTCTTAAACTCAATCACTTGTGTTCTCGGACCGAGACGATCTTTAGGAGGCGCCTTCTTACTTCCGAGACGCCCCTTCACATTAAAGTTGCGTGATCCGACTCGATCCCTTCTACTTCTTAGATTCAACCATGCCTTTTATGCACTAGATAAGGGAGGAGGAGCTTGGTTACTTGCAGAAACGGTCCACAAAGGTCTTCCAATACAATAAGCCTCGTACTTGTGAACGTTACTTTCATGCAACAATACTTCACGAGGACTATCGTTATAGCGTGGAATTACTTGTTCAAGTCCATACTGTCGCATCAATCGAGAAGGACAATAAAAAGTCAGTCTTGAGATACTAGGAACACGGCAATACGGAGCATCATTCGTTCCAACCATCCTAGTAAGCCTCCACCAAGGCACCACCCAACGAATGGAAAATTCCCTCTTTGCAAAGAAATTCTTCTAATCTTCATACGACATGTTCACAGAGTAATTCTTCTTCTTGCGGACTAGATCGTTGGGACCATATTTTTCAATATCGTCGGGGGCTTCAAAAAGTTCTAAACGCTCCATCAACCAAATCTGCAAAAAAAAAAAAAAAAAAAAAAAATCAGTCAAAAAAAAATATATTGCAGATTCCACCGTGACACGGTGCCTGTTTTGTGTCACGGGGGCTACTCAGAACGCGTTTTTACCTGCAGCCGTACCGGAGATCCCTTCCTGACGGCTTTCCAGTCAGCTTTTGCTTCGTCAAGGCCGCGTAAAGTTTCTCCAAGGCACGTGGGCATAGGAGGTCTCCCAGATTCGACATGTTCAAGCACGGATGCTAGACATGCATGTCCTACCCTACCGTTTGCAAATAAAAGCTTGCTAAACATGCAAAAAATATAAGCCCTTCTACGGTATACATGATAAGATTCAGAGACAGGGCGATTGAAATATAAATTTGCAAGTTTTTCTAAGTCTACTTCATTACCACACGCAATTTTATTTAAATCTGGATCTGTTAGATTTAGATGGCATTCAAATTCTTGGTAATAATACTCACGTAGGGTAGGCATGGCAATAAGATTTCTGGCAGGAAATCCAAAGATGGCACCGAATTCCTCCGATAGGGGACAGATTTCATCGTAATCAAATTTAAAACAATTTGTTTCTGGACTCCAATAGTCTAATGCTGCCCTAAGAAAATCATGTTCAATCGCTACATGTCTGAGGGCTAGTAAACCCCTGACATGAAACAATTCTAATTCTCTTTTGTCAGCATTGGTCAAAGAATAAGACCAGTCGCGCAATTTATTATCAAAATTCTGAGACATTATTATTGAAATATGAAATTCTAATTATTTTGTGTTTCGTAATTATGCATATCACGAATATACTGGTCCTATTTTATAGCAAAAACACTCGGAACTACTCAGAATCTATCTTTCTATGCGCGTAAACCACACCGTTGTAGAATACGCGCACCGTGACATGGGAATTCCCACCGTGTCACGGGAATTAGTGCCGCGACACGACAGATTTTGCCGTGACACGGTGTACGGTGCCGTGTCACGGCGCCCACGCGTTTTCTTTTTTTATCCTTTTCCTGTATCTATCCGGATTTTATCTTCACCGTTTATTTTTTTATTCTGTTTTTCAAGAGTTTCATTCCTAATAAAATTCTCAACCTTTTTTTATTAACATTTTTTTTACTTTATTATTATTTATTATTTTATTTTATTATGTACTCTTATTTTTATAATTATTATTTTATTTTTCTCTTTCTTTGGGGAAGTTATAAACCTTGTCCCATTTCAATACATATTTATTTTTAAGTAGTTGTAAAACTTATTCATATTTTTCTTTTCTTTTCTTTTTTTTCTTTTGGGAAGGTCGGTACCCTCCACTTACTCCACTTACGATTTTTTGTCGCGTCATTAATAAATACACAATCACACACAATGAGTCTCAAGCACACACTAACACATACTAATAAATACATAAACTTGAATAATGTATAAAATGAGTCATAATTAATAAGCAGCGTCAAGTGTCATCACAGTATGTACAAATAAAGACCCTCGGACAAAAATCTGTAGAACTAGAAGAGTGAGAATCAGTGTCATCTCGAGCCTGTGAATATGGGAGCGGTGAGCCAAAGAGTCCCGCCATCATCCGGGTACGAGGAGTAGCATCCCTAGTAGTCCCTGTAATTCCAGTAGTAGTCAAACTCAAAGAAACAGGAAGCGTCGGTGGAGGCATCGTCCCATACACTGGAACTGAAAACAAGCCCGGCACCAGTGGAGGAACCCTTGACGATGGAGCTGAATATAAGCTAGGATCCACAGAGGTGATAACAGGCCTAAGCTCAGGCTGTGAAGACTGAGAAAAAGACTGTCGCTGCCACTGACCCTGACCCTGAAAATGCTGGAACGACTGGGAGGACTGAGGCTGCTGCCACGGAGCCTCCTGAAATGGCTGAAAAAGCTGGGGATCCCGCTGAGACTGAGAATGCCGATGAACCTCAGGAGATCGTCTACCACGACTAGGCTCTCCCTCGTCCGAGCCTCTATGCCTCGAGCGCGAGCGGGACCTCCGTTGTTCCTGAAGGACACAAAATCAAAGGATGTCAACAGTGCGAAATAAAAACAAATGGTAAAAATGAGAAAAAGTGAACATACCTCAAGAACATCGCCAGAACCGCTCCGACAACTCGCACCACGCCGAAGCTTGATGATGCAGTACTTCAGAGCGTCAACCAGCTTCATGAATCCCATCATCTCCGGGGCGGGTAGGCTGAGAACAAAAAAAAGAAAAATAAGTAACAAGCGGTTTTAAAAGGGATGAATAATGTATCAAAAGCTTACCGGCTCAAAAACATCAGGCAGAGACTCCTGCGCCTGTCTGAAACCCTCTGGCCCGTCAGCAATATAGTCCTCTGTAATACCAATCAGCCCTGGGTAGCGGACAGATTGAGGCGGAATCTCAATCCTCCCCACACGGCGAAAAGTCGTCTGAAAATACGATCGAATAATCAAGTTATTCGACTATTTAAACAGAGACTAGCGACAAACACCTCAAAAGAAATCATACCTCAAGAAGGCGGGGTGGAGAAGCCAGAGAGGGAAGCAAGTCCTGCGCATAATCACCCTTCATGCACACAAGCTTCTGCCAAGGAAAAGTGTAGCGCTCTCCCTGTTTAACAACTCCCTGAGAAAGCGCGAGTCCAGCATCGACTCCGGTGGAGACAAGGGCACCACAAAGCGATCACCAATGTGCTGACGAACGACACGCTCCCCCAGATACCATACAAAGCGTCCGGTACACATAAAAACAGTGCGGTACGCTGAAAGCTGCAAGGCCTCGGGAAGATTAGTCATCCCAACCCAAGGACGATACTGGACATTAATAGCAACCTGAAAACCATAAAAAGTTGCAATGAAGCACCGGAAATAACGTCAAGATAGAAAATAACAGGCTACAAAAGTAATTCTTACACTAACAAAAGAGGTGCCTCGGCGTAGCAGCCTGAGTAGCACAGAGACAGACTCCACCCGTGACTCTCCTCGGTCACGCCAGCTGGCCCCGACAGGGAAGTCATGAACCGCTCCACGACGCCGTCGATGGGCCAATCCCGGAAAGTAATCGCAGAAACATAGCTACAATGAAAAGTAATCTTTAAGCACATGAGTCGAATAAATTAAAATAAAACAAGAAGAGGAAAGGATCGTCACCTCTACGACTCTTCATAAACCGTAGACAGTAATAGAGGACTCGTCGTTCAGCTGCCTACAGCCATGACATAACGACAAGAGAAGATCGGCATATCCAAGGCTGGCCCAGCTATAGGATCCTATCTCACTGATCCTAAGCAAAGAAGGAAGGTAGCAAACGAGCGCACGCAAACTCCTATCAGGAGAAAGAGTCATGGAAATGAGAATCAAAATAAAGATCCGCACTCACTGCTCAGGTGATGTCTCCTCCATGTCAAAACCACAGGCCAGAACCGAAGCCAACTCTGATCGCCCGCTCCTAGGACCACCTCGATACACCGGCTGAGTCCTGATATGCTGAACGATCGGACCTAGCAAATCGGCTGCTTCAGCCGCTCCCCAAGAAAGATCAGACATCTATGCTACGGCCTAGTCAGTGAAGCGTAGACCACTGATCATGCTAAAGTCCAGAGGGGTCACTGTCATCTCCCCCCAAGCAAAGTGAAAAGTGTTGGTAGTATCCCAAAAATACTCCAACAACGCGCGAACGACTGTCGCACCGCAACCCCAGGGGCTGCGAAACCCTACGATTGCCGAATAAAAGTCTACTAGACCAGCTGATTCCCATAAGGCGTGCGTAGCAGGATCCCTCGTGACAATCCGATGAAGTCGAGGAATCAAATCTCCGGCTCCAGAACCGTGATGGCGAAGCGTGCCGTCGACTATGCCGGCAAGTGGACGATGAGAAACGTGGTTCTCACAACAGAAAACCAACTGGTCTGGTGTCCACGGAGGTGGAGCCCACCTACCTCTACCCGTAGAGGGTAGAGGCTCTGACTCTAAGACGTCGTCATCCATACCCTCGGGAATCGTGGGAGTGTCTTCGCGAAAAGCCTGACGCTGGCCATGAGTGGAAAGATCGCGATCCCGTCGTCTAGGCATGCTATTATAAAAATAAAAATCTAAATGCTTAGCATCATTTCCTAAGATATTTAGTTATTTATATCGAGTTGCATTTTAATAAAAAACTAAATACTTGGCCTCATTTTCTAAGTTATTTAGTTATTTATTTCAAGATGCATTTTCTATTATACACTAAATTTTTACCTCAAGGCTAAAAATTACCAAAACAATGGAATTATTTATAGTATTTAGTTTCTCCATGACGAACTAATACTATGTTCTCATAATTGCATGATACTATGTTCTCCATGACAATGTAGTACATACACAACACAAACACATGTTTCAAAATTGCACGAAAACAATAGATCGACGCGTCATGGCATATTTTACAAGATCTACAACCAATATGCCATCATTTCAAGTGCAAAAGAATAACATGAACAACAAGAACACTATTTCCCACAAGTAGTACCAAAAATGGTGATTTGCTCAATTCTTCGCCAAATCATGCAATTTTTGTCTCAAATCGCTCACAAACACACATACATACATATACAAGTAAATTCATGGCAAGAATTTCAACATAAACCTCAAAATCAAAAAATCCCCAAATTGATTTTTAAGGGTTTTTTCATGAAATTACTCATTTGAAACAAATTCGAGACAAAAATCAAAGGAAACTTACATGGATCCTTGTGAAGAACCAAAAATGAAGAAATTAGCAAAAATTTAGAGCAAAATTGATGAAGATTTGAGCTCCAAAAGCTCGAAAAGCCGTGAAGATAGCGGCACAACCGCCGCGACACGGTCAGCAGCAGTTATGACACGATAACCGAGGCCCGTGTCACGGTGAACCTGGGACGTGATGGAGCTCCGGCGGTAGCAGCGGCGACCTCAGGTGACGGCGACAGCAGTAGCGACGAGCTCCAGCAACGAGCAGTAGCGGAAATAATAAATAAATAAATAAATAAATAAATAAATAAATAAAACCCCGGCAGAACAGCCGTGTCAAGGTATGCAACTCCGCCTGACGGGAATCACAGCCGTGCGCCGGTATATCCTCACCGTGGCTCGGTGATTTGAGCAGTTAAAATTAAAAAATGGAGAAGAGGAAGAGCGGAAGTAGCAAGAAAATGGCAGAAATGGTGAAGAGCATCTTGAATTTAAAGACAAAAAAATAGCATCCCGTTTCCCGTGCGACGGTTTCCGTTACCGTGTAATAGTAACATATTGACGTGGTGCACGTGCTCTAGACTGGTCAAAGATGCGAGTTGACCACTTTGCAGCCACAAGATTACCCGTGTCACGTGATTAAACTCCGCGTTACAGGTTCCTGCCGTGTCGCGGGAATTTTTCTTCGTGACACGGTGGTCTCGCGCGTGTTCTGCACACTCCCCGAAGCTGGCAGCGAATACTCCTGGCCTTTTGACTAAAATTGCACGATTTTCCGCGCAAATTGGACAGTTAGTTTTTCAGTAAAATTATGTGGAAAATTCTAACTGACATTTAAAGGGTATCAAAATTACTATTTTGCCCCTAGTAAGCGTCAAAGTCAATTTGCCGACGTATTAAACACCTAATATGGTCGAATAGTCGACTTGAAGGTGTGAATCATCTGTGGCCCACGTTCGGGGATAATCGAACCATCATACACTTGCAAATTTCAGCGATTACAGTAGTTGTCGGCTTTCCTCAAGCATGGAAAGCGTTTATCGGTGGATTTTTCTTCAAGTATAGAAAACCGCCAAGTCGGCTTTCCTCAAGCATGGAAAGCGTTATCGATGGATTTTTCTTCAAGTATAGAAAACCGCCAAGTCGGCTTTCCGCAAGCATGGAAAGCGTTATCGGTGGATTTTTCTTCAAGTATAGAAAACCGCCAAGTCGGCTTTCCCCAAGCATGGAAAGCATTATCGGTGGATTTCTTCAAGCATAGAATGACACCAAATTCATACATCGACTTTCCTCAGGCATGGAAAGTATCATCCGACAGGTTTCTTCAAGCTTAGAAAGCTACCAAATTCCTCAGTCGGCTTTCTCCAGGCATGGAAAGCATTTCAACGAATGTCATCCGCTGGATTCCTTCAAGCATAAGAAGCTGCCAAACTCATTTGTCACCGATACACTGGTGCCAGATACGTATTCTATCTTTTTACTCTTTTATCTGTGGAATTAACATTTTTCTGCAGGTACCGGCGTATGCAAAGTGATTTAGGATCGCTGAACGTCTTAAATCATTCTCCGTCCCTATCGACTACTTTGACTATCGTTTTTTAAACTGACGTTTCTACAAACTCAGTCAAAGTGGGGGCTCCTGTAAACACCTAAAAATATCTCCCCAAAACCAAACTCGATGATGAACAACCTTTCACCGCCATTATTGGTCGGGTTCAGTATTTAATCCCGAGAGTGCTTAAAAAATCGTATTTAATTAAATCTAATTTTTGAATAGTCCATGGATCAGTCTTGATGTTTAGTCAAAGCATAGTTTTTAATTTCAGCCCAAACCCTTTTTATTTTATTATTTATTTTGGCCCAAACCTTTTAATTTATTTTATTTTACTTATTTTCTTATTTTAGCCCAAATAATAATAAATCAGAAAATGGCCCAAAATTATCAATCGGCACTTAAAATGCTGAACGAAATTAGGGTTAAAAATGAATTTAGACGAAAAAATGGACTGAAAACTCCTGTGTCACGGCAACAGTCCACCGTGTCACAGGAAACTGTCCCGTCTGACAGTGGGGTTCCCCGTGACACGGGACACCTGCTGTGACACGAGGGGTTTTCGTGTCCTTTCCACGTAAACCCTTAACGCTTTTTCTTCCCCGTTCACTAAATATTTCCTGTGTCACACAAAAGTGCACCGTGTCACGGGAATGTTTCCCGTCTGACGGTGGGATTTCCCGTGTCACGGTACACTTTGTCGTGTCGTGGTATACTTTTTTAGGGTTTTTATCATTTTAGGGTTCCGTGTGTTCCCTCATCACATTTTTTCTATAAATACCCCCTCATTTCTGATGTACGGGGCATGAATTAATTCTCGATTTTTCTCTCCTCTATGCTCTAGCCTAAACACTAGCCTACCCTTCTTCTTTCAAAATTCCTTCTTCAAGCACTCCCAGGAGTCCATACTTTACTCGTGGTTCTGTCCTTAAGCCAAGGTGTGAAAGGTAGAACTGTTTGAGGGTTTGGCCCCAAATCAACTCTACTTTATTTAATTTAATTTAATTATTGTTTTATTATTATTTCCTTGAAGTTACTAACTCATTTATTATTTTATAGTTGCAAGCAAACAGAATCAAAGTAAGAATTATGTTCCTTTTATTTCTATTATTTTTCTAACGATTTTATATTGTTGAAATTATGGTTAAATTGCTTCCAATATTAATGTTTGTTCTATTATTATTATGATCACCATATTTCATGTTTAAAGGGAATATGTAATTGAAAATCACGCCTAATAAGATAATTTGGACAACCGGTTTAGGTTCCTTTTTAATCTTGTTGTTTATTCAAGTGGTCACTAATATTTTAGAATTTTGTGTTGCATTAATATTTAACCAATTTAGCCTAATAATAGTTTGGAGCGAATTGAATACTTTGTTTGTATGCCATTGAGATCGCAGGAATCACTTTTCACTATAAGAATCGATTAGAGGCCAATACGGGCGAATGTGACTCCATGACTCACTTCGTACCATCATCCCCGATCCTCCTTTCGTGGTTCCGAAACATATGGAGTAGTAATCTCATGGATTATGAATGGGGTGTAACCTTCACGGGTCAATCGTTGTTGCCTTCGTTGTCCCTTATTCGTGGTTGCCTTAAATGATCCGTGAACGGTTTACAAGTTCCTTAAAAACTTGTTGGCGGCTCCCTACTTTATTTGTCCCTAATCGTATACGTCAATTTCCACTTCCTATGAGTGCCAAGCATATTTACACATGCTTAACGTAGGCGCACTTCAAACGACGCCTACACATAGGTACCCCAACCAGGTGATAATGTTCTTCAAGATGAAGGAGATGACATCCTTTGTCTTGATGCCCTTGGCCACCACTGCTTCCACCCACTTGGTGAAATAATCCATAGCCATCAAAATATAGCGCTTTTCGCCTTGTGCAGGCGTATAGGGACCTAGAATGTCCATGCCCCATTTAGCAAACGGGACTCGGCTGTGGATTGTCATCAGGTCAGTAGACAGCCGATGGATTAGCTTACCAAATCTTTAACACTTGTCACATTTTCTAACAAACTCCATGGCATCTGACTTAAGAGTGGGCCAGAAATAGTGCCGCCTGGCTTTGACGGCCAAGGATCTGCCGCCTGCATGCGAGGCGCAGAATCTCGCATGCAATTCTTCAAGAACTTCTTTCCCATTTTCTGGGGTAACACACTTCAATAGAGGCTTCAAAAAACCATCTTTGAAGAGCTCTCCTTGTCTTATCTTGAAGTTCGCAGCCGGCTTCTTCAGTATGACCGCCTCCTGGGGTGAATCAGGGAGCGTGCCATCTGTCAAATATGCTCGAATGATATCCATCTAGGTAGAGCTTCGGTCAAGTACTCCAATGGGCTCTTCATCAAATATACTCCTTTTTTTTCCATAACTTCCCAGAAGACTGACCGAGGCGTATCACAGGAGGCGGAGGATGCCAATTTTTACAACGCATCCGCCTAGTGGTTTTCAAACCTAGGCACTTGACTTAGATGAAATTTTTTTCAAGTATCCCAACTTAAGCTTTGACCACCTGCAAATATTTGATCATAGCCCGATGGGTGGCTTCATACTCACCATGGTATTGGCTAACGACCAACTAAGAGTCTGAGCAGGCGTCAATCTTGGTTTCCCCTTCCGCCTTGCACATATAGATGCCGACTAGCAGGGCTTCATATTCTGCCTCATTGTTTGAGGCTTGAAACTTGAAGCGTAGTGCATATTCATATTTATCTTCTTCCGGAGACTAACAGATTATACCTGCACCACATCCGTTCATAGTAGAGCTCCCGTCTACATGCACCTTCCAAACCTGATCAAGGTTGTTTGGAGCAACTAGCCTTGTCATTTTGACAATGAAGTCGGCAAACGCCTGAACCTTCACTGCCTTTTTTGGTTCATAGGTGATTTCAAGACTCTACATTTCAATAGCCCATTTGAGCATGCTACCGGATGAGTCCAAGGTTGTCATTGGCCGCTTGAGGGGTTGATCTATATAGATCACCACCGGATGTGCCAAGAAGTATGGTTTCAACTTCTTAATAGCCATGTAAAGAGTAAGGTCAAAATTTTCAACCATGGGGTACCAGAGTTAAGCATTTATGAGAACATGGCTAATGAAATAGACCAGGAGCTGAATGTCATCTTTCTCAGCAAGGAGAACGGCACTAAGGGCATGATCTTAGACAGCTAGGTACATATATAGCGTCTCCCTTGACAGAGGGCTAAGAAGCCTTGGCAAAGTGTGTAAATGTACTTTCAATTTCTATAAGGTTGCCTCAGCATCATCCCCCCATTTAAATCTAGTCTTCTTCCTGATTGCTTGGAAAAAGTAAAGGCATTTGTCACCTGACCGGTTGAGGAATCTCCAAAGCACAGCCAAACAATCGGTAAGCCTCTGAGCTTCCTTGATAAAACGAGGTGACTTCATGTCAATTACCGCCTGTATCTTCTCGGGGTTAGCCTCTATCCCCCTTTAATCAATCAGGAATCCGAGAAACTTCCTAGACTCAACACCAAAAACAATTTTTTTTTAAGATTTAACATGACCTTATGCCTCCTGAGTGTGGTGAAGGTTTCTCGGAGATCAGCAAGGTGATCCGTCTGTAGCTTGGATTTGACTATCATGTCATAAATAAACGCCTCTACATTCCTCCCAATTTGATTAATGAAGACTACATTAATCATTCGTTAGAAAGTAGCTGGCGAATTCTTCAAGCCAAACGGCATCACTGTATAACAAAATAACCCCTGATTAGTGACAAAGGCCGTCTTCTATTGATCTTTTTTCCACAGAGGTATATGATGGAAGCCGGAGTAGGCATCCATAAAGCTCATCAAGGCATGCTCGGCTGTAGAGTCGACCATACTGTCAATCTTTGGAAGCGGATAACTGTCCTTTGGGCATGCCATGTTCAAGTCAATGTAGTCAACACACATACGCCAAGTACCATTAATCTTCTTCACAAGCACGACGTTCACAACCCAATCAGGGAAGTTACATGGCCGAATGAACCCGACGTCTAATAGCTTTTTAACCTCGGCAGCTGCCACCTGACTTCTTTCCTCGCCGTGATTTCTTTTCTTTTGCCAGATGGACTTCTTTTTAGGATCCGCGGTGGGTTTGCGGACATCAAGATCTGGGCTGATGACTGACATCTTTTCCACTTCAAAGGCAAAGATGTCTTTGAATTCTTTAAGCAGGAGGTGCAAGTCTACAACCAACCTTTCAAAGGCAGTCGTCCCCACCTTAACAGTTCGCTCAAGACGGTTGTCATCAAGAGGAATATCAATGTGCTCGCCAGCCGGCTGATGACGGAGATCATCTGACCGTTCCCTGGTCAGTGATTGCTATTTCTTCTCCTTTTTCACCTCCACCAGTTGATCAATTTTTTTTCTTTGCAGCTGCTGGTGGGGGTAAAATAGTGTCTTTAACATAGTCAAGGTCTATTGGCTCCCACTAGTAGAAAAACATAAATAGGCATTGAGTAAGTGGCACTAATTTTTAAGAACTGGTGGCAAAAAAATTAGGCGGAATTAGTATAAAAGAAATGCCACTGGTTCAAACCAAACCGGTGTCAAATTGGTGAAATGGCACAGGTTTGAACGGTGGCAATTCATTAATGTAAAAAAAAAAACGCCCCTTTAGTTTCTTTCTCTTTCCTTAATCTCGAGTTCTCTCTCTCTCTTCTTTCTCCTGTCTCCTCAACTAAGATCTCCCTCTTCTCTTTCTCTTTCCTCTCTCCTCAACTAGATATAGGGTTTCTGATTTCTACTTCACCTCACCCTCGCACATCTGCTTTTCCGGTGGTCGTCCCGATCAAGTCCGAAACAAGGTTCTCTATTTCGGCGACTTCAATAGTTCAACACGGTTGGTAGTACTGTAGCATCGTTTATTCCAGGTAATTCGCTTCTACAGATTCAATTTCTTATCAATTTTGGGTAAAATTAGTCTATGAATTTATATAATCAACTATGGGAGTCGATTGATATAACATGCAAGGTAGAAAACCCAATTTTTTACCGAATTATTCAAAATGTGAGCATTTATAGGAGTCAATTGATATAATCAATTAATCCTGTCACACTATATTTGGTTCAGTTTCTCTTTTTTTTTTCAATTGTTTTGCGATTCTTTGTTATTGGTTTAATATGATTATTTTCTTGCTAATTCTGTATTAAATTGTTGTTTTATTTTTTATTTTATTGTGATTTTTATTGCAATTTTCTGGCAATTTTGTTGACTGATTATACTCTATGTTTGAGTTGGGTATGCAAAATTAAAGATTTTCCACCCAAGTTGGGTATACTCGTGTTGCTGCCATTCCTTTTTTTTTTTTTATTGGAAGTATGATGGTTTATTTTGTTTTTTTGTTTTTTGTTTGGTTATGAATCTGATGGGTTTTTGATTTGTTGTGGAATTAGTTTTGTTTGTTGGGTTTCAGGGATTGGGATTGATCTGATTGGATTGGGATTTTGTGGGTTTTCATTGAATTATTGTAATTTAATCTTATAATGTGGAACTGTGATGGGTTTTTGAGATATGGTTGATTTTGGATTATGAGCTTAATTTGGGTGTTTTTATTTTTGAGTTTAATTTAAGCTAGTATTGCTCTGCCGGTTTAATTAAAACTACATTACTTCTTGTCTTTGATTAATACACACTCTGAGATCTCTTATCTTTGTTTGTTGATGCAAGTGGCTGTCGGAGATGCTATCTATATTGAAGCGAACAAAGGGGCAGTTAAGTGGGTGGGAATAAGTGATGCTTTTTCCACAGAGTTCGACCTTGAGGCAAAGAAGTCTTTCCCACTTCCTAAAGGAGAAGTTCACAAAACAAAACAAAACAAAAAAAAAAAAGGAAATTGTGCAGGTTTGTGATGTGATTGTTTGGGTGTTTTGGATTTATTTTTGTTCTCCTCTATCTTAATTTGGGTATTTTGGATTTTTTTTTTTTTTGTTCTCCTTCAGCTTAAGTTCATTGAGACAAATTATGAGCTTAATTTGAGTGTTTTGTATTTTTTGTTCTCATTTAGCTTGGGATTGTTTGGAATGGTTTTGTGAGTATACTAGTATCAAATGTGATTTTGTTTTGTGCGATTATAATAGTATCTATTTTATTTTGTGATTTTGTTTAGGATTGTTATGTTGGATGATTGATTTGTTTGTAATGATGATGATTTTGCTACTTGGATTTGAACAAGATCTCGAAAAGATGATATTTTTGGTTGTTTTGGTGGATTGATTGGTATGATAATTGATTTCTCTTTGTTCTTGGTGTGTTAATTGAGGTTATGTGTATTAGAATGAATTTTTAGAATTACTCTTTGTTTCCTTTGCTTAGGTCCTGTATTTTTTAGAGTGCGTGTTATCAGGTTTATGTAGCTACTCATAACAAACTTATGTAGGCGTTCGGCTTAAGATGATCACTGTAATATTTATAGAGATGAGCAGTGTAATAACAAACTTTCTTGTGTCCTTATTGATTTGAATAATAAGCAAATTGAGTCAATTTTTGTGATTTTACTGCAATGATATACAGATTGGACAATTGTAGATCAGATCCTGTTCTTAATAAAAAGACGACTATAGCTATGTATGAACAGCTTTACATCTTTGTCATAAAATGTGGAAGTGTTAGTTTTAAGCTTGTGTAAATGTGTATTTGATCCCTATTGTAACTTGCCTAGATGGGAGAACCTTAAATTTTGAGCCTCGGGTTTTTGGAAATGAGTAATATATGGAAGTGGAGTTCAAAAGAGAACATTCATCAAAACCAAGTCATGACTCTAACAATTGCACCATTTTTTTTCTTTTCTTTTTTTTTTTTTTTTACCTTCATAGGACTACAACAATACAACTCACTAGTAGTCATGACTCATTAATTTTTTTTTATTTTCAATATGACTTTGATTGTTTTTAATTAATGTTAAGTGTATGGTAGTGGGTTTGGATGCTTGTTATTGGTTGAATTATGGGTAAAATTCAATTTAGAATGTTGGCATAATACTTGGATTAAATAAAATGATTAAATATTCTACTTTTGTAAAATGAAATTAAAAAATTGAAAGAATAAATAAGCATTTGTGGAAAAGTAGACTTCTGTTTATGCATTACATTCCTGGATCTGTTTAGCCGCTGCCTCGCAAGGCTGCTGCAGCTGCCGTTGCCTCGTAAGGCTGCTGCTTCATGCTTCTATGCCCTGCTGCTGTTTTGATCTCCTGATGGTGCTGCTATGCTCTACGCCACTGATGTAATACTCTCGCTGCTGCTAATCTGCTCTACGCTACTGTTAATTTGGTTCTGTTTTGCTGTCATATTTTGCTTATAAATTTTTCATTTTTGTAATTTTTTTTTATTTTTTTTATTGAGTTGTGCCCCAAAATTTTGTTATAACATTCATAGTTTCTGCGTATTTCAAAAGACAAAAAGAAAGATGATTCTTGCAAAAATCTGTTTTTTTTATTAAGGAATACTAATAATAAGAAATTCAGAATAAAGAGGTCTTATTGGCTGTGGGAATTCAGAAGGTTGGACAGTGAGATCAGGGTATGCACATGTATGTCTAAAAGCCTTACACTTGACTTAGTTGGTAGTTTGAGATTACGTGTATCAGTATGTACCCCATGCACAATTTTGAGGGTGGATGTATTGGAGAGGTTTCGAGTGATTCCTGTGATAGGAGAAGGGTTTGAGCCTGTTTATGTTCCTCAATTGACGACGAATATGCAAGTTGGTTTGCTGGTAAGGATTGAAGAAAGAAACAAAATTTGAATGAACGAATTGAATTGTTGAATTCTAATGTTATATTGTCTTTTTAAGTCTAATACAGAGTACATTTTCGCCTTGATTTCTCCTTTTCCATAAAAATGATTATTTATTATTATAAGCAGACTTTCAGGCAGTGTACCAAACTAAGCTTTTTATTAGATTGAAATTTTAACATTTAGTTTTTAATAAAGCTCTCTGCTCTCTCAGGCCTGATTAGGATGATTTCCTTGCTAATTAAGGGGTTCAAGCTGCGATTTTAACAAATTTGAAGATGCTAATGCAGGTGAACTCTGTAATGTATACTTCTAAACTCATTTTTCAATGATTTAATGATATCATTTCATGTTCTTAAATGACTCACCTTTACTGTGTGTTGCTGCCTTTTTGTATAAAAGAAAAATTAATAAGTTGTTTAGCTTAGTGCTTTATTAGTTTTTCTGAACTTTGAAAAACTAGTTTTTGAATAGTGATAAGTCATAGGTTATATTAATTGTTAGGAAAGATTTCAATTATGACGTCGTTTTGTATATTTAAGAGAGATACAACAGTATATAATTTGAACGTGCTGTACATAAATTTGGTAGAGCTATGGCGGTAAGAACTTTGTTTGCTAAGGCAAGAGCTAACCTCCCATCAAAAATATTGTTTGATGAATAAATGGACAGTTAGGATTAAAAATCAGGTTTACTAACCAGTGCTATAGTGTTTTTGCCTTAATTACATGATAACTTGTACCTGCTGCCCTAATTAAATGACTAAATTAAATGATCATTGGCTACTTTCAAAACAGGATGAGGAATTTTATGAGTTGTTGAGGCTGTTCTTGTGATTGTGGACCCACACACAAGTCTTGAAAAAGGGATAGCTTATGTCTTATTCAAAACAAGGGTGTATGCCTTATTCTCTGTCTGTGAAACCACTAGCAAGGCTGCTACTGCTGTCCTGCAGCAACTGGCTCGCAAGGCTGCTGTTGCTGCTGCCTCGCTAGGCTGCTGCTACCCGCTTCTATGCTCTTGTTGTTCTCCTGGTCTACGCTACTGCTTCTATGCTCCTGCAGATGCTGCTGCTATACTCTACACCACTATTGCCAATCTGCTCTACGCTACTGTTGTAATATTATTACAGTCGATCTGTTACAATATAAAACTATATTCTTTTTTTTGAATTAAAATTGTAATGTTACAGCTTTATATTAATAAAAATTATAAGTTAATATATATGTAAGTGTTTATATATCAATTTAAGTTAAAAATGCTAAAAAAAAAAAAATAAATTTTTTTAGGGCATTAAGGGCACCGGTTCTGAACCAAACCGGTGCTAAAAACTGTATTATTGGCACCATTTCTAAACTGAACTGGTGCTAATAACTGTGTTATTGCCACCGTTTCTGAACCGGTGGCGAAAACTTTCACTTTTTGGCATCCCTCACATAAATACCGGTTCAAAACCAGTGTTATAGGGGGGTTTTGAACCGGTGCCCTTTTACAATTTGCTACTTGTGTCCTTCGGCTTTGGTTTGACGTCTGAGAGGTAACACTCCCTTTCCGTCTTTTGATCCCTGTTGAGGGAGTCAACAGAGCCATTATCCTTTTCATATTTAAGAAGCATGAGAGCTGGGATGATGACGGCCTTGCACTCGTTCAAAGTGGGCCGGCCAAGAATAATGTTGTAGCTAGGCGGTCAGCTCTTTAACCACCAGCTTCAAATTAGAGCAGGAAACATGCTCTTAAGAGCAGGTCGTGCATTTCTACAGTACATCACAGACATGTATATCAAAGTTGAAAACACATGTTTAGATTTTTTCTGGCAAAATCAAGATACAATAAGAGCTGATCTTTATAGAGGAATTCTAGACACGGTAGAGAGTGGCCAGAAAAGTGCAGCTAATGTTGGTCATAAGTTCATTCTGCCACCATCATTTATAGGAGGCCTTCGTGATATGAAAAGGAGATATCTGAATGCAATGGCTCTTGTGCAGAAATACGGGAAACCTGATCTCTTTGTCACTATGACCTGCAACGCAAATTGGCCAGAAATAAAAGCCAAACTAGAGCCCAGTGAGACTGTACAAGACCGGCCAGAATTAGTTGCTCGTATATTTCGAGCAAAGTTGATTGCTCTGAAAAAAAAAATAAAGAAAGACAAGGTATTTGGTAAAGTAGCAGCAATGATATATGTCATAGAATTTAAGAAAAGAGGATTGCCACATGCTCATTTCCTCTTTATTCCGGAGCAACAACATAAGATGAAGTCTCCTGCTGATTATGATAGATATGTTTGTGAGAGATACCTCCTGTTACTCAGCCTGAGCTGCGTAAAATCGTGTTGAAGCATATGATGCATGGACCATGTGGCCACTTAAATCCAGAGTGTCCTTGTATGAGAAAGAAGGATAATGTTGTTTCTTGTAAAAATGGGTATCCAAAACAATTCACTGCACAAACAACAACAAATAAAGATGGTTATCCTTGCTATAAGAGAACTGATACTGGAGAACAAGTGAAAGTCAGAAATGCTCAGTTAGATAATCGATGGGTTGTCCCTTATAACCCTTACCTCGCAGCACTCTTTGATTGTCATTTGAACGTAGAAGTTTGTTCAACTCTTAAAGCAGTGAAATATTTATATAAATATGTTTACAAGGGACATGATCGAGTGGCCTTCAATATTTCGGCTGAAGATAAAAATTCTAACGATGAAATTGCTCAGTTTCAGTCAGGGAGGTGGGTGTCACCATGTGATGCAGCTTAGAGAATTTTTGGATTTGATTTATTTGAGATGCATCCACCACTCTTACCTTTGTCTGTTCATATTCCAGACATGAACACTGTTTGTGTACGCCCTTATGAACGTTTGGGTGTTGGTATTGCAAGCGGTGTTTATGCTAAGACTCAATTAACCGAGTTCTTCCGTACGAATGCAACTACTGATAATGGTCTTGGTTACTCATATGTAGAATTTCCTGAACACTATAAGTGGGATGCTTCAACAAAATCATGGTCCAAACGGCAAAATAAAAAGGTGATGATTGGGCGATTAGCTTTTGTCACTCCTTCAGAGGGTGAACGCTTTTACCTTTGGCTTCTATTACTAAATGTCAAAAGTCCAAAATATTTCACAGACCTACGCACAGTTGAAGGTTATGTGTGTGCAACTTTCAAAGAAGCATGTCTTAAAGCTGGCATTTTGGAAGAGGATGATGCTGCAAGCATTTGTTTGGCTGAAGCAACTGAAATTCAGCTCCCCGGGGCTTTACGCCGACTATTTGCAACTGTTCTTATATTTTGTCAGACAAGTGACCCTGAAGAATTATGGCACAAATATTATTTTACATTGTCAGAAGATTTTGCACAGCAATACCCTGGTGTAGAAAGCAAAATTAAGAGATTAACTGTCAGATCAGTAGAGCAACATCTAGAGGCCACGGGAAAGTCATTATCTGCCTGTGGTTTGGTTGTTTTAATGGATGACAATGATAACGAGACTGATAGAACAAAAGACATTCAAGATGCCTTAGATGCTCCGATTCCTCAGGGTTGTATAGACAGTCGTCGCTTGCTAAATGCCGCACAAAAGGAAAGTTTTACTTGTATTATGCAGCATATAGTGGAAGGAAAACCAGGGGCCTTTTTTGTAGATGGTCCTGGCGGAACCGGCAAAACGTTCTTATATACTGCACTATATGCTGAGATTCGCCTTATGAATAAGATAGTTTTACCTACTGCTACATCTGGAATAGCCGCGGCAAATATTCCATCAGGTAGAACAGCAAACTCAAGATTCAAGATTCCAATGGATAGTGATGCTTCATTAGCGTGCAGCGTTTCTAAGAAAAGTAGCTTAGCAACATTAATAAAGGAAACATTGCTTATAATCTGGGATGAAGCATCAATGGCAAACAAGCAAAATCTATAATCTCTTGACCTTCTATTGCAAGACATATACGATAATGATGTACTATTTGGTGGGAAAGTAATTGTCTTCAGCGGAGATTTCCGACAAGTGTTGCCTGTTGTTCCTAACAAGACTCAGAGAGAAGCAGTCGGAAGCAAGTGTAGTGAGTAGTTATATATGGCAGCATTTGAGAAGATTCAGATTAACTGAAAATCTAAGAGCCAAGGAGGATCCTTCATTCTGTCAGTTTTTGCTTTCACTAGGAAATGGTGAATTGCAAACCATGGACAGTGATTTTGTTCGGTTGCCTCCACAGATAGTGCAAACTTTCCAGCCTGACGCTGATCCAATAGATGAGTTACTTCAATCTTCTTTTCCAGAACTTGGTTCAGGTGCTCTAGATCCTCATATCTTTTCAAGAATGGTTGTTCTAACACCTATAAACAACGACGTTGATACTATAAATTCTTTCATGATCGAGAAATTCCCAGGACAAGCCATCTCTTATACAAGCTATGACAGTATTCTAGATGATAGTGGCAGTGTATATCCTACGAAATTCCTAAATAAACTATGTCCAGGGGAAATGAGTCCTCACAATCTTGTGCTCAAAGAAAATTGCCCAGTAATATTACTTAGAAACCTCCTTCCCTCTTTTGGTTTATGCAATGGAACACGCCTTATATGTAAAAGGTTTTTCCCAAATTTAATTGAGTGTGTGATTTCTTTCGGGCAGTATCAAGGAGAACATGTTTTCATACTTAGAATTAAACTCAGACCATCAAGCTCTCAGAAATATCCTTTCCAATTTCAGAGGAGCCAATTTCCTATCAAGTTGAGCTTTGCAATGACTATTAACAAGTCACAGGGGCAAACTTTAGATCAAGTGTTAATCTATCTCCCTCGCTCGTGTTTTTCACATGTACAGCTATATGTGGCACTTTCACGTGCACGATCTGCAGATAAAGTGAAGTTTATATCGGTAGCTCCTACTTTACAGCATTCAGAGAACTCTGTTAAAAATGTTGTATCTTATGCGGTCCTAAAGCTAGCAGGAGTAATCTAGGCAGCTATGCACTAACCAAGCTCGGTAAGCTAATTTATTCTATGTTCAACTTTTGTTCAAATTAATCAACAGTTTTAAAACTTAAATGAGCGTCAATAAATAGCTTATCATTTTTGCATTGCAGGGCAGAAATTTTGAAGAGAAAGCTAATTTGATTTGAGGTTTCTATACTATCTCATGCATAAAGTTATACCTTTTTTTTTTTTTTGGGTTTTTTTACATTGATTTCCTCAAATATGACATTTATTTATTTTGTATGGATCTTCTTCAGCAGATTCTTCGTTTCACTTTCAATTCCCTGTTCTGCTGTGGTGGATATATTTACATGTCACGGGCACAAAAGTAGTTATGATCTCATCTGGTGTGTTCTATAAGCTAAACTTGAGTTTTCAGCCTCTCATATAATGAATAATTCTTGCATCATGAGCTTGGTGCATTGCTAGGGATGACCTATTAATCAATGCTCTTACAAACTGCAAGTTTTAAGCAGTAAGCACTCATACTCCCAATTTTCTTTAATTGTAGACTTGTAGTAGACAGATGATGGGTGGGATTAAGATGTTATCTTATTCTGGAATGAGGAGAAATTGATTCAAATGGCTTTATGGTTGCAAAATTAGACATTCCATGATCCTTATGCCACTGAACTATGTCCTTTGCATGTACAGTACATAATATTTTAAATTTCCTCTTTGAGCCTCTGATTTTAATATATCTTTCCCTCTCTAATGTTAATTTTAATATCTCTTTAGCTCTCTAATGATAATATATGAGTAGTACCAATTGCCTACATGTATTTTAAAATTAGCCTACATGTATTTTTAGAATTTGTTCCAACTTTCTTGTGTTGGATGTTCAGGTTTGGATCAAATTTATACTTTTATAGGGGGTTGAGACAATTTCAAGTTGGTGGTCAATCATAATAGTCGATTAGAATTAATGTCATATCACTATAACTACAGATGAGAAAGAAGAAACAAAGACAATCGTGGAGAACAAGAACGTGGCAGAAATTATTAAGGAATGGTATCTAGGCAACATTGGATTTTGCATCGTTCAAAAAGGTACTTGCTAAACTTCTTAGTTGTTAATTCTGAGTTAATTATGAGTTAGGTCCTGCGAATTGCTCCTTCGTAGCCTTATAATTAGTTGTTAAATTTGAGACATATTTGTGAGTTTAACGACAACTAATTAAGCATTAATATGATAATGATTATGTGGTGTTAATGAAAGGGATTATTTCTTTTTCCAAGAGGATGATTTGATTTTTGAAATGCAGGTGTCAAGTTATAAAACAGTTTTAATTGAGTTTAAATTGGTCGTTAGTTATGAATTAATTATAAGATCGAATCTAGAAATTGGCACTTCAGCCAAGCCTTCAAGACCAAAGCGCTTATAGATGAACTAAGGTAATTTGATGAGTCTTATATATGTAAGAAATTCTTACTAAAAATGTTTTTAGATTAATACTTAGCTTTATTTACTATGCAGGAAACTTGTACTTAGGGAAAAATAGAATATTTGTCATTCTTTGGCATATATTAGGATTGCTTTAAAATGTACATTTATAAGCCCAAAATTTGTTGTTCTTGTGGGTTTTACAAGCCTATAGGCTTACATGGAAGCCCATTAAGGTGAAATGTACACAATCTGTGTTCAAGCATGAAATAGAAATTGATATAAAGAACTATGAAAGATTTCGAATTTCAATATATATATATATATATATATATATATATATATATATATATATATATATATATATATATATATAAGGAGTATATATTACATAGACTAATGCTATAAGTTTTAGGTCTGATATGATTTTGACATATTGTAGAATCCATTCCCTTAAAAAGGGAAGATTGTACTACAGTATTTTACTAAAGTGTGGTTGTCATGAATTCAGATCTTTTACAAAAAGAAGTTTACTATTATTATATTTTAAATAAAGAGAATAGACTTTTCCAAGGTTTAAAAATTAATTTAAAAGTACAATGGGCAGCTAGAGTTCTTTACCAGAGGTATGGTTGAACAGTTCAAACTGTAAGAAGATTGAAAAAATTACCATTGGTAATTCTGACTATTGTTACCAAAACCTTTCCCAATTACTAAGTTCTATTTTGTATTCTTAAATTCTGTCCTAACTTATATAAAAACATTTGCTCCTTAGAATTTCGATTTTTCAGAGAAAAATCAAACAAAGGAGCACTGACTTAGTTAGCCATGGCAGGTATGGTTTCTGCTTTTACATATTACTTACATAATCCTTTACTATACTTATTCTTACTGTTTTTGCTACAGAAATTCCATATTATCTGCTTGTTTACTTAAGATTAGATATTTATTATTGTAATGTTTGATATTATCAATGTAGCACTCCTACTATACAAAATAATATAGAAACGTTTGTATACACAAATCAAAAATACAAAGCAGCTAGGTAGAAGCCAGAGTATATGTACTTGAATCAGTTAAATGCAGCAAGCAAAACTTATATAGTAAGGGTGGTTGTTGCTGAAAAGGGAAGGGACACACTATCTTCCAAAAAAACAGTTAGATTCCAAACTTTACTGCTAAAGGACGAAAAGGTATACATTTATTACTTTATATATGTGAAGATCATGCTAACTCTATTACAT
The DNA here is from genome assembly GCF_948465745.1 of Chenopodium album. Taxonomy (NCBI): domain Eukaryota; kingdom Viridiplantae; phylum Streptophyta; class Magnoliopsida; order Caryophyllales; family Amaranthaceae; genus Chenopodium; species Chenopodium album. Next base: position 24,057,863 of record NC_137837.1, read on the forward strand.
TTATGATGGAACTAAAATAATATGCCTAACTATAATCTAACCTATGTCAAGCACTATGGTAGGCTGTACATTAATTACACATACAAATAGTATAAAGCATCTTAAATCTGATTACATTAGTTTAATTATTCTTATAATAATCTGTTTATGCTATAATCATGCTCTTTCTTATACTATAATCATGATTAAATTTAAGCTATTTAGGTTTATCTTACAAGACAATCAAAACATCTTTTAAGTATGCTACATTGAGTAACTTTGAATAATTATGCTATTTTGATAGGCTACTTTGAGTAACTATCTTTTAAGTATGTTTAACTTTTGTTCAAATTATTTAAATTGACTTTCTTATTCTTTTATAAAATATAAATACAATCAATGCTAAAAACTATTTGATTTGGCAAAAATTATTTTAAACAAAACACACATTGTATGTGATTTATATTAAATGTAGGATTAGCCAAACGAAACAAGGAGTAGATAAACGCTTTAAGTGATTTTTAACCAAATTTCAAAGCACTACCTCTGTCCGAACTTTCTGTCAATGTGTCCTCACAATTTTGAATGGAGGGAGTACTAATTTAGCAATGAAAGAAGAAAGCACATACAAAGAATTGCATAGAAACAACGTAGGATGTATGGTTACAAATCTGGCAGCACACCTATAACATAATTATTAGGCTCACTTAATTAAATTATCATATTGTGTAAATATGCTACTTTACAAAGCCTAATATTGTTAAATCTTTTGAGTAACTTTCTTATTCTTTTATAAAATATAAATTCCATCAACGCTAAAAACAGTTTGATTTCGCAAAAATTATGTTGAACAAAGCACGCATTATATATGATTTAAATCTCGAACCAAAGATGACTTATTCTCTCTACCTAATAAAAAAGGATATATGGTTTAAAATCTGGCAACAGAACTATAACATAATTATTAAGCTGAGTTAATTTCATTATCATATTGTGTTTTATAGGGTAATACGATGCGTGGAACTTTATTCAGTGATCAAATTGAAGCATTTGAAGAAGCATTACAGTACCTAGGTGAATACGAAATTTCTGTTGCACCTATTAAGTTCATCGACGAAAAATGGAGAATTGAGCTTGATCAATTTCCTTACCAAATGACTTTTGGTAGTAGAACTGTGATCTAGACAGTTCATCCAGAGCTTGGACCAATTCTGCCTAACTATCAACCAATAGCAAGTATACCTCGTGCAGTTGATCTTAACAAACACCTCTGATTTCACATATATCGTCGGTGTGGTGTTATTTGTGGAAGAAGAGCCAAGGAAAATAGAAGCTAGAGATGGAAAGAGGGAAAGCTTGGTGCGAGAAATAGTCATTACTGATTAAAGGTTAGAATCAAAACAGCTGAATGTTCATCTATACTAACAAATATTATTTAATACATATTACAAATTGAATCACTAACAATTAACCTGGTATGTAACAGTTGTGATCAACCGCTTACCATCTCGCTTTGGAATGATCTAACAACACCAAAATACTTAGAAAAATTGCTTAATTGGGCAGAAGCATTCAAGGTTATAGGTTTTAGGGCCCTTAAACCATATACTCGCTGTGGTAAGACAAAAGCTACTATTCTTTAGGTCATTAAAAAATTCATTACTAGAAGTAAATAATCACTATATGTTTTATTTAGGTTTTTCTATGAATTCTGGTATGTCCACTCAAATAATCTATGAACCTGAGTGAGATCGTGCACGTGCTCTTTCTGATTGGTAATCTCCAAAACTTAACTCAACAAAAATAACAACTTTTCTAGTATGCTAATCATCTTTACAATAAATAATGTGCAGGGCTAACTTGTTCTATCAAAAGGTAGTAGATAGGCAAGCTAGAGTATTGGAAGTTAGGTACCCAAGTGAAGAGAAAAAAATACTTTCAATTGCTGAGATGAAACAAAGAAAGGTGAACATTACTTCATTACAGTGTCTTCTAACAAATTCATAGCTTAGTAGTAATTAACAGTGCAGGATTTAACTTTTATTTTGTAAATTACAACATATGTGTAGCTAAGCAACACTTTACAGGATGAACTTCTATGGATAGAAGTAACCATTCAGTATGCAGAATTAGAAAAAGTGAATGCATATACAGGCTGTTCGAACTGCTGGAAACGCACCAATCTTCCATTGCAGAAGCGCTATTCTTGCTCTTCTTGTTCAAAGAAAGAATGCATTTCCACTAATAGGTATAACTCCAGCTCATTTTTAGAACCGTACCTATTTCTTAATACTGTAGCTAACAAAAATCATCACACCACTCTGCCAGGATTACTTTTAAATTTGAGGCAAGTGATGACACAGGCACTATGGCATTCACCACATTCAATGATGACACAGAAAGATTGTTCAGGTGTAGTGCAGCTGAAATCTATGCCATAAAAGAAGCAGTAAGTTACAATTACTTTATACTAAAATTCTAATTTTTAGAATAGTTTATGAATACTCTGTAAACTTTGAAAGAATACATGAAAGTTCTTACTTCATACATTTTTATTACAAGCAACAATATAGTTGAGTCTAGGATTACTCAAGTTGGATTTAATCTCTCTGATATTGAATCTGTCCACAGCTACTACTTCTCAAGAAAGTGATTATTATGGATATCAAAATGGAAAATTAGGGTCATTTAATGGGGAAGCAAAAGCAGCTTATACTATACAAATTAAAGGACCCTAATTTTACAGCAGCTTGTACTTCAGAAATTATATACAGTTTTGCCTAGGTGTTTAAATTACTATAGTCTTAAAACTCTTGGTTCAGCTAGCTATACTAAAAAAATTCTCACAAAAAAAAAGAAAGAAAAAAACTATACTAGAATTAGTTGATCAACTCCACCTATTTTTGCTTCTTGTATCCTTCCATTAAACCTTTATCTGATTAATTTGTGCTATAAAAAATACTAACCTGCTAGCTCTTCATGTGCAGAACAAAATTATGCTATCAAAAAGTTTTTGAATTGTTTATTTGTTCTTTATCTGCTTATAGTTCCAAATTCTACCAGATTTATGTGTTTGTCTTAAGTTTGTGACCTACCAGCTCATATAGCTTTTTCAATGAATAATCAACAATGGAATGTCAAAAAGTCCGGTAAAGATGAACATATAAAGGAGTTTATATGTTATGCTTCGGTGAATTAGAACACAAAACAAAAAAAAGTAACTTTTGCACAAATGCAAAGTGAAAATGCTTGGCCTTAATAAAGCACAAACTGTAGGGTAATGTTGCTAATCAATACCATCTAGAAAAATATATAAAGAAACGGGAGAGAAAAAATAAGTAAAGCATAAACTGAAGAATAATGCTACTAATCAGTCCCTCCTGGAGAAATATAGAAAGTAATTATTGCCTATGTTTATTATCTTACAAGTTTTCAATTCAATATAGGATAACCACGAAACGTTCAAGGTTATAAAAGAAATGCTTAGCAGCACACTGTTTTACATTAAAGTAGGCCCGACATTGCATTTAGGGTAGAACAATGTCCTAGAGTGGACTCTCAAGAGTATTGAACTTAAAGAAGATCCTGACACACAGGAAGTGTTGCAACCATTTGATAGCAGCTCCAGCCAAGGAAAAGATGGAAATGAAAAGGATGCACATCAGACTGTGGAATTAGGAAATCCTAAACCAGTCATTCCAACCCCAAACATCAAAATTTTTTCCCAAATGCATACACAAGAAAACCCTTGCACTGAGACACTTGAGTCACCTCAGCAAGATGTAGAATCATTTAAGCGCAAGAAATCTTTAGGGAAAAGCCCTATGGAATTGGAGGATAAAGAAAATGAGTTCGAGTTGCTACTATCACAAATTCGTGCAAAGAAAAAACTTTGCTTCGGCGGAATGACCCCAAAGAAGCACACCGCAGGCCAAGTCCCAGAGATATCTCCACAAAAGGATCATGCAGAAGATGTCCCCACACCACTGGGAACTGGGCAGAAGCAAGCCAAACCTGTAATTGTGAAGACCGAGAAACTGAAATAATCTTCCATCGAATCTGCCATCGGAGATGATAAGTCCCTGAAATGCAAGAAAATATATAGTAATCTAATGAAATACTTCACATCAGCTATTTAAGGTGCACTATCCACACATCTTTTAAATCCTAAATATTTTGCTAGACTAAAAATATATAGGAAACTTTAAGAACTTTGCATTGGCTGGAATTACAGAACAGCTCAAAATGCAAAGCATAATAGATAGTTGCCTAGGTATTTTATATAAGAATCCAGCATCATGTAGTACTAAATCTCCAGTTTAATTTCTTAGTTTCATGTATATAGGAGTATGATGCTGTAGAAGGTAATCTTTTGAGGGTTTCCCAGGAACACTAACATTGTTAGTGTTCCTGGCAAACACCGTACTAAGATCATGGCCTAATGTACTGCTACATTAATGTGCATGTTAAATTCTATCTATAAAAATATGGTATTTATATGTGCTGCTTTTATGAAATTTATTTCTATGCTATTTTTATAAAAACTCCTTGAACTTATGGGAGTTATTCAACAAAGTACAAAGCATAATCATCTTATAAAAATTCACATTAAGTTAGCAGTGAGATAAAAACCACTAATACAGATAAATCACATTAGCTATGTTCAAAAAGATAACACTAACAGCATTAATACATTAAACAAGGCTAGGAATTCCAGTACATAAAATTAAACAGACACAACCATCCATAAATGCTCCTAACAAAAGCTTATTTAGATTTAAATATCCTAAAGAAACATAATATACACTACCCATTGAACCAAAGATACTTAGGTTATAGAAGCTACACAGGTCCAATCATTAATTCAAAGACAAAAGGATAGCCTTGACGATTAGCCACCAAAGCTCCAACACCATCAACTATGCCCTGCTCTTCATAAAACACCTCAACACCATTCATTAGTGAACAATCAATGATTGTGCTTCCTTCTTTCACCAAATGTAATTCAACACACCACTGCTTTGTTTTACAACAAAGAAAAATAACATTGATGGGTTGTGCATTCCGAAAATGATTCCGAGCAAATAATAAGGGAACACCCTGCAAATATTAAAAAAAAACATGAAAAAATATTTTTAAAAATAAAATATAATTAACAAACATAAAAAATAAAAAATGACATTGTAACAAAAGCAATACTTACAATAATTCCTTGGTGAATGCATTGACGGCTAAAAGTATACTTAACTGATGGATAAGGGCATTGTTGCTGCATTAAACTTAAACGAGCATCCAGTTCAAAAATGCTCAACGAAAGTCTTTTTTGAATTGGGACAGTTCTTGTTGTAGGTACATTTATGCAAGTCTTTTCCTCACAATGGACATTAAAGATATTAGTGTGAAATACACCATTGCCCATGAAATAAATAATTAGAGTATCTCCAACTTCAATATCATTATCAGACATAAATTCTTTCCACCCAACATCAATATACATACCATTAATCATCTTTCTAATAGTAGTCTTTTTAATAACCAAATCCCATGAAAGCCCATCTTTTCGGCAGAAAATCTTACAAGGTCCACATTGGTACGCTAGAATGTGATAAAAGGCAATAGGAACTTCCTAGCAAAGACAACCAAGTCAAACAATCAAATTGACTACAAATTCAAGGACAAAATCTAAAATATTTAACTTTAGAATAGCTTTTAGCAAACCATACAACAACATCTTGATGTTCTTCATCGACTTTCAAAATCCATTTCATAAGTGCGTTATTACCAACCTAAGAATTCATATGAAAACCAAAAAATAAAAAATAAGAAAGGAGAAATTCACACATAAACAGAGAACACATAAATTCTTGTTATTTAAAATATTAAAATTTAGACTAATGTTAAGAATTAACATACCATTGTTACTGTCAAATCTTTTACACTATAATAAAAAACAGACATCTATCAAACAACAAATAATGCATTATATAGTAGTTACAATTGCTGAAAAATAAAGGGTACAATGTACATTATATGGCTAGAATAGCTATAAATTGTAGCCATGTGAATCAAAATATGGGAAGGCATCCTTCATGGACTGCAAATACTTCAGCTTTGCAGTATGAAATGAAACCACTCTGAGAAAACATATTAAAAATGTGCACATTCTAAAACTAATTCCCATATATATATCTTCTCAAATAAGTCACTCAATAATGAACTATAACAATCCATAGCAATAACTAACAATATGCAAAGTTAAAGTTTAAAGCAACAACTTGGACTATCAAAATGGCATTTGTTAGATTTAAAGTTGGCAGCAATCTTATTTCTATTTAAACTTATAAAAAAGTATTACATTTGAAGATCTTTACCGTAATACAAGAGCAAATGAATCGAAGTATAAGCTATCTTCAGTTTAATTAATTCTCAAACTGAAATAAGCCAAATTTCAATATAATTAATTTTGCCAAGCTTTGTGATAATTGAAACAAAGTATAAGCTATATTACTTTAATCAGAACTTACCATTTAGTACATTACAAGTAACCTTTAATCTCTATAATTATTAAAATCCTTTGAAAATCCAGCAAATTACTAATGGAAAGACAAATGAAGATTTGAACAAGTAATTGAAATCGTTATTCTAAAAGAAGTTGGTTATAAAAGATTGATTTACAATACAACGTTAAATAAATTAGAGCTAAAGAGATTAGAGCCAATATACCCTTAAATTATGAAATTGATAATCACCTTAACTTTGGGCATTTTTATTTATCTATTTTCAGTCTACTGATAGAGTAGTATTAATAAATAATAATAAGTTATAGTAAGATGGATCGACAAACTCATAATCAATTACTTTAATTGATTTCAATTAAAAAAAAATGATTACAAGTCTGCCTCATATAAGATTTTGCGATAAAAGTATGTATGTGTTGCATATTATATGTAGCTTTTGCACTTTCATGTAATACATGCATTTGGACTAATAATAATAAGTTGAAGTAGGGTAAATATATATATTTACATACATAGAACGGAGTGTATACCTTCTTCATCAAGTTCCTGTTGCTTTCAATTAAAGCTTGTTCCTACACAAATGGAGAAATAAATTCCTAATTAATACCTACCTATCAGGTGGATAACTGCAATGAACATCATCCAATCCGATTATGAATTTTCTGATACAATAGAGAATGAATTATTATTCTTAATTTGTTGATTGCTGGGGATTTCTAATGTTGAAAGAAATAGATTGGTAGTAGCAAATGCTTAAGCTTCTCACTTAATGTTTTTCATTTTGTGATAACTTCAGAACATCGTTGGTGAGGAAGCAGGCAAAACTGTCATACAAGAATACTAACACAAGATCATACATCAAGCTTGCTATAATTAAAAACAAAGTGTTATGTTAAAATTGACATACATTAATCGTTTAGTTAGCGAAATAATCTGCCAATTACATAAACTAATCGAGACTAAATTAATATATGTTGTAATTGGCGAAATAATCCTTCTTAATTCAAAAAGAAAAACAAAAATCAAAATGTGGACAAATTAATTTATTCACGATAAAGACTCAACATTACAGAATCTTCTCAGCAAAGCTTCAGCATTGATTCCATTTCATCGCTTTAAACACATACTGCAGCATAAGAAAGAAGCATGCATGGCACTTATTCAGAGAGGACAGGCATTGCAATTTATCATCCACCATTCGTTTAAAGCTATAGCCATGTGCACCTTAAACAGAAAAAATCAAAGCAATAATAAACCAATAATACAAGTATCTCTATGAAGTTGTAGCAATAGACCCATCAATACATACTCCCACATGTATAATACCAAGCATTTGATTTCACACGACCAGTAGCATTTAATAATTAGAGTAAAAAATCTTCTTTAAGTTTCATATCCAAATGAGATAGGCAAAAGAAAGATAATACACAAAAGTATGTCATTTAAATTTGGACGATTATAAAAGAAAATTGTTTCATTTACATTGAAACGGTGCAAATAAACGAGAAAAACATGTTTAGATAAAAAATAAATAAATAAATAAATTAGAGGGAGACATACATACAATATGAATATATGATAGATGATCCCCTTTTTCAATTACGTGAAACGTGTTTGGATAAGAAGTAAAGGCATACAGGAAGTCTACAATATCAAAATTCATGGTTTTATCATCCATTATTAAAATAAAGGTGAGACTTAAAGCTGCACTTATTCAGAGAGAATGACCATTGCACTTTTAAACTTGCTCAATTCAATATGAACAAATTATCAATGCATTTACTAAGTGAACTAGAACTAAATTACTTCTGCTAAACAAATAGTTTTATTTATTTTTCCTTATAAATGATAAAATGAGATACAATAATTAGTCTAAAAAGTCATCAAGTAATAAAGGAAGTTCTAATTAGAATTCTAATTAAAGTAATATAGCTTAAATTAAAGTAATAATTAGAGTAAAAAGTCTTCTTTAAGTTTCATATCCAAATGAGATAGGCAAAAGAAAGATAATACAATAATTAATATAAGAAAAAATGTGCCAAACCATACATTCCAATTCATCTTTATGTCAATCAAAATAATGAAAGTTACTGAACCACCATAAATACAATCAAATAGAGAGCACTTGAATTTTATCTATTGTCAATAAATAAAATTATAAAAAAAATTGACAATTAAACACCTAAATAAAACCCGAGTTGGTCGGTAAAGCCGATGGTGATGGTGTTTACATGAAACAAATGGAATAATAATCCATAATAGTAAACCAACTCCTACCAACCAATTTGGGAAAAATAATTTTGGAGGATTTTGCACGTTGGATGCAAGTGAAAAAAGTTTTACATATCATTAGAAAGAATTGTATTTTAAAGATTAAATAATGTAAGGTTACAATTATACCTTGTAATTTTTTTTACGGAGACAATCAATAATGTAATTACTTATACTTATTAAATGCAATTTAGTCCTTGTTCATTGTTTTTATATTCCTATATATTCTTTACATTCATTTCTCGTATTTTGCGAGTTACCGACTTTATATTGATTGTTATGCTTGATTAATAATAAGATGGAACAATAATCATGATTAAAACTTAAAATGGAAATTTTAGGCCGCCTATTATAAAAATAAAAGCTAATGTAACATTTTAATAAATTGATTTATATATTGCAAGAATAAATTTATTTAATTATGATATTTAAAATATCACAATTGTAACTAGAAAGTCAGAAATTATGACCAATAATCTTTCATGTAATACAATTACAAAATAAGTTTATACGTACTCCTTTAATTTTATGTTACTCTGTTAATTTTATGTTACACCATGGTCTCATTCCTACACAAAATTAAGATTTTTCAACCAAATAGATATACTCTTTAAGTAAGTACACTATTTTAATTAGATAAATTTCTAGAATGTTCAAGTGGTTTTAATTAATAAATAAAAATTATATTTTTCAACCAAACCAACATTTTACTAAGACACATTACAAATCTTCTTCAAGTAATTAGCACTCCGTACGTTGTTTATTTTCAAGATTAAGAACTTTATTCTTTCTCTAACATGGCATGCACAAATTTACTTAAAAAAAAAAAAAAAGGCAACTAACGTTCAGTTATTCCATGTATGTTAGTACTCTTATCACACTTAATTAAACACAATTTAATAAGTACAAAAATATAAATAAAAAAAAAAAATTTATGATAGCTTACACATTCTCATCCACACAAGAAAAAACCAAAATAAAAAAGGGAAAAAAAGAGGTTATGATAAGCATCGAATAATGCAAACATAGTCCATCAAATTAACAAAAAAAAGGAAAATTAACCAATATTCTTGTTATATATACAACACTTTCAGCTACTTATTCATAACAACAAAATACCAAATAATGAAAACCAAGATAAACCCTCAAGCCAAAGAATACCTCTCAACTTCACAATATCTAAATTACATGATTATTGAAAAATTACCCCAAAAAAATAGCTCTCAACTTTCTTTCATCAACCAAAAATCAATTTCGGCTTACTTTAAAACACCATTCCATAAAACCGACTAACCAACACTCAGCAACAAAGTTAGTGGTAAAATAGGTGTATTGTCAATATAAACCATTTCTTATATGTTGACAATTAAACACCTAAATAACACCCGAGCAAAGCACCCGAGTGAATGGGCTCGGTGTTTATATAAAGGAAATGGAGTCGACTTCCACCAAACGAATCTTACTCCTTGCAAACATTAATCGAGAAAAAAATTATAATTTTTTATCAAATATTTTATAATACCAAATAATTTTATGTAATACATAAATATATATTTTATCTACAACCGGTTTAATTGTTTTATAGATTTGTACAATTGATTGTTTTGCTATATATCTCATATTGAATTCCTTTATAATTGGTTATAATATTGAATATTTTGCTATAATACTATACTCAATTATAGCGTATACTTGCAAGTTAGGCAAGTTTTGGAGTATGTTGACTAAGCTAAGTAGGTGGTCATTGTTTAGGAAGGGCAGTGATTAATCTTTCACCTAATGCCAAAAATATCTTATAAACTATCCAAAGCCCCACCAACTTATGGGCTTATCTTTAGCACGAGGCCCTCGAGAAATTATTTTAACAACAGTGTATCCAAGGACATGAGTCAAGTAAATGATGCTAAAGTACAAAAAAAAAACAATACTTTACCCATTATTATGAAATTTAACTAAAATACCAAAAAAAAAAAAAATAATGTCACAAACTGTATTGTTACAAACTTAGTTACAAACTATGTTGTTACAAACTTAGTTACAAATTGTAGCCATGTGAATCCAAATAAAGAAAAGCACCTTTAATAGTTGAGAAGCTACGATGTATTGTTGCCTATTTTGATACTCTCTAAAAAGATTTCAAATATTGAGTATGGTGCTCCCCATGCCTCATTCAAATGTACCAAAATCATTGTGTTATCCTTCATTGATACCGCCTTAAGAAGATTTCTTAGCTCAGAGTACTCATCAAATACGTTAAAATATCATAAAAAAATGCATTATTAATAAAATACATAATATATAACAACAATTAATAGATGCAATTGAACAATGATCCTAACAATAATACATTGTACATGTGTGTATTCATTTTATTTGATTGTTTTCCTATATATATCTCATATCGATACATCTACCTCTTTCTTAAACGAATGTATATAAATTGGCTAATATTAATGTACGGAGCATAAGTGTACATAAATTCGCTAATTTTGATGTACGGAGCATAATTATACAACATCGGAAATGAAATTGTACATATTAAGAATAACATCACTACTTATAATATTCTAACAAAATTTTTGGAATAATTGGTATTATTCATTTGTGTCGCAATTGGGTTTCTAAGTCCAAGTCTAATAGTTTGGGCCTAATATATTGGGCTTATCACATTGGATCAAATATTAGTCATACCATAAAAATTCAACTCCTACAATGAAAATTTATAGTGAACATCAAAATATTTTGATGATTAGTTTCCAATTTACATTAATATGCAAAAATTTAAAGTCACCTCGTATAGCCTAATCAAGTTTAGATAATCTAACAAAACATTACCCACAAATAATACAAGACTCATGACCAATCAAAGCACATCACAATAAGCAATCGAAATATGGCGAATTACATTAAAGGATAAACGACACTTAATTACGCACTAATCACCAAGACGAAATCACCAAATTGGGGGACCGCGCACGTAGCGCGCGGGCCAACAACTAGTATATATAAAAGGAATAAGAAATAATAAGGAAAGGAAAGTTGCTCGACCTCTCAGCAAAGCACATCCGTTTCCCTTCGCCCGGCTGAGGCCATCAATGGCAAGAAATTGTTCTTTGAAAATATAGTTGCATTTTGCCAACTAGTTCACGGGGTCTTGACCCGATTTCTTTTTGGCAGAGGGTTCGAACATGAACCGCTCAACAAATTTGAAACGCTGCCGATTTAAAAGGTCAGGTTCGTCGCCACTACTTGTGGGATTTCAAGCTCATTAAGGGTCCAATTTTTTTCTAGTGTCAATCCTAGCTTTCCGGTGGTTTTAGCAACAGTTTTACTAATGGAAAGGATGCGAGAAATTGAAGAAAATAAGAGTTTGAAACAAAAAATATCTTCGGAAAATGCCGAACAAGTTAGATATGTAATTTGCAGGGATAAAAAAAGTCGTAAAGATTTTCTAACTACGAAGAAAAGATGAACGGTTTTAGGAGGTAAAACTGTAAAAATCTCTCAGAAAGGGAAAAGTAAAGAGAGAAGTGAAAAGGACAACGAACCTATAACTTTCCAAATGTCGAAAGACGTGAACCGCACAATCTTGGAAAGAAAAAAAGACAGAAGAAGAGAATTGAATTTTAGTGTGAAGAAAAGTAGAAAAAGGTTTAGGGCAATGACAAAATAAGAGAGAAAAGAGAATTGGGGGTTGTTTGGTTGGCATGGGAAATAATATTCCATAGGAATTGACAAATTATGGGAACTAACTTCACATATTAGAAATCTCATAAATTATTGAAAGTTGTTTGTTATTCACGAAGGAATTTGCAAATCACGGGAATTTCAAGTTACAAGAGGGCACTTGGTAATTTAATTTCCATGTTTTATGGAAATTGAAAACTCCCGTAAATTTAAAATTCCCAAATTTTTATGTTTTGTGGTCAACCAAACAAAACCCCAATATTCAATTTCCCATGATTTTCTATTTCCCCCATTTTTTTTTTGTGCAACTAAACAACACCTTGGGTTTTGACGTGAAGAATATGAGAGGTAACAAGAGGATATTTATAGGTTTTTTTTTTTGTAAAAATTAACAAGAAATATCCCAACTTTGCCTCATTCACCCGAAATAATCCAATCTAAACTTAAGTATGAATTTGTTTCTAATGATCCCAAATGATTGGTAACTAGTTAAGTAGGTAATTTTTTTTAAAAAAAAAAAGTTTAAGTAACACGTGTAACCACGTGATAATGATTGGTAAAAAATAAGTTTAAAAATTATTAACACTTATGAAGTAATTAACTATTTTAAAATTAATTAACAAAAATTTATTTTCAAAGTCATAAAAATTACCAAATTAACCCCAGCCACCTCCACCACCTTTCCTCCCCTGAGCCACCCGCCACAAGCCACACAACTTCCTTGCCATCCTTCTCTCTCCCCACTCGCCCGCCTCAACCTAAACAGAAACCTCCCTCAACTGCCACCATCTAATCAGAAACCACCCACACCCGAAACCCTAACCCCCAACTAAACAGAAACCACCCTTACTCAGATTGGGTAGCGTAGACACCTAAAAATGTCTCTCCAAAACCAAATCCCATGATGAACAACCTTTCACCACCAATAATTGTTAACTTAGTAACCTTAGCTATTTAACTTTAAGCAGCTCCATAACACTTTTGAGTTCTAACATCCCGAAAGAATTCAGGGGAAAATACTGAAAAAGAAGAAAAGTGTTCCTGCCTTATTGCTTGGATCCCAAGGAGTAAGAAAAGTAGAAACAACCATCCATATATATTTACACAGATTTTTTTGTTTACATCCTTGAATGAAGGCGACTCAAGCTTGCTTCAATTGATCCATGGGGTTCATCAGTAGGAAGGTATACATCGTCGGCAAACTGCAAATCAGCATATTCATCTATAAGTTTCTAGCATATTACAAGGAATTCAGCATCAACTTCAAACAGAAGAGTTATACCTTGACTAGATTTGGATTCTGTATGCTTAATAGATTAACTGGAATGAAATGCAGATTAGGCATTCTCAGACTGACAGATGATATAACATGAAATCTGATATTTCAAAAATCGAAGGATAAATCAGAAAGAAAGTACATATATCGAAATGACATTGTTTTAATACTACACAAACTACCAGCAACCATGCACTATAATGTAAGGTAGAGACTATAACCTGTTGAGAACAGCCTTTGCCATTTGATAAAGGGTGCTCTGAACTGATGGACTATAAACACCTTCATCAGGAGGACCAAAGAAAGTATCAACTAACACTTTCCTCACATCAGAGTATCTTTCAGCGAAGTATAGTGGTTTTGATGGAACGTTATGAACATTTTCGAATGAATACCTGTATAAATTATCAGTCTTCATGAGTACCAATTGTTTCATTTTTTTTTTTTTTTTGTGGATATAAAGGAGTAAAGAAGAGTTCCAATCAGCTATTATATCTGCTTCAGCAGCAGAATAAATTTCAACATTTCATGGGTGAAGTGAGGAATGCTGATAGAATAATGAAAGCACAACTCTTAAGGAGTTAGCAGTCCAACAATAAAATCAGAAGACCCATACAAATGCAAGAGACTCCTCTCCTAGTCATTACCTTAGATTACAAAAAGGTTGACTCAATAAGATCCTTGGCCCAAAAGGCATCTATCACTGTATTCCTACAAGGCTAGAACTTCATACATAAATAAGTAAAAGACGCTTCTGTGAGACATTTGAGCAAGTATTGTTCACTATCTCTGATCCATGATTGATATATAGTCCCTTGTAATTTGGTAGAAGATGGTCTATAAAAGAGCACTGTTCCATATCTAAACTGTGGGTTGTCACTGCCGTGACATGATGATCATGGAAGTTACTAGATTCAATAAGAATGAGCAAGATAAATACAGACTTAAATGTGTAGCAGGTAAGATACCTCCATGTAGCCGCGAGTTCTGTGGCAAGCATCCTCTCTCGTGTTTCGGGCAAAAGTGTGTACTGGTCCCTAACATATCCTTCGAAACCAGACTACTCACAAAAAAAGATGAAATTATAAGGAATACTTAAACTATTTTTTTTTTTTTTTTATTCTGTAAGACAGCATAGAGTAGTAAATATTTCCATCAGATTAATTAACATTACTTTATAATGTCTAAATAGAGAATAAATAATGACTAATCACAGATGTAACAACTTAATCCTTTAGAGGTAGCAGCAAATCCACAAGTCTTTAATGAATGAAAACTACATTTCATAAGAGCATTGTTTGAGTTGAAAAGCCTATATTTCCCATGGAAATTTTACACAGAGCCTCACGTAACAGTTTTTTACAGAGCTCAAGAGGTTTCTTTCCGAAACAACTATTAGATACTCTCTCCAATCCAAAAATAAATTTCACCATTGGATTACTAGAACTAGTACATAGAATAATTAAATGAAATTGGGTAGAAAGAGAACAATGTAAGACAAAGAAAGTGGAAATGGACTGGTCATATAGCATGAGAAATAAAATTAATATTTAAATTATAAACTTTACCAATTCATACGGGATAGAGGGAATAATAAGCATAACATTTTAGCAATTCAATGGCACATTTGTGCGGCATACTGTTGCAAAGCTTTCTGTTATAGACGAGGCAAGCCAAAGTTCAGTTAAAGTTTACAAACACGAGTTGATCCTCGTATATCAATGAAGATTAACGCAAGTTATGGGACATAAGCAACTTTGACTATGTTAAATGTTAGACTGCCTCACACTATTTATTTATTTATTTTTATTTTTTTTAAATAATCAGTCTTAAATTCTAAATAATATTTTTGGTCTGAAGACTCTGAACAATTTTACAGATGAATGGTTGAATTTACATTTATGGGATAGCCTTGTGAAGATTCATATCTTTTTTCTAATACAATTGTAAACATGACTTAGCAGCGTTTAGAGTATGTTCATGGACTTAATAGAAATTTGTGAAGCTATTAGGAGCTGATTTCATGTTTAAGCAAAAGTTTACATTGTGAGAGAAGCATCTAGTTAATGGTGTAAAAATTGCAGCACTTGCATTGGACACATCTGGTAGCTTAAGTGTTTTAGTGAGTTTTGGTTTCTAGTCTTGCTACATTGACCTGGTTTCTAGTCTTGCTACTAGACCTGGTTATTGGGCGGGTCGGGTCAGGATCGGTGCGGGTTGGGTCAAAGAGGGTCACATTTTATAGGGTCAATATTGGGTCGGGCCAATGCGGGCCGCGGATCAATAGCGGGTCGATAATGGGCGGGCCTACAAAATATCAATTAAAAAAATATTGGACAAAGCCATTATTAAGTATATATGAATATAAATTTATCTATGTAATTATTTTTACATTATCTATTTTCTTTACCAACTAAATTGGAAAAACATTTTGGCCCTATATTGACCCTGTTCAATAAGGGTCCTGTCCATTAAAGGCCCTGTTCATTAAAAACCCTTTAAGCTTGGCCCTGGCCCTATTATCATTGGGCTACCCTACCCAATAACCACCTCTACTTGCTACATTGACCTGATTTCCTAGAGCAAGGAAATTCTACAGGAGACGTCTAATGTGTCAATGTTTATTTGTTTTACTTTTATACATTGTTTTTAAGACTTTATTGATTGTGAATTAATTAATTTTTTAAGACTTATGTTGATTTAATAACCCTATACAGATGCCGAAATTGGTAATTGAGTTTTGAGTTGTTAATACTTCATGTTAGAGCTTGTCAAATGCATTTTAGCCCATATTAGTAATTCAAATTTAGTTCTTTGAGTTGTTTCTAGAGACATTTCAACAATTTGCCATTTGATTCTGAAACTCACAGATTTCATATTTCCTTCTGGCATAGCAAAACCAAATCCCATTTTTTTTTACAATGTTTGATACTGAGTATTAAACAAAACACAAAATTCCCTTAGCGTTTAGGTTTCTAAGCACACCACTAACTCTGCTTGGAAAATATTTCCATCAGTTTATAGTTTCCAAATGGAGGAAAATGAGAAAACATGTTCAGCCTTTTTAGTCTATACTATCAATAAAAGATATAGAGGAACACATTTTCTTTTTGATCAAATGGAAATAATTTTTTCTAAAGCATCATATACCTTTGTGGTCTTCAAGAGTGATAATCCTTCAATGCTTGACGATAAATTTAAGGCACCAGATTTACTCAAGACAGCTTCAGCAACATGTTTTTCAGATCCAAGTTCGAAACCTTCAAGAAGATAAGTAATAGTAAATTAAATTATAAGAACACCATTTCATTTGACTAATAGAAACATATAAGTGTTAAAATGTAAGTCCACAAAGGAAAAAAGTAGGAAAGATAAAGTAATAGTCAAATTCAATTAAAAATAGTTGTTTTCTGAGATTCTTGTTGATAATTAGAATTAGATGTCCATGTATCATGTCAATAATTATACAATAATTGAACATATTTGTTATCAGTCTTTCAAGGGTATATTTTTTTAAAAAATAAATGACAAAAGTAAAAGATCTTCCCTTCATTGCACCGAACTAGTCACCCTGCTTTGTCGAAGCAAATAAGAACATTTTTGACAGCTTTTTCTCAGTGAAAATTTTCTTCACTAAAGACCACCATACAAAGAGATTACCCCCGTTGTTTTCTAAGCATTTCTATTTGAACACGCCAGAAATCATTGAAGCGGATATTGTATAAGGATATACACAACTTAAAGCTAAAAGAATCAAATAAAGAAACTGGCACCAACAAGCAGAATAGATTCCGTGGTGTGACCAGGACAATAACTGAATACTGAGGGACAAGGACCACTTATAAGTGCATAACACCAAAATTATTCAAGATTAAATATGCATTCAGCTATATAGTTTTTCAGTGAAAAACAAGAGCAGAAGTATTTAGAAATTACAACATTGAATCATTTGCCAGCAGCATCAGAAATTGAAAAAAACAGGAAAATCATACAACACAACCAGCTGTCCAAATGGCTATAACCAGTTTTGCATAACAACATCATAAGAAACAATTAAATTACCAACCATGCTTATGTGGTCGACCGTCTATATTCACACGCTTCCATGGCTTCTCTACTATCTTTACTATGGCGGTGGTAACCTGCATAGGGGAGATAAAAAGGGTGTTGGGATGAAGGAAGGAAAAGGAAAACACTCTTAGACATTATATAGTCGTTATCAAGCAAGAAACCCATTCCTTAAACTAAATGTTAGAAACCAAAAATGAGCCATGACGAATGCTACTGAAAATATAGGATCGAAACCAGATACTTAAGGTGCGTTTGATACCATTGAAGGAAAGCGGAATGGATTTGAATTAGAGGTAACTTGGAATATCAATAGCCTCAAGTTACGGAAATTATTAACCATACCACTGAAAACAAAAAAACCTTAGCATATACTTGTATACTTTACCAAACCTAATTTGAATGACAAGGAAAACCACTAGCAAGGTCGGATGGTCAATTATTTGGACAGAGACGAAGTTAAAGAGCTTGGAACAGATTTCCAAAAAAGTTCCAGAACAAAATACAACAGCAGGCATACCTCAGCACGCTTGTAAAAAGGTCAACAACTTCAAACATTGACATATAGTATCATTTACTCCAAAATATACTTGACAAACTTCCAATATCTGCAGTTCCTTAATTATTTTACATTTACTCACAATTATGATCATAAATAACCCAAGATAAACCAACAATCCCCTAAAATTTCAATGTATTTGCTGATAAACTTTTCATGAACGGAAGACTTGAACACTGGCAGCTACAGACAAATCTCATCCTTGTTAATGCTATCACTTCACTGAAATTCTACCTTCTCTTTCTAACTACTCTACTAAAGAGCATAGAACTTAATTTACAGTATTTAGATGTTTTAAAAAAAAAAAAAAGTATTTTATCACCCCTCAAAACACTCTATTTTGACTTAACCGCCCATTTTCTTGTCTATTGTATTTAAAACGCAAAATGTTATATCTCACCACCTCTTAATAAGAGTTCCATTTTTAAAAAATGAAAACATTGATTTTCATGCCAAAACTTTGCCTCGTTTTACGTGCTACAAATTACCAAAGAATTTTCGATATTTTATTTGGGTGTTGACCTCAAATAGGAACCAAAAAGTTAGAATGACTCCCAAAACCTTAATAGAGCAAGTTTTGGCATAAAAATCGATAATTGTTAGCTAAGAGGTGGTGCAATTTTTTTTTTCTTTTTTTTTTTTTTTTTTTTTTTGTGTGGTTAAATAAAATAAACAAAAAAAGGGGGATAATATCAAAATAGGGTGTTTTGAAGGGTGATACAATTAATCCTAAAAAAAAGGCACGTGAAAGTTACCACAGTTTAGCGGTTTAGCCAATAGATCTTGGCATAACAGTGTAATTCTTTTGCTTAAAACGACAAGATAAACAACTCAATAGCAACCAATCCCTTGAAGCATTATGCAGACTGATTCAGCGGATTGAAAATTACATAATCGCAGTTCCCAAGTAGCAAAATAGAAGAAACGTATGAGCGCTATTAAAATTTTTATATTGTATGATTGAAATTTCATCACCTTGTGTCATGAGCACGCTTTTCACATAGAATGTTGGAATTCGAAAGACTTAGCTGTGCAAGGGAATATAAATATTCTACCTGCTTATAATATGATGTGAAGTGCTTAGCAAGAAGAATAGCGAAATCTTCAGCAGTAATTTGCTCTTTGCTCTCCTTTGCTTTTGCGTAAACCTGTTTCACACCCCCACCACATGTACATTGTATCAAACATAAGTGGAATATGTTAGTCAATAGCGGTAACTAAAAGAAAACACCCTACAATTAAAGGCATAATGCCAACATCTAATTAATATCCCTCCCACCCCACCCACAACCACCATAAATGAAGATTTTGAACTTGGGAGGGCCCTCATATATACTTGGCTTATTATTAGTTGCAACATTTCAATTATTAAACTTACACTATCCTTTGATTATCTTTGATGATTTATACTTATAAAAAAATAACTAGATAATGAATCAAAGCCTTAATCCCATAAGTGAGTTCTGCTACATAAACCAAAAGTATACTTTCTACTTAGATTCATCCAAATGTATACTTTTATAATATCAACTTTTTTTTATATGTATTTTTTACCATATTCGTAAATAATAATGACTGAGGTTACACACTGACGAGCATGAAAATAGAATCGTTAGAACAAAAAATAAACAGAGGAAGTATCATATATTTGAAGTTGTGTTAATTATCACCTTATTTCAGATATAATAAGTTCCGTAAGTTGAGATTAGTTCTACCTAATTACTAACCTTGCGTTTTCAAAAAATCCAAATCAACTAACTCGAATTAAAGATATTCAACCACTCAAAAAATCAATTGGTCTTAGAAGTCACCAAACAAATTCAATATACAACCTATCTAACTCGACATAAATTCAATGTACAACCAATCCGTATATTACTTGTTATATTATCAGATTCAATATATACGCATCGGAATCTTTAAGATCCCGAAATAGACAAACAGAAAAACAGAGGAAACAATAACATGGAAGTTCTATCATCAGGCAGAATTCAATACACAACCAATCTAACTCGACAAAAATTCAACACACAATCAATCAAACGCGACATAAAAGTAGCAGCAGAACATCGATAATGATAACCATAAGAAAAAGACACACGAGAAAACGAAGATGGAACGGAAAAAGAAAATCGAAAGATTAACATACAACACGAGAAAACGAAGATGGAACGGAAAAAGGAAATCGAAAGATTAACATACAGTGTTCTTCATAGTATCAGTAGCAACAATATCAGAATTATCATCATGGGTGTAAGAGCGATTGCAATCAGAAAGAAGGCTGATACCAACACTCCATTCAACAAAATGATAAAACCCGGTTGAATCCTTCCAAACTCTTCCAACTCTAACCCTTTGTTTTCCATGTCTTTGCTCGAATTTCAATCCTTCAATAATTTTTGCTTTCTCCGCCATTGATTTGATTTGATTGAGTTCTTTTGCTAATCAACTGTGATTTGAGTATAATTTATTTATCTTTAAAAAGAAATTGTGGAAAGTTGAGAGAAAGAAATCGGTAATAAAAGGAGGGTGGTTTGATGTCAACTTGTCATGTGATTCTGTGGGCTGTAGAGCACAGGTGGCAATCGTTGGAGGCTAGTAAGTACTCCTTACTATTTACAAACTAGCCTTTTGGCCCGTTCAATGCACGGGTTCTTATCTAGGTTATTTCATATGTAGGTATGTTTTTCAATAGTTGAAACTTTTGATATGGAATACGAAGTAATTGTTTCATTGCTAAACTTAAAAGAAAAAAAGAATGAGGATAGAACTGTGGAAAAAGATAAAGGAATTTATTAGATACATATAAATACATGAAGATTTTAGAATATGAAATGACATATTGGTTTAAGTTATATTTTAAGTCTATTAGTTGAAAAGACAATTTTTATATAATTCAATTCATATGTTTATGTGATGTATATTAATTGGTTCTATTTTATTTTATTATGATGGAAATGAAACACTTTATTTTCTTAATTGAATTTGCAAGTTATAAAATCTATAAAGACTTAAACAAAAAGATCAAAAGGGGTGACATGTGTCATATGTGGTAGTGAGTGACTTATAATGATATGTGTCATATGAAAAATTATGATTTGTGTTTTTAAATACTAAGTATAGATAGGTAATTAAATAAACATATAATAAATAATAAAGTGCAAAAGTCTACATCAAGTCATAAAGAAAAGTTGATTAAATACTTCCGTCATTCCGTGTGTCGTTTTTCGACAACACTTTCCGTGTGTCAAGTTGTCAATGTCTTGGTGGATACTAAAACAAATAGGTAGTCAGAGTAATTCTTGATCTCTACCTAATTGTATCTATTGAACTCTACCCAGTAACCCTTTTGGCGATATTTGTTTGATACTCCCTCCGTTTTTAAATACTTGCTCCCTTTTTCTTGGATACGTATGTCGATGCTAATATTTGATCATTAATATCTTTAGTTATCAATAAATATAAATTCTAACAATTGAAAATTAATAATCTATTCATTGAGATGACTCCAATAAATACCCACAAGACTTTATTTTTTCTTATGTATAAATCACAAATATAAGTCAAAGTATGACAAATGAATAGTGCAAAAAATAAAAATGAAGCAAGTATTTAAAAACGGAGGGAGTATTATTTTTAGTGTCGTTGGTATACCAACAATAAAGATAACCCCGATCGAATCTCAGTCTTTACGATTTTTTTGTCCGTTATTTGCGAGTCAGACACTTTAAAAATAAGGAAGAAGGGTAAAAGATCCCTACCCTTAAAGTATCTCTCGTGGGGATTGAACTCCCAAACTCAAGGTTCGAATGTGACAATCTTATCACTAGTATAAGATTAACTTGGTGGGGATAATAAAGGAGGTTGGTTTGATGTCAACTTGTCATGTGATTATGTGGGCTTTAGAGAATAGATGGCAATCGTAGAGGGCTAGACTGTTGGCATAAAAATGGCTTAATAATTTATTTTATTTTTTTAATTTTTTTTATTTTTTTTTTGGAAATAGGGAATAACAAACAAATAGTCGTAGCTAATTACTAAACATCATATAACTAATATATAAAGTCAAACTTTTAGCCAGGTTACGACATTGCGACACTTGACGTTGCAACTTTTCGCCAAGTGTCGCGCCACATTGGACAGATTTGAATAGACTTCATATGATAAAAAAGTTAGTTTAGAATTCTATTTGTTTAGAATTTTAGGATAAATTGTTAGTTTAGAGTTTTATTATCGATAAGGTACCAATATTTCAGATGTACAAATCATATAACTAATATATAAAGCTAAACTTTTAGTCAGGCGACGAGATATCGACACTTGGCGTTCCAACTTTTCGTCAAGTGTCGCGCCACATAGGATAGAGTTATATAGAATTCAATTTGTAGGATAAAAAAGTTAATTTAGAATTCTATTTTCAATCAAATTTGGATAGAATTTTAGGATAAAACTGTTAATTTAGAGTTTTATTTTCGATAAAGTACTAATATTTCGTATGTATAAATTAAATTATAATTTTATTAAAAAAAATTATGACACTCATAAATTATCATATAAATTTATTTTTTTTATCATAGTATTTTTTTGGAGCTAAGGAATTAGCTCAAAATGCACCACATCCATTATTTATAATATATTCTAATCAATTAAAACAATATACTTTACAATCTAATATAATTTTATTACTGTGTGTAGACCTGTCAATCGGGTCGGGTCACGAGTCATTTCGAACAGGTTCATTATTTCAGGTTACGAGTCAAGAAATGTTTTTCACCAATGTTATTATTATTAGTCATTACATGCCTACTATATAGTTTAAATCATCACAAAAACTCATCAATTCCTAACTAATTTTGTATCAATGATATGTTTTAAAATTTGACATATAGATTAAAAATTTATCTTAAAATTAATAAACAACCCGGGCATCGCACGGGCACAAAACTAGTTGAAGTATAATTTTATTCAAAAAAAAATTATTAGATTATAAATCTAAAAAATTATCATATAATTTTTTTTTTTAACATATTTTTTTTGGAGAGAAGGAAGTAGTTCAACGTGTAAACACATCCATTTATAGTATGTATACTAATTGGTTAAAATTATATACTACCTCCGTTAATTATTATGTGCAACAAAAGGGTATTATTTGTGAGATATAAAATATTCCTTAGTTGCACATAATAATTAACAGAGGTAGTACTTCACAATCTAATAGAATAGATACCTGTCAATTAGGGTTGAGTCCCGAAACATCTCGAATGTCACTTCAGGTTACGAGTCAAGAAATGTTCAACCCTTGCCCAAAGTTTTGGGTTCGGGTCAACTAATGGGATTTGAACATTTATTTTATTTAATTTATTTTTTGCTAATTTTTTATTTATTTAATTTGTCAAATTGAACATTTCCACCAACATTATTCTTAGTCATTACATGCTTTGTAGATAGCAAATCGTCTGAAAAGCACATCAATTCCTCACTAATAAAGACTTGCGTGGACCTGGTCCACAATAATAATATTGTGGACCCGAGGTTTATACACAAGCAACTTACATTATATTGAACATAGTGACCCTTATTTTTAACATAGTAACCTTATTTTTAACATAGTAACCTTTGTTAAAACTTGTATAACGTTTAATATTATTGTGAACTTGAATACAACGTTATGACCCTAGTTTTAACATAGTAACCTTTATTTTTTCATATTGACAAGTATATAAAATATTTCATTAAAAGAAATAACCTCTTATAGCCTGTATATTACAAAAATGGCTTTTATTTCAACATAGTGACCTTATTTTTATTATAGTGACCTTTTTTTTTTAATTAATAAAACAATCATAGTTTCTCTAATATTAGCGGTCCACAATAAATTAGTGTGAACCAGGTTCATTTAAGAATTTGTGATTGTATTAAATGATATATTTTTAAAATGTGACATATAATTAAAATTTTATCTTAACATTCAATAAACAACTCGAACATTGCACGGGGCACAAAACAAGTTATTAATAAAAACAGATTACGTAAATAATAAATTTCATAAGTCCACATCATGTCATAAATACTTATAACACAAATATTTAATAACATCCGATTTACACTAAATTAGTGTAAATCGGGCTGGGCAATAGAAACAATTTTCAACACAAACATTAACTTCAAAAATTTTCTCTCTCTTCTTGATTTATTCAGCAACCTCTTTCTCTTTCTTCTTTCTTTCTCAACTGCCAATTGTCTCTATGAGAACTTCAATTTTCTCTTTCTTACCTCAACTCTAAGCAATGGAGTCACCGCCGGAATTAGCCGCACCACCGCCACCACCACCGGAATCAGTCGCACTATGTTGGGCGACTATAGTGAAGCAAACACCGGAACCAACCCCGGCACAAACAACCTCAAAACACCCACACAATTTTTCAAAACCTGCAAATCAAACAAAGGCATAGCAGTTGCCATTGTTGATGTTAATTCCATCATCCTAGGAGGATAGAGACTCCCTTCTTTGGCTGACAAATTTGTTTATGTTTCTGTTTATGATGAAGTTGATCTAAATGCATGTACATTTTATTTTATTTTATTTTTAATTTTTTTGTTATGTGATATTGATCTTTATTATTTTGATTTGTTTGAGTGATTATACTATTTTTTTTCATGACTATTGTTGTAGGGAATATTTCAAGCATTATCCCAAACTTGAACCCCACTGTGATCATACACTTAAGCATGGTGGCGTCCAAAGGGAAGGAAGCTAGAGCAAAAGGGTCGCCAACAAGTTTTAGGAACTTGTAAATCGTTCACAGGGTGAAGGATACACCCCTTAACGATCTAGGATGGAGATCGTTAACTCCAATAGGTCTGGAATCATGACTGGAAGTTTGGGGATGAAGGTACAAATCTAACCTAAAAGAGATTAAACCTGCCCTAAAAATAGGCCTCTACTTTATTCTACTCGTATTCATGTGCGCTTTCTGACTAACATACAATCATTAGATTTACCCTAAACCCGTTTAATCTATGTTGGTTGAATATTAATGCACAAATAAAACTATTATTGGCGATCACTTCAATTATAATCAAATTACCCTAAACAATATTATTAATTATCTTATTAAGCGTGATTACAAGTACAAATTTTCTTTAATCATGCATAAAAGGTGTGATCAAGCAATAACAATAAATAATCATCAAGCAACATAATCATAATCATAACAACAATTATAAAAATAATCATAACAATTATAAAAGTAATCATAATTATAATCAATAATCATGTTAAAGCATAATAGCAAGATCCTAGGCATGATACTAACAAGATTAATAACAAACCCTAGCATGTCACTAAACATCAAAGATCAAATATATAACCCTAACATGATACTAACATGAATATTAGGAAAGAAAATCAAAGGCATCACAGAAATTATAATTGACATTATATTCTTTACCTTAAGCATGATACTAGGAACTTATTGTTGTCATGCTAAACATCGAATTAAGACAAGCATCCCAACATGATACTAGGAATCAAAATAACAACCTAAACATGATTTCTACATCATAATATCAATAAAACAATTAAATTACTTACTTGGATGCCTCGTATCTCTTTCTAATAACAAAATACACACGTTAGTAACTTCAAGGAAAATAAAAAATCAAAGAATTAAATTAAATAATTGAAATAGAGAAGTTAAGGACTAAATCCTCATAAATCAAACCTTTCACGTCTAGGGCAAAGGCAACTTCGAACTTGGCTAGGTGTGTCTAGATCTTGTGAATGCGGAATTTTGTTTTTGAAAAGGTTGTTTTAGAAAAGAGAGAGAGAGAGAGTATCAAGATTTCCTTGATGAGAGTTGGTGATTGAAAATAGAGATTTTAGGAGGTTATTTATAAAGAAAATCAGGCGGATATGATAAAACAAGAATTAGAGTTTCGAAAAGAATAAAACACGACGCTGTCGCCAAACACGCCTCTGTCGCTAGACGACAGGCGTGTCGCCAGGCGACAGACTGTAGTTGCGGCGCTGCAATCAGTTTTTCCACGCGTTTTCTTATTTTGATAAAATTTAAGCGTACGAGGGGGCAAAACTGTAATTTCCTTTAAAACTCTTCTTTTATCCTAAATAAAACTCTTAAAACTAAATTTATCAATGTTAATCAAATTAGGATTCAAAAGAATCTTCTAGAAGATTCTAGAAGACTATAATCAATCCTAATTGCATTAGGAATGATAAAACATAATAGGCCCTCCTCTAAATCATTGGGCAGCATATAAAATTCAAACCGGGCCCAGTTTAGTAATTTGGCCATAACTTCCTCATTATTCATCGAAATTGGGCTTATAATCTATTGTTGGAAAGCTCTTTTCGAACCCGACCCAACTACACTATTTTGGACCCTTGCCATGGACCAAAATAAAATGGATCGGCTATTTTCATAAAATAGGTTTTCAAAAACAGAGAGAAATTAAAGAAAAGAATTAAAAACTAACCGCAACACTAGACTTTCCACACTTTCACTTCATTCGATTATGATTTGACGTGAAAGGTACTCATCACCGGGTTTTATTTTGGGGAGACACAAATGGGTGTCAACAATGTTAATTTTAAGTTTATTTTTGTTGATTTTGATACTCTGTTTTGCATATGTAGCTTAATTACTTTGGTGAAAAAAGGGTCACCTTTTTGAAAAAAAGGTCAATTTTGTAAAAAGAAGGGTCACTTTTGTGAAAAAAAGGTTCAGTTTTGTGAAAAAAGTCACTTTTGTAAGAAAAAAGGGTCACTTTCGTGAAAAAAAGGGTCACTTTTGTAAGAAAAAAGGGTCACTTTTCGCAAAATGTTCGATGTACAATAAAATTACTCTAAAACGGGGGATGCAAAAGTTTTTGTACTTATAACTAGTTTATATAGAATTGTTTTTTTTTTGGTGAACTTGAGGGGCAAGCCCCAAAATAGAATTTTTTATGAGTAATATAATACTTCCGTAATTCTGTGTCTTTATTTGACAACACATTCCGTGTGTCAATGTCTTGGTGGATAATTAGGTGTTTTAGGGGTTGTTTGATTCACCTTATTTTTACTTATTTGAACTTATCTGATCTGGTCTAATTTGGTTTGTTCTGATCTGATCTTATCTGAATATCAGATTTGACCTTAAGAATATGATAATCTATACGAAAAAAGTATATGAAGTGGGGTCTTGTTAGATTCGTAATAATGTGTATTTTATTAATATGAGATTTTTATAATTTTTTACATTACGAAATTAAAGATATTTAGCGATAACAATGATCTGACTGAACTGAACTTTATTTTTCTGATCTTATCTGAATTTATTTTTTTGAAATAAGTAAAAATAAGGTCAACTAAACAAGACCTTACAAAGTTTTGGGAAAATTATAGGGTAAGGGCCAAAAAACATAATTTTATTGTACTTCTACTGTGTTTTTTTATATAGTTGCAATAGTTTGACTTTTGCACTATTCATGTGTTTCGCTTTGACGATTTTTAGTTAAGTAAAAAATATAGTCATGTGAGATTTTGTTAGATTCGTCTCAATTTAATATATCATTATATCACTATCATTAATATATAAAGCCAGTATCGCAGCCACATAAAATTAGTATGTTTTAAAGTGCTACTTAGGATTATAATGGAAAATACGAAGTAATAGTTATCAAAGCAACACATAAGATTGTTATTTTTAAAAATTATCATGAATAAAATTAAATGATTTATTTGGGTGATTAATGGAATTAACCTTAATAAATTTTTACAAAAATTACATAAAGGAGAGATTTTTCAAGAGATTTTAAAGCGTCGCATAGATAAATGTTATATTTAGCCAATAAATTAAAAGAATTGCAATTTATTCTAGAATCAAAATATTATATGAATTATAAAATTAAAATATTATTCCCTAGTTCTTCCGTCTCCATTTGATTGTCACTTTTGATATAAAATCACAGGAATGAAGGAAGTACATGGGAAAGTAGACTTCTAGAGTTTTGCAATGATATATTATTTGTCTTAATCCGATTTCTGCATCAAAAGTTATGATAAAAACAAAAAATGCAAAAAAACTGGAAAATTATACGGGTGGAAGCGCCTAGAATTTTCAAATCTCCTATGGACTTTTGAAAATTCTAGGCATTTCTCCCTTAGAGTTTTGAAAAAAATTAGGTGTTTCCCCCTCTTCACACACACAAAAAAAAAACGATTTTAATTTCGGCGATGTGTCCGATGACCTTGCTCTCGGTCGGTGGTGGTTTGTAGGGAGAAGAGAATATTATATTGAGTTAGAGGCCAAAGAAGAAAAACATGGAATAAACACAAAGGTATGTTTGTCTATTCATATTATGCGGGCGCTACCTAGTAAAATAAAGGCGCCGTTTAACAATCCCCTCAATTAAACAACCAATGAAAATCAAGGACCACATTAGTAATCCAGGTGATTTATTTTTAACCAATAACATTACAAGAAATAATTATATCATCCAATAGAATTACACTACACATATTGATGACTAAGCTAAAAATGTTTGATAGAGAGAGGAAGTCATAGTTACAAATTCCAAAGGGGGGCCAACAATTAAAGAGGACAAAAAATATGTAAAATAGGAAGCCCATATAATAAGTACAAAAAATTATGAGGTTAAAATTGTAACTTAATGTATATTATTTAATCTAAAATTATTGTGAAATGTGACAAACATTTAGGGGCACCCAAAATGACAAAAGTTACAATCATGAATCAAATGGGGACGGATGGAGTATCTTTTTATATTAGAAATTTTATCTAAACTATGATAAACGAAATTAACAATTAATTTTATAATAAAAAATTCAAGTAGTAATAAAGCGAATAAAATCACAAAATTTATGTATATATTTATATAATGTGAAAAAATACAAAATATTTTTATGTGAATATATACAAATAAAATGTGCATTGCACGGGCTTCATCTAGTTTATACAACTTTAATATCAAATGTTCATAATTTTTACATATTGGTAGTCAATATTAATATATAGTAGTAGAACATGCTCTACATACGAGTGAAAAAAAAATAAAAACCGTAAACCAGCCCTTGATTCAAACCCCTAGTTTAATCAAAATAGGACCTCTCCTCTTCGGTTTGTAGCTAGTCAAGCCACCTCCACGATCGGAGAGGGTATTGGGTAAGCCTTACTCTTCAAACACCGGCGTGCCCCCTCCACCTCTTTCGATCCATGGATGCCGGGTTATCTCTTAAGTTAATTGACATGAGTGAGATCGTTGTGATTTTGGCACCGATCTTCATTTGCTAGGCTGGTTTCTGTCACTCTAGCTCATTTCCTAGCTAAGTTATTTCAATTGGGTTTTTCCTATCCCAAGCTCTCTAAGTAAGGATTTCTTTTGTTTTAGTTTTTGCTTTGTCATAGGCCTCAAGTTTTCTTTTGTTTAGCTACCTTAGTTCTTCTAACAAACACAAATACCCCAAAAAAAAAAAAAAAAGCTAAGGTTTTTATTCCTCCTTTTGTGCTTTTATGTTGGGGTTCTATTAAAAAGTCTTGTTGTAGGTGTATTATGGATTGACAACTTTTACACAATGCCCTTAGTTTTACTCACTTGAATGACAATTATGATGAAAATATTGTGAATTTTGCTATGAATAATTGTCCTCAAAATATCTTTAATCAATCCAAGTGTTTGAAAGACGAGGGTAACATGTGCTACGAACGTGGTGAGTTTATCTATGCTAGGGATAAGTATGATAGAGGGTTGAATTTTTTTTGCTATGGTTTACCAAGGAATGAGGAAGATTACGTCCTGCTATGAAGTCTTGATATTGCTTCGGAATTGAATCTTGCAGCTTGTGCATTAAAGGTCAATGAGTATAAACAAACTAAGGAATTTTGTTCCTTAGTTATCGAGATTGATGGTAGCAACACCAAAGCTCTTTATAGAAGGGCTTTAGTAGAGATCAAGCTTAACCAATTGGAAGAGGCTTATGAGGACCTTAACAAGACAGAAAGGTCAAGCCTAATAATCAATATATCCTCCGTGAAATGGAGAAAGTGAAGGGCCTAAGTTGCGAGGCAAGCAATTTTGGTGGTAAGAGGGGTGCTGAAAATTCTATCGCGATTAAGTGTAACCACAACAAAAAGGGAAAAACCATTGAGTCAACTATCAGCCCAGTGAATTGTAATACCCCGTATTTTTAACGTATTTTATATATTATTTATTTAATTATAAAATATAATTTTGGGTCAAATTATTTTTATTATGGGATTTAAATAAAAACAAGTATTAATATTTTGGGTTAAAGAGTGTTCAATCCGAATTTAGCCTTCTTCAAAATAAACCCAATCATTATATTTTTACATTTGACCTACCTATTCTATTATTCAAGTCCACAATTTTTGTAAAAAGCCCAAACCTATCCTAAACAACCCTATACTATAAATACTCATTCAATCCCCAAAATATTCCCTCACATAAGTCAACAAAGTCAAAAGGGTTAGTTTTCTCCTTTATTTTAATTTTTTTTTCCTTTTTCTTACTTTCTCTTTTTTCTTATTTCCTTACTTTTCCTTTCTCCTTGTTTACGTGAAGAACAAAGACAAATTGGTTGCTTGGTTGCCACCGGCTGTTGCCACGGCCCACATGCACCGGCCGACCACCTCCTCGCGCTGCGTATTGCTGGTGGTTGCCCAGACCACCACCACCGTACCACCCTTCTTCCTCTTTTCTCTATCCTCTTTGTTTTCTTGCTTTGTTATTTAGTTTGATCTTGGTTTTTATTGTTCGAGATTTATTTAATTAATATCAAAACCAAAATTTAAAGGTTTTAATTTATATTTTCAGATTATAAAGAGGTTTAATATTGGATTTTTGTAAAGTATTGAAGTTAGGGTTTTTAATTAATTAAAGACATGATGTTTATGGTTTTAAAATCAAGTAAATTTGGGGATTTTGTATACTTAGAGTTTCTAATTGATAATTGAGTATAAAAGTATGTTTTGAGGGAGTTTTAATCAAATAATGTTGCTGGAATTTTATTTAAAGTAGTAGAATTGTGATTTTAATATAAGGGTTTAATTACCCATTAAAGAAGAGTTTAATTAGTGGTTTTAAAATAATTTTTAGATTATTTTAAGTATTATAAAGTGAATTTAAGTTGCTGTAAATTGTGTATATAAAGAGAAGTAATATAGTGCTATTGTCCCTTTATATAGGAGACTTGATTCGGGAATTGTTGTAGTGTGCTTGGCTACTTTAAGGGCTTATTTGAGGTACGTACGCGTACTCAGAAATTTATTAAGCATGTAGAAACTTGCTAGGAATTTATTTAATTAATTCCAAGTAATGTCATGCTAGGAATTGGTTAGAATGGTTGAATTGAAATGAGATTGGTGATTGGAATTGAATTGATTGAATTAAGAATGATTTTGGTGAATTACTTGTGAAGCATGATTGGTTGAAATAAATTATTTATTGGAATTGGTGATATTGGAAAATTGTCATTGAACCATATTTTTATTATTGGCATGTTTGAAGGTTATTAAATTAAACTAAATGTTTAATATGGTTTGGAATATAAAAAAGGAATTTTATTATGGTTCATAAAATTTTTATTGATGCTAAAAGCATGAGGAGCAAGCTATTTAAGTGTCTTTGTACACGAGGAATGAATTATATTTTGGTGCTTTAGTGCACTTAAGGTGTTTTTAACCCAATGGATAGGATTTGTGGCGCTTTATACGTTTAAGGTGTCATTAGCACCGAGGTAGAATTAAAAAGGGTTCAACATTAAATATTATGTGGTCATTAATTATTCAAGAATTAAATTGGTATGTTTGATTGATTGAATAATTATTGTTGATTGAATGATTGTGGTTTGAGTGTCATCACCAAGTTTAATAGTATGTAAATAATGTAAAGTGAAAGGGATTACACACCAAAACTCTTGGAACGCATATACCTTGAGTATGGACGTATGGGGGGAGTTATTTGATTTTTTTATTTGATCATAACTTATACTGGAGTACAAGACACTGTACATTCCTTTATTATTATTATGCGCAGGAATTCCGCCACCTACGAGTGTTTATTGATGCTGGCACGGTTAGCTCCTGTGTCAGTAACCTCAATTTATTGGGGGAGGTTAGTGGAAAACCCGTTCGATGAGTAATCAACTCTAAATAAATAACGTAGTTGTCTAGTTGAGAAGTTTTGTTGAATGTTGTATGCTTGAAATACAGATGCAACAAGGTAAGTTGTGTGTTGATAGGTAAATGCATGTTAGTGTGTTAATTACGCTTATGTACTCAGCTTTGTTGATTGTGTATTTTGTGTGTTTGTTGGACTCGTCTTTATCTTGGTCCTATGATGACCCATTTTAATGGAGAGTAGTGGAAACAAGTAAAGAGAGGCTTTTCAGGTGATTGAAGCATATTCATGACGGGGCATGAGTGAAGAGCGAATCATGCTAGTTTCTATTAGTTTATGATGGGTTAATGCTTTGATTATTTTATGATATTATTATTCATGAGACTAACGCAAAGTTTGGAAGTTGGTTTGGTTTTAATAAGGGCTTACAAGGGCTCCAAGTTGTAGGATGGTTTTATTTTACTTTGTTTGACTTTGGTTTTGACTTTACTTTCATTGGTTGAATTTTCAAGTTGACTTGTTTTAAATGGTTTTTAAATTAGTCTTCTGCTGTGTGTCTTTGATGGTTGCCTTAGCCGTTTTCACAATGGCGGTAATATCTTAGATATTCCTATTTAAAGTTTCAAACATGGAAAAACAGATATTTTAAAAGAAAGGAATTTCTAGAGCGTTACATGAATGACGCAGTTTCTCATAGCAAAGACCAAAGGAGTGATGTTACTAGCCTTCCCTCAACAGGCCAAGCTAGTGAGATGGAGGTTGAGAGCCCTCCCTGTCAATACCCACAATGTGTATGCTCCTTTGGAAAATGAGGAAGGTAGTTCAACTTATCCCTTAAATGATAGGAATCAAGACATGCTTTAGAACCTAGGAAAATCCATTGTTTTCTAATATAATGAAAAGAAATAGGACCCTTAAGATTTCCTGCTTGTCCTATTCGAATCTGAAGGAAGGGAGGACTTTGGGTTTTTGTAACCAATCTACAGGTTCATGGATGACTAGCTATACGAATGAAGGAAAAGACTACTCAAGATAGGCATTAAGAAATTTACAAGGATATAGATTCCAAAGGTCCGAATCCCTTGTCCAAGCCTATAAATAAGACTAGTTCAGGTAGGAAGAGGCGAGGTAAGAAGCCCCTAAAGGAAAAGGTCACTCCCCCCCAATTTTTCTAGACCTAAAGCGGTCAGCATGATGTTGGGTCTATGTTTTTATGCCTAACTTATAACAACGTTGATGGTTCAACCATCGAGTGTAAGAGTGAAGGTTGAGCAAGATACTATATTGCCATTGACCTTGTTGAAGTGGAATCCGTTGGATCTAATGAGGATGACCCCATGGCTTTTGAACCTGACCAGGTGCAGTTTATCCCAACACCCACTACCTTCAAATTCTCTACCACCGCGAGGAAACATAGTAGGTTGCACATATCAAGGGAGAAGAACAAGAATGGTAATATTTATTCTAGGTATTGTTTTTGCAGGTCCAAGAAGCTAAAATGAACACTCTTATCATCTTATGGCTAACGTCTATGATGAAACCTGGCAACCCCCATATATGTATCTATAGGCGTTGTTCGAAGCGCGCCTACGTTAAGCATGTGTGAATATGCTTTACACTATTAGGAAGTGAGAATTGACATATACGATTAGGGACAATGATTAGGGATAAGGAAAGTAGGGAGCCACCAACAAGTTTTTAAGGAACTTGTAAACCGTTCACGGATCATAAAAGGCAACAACAACAAAGGACAACGATAGGAAACAACGATGACCCGTGAAGGTTACACCCCATTAATAATCCATGAGATTACTAACTCCATATGGTTCGGAACCACAAAAGGATGATCGGAGATGATGGTACGAAGTGAGTCATGGAGTCACATTCGCTCGTATTGGCCTATACTCGATTATTATAGTGAAAAGTGATTCCTGCGATCTCAAAGGCATACAAACAAAATATTCAATTCACTCCAAACTATTATTATGCTACATAAGTTGAATATAATGCTACACATAATTCTAAAATATTTGTGATCACTTTAATTAAACAACAAGATTAAAAAGGAACCTAAACCGGTCATCCGGCCAAGTTATCTTATTTAGAGTGATATTCAATTACATATTCCATTTAAATATGCAATATGGTGATCAATAAATATAATAAAATTAACATCAATATTGGAAGCAATTTAACAATAAATCCAACAATCAATAGATGACAAACATAATAAAAATCGTTAGTAAAATAATAGAAATAAAAGGAACACGATTCCTTACTTTGATTTTGTTAGCTTGCAACTACAAAATAATAAACGCGTTAGTAACTTCAAGGAAATTAATAAAACAATAATTGAAATTAAATTAAATTTGATTTGGGGCCAAACCCTCAAAAAGTTTTACCTTTCACGTCTTAGTTTAAGGACAAAACCTCGGGTAAAGTATGGACTCCTTGGAGTGCTTGGGGGAGGTATTGTGAGAGAATAGGGTAGGCTAGTGTTAAGGCTAGAGCATAGAATAGAGAATAGAGGATTATTTGATGCCCCAAACTGTAGAAGGGGGGGATTTATAGAAGAAATCAGTAGGGGATTACACGAAACCCTAGTGTAAAGAGGGTGTTCCCATCGTAGGGGATCCTTCTCCTTAGATATGCCCATGGCCCCTTAAAGCCTAGGACTTTACACTTGTTAGGGTGTATTAGGATTTGAATTCCTGACTGTTTGGGAGACCTTTGAATTAGAGATGATTCTATCATATACGCTTTTTTGTAAGAAACAAGTAGGAGTCGCCAATGAGTTTTAGGAAAAACCCATAAACCTCGTTCATGCCTTTCTCCCAAGTAGAGTTCAAGGGATATTTAGCATGAATCATAAGTTTACCCATGACCAAATTGGTCTAGAAAACCAGAAATGAGTTCGGGAGCGAGGGTACTAAGATAACGTTCCCTTTAGAGGGGAATCGCGATCCTAGCCCTAGTGCGGCCTCTACTAGCTCTTCCTTTGCACAATTTCATTGCCAAACAATATATGCAACGTGATACCTAAAAAATATGTTAATTGATTTTATTTACACACATTAATTCACATAGGAATTACATCGTAAGGTTGTTATTCTTATTTAATCAAATTCGTGAAAAGAACAAAAAAATAAACAATATTCGCCTTGACTTAGTTGATCAACCAACAATTATTTTATTCAATTCCAATCTCGATTAACGAAAGAATACTATGTGAAATCAATTAAATTATTATTTTAAGGCGATCAAACAACACTAATTAATTAATTAAAGTTCTTTTAAACAATAAAAATAATGGTGATTTAACTAAGTGCTCGGGAATTTACCACTTCTCTTTGCTAGATCACCGTTTAGAACACTTATGGACTCCTTCTTGTTGGGGAACCTCCACCGTAGTAACAAAATATCAAAAAGGGTGAGTGTTTAGGACAAGAGGGTTTGGATGCACAAGTTCACAAGTATTCTGCCAGCTTTTAGGTTAATTTTCTGTGTGTTGAAGCCTCGGATTAGGGTCTTATTTATAGGGAATGATTAGGTTTAGGGTTTAGAGCATTCTGCCGCAGCAGGTGTCGCGCGCAACTGAGTAGGTTACGCGCCGATGTCGCGCGCAAGTGAATAAGTCGCGCGCAACTATTTGTCTTGAGCGTAGCTCTATGGTAAGATTCGATTTTCTAATATTTTAATATTCTGAATCTTACGCGAGCGCATCTCTGAAAGTTGCGCGGCCTGCCGCGCGCAACTTAATAAGTTGCGCGCGACTGCTGAGTGCGACTTTGTGAGATGCGCGCGATACTTTCCGCGGCAGCTTTTATTTTAACCTAGACGCTCCTAAATCCGTGATTATTGGGTTTTAAGAATGGGCTTAAGCCTAATTATGATCGGGTTTAGTTAATTTGGACCTTGTGTTGGCCTTTGTTCTTTTATCTGGGCTAGTTTTTCGTGTTTTGTGGCTTAACCAATTATCCATAAGCATTCTTTACTTTGATCCAACACGAAGATGGTTTTATTTATCGTCATTGCAATTCCTGTCAGGACAGGAGGCTAAAAGTAGATGTCTACAGTTAGCCCCCACTTTGATCGAGTCTAGAATAGACGATGATCAAAGTAGTCAAGGAAAAATCTGAGACTCATTCTGCGAAGTTCTCTAAGGTTAGAGAATCTTTTAGTAAGGTTTAAGGATATCAAAACAGTCCTTGGTTTGCTAAGTATTTGAAACAAATAACTATTAAGGCTAGAGAAAGTTTCCCCTAGTCTTAATGCGCTAAAGAATCTAGATTGATCCTTTGCATTTGTAGAACGCTTTTACAAGTAAAGGTGTTCTGGGTGATGTCAAGTCATGAGAAGAGATCGGTTTTAAAAGAATAAAAGGGGATGATTTCCTCCCAATCATGTCATCGTTGGTCTAAAGTCCCTCGATATGTCATTGAAACTTTAGCCCGACTTTAACAAAGTAAAAAGAATGAAAAGGGATTTTCGATATGCGAATCGAAAAGGGGTTCGGTATTCGAGCCGGATGTCCACAAGATAGAAATACATGTCTCAGGACTGGAGGCATATATCCAAATCCAGTGAGAGAGAAAAAAGTCAGCAACTCTCTCAGCAGTTTTGTCCACAAGATGAGTACACGTGTCTCAGGACTGGGGGCACGTGACTACATGGGTGCGACATCATTCCGTCGCTCTTTATACAGGGGGTGGACGAACACCCTAACTGTCCGATAAGTTAGTAAGCTCACTAACTACCGTATTTGCTTCCCTTCACGAAGTGCCTGTTCCTGAAGGTTCGGCGCGCCTGTCGACTCGTGAGCTAACGCCTACAGTAAATAGTCTACCTTTTAGTTCCGAGAGGTAGATATCGCAAAGCTTGGGCTGTGGTGAAATTTTACGCAACACCTACACCGTACAATTTTACGGTGTACGCTACGCCATTTGCATTTTTACGCTACATTAAAACGCCTTCCTTTTGCTTCGTATGTGAAAAAGAAGAAAACTCGGACACTTATATCGTCAGTACAGTAAAATGACAAACCTGTCTATGGGTGCTTTTACGTAAAGCACAACCACGGAACGTCTTAAGGCACGCTTACGAAAAATGTTCAAAACGTATGCTTGGGGGAGGCACAAAGCACGGTGTGCATGCAAAGATGATGCAAAAATCTATCAAAGAAGAAAATAAACTACAAATGCAAAGCAATTTAAAAAGGATTTTGATAATTCGCGCGCTATTACGTCTAATAACGAGCGAAAACGGTTGAAAAATGATCAAACGGATCAAAATCCGGATACCGGTCATTTTAGTGACCAATATCCGCACGCAACTCAGTAAGTCGCGCTGGCCAAACGCGCACATCTTTCGGAGTTGCGCTCTTGTGTCACGCGCAACTTCTGAAGTTGTGCGCGACATTCAGTTCAGCAAAAAGAAAATCGCAGAAGCGATTTTTCATTTCGCTTTCTCTCTCTTTCCTTCCTCCATTTTCGCCCCTTTCTCTCTCTAAAGAGCTCGGATTTTCGTGATTTTTGAAGCTAAAGGAAGCAAATTTTGTTCTTAATTCATTTTTGTAAGTCTTTTGCCATTTTTTGCTCTTTTTTGGCTGAATTCAAACGATTTTCGAATCGTTAAACCTTAATTTTCGAATTTGGGGTTTTTTTGATTTCGTCCATTATTCTTGAAATTGTTTGTTCTATGTTGTCATGCTATGCTTAAGGAGTGTTTTGCAACAAATTTCATGAAAAAATGGTTAAGTATTGAACCTTGTATGAGCATTTCTTCACTTAAATTCGTTCTTGCCTTTTTTTTTTCTTGAATTCTGCTCGAATTTGTTTTTTTCTTGCCCATTTTGGTTATACTTCTTGATTTTAAAGTAGATTATAGTATTAGAACTAACATTACTTTCATAATTCATATTTTGTAAATTTTGAAATTGAAAAATGGCGCGAAGTATATACTTAGTTTGTTTTTGCCATATTCGAACTTCAAGATTATTTTGAAATATAATCTCTTCAATACTTAGTTGAAATTGGTATAGGATGGCTTTTGTGGGTGTTTGAAAGCCCCCATTTACTAAGTTTAATTGCAGGATCGTAGCCCCCAAGCATGGGTGGCATTCGATTTTCGTGTTTCATCCTATCGGTAGCCGTTATGCTGCCGAAATGGATCTAGAACACGTTTATTAGCTTAGTTTAGAAATTAAACTAATAGAGAAACCTTGTTTATCATAGCATGGACTCGCCTCCATTCGTCGATGCTGAGGAGATTTTAGTAGGTCCTGACGAGATAGCTCGCCCTCGAAAGAGGGTGACCCGGCCTCGTGAGGAGGTTCGAGAGTGACGTGCCGCTGCTGATCGGCGTCGCCAGGTGGATGTGGTCTGGGAGGCTCCTCCCAACTGGGACCCTAGGGTCCTTAAGTGGGACCAAGACCATCACGTCTCGGTTCGAGGGTGGCGTGGCATCGTGAGTTTCTTACGCCTCTTTTTCTTTCCTTCTTTTCTTTTAGGAACCGTCTTTTATTATCTTGGTTCTTCTCTATTTTTTTAGGGTGAGTCTAGCATGAGACTGTACGGTTCTGGTGACTTGCTGACCCGTTTTAGGGGCTTACCCGACGTGGTAAGGGACATTGTGGAGCTTTCCGGGATTGGCCGCGCGCTGGCGGCTCTTCGGAACTTGTCGAGTTAGTTTGCTTCGTCAGCTTTCCTTCGCGGATTGCTGGAGTTTTGGTGGGATTCCACCAACACTTTTCACTTTCCGTGGGGAGAGATGACGGTCACCCCATACGACTTCTCTATTATTACGGGTTTCCCTTTTGTAGGCGAGTCTGTAGTTATAGAGACCGTAGCGGGGTCGGACTCGAGACTTAGGGACCTCGTGGGGGATCGTCTAGCGGCGGTCCTTCATGTGTATCCTCAGACTTGTCCGTACTCGATTCTTGCCGACGAGTTGTTGGCTGATGAGGTTGATCGGCAGTGCACACCTGAGCAGCTGGCTCGGATATACATTGCCCACATTCTTTCCGTCACTCTCTTGAGTGATCGGGGAGAGCGTTTCCCTATCGGGTTACTTACTTGCCTCTCAGACTTGGGGCAGGTAAGTAGCCTGAACTGGGCAGAGGTGTCGTATGCCCGTATGCTTAGAGCTATGGGCAAGGTGACCCGGGTAGTGGATCCTGCGACAGCTATTGAGGTGCCTCGGATTTCCCTTACATGGCATGGTCGTATCATTGAGGTATGTACCTTTAAATTTTCCTTTTAACTCATATATACATTTTTTTTTCTTTCTAAGCCATTTTTCTTTTTGTTTAGGCTTGGGGATACTCGTACCTGCCTTTCTTAGCCCCCAGAGTGCTCGGGGTTGCTTGCTTTCCTATCGACCATCGACTGGCCATGGTTAAGAAGAAGTGAGCTACTTCAGCCGGCGACTTTCGCCAGAGGATTCTTTCGGCGACTTGTGCGTCGGTGAGTATTTTGACAACACATGTATATCTTTTTCTTTTTTTCTTTTCTTTTTTTTTTTATTTTGTTTTGATGATTTTCATGTGATTGTATTAGATCGATCTCCGTCCTTGGAGTTTGATCGTTGGAGTTCCTGAGGATATCCGGTCTGGCATGGTTCGTTGCCAGTTCCGAGCTCTCTACTCGAGACTTCCAGTGCTGCGGAGGACGGACGCTTGGTTTTTAGGCGAGCGCGTTCTCTGGCAGCATTCGTCAGAGGAGCCTGTGGTCCCTATGGATCCTCCGGTCCGGATGCTACGTCCGGATTTGCTGTCGACCGAGGATCGAGCTCAGGCGATCCTTGGTTATCCAGCGGATCAGCTGGTGTTGCCGGATGCTTCCTATCCGGCTTTTATTGCATCCAAGCTGACTCATTTCCCAGCTTTTGTTCCGGTTAGTATCTCGATTCTCTTTTTTTGTTTATATATATTTTTTTCGGAACTTCGACCCTCTTTTTTTATCGTTTTATTTTTTTTATATTTTTTTAGCGGGTCGAGCTAGGTGGTTGGGTGCCTCCTTCAGCGGAGATCACGTATACCGATGCCATTGGATCGGTAATTCGTGAGATCCTTCCAGCAGCGGAGGATGATGAAGGGATACCGTTTGTTCCTGAGACGGTTGAGTCGGTATGTCCTTTTGTATATGTACTTAAAATACTTCTATTTTTGTTTCATATACATTTATCTATTAACTGTCCTTGTATATTTTTTTTGGAACAGGTTCCGCGGGAAACCGTGAACGGCATGGTGAGGACCTTACGTGCTTTCCGAGCTGCTTATCGGAGAGCCCTCGTGACTTTGTCATGCCATGATCATCGGATGATTGCGGTAAGTTTTATATATATATTTTTTGACGAAGTTATTACATTGCATGTATTAATCTTCGGTTTGGGATTTTACAGGATGTACAGCAGTCGTCTAGCAGTCGCAGAGCACTCTGAGCCCTTTTGTACACATTTTATTATTATTATTATTATTTAGGAAACATTGTACATAGATTTCTTGTTTTTGTTGTACATATGACACACATTTTTTTTTTTTTTTTGTATATGTCATATTATTATTATTTTTTTTTGTTTCCATGTGTACTTAAAAAAAACAAAAATTTTTCCAAGGGAGGGAAAGGGTTCCCGACTTACCCCCCTCGAAAAAATAACAAAAGAAAGAAAGGAAAAGGAAATAAAGAGAGAAAAAGGAAAAAAGAAAAGAAAAAAAAAAGAAAACAAGAAAAAACAAAAATAAAATAAAATAAAATAAAAAAAGAAAAGGAAATAAAGAACACAAGAGTTAGCAAAAGGCAAGCATATTATTAGTCTTAAGATTTTGTTAAGATTCCGTTATTATGTAAGTCAAAATACGGAAATAATTCTAAACCACATGTCGCGACAGAGGAGACGCACGCATCTGAAGGTGTTGCGCGCGGCTGTCGAGCGCATGTGATTTAGTTGCGCGCGGATGTCGCGTGCAACTTCATGAGTTGCGCGCGCCACCTGTTTATGAACTTTCCTTTGGGGGAAAATTGCCGAAAATTTTCCCCTCTTGGGTCTATTTAAGCATGGCTTCGTATAGGTTTCTGATCATTTTGCATTCATTCGCTTAGTAATTTTATAAGAATTAAAAGAAATAATCTCTCTAAATTCTTATTTTCTTCTTCTTCTCTCTCTCTTTTTATTTTAATATTGAACAATGGTATAAACCTTTGAACAACGATTGAAGCAATGAGTCACCTCCCTTTCAAACGAGGACAAACTAGCTTCCAAAATTTATCACCTAGATCCTCTATTGAACTATATGCAATTAGTGATTAATTTTGACTTCCTTCATGCCGCGGTTAACCATTGGGATTCCAACCACCATCTTTTCTTATTTAAAGGGGACGAAATTATTCCCCTTCCTTGTGAGTTTGAGGCCTTGCTAGGATTCCCTACAAATACTCTCCCCGTGACTTATTCGCCTCCATTGTCAGATACCAAACCTGTATTCCAAAGATTTTTCGGCTTGTCTGACAATGACATGACTAATATTGGAACTGATGAAGGCGTGAATTTAATTCAATTTATTGAACATTTCGTCACCCCTCGTGACAACATGACTAAACAACGCTTTAAAATTCGTGCTTTATGTTATTGTCTTGTTGTCAACTGTTTACTTAGGACAGACAAAGAATATGGAGACTATTCCATGGTGTCTGTAGTTGAGAAAATAGAGGGATGTCATTCACCCGCTCCTTTGGCTTTGGCGGAAACCATTCTATGCTTGAATTGGCTTAGAGGAGATCCTAACGAAAATGGCTTCATGGGGAGTCCACTCTTATTACACGTAAGGTTTTATTTATTTATTTATTACTTATTTTTTTTACTTATTTTTTTTTTAATTTTTTTTCCAGATTTGGCTCATGGAGCGTTTGCGAATAGTCGACCAGCCACAAAACATTGAGGCCAACGGAGTGCGGACATTCCCTGGACGTTGAATCCTTTACAAGCATAAGAATGAAGAGGAGTGGACGTCGTTCTTTTGTCACGGGGTTCCTAACATACGCTTCGTGATTCCTTGGTGGAACATAAATAGTATGGTTGGGAGTAGTCACAATTGCCCTTACATTAGGCTTTTAGGCCTATCTAGCGCTCCTTACATCTTTCCTTGCAGGGTAATGAGACAATATGGGATGAAACAGATTATACCCCCGCAAGATTGTGACGCACCCAAGGATGTGTCTTTTAGACCCGAGCGAGTTTTCCGTTGGATAGAGTATTGGTCAAGTCTTCCAAGATGGGTAGTACAAAATCCTACTGCGAGCATTGTATTATCTTCTTTTTATAAGGCTTGGATGAATGCGGCGGACAAGGGCGAGTTAAACAAAGCCCGTTCTCAATATCAAATTGCCACAACTCGTAATCCACCTAAGACTCTAATGCATTCGACCACCACTACTCCTCCTTGTGGTCAAAACAAAGGAGTGAGAAGAAAATTGGACTTCTCATCTCCTAAGGCGCGTTCGAAGGAATCCAAAAGGAAAGCTCCTTCCAAACCCGCACAAAAGGCGTGATAATCAAGGAAGCTTCGCAAAAAACCCGAAAAAGGACTCTAACAAAAGCTTCGAAAAAAGGAAAAAGGGTTGAAAAGGCTCCTATTCCCAAATTGAAGAACAATGTATTGGTCAAGAAGAAGAATGTAGGGGAGAGTTCTAAGGTTTCTGAAAATACTACGATGGAAACTAATCCTCCATTATCCGTGACAATCGAGGATATAGTGAAGCCTTAGAATGTTACACAATTTTTTTTTATATATATATTTTTTTTGAATAAAGTGTAATCACTACTATGCCTCTTTTTTTTTTGCTTTACAATTTAGTTCAACAATGTCCTTTCTATTTATTTTTTTGAATGAAATAAAATGAGCTTTATATTTCGATATTTTGATATGACCGAATCTTATAGATTGCCTACGTATTCGCATCACGAAATCAGGTCATTGCATAGTTCTTTTTTCTTTATATATATATTTTTATTTTTTTTCTTTAACTCCTTAGGTAAAAGTTAAATGAAAAAATTTAATCAAACTTTGTTTAATAGAGAGTTAAATCAAAGTTTAATTTTTTTATTTTCCGATTTTATGTTTATGAAACGCCCTTCTTTCATTGTAAGTAGAAGTTACAACTTCGTTCAAACAAAAAAGTTCGGGTTCGCAGTTTGACAGTCAGGTGGCGCGCGCAACATCCGAGGTTGCGCGGGCATGTCGCGCGCAACTTAATTAGTTGCGCGTGGTATCTGCGCGCAACTATTCCAGTTGCGCGCGACACCTGTTATACGAGTGTTTCGAAATTTTTTTTACCCCCCCAAGTGTGAAGATTTTTTTCGTGAAGTTCGAAGAAAATCTGAACACTTAGAATTGTTTATTATTCTTGAATTACCCCCCCAAGTGTTATGTATTTTATCGTGTTGTTCGATAAAATGCATAACACTTAGAATCTTTTAGCTGAATGCTAATTTAAAGTTGGTTGTATGAATGAACGAGTAATCCGGAATTCATATGTAATATTTTTAAGTCGATCAATGTTTATTAATTGGCGAATTTCATCTCCTCCAATGTCCATTAATCTAATGGCTCCTCCTGATAGGATTTCAATCACGCGGTAGGGACTGATCCAATTAGGTTTAAATTTTCCTCTTGGATCAGTAGGTGGACCCCTAACCTCCTTTAGTACAAAGTCACCTTCTTTTATGTTTTTAGGTTTTACCCTTTTATTAAAATGACGCGCAATGCGCCTTTGGTAGAATTGTACATGATGCAAAGCTTTTAATCATCGTTCATCGAGCAATAAGAGCTCTTCATACCTCGCTCTTACCCATTCAGCTTCCGGCAGCTTACTTTCGAGTAAGATGCGTAGGGATCGTATTTCCAGTTCGACTGATTGAACTCCGTCCATTCCGAAAACTAAGGAGTATGGAGTTACCCCTATTGATG
This sequence comes from Chenopodium album, assembly GCF_948465745.1. Classification (NCBI taxonomy): domain Eukaryota; kingdom Viridiplantae; phylum Streptophyta; class Magnoliopsida; order Caryophyllales; family Amaranthaceae; genus Chenopodium; species Chenopodium album. The sequence continues at coordinate 24,102,343 of NC_137837.1, forward strand.
TTCGTATAGACGTTCTATAACCCCATAGTGCAAAGTGTAGTTTATTCGGCCAGTCTTTATAATTTTCTTCCATTTTCTTAATGATGACTGTTATATTTTTATTTGCCGATTCTACAGCTCCATTCATTTGAGGTCTGTATGGGGATGAGTGATGATGTTTTACTTTATAACGAGTTAAGAGGGTCTCAACTTCAGCTTTGAATTGTGATTCCTGATCACTAATTAGTTCGTGTGGAACTCCATATCTACAAAATATGTTTTGTTCGAGAAACTTTGCGACATGTTTAGAAGTGATATTAACGTCAGAAGCAGCCTCAATCCACTTAGTGAAGTAGTCGATGGCTACTAATACGTACTCGTGCCCTCCTGCTCCTGTTGGAGAGACCTTTCCAATTATGTCAATTCCCCAAGTTGAAAAAGGCCTAGGGGAAGTGAGATTATATAGTTCAGATGGTGGAAGGTGTTGTAAATTAGCAAACATTTGGCACTCTGGACATTTCTTGACATATTGTATGCAATCATGTTCCATAGTGGACCAATAATACCCTTATCGTGAAATTATTTTTGCGAGCATTTTACCATTCATGTGAGGTCCACAAACACCTTTGTGAGTATTCTCCATAAGGCGTGTGGTTTTGGGTTGGTCTATACACAATAAACTTTGACCATTAGGTCCTTTTTTGCATAATTGACCATTTAATAGACCGTATTGAGCCGCAAGTGTTCGTAAGGCTCGTTAATATTTCGATGAAGTATTTTTGGGATATGTGCCATGAGTAATATATTGGAGGATATGATCATACCAAGGATTTTTTCCTTCGATGTAATTTATTTCCTCTATTGCGTTGCAATATGATGGTTCTTCTCTTCTATCAACGCATAATGGCATCATATTTAAGTGATCTGGAATGTTGATCATTGAGGCTAATTTTTCTAGCGCATCGGCAAATTGATTATCATCCCTAGGGAGATATTTGAAGTCAATATGTTCAAAATGCTCGATTAGTTGCTCTAGGTGTGCTTGGTATAATGTCATTGTGGAGTTCTTTATTTTCCATTTTTTCAGTATGTGATTTATAATCAAACTGGAATCTCCATATACCTCTAATTTTTGCACACCTATGCTAGCTGCTGCTTCTAATCCAATAATGCACGCTTCACATTCCGCGGCATTATTAGTAACCTCAAAGTCTAATTTTACAGAGATTGGAGTATGTACTCCCTCTGGACTTATGAGTAACACTCCTACGCCACATCCTTTTTGGTTGGATGCACCGTCGAAGTACATTACCCATTTGTCATCTTGTGTCATGAGAATCTCTTCATCCGGAAGATGAGTAGTTTCTGCATGACTTGTTTGAATTGGATGTTGAGCCAGAAAGTCGGAAATTACTTTTCCTTTCATTGATTTTTCTGGAATATATTTTAACTCAAATTCGGCCAACATCACCAACCATTTGGATATTCTTCCTTGTATAGGTGGTTGTTCAAACAAATACTTTATCGGATTTTGTTGAGAAATCACATGAGTGGTGTGTGGTAGCATATAATGTCGTAATTTTTTAGTTGCCCACACTAATGCTAGACTCGTCTTTTCTAGAGTGCTATATTTTGTTTCATATTGGATGAATTTTTTACTTATGTAATATATTGCACGCTTGACTTTTTCTACCTCTTGTGCTAACATGGCTCCTGTGGCCGTGTCTGTAACTGTTATGTATAGCCTAAGTGGTAGTTTGGGTACTGGTGGTGGTGCTAAAATTGGTGGAATTTTGAGATAATATTTGATTTTCTCAAAGGCCTTTTGGCATTGATCGTCCCATTCATGTTTTTCTTCTTTTTTTCAACTTTTTGAATATTGGCTCACAAGTCATAGTCAATTTGTTAATAAATCAACTAATGTATTGCAATTTGCCAAGGAACCCCCTAATTTCTTTTTGTGTTTGAGGGGGAGGCATGTCAACAATTGCCTTTATTTTAGAGGGATCAATCTCAATACCGCAAGTGCTTACTACGTATCCGAGTAACTTGCCAGAAGTTACCCCGAAGGCGCATTTTTGTGGATTTAATCGCATGTTATAATCTTTTATGTGAGTGAAAAATTTGCGTAAAGCTTTTATATGTCCCATTCTATCTTTGGACTTTACGATCATATCATCCACATACACTTCTATTTCTTTATGCATCATATCATGCAAGAGAGTCGTAGCCGTTCTTTGGTACGTAGCTCTTGCATTTTTTAAACCAAATGGCATGACTGTATAGAAATACGTCCCCCAAGGGGTAATAAAGCATGTCTTTTCTTCGTCTTCTTTTGCCATTAAAATTTGGTTGTAACCTGCGTATCCATCCATAAAGGATAACATCGCATGTTCAGCCGTGTTATCTACCAATATATTAATATGTGGTAGAGGAAAATCGTCTTTAGGGCTAGCCTTATTAAGGTCCCTAAAGTCGACACACATGCAAACTCGTCCATCCTTTTTAGGGACTGGGACGATGTTCGCTACCCATTCTGGGTAATTACATACGCGAATGAAACCTGCGTCCAATTGTTTTTGTACTTCTTCTTTTATTTTTAGTGCGACGTCAGGTTTCATTCGTTGAAGTTACTGGTTTAGAGGTAGGGTTCAAGGGAATGGTATGTTCCGCGATTTCCCTATCTATTCCAGGCATGTCCTTGTATGACCAAGCAAACACGTCTTCGAATTCTTTGAGCGACGATATGAGGGTCGATCGCTCTTCCGGATTTAGAGTTAAGCCAATTTTGACTTCTCTTTTGTTTTCATTAGTTCCTATATTGATTGTTTCAGTTTCTTCAATGATAGGGTTCTTTTGTTCTCGTTCATTCATTAGTTCAACCAACTTATTAATGTTATCATCTTCATTAGATTGATTATTATAGCATTTAAAAGATTCAAAAGAAGGTATATACTCGGAAATAGAGCTCATATTATTAGAATCAAAAGAAAGTACATTAAGAGAAGAATCCTTTTTGGGATCTTCATCCTTAGAACTAGAAAATAAAGACTCAGTAATGGCCACAAGGCCTAAATTTTCAGCTTCCCTAGAGTCTATAATAGATTCGTCGTCCGATTCTTCAAACATCTTCCCTTCGCCTGTGACGATTTCCAGCCTATCGCCTTTGTGATTGGTCCATTTGAAAGATTTCCTCCATCCATGCTCCAAGGTTTCATTAGAAGGGGTGATCAATGAAGTTGGGTCAAAAGCTTCATCCTGGATGGCATTTTGATCGGTCATTGTAGCGACATGATTTTGCTCTAGTCCAAATAGCAAGTTGAATGGTTGCCTATCATAGCACCCTGGAGTTGGGTACTTTGATTTAACGATACTAAAATCGTCATCCAAGAAGTAGCAATCGTGAAATATTTCGAATCCAGGCTTCTTGATTCCTTCCAAAACCAATGGTTCTAGAAAGTCATAGCATGGGTAGTCTTCTCCCTCCCTAATGAATTGTCCATTAAGGGTTTGTTGACAGGATGGGAGTAAAGTGACTATCCCCTTGTTGTTGTCATCTCTACGTGCCTTTATTTTTGCATCGTGAGACTTCAATTCTTCTTTAGTTGGTTTGTATCCCAATCCAAAGGAGAAGCTTTTTCTTTGGGATAGGAAGTAAGAAAGATTTCTTCATTCCTATTCCCAAAGGCATCCCAGGAAAGTAACTACTCTTAAATAAGATGTTGTTTACTATCTGGGTGGAATATGGATCAAGCTTGAAAGGTTCTTCCAAGTCTTCTTCCATTTCTATTGTGCAGATTGGCTCCACCGCGAATCCCCACATGTCCTCTTCATCATTGTCATGGTTTATTTATATGAGTGATTGATCGTTTATTGCTATTTTTAGTGGAGAAGCATGTATAGTCATAGGAAGCCCTTGATAGTTCAACCTAATCATTTGATGAAGTGAGGATGGTATTGCACCAAGCTCATGTATCCAAGGACGTCCAAGTAGAAGGTTGAATGTAGGTTTTATGTCCATAACATGGAATTCAACCATCTTTTGTATTGGGCTTGTGGTAATTGGTAGCTTAACAGTTCCACAAACCGATCTTCTCGAGTTTTCATAGACCCTAATGCTTTGTGTTGTTGATTGAAAATCTTTTTCTGGATTAAGGCCTAAATATTTTGCAATTCGCAATGGGCATACGTTTACAGCTGACCCATTGTCTACCAAAGTTAGAGGGATGTTATATCCCTTGCACCCCACAGTTAAGTATAATGCATTGTTGTGGGTGGTGTCTTTTGAAGGCAAATCATCATTAGTGAAAATGATTGACTTGTCAGATTTCTCGCTAGTAAGCAAGCTAACGAGATCTTGAGGGGTTGTGTCTATGCTTACAGACAAAGCCGTTAGAGCGTTCATAAGGGAATTCCTAAGTTTTTTTAGAAGTACTTAGGAGTTCCCAAATGCTAACATTCGCCTGAAGTTGTTTGACCAATGGATCTTCCACCTCAAGAGGAGGTGATATTGTATTTTGTACTTGACCTTGATTTTGTGTGGTCGGAGATCCATTTGGTGGTGGTGCCTGGTAAATTCGTCCAGAACGAGTTAAATGATCTATCTCGTTTGGGTTAGTTGTAGGACTTATGAACCAACTTTCTTCTAGAGGCTTTGAGCGTGCCTCTATTTCAAGATGTTCCATGAGTTTCGCTTGATGCCATTGTTCATCTAAGGAGAGATTTGATAAGTCTTGTGACTTCCCCAAGAAATGATCCCAATCAAGCGCTCCATTTGTTTTATTTTGTAAACAAGATGGAGGTGGGACGGCGGCATACTTAGAGATATATAAGTCTTGAAAGTCATCATCCCATAGCCCACATACTTCATTAGTTGCCCCTATGAGTATTGTGGGTAGAGGTTCTCCTATAGGTGTGATGTAGTTCAATGGATTGAACGTATCACTTCCCATATGGTCCTCATCAATGTGAAACACCCCCAAAGGGGGACGCATTATTGTTTGGTTTAGGCGTGGGTATTCTCCCATCGTCTATCAAATCTTGTATTTTATGTTTTAAGACAAAACAACGTTCAATGTTATGTCCATTTCCTCTATGATAAGCACAATAAGCATTACCATCCCAATTAGGAAACCTTCTTTCTGGTGGAGTGGGCGGTGTTGGTCCTGTTGGTGCAAGTAAGCCTTTTTCATTTAATTTTTCTAACAATTCTTTATAGCTTATAGGAAATGGAGTAAATTTTCTTTATTTTGTCCATCTTTTCCTAGGATCATTATATTGATTTGTGTTGTGGTATTGCGTGGAGGTCGTAAATACATCAATAAAGGATGATGAGCCATCATTCCCCTTCTTGTAGTTATTTTTAGGTTGATGATGATGAGGCTTATTTGCTTTTTCTTTAGCAAGATCATCTTCAATCCTAGTAGCCACGGAATAGACCTTTTAGAAAGTGTCTAAACCAAGGTAACGTAGATGCTTGTTGTACTTTTCATGACAATTGTCAATAAACTTTTGTACTAGCTCGAGTTCGGGCGGCCTTTGGGCAAGGTGGGCCGCCTTTTCTCGCCATCTACCATAGAAAGCAAGGAAACCTTCATCGTCGCCTTGCTTAAGCATTTCGAGTTCACGTAGAGTGGATTTGAACTCTACGTTACTCTCTTATTGGGTAATGAAAGCCGAAACTACATCTTCCCATGTTGCTTTGAATTTTGTGTCTAGCCCATAGTACCACTCTCTTGCGGTTGGGTCTAGAGACAAGGGGAAAGTTAAAGCGTAAAGCTTAGGATCAACCCCCTTTAGTGCCATGGTGCCAGTAAAACACATTAAATGATTTTGTGGATTATTGGTCACCTTGAGTATTGGTAAGTCCGTAGCTACGAACTTTTCCGGTAAAGCAAGTCCTGCGGGAAGAGCAAACTTTTCTGTGTCAAAGTACTTGTTCCCCATTGTAGAACGAAGAACTAGCTTCTCTAACGACTTTTCTTTGATGGATAATTGTTCCATCTTTTCTTGTAAGGCTAAAGCTTCAGCATTTTTCTTACTAGCCTTTTCAATTTTCTTAATTCTCTTTTCCTCGGCTTCTTGAGCCTTTTCTTCTCTCAAACGAAGAATCTCATCTTGAAGTTCTTGAATGGTAGACAACATTATTGGACTAGGACAAGTTGTCGAAGGAGAATGGTTTGAAAGGGTTGGATCTTTAGGTGGTAAACGTAGAAGGCGAGCGCCCGGGATTCTTCTTTCCCAAGATTGGAAACCGGCCCTAAAGAAGTACGAAAGGATAAGTAAACCAATATGCTTGCTTAGAAGGGGAAGAAGGAAAAGAAAAAGAAAAAAAAAAGAAAATGACGCAAGATATATTTGAACGGATAACATTGCCCCCAACAATTCTTGAATAAAGATATCGTTTTAACGAATCAACTTGTTTTTTGCAAAATCAAAATTGATTCGTATAGTGGGTGCGCGCAAGTAATAAAGTTGCGCACGGATGTCGCGCGCAACTAATTTTCTTGCGCTGGGTATGGGCGCGCAACTCTGTGAGTTGCGCGCGCCACCTGCTCGTATGACCCTTTTTTGTTCGAGCGTTTTTTTTATTTTCCCTTCTTTTTTTTGTTTGTTTTTTATATTTTTTTTAATGTTACCCGTTGAATATGACTCTAAATTACGAAGAGGCGACTTCGTAATTGGGAACCTAGACCAAGCTAAAAAGAAGAAAGAAATCTATCCTAACACGTTGCATATAATCATGTAATCACATAAGCATGCCACAAGTTATAATCCACATATTGCCATTCTAAGGTTGAAAAGGCTTGGGTGTCCAAGGTACCATATCTTAAGAAACAACACATAAATCAATCACTTAACGAGTTGAATCATGACATCGCTCTCCCAACGTTTTGTTGGTGATATGGGTGGGATGATTGTTATTGATTTCGGGATAGAAGCCTGGTGTTGGCAACCCCTAGTCAATGAGCCAATCCCCATGGTTTAAGTGTGCTATACTTATGCATGATGCAATATTGCTTGTTTGACTTTTAGTTTTGTGCAAAAGGAAGATATTATGCGTTCAAGTCTCGCTCTCTAACTAGAGATTATCCAAGTTAGCTCTCGTTACAACCCATAGGTAACCTAGTGTTGGATACCTTGGACCATAACTACGAACTAATCATGTAACCTCTAAGTCCCCAGTGGAGTCGCCACTGTAAGGAGGGTGTTCCCATCGTAGGGGATCCTTCTCCTTAGATGCCCATGGCCCCTTAAAGCCTAGGACTTTACACTTGTTAGGGTGTATTAGGATTTGAATTCCTGACTGTTTGGGAGACCTTTGAATTAGAGATGATTCTATCATATACGCTTTTTTGTAAGAAACAAGTAGGAGTCGCCAATGAGTTTTAGGAAAAACCCATAAACCTCGTTCATGCCTTTCTCCCAAGTAGAGTTCAAGGGATATTTAGCATGAATCATAAGTTTACCCATGCCCAAATTGGTCTAGAAAACCAGAAATGAGTTCGGGAGCAAGGGTACTAAGAAAACGTTCCCTTTAGAGGGGAATCGCGATCTAGCCCTAGTGCGGCCTCTACTAGCTCTTCCTTTGCACAATTTCATTGCCAAACAATATATGCAACGTGATACCCAAAAACTATGTTAATTGATTTTATCTACACACATTAATTCACATAGGAATTACATCGTAAGGTCGTTATTCTTATTTAATCAAATTTGTGAAAAGAACAATAAAATAAACAATATTCGCCTTGATTTAGGTGATCAACCAACAATTATTTTATTCAATTCTAATCTTGATTAACGAAAGAATACTATTTGAAATCAATTAATTTATTATTTTAAGGCGATCAAACAACACTAATTAATTAATTAAAGTTTTTTTAAACAATAAAAATAATGGTGATTTAACTAAGTGCTCGGGAATTTACCAATTCTCTTTGCTAGATCTCCGTTTAGAACACTTATGGACTCCTTCTTGTTGGGGAACCTCCACTTTAGTAATAAAATATCAAAAAGGGTGAGTGTTTAGGACAAGAGGGTTTGGATGCACAAGTTCACAAGTATTCTACCAGCGTTTAGGTTAATTTTCTGTGTGTTGAAGCCTCGGATTAGGGTCTATTTATAGGGAATGATTAGGTTTAGGGTTTAGCGCAATCTGCCGCAGCAGGTGTCGCGCGCAACTATTTGTCTTGCGCGTAGCTCTATGGTAAGATTTGATTTTCCAATATTTTAATATTCTGAATCTTACGCGAGCGCATCTCTGAAAGTTGCGCGGCCTGCCGCGTGCTACTTAATAAGTTGCGCACGACTGCTGAGCGAGACTTTGTGAGATGCGCGCGATATTTTCCTTGGCAGCTTTTATTTTAACCTAGACGCTCCTAAATCCGTCATTATTGGGTTTTAAGCATGGGCTTAAGCCTAATTATGATCGGGTTTAGTTAACTTGGACCTTGTGTTGGCCTTTGTTGTTTTATCTGGGCTAGTCTTTTGTGTTTTGTGGCTTAACCAGTTATCCATAAGCATTATTTACTTTGATCCAACACGAAGATGGTTTTATTTATCGTCATTGCACTTCCTGTCGGGACAGGAGGCTAAAAGTAGATGTCTACAGTTAGCCCCCACTTTGATCGAGTCTAGAATATACGATGATCAAAGTAGTCAAGGAAAAATCCGAGACTCATTCTGCGAAGTTCTCCAAGGTTAGAGAATCTTTTAGTAAGGTTTAAGGATGTCAAAACAGTCCTTGGTTCGCTAAGTGTTTGAAACAAATAGCTATTAAGGCTAGAGAAAGTTTCCCCTAGTCTTAATGCGCTAAAGAATCTAGATTGATCCTTTGCAATTGTAGAACGCTTTTACAAGTAAAGGTGTTATGGGTGATGTCAAGTCATGAGAAGAGATCGGTTTTAAAAGAATAAAAGGGGATGATTTCCTCCCAATCATGTCATCGTTGGTCTAAAGTCCCTCGATATGTCATTAAAACTTTAGCCTAACTTTAACAAAGTAAAAAGAATGAAAAGGGATTTTCGATATGCGAATCGAAAAGGGGTCCGGTATTCGAGCCGGATGTCCACAAGATAGAAATACATGTCTCAGGACTGGAGGCATATATCCAAATCCAGTGAGAGAGAAGAAAGTCAGCAACTCTCTCAGCAGTTTTGTCCACAAGATGAGTACACGTGTCTCAGGAATGGGGGCACGTGACTACATGGGTGCGACATCATTCCGTCGCTCTTTATACAAGGGGTGCGACATCATTCCGTCGCTCTTTATACATCATCATTGCACTTCCTGTCGGGACAGGAGGCTAAAAGTAGATGTTTACACCTAGAAAAGATAAGAACCGCGGAAAACCTTAATTAATGTTCAGTATTTTCAAGTGCCATTTCATAGTTCTAGGCTTATATAAGCTATTATTCATTAATCTGGTTCATTTAATAAATAATACGAAATGAATTAAAAGGTTCGGGCCAAAATATAAATTGGACTATGCATTGAGTAAACATTAGGACTGAATATTTTGTGAGCTGGGTTTAGTTAAATATGGATTTTAAGCACTCCTAGGATTAAATACTTGACCCGAACAATAATGGCGGTGAAAAGTTGTTCATCATCGGATTTGGTTTTGAGGAGACATTTTTAGGTGTCTACAGAAGCCACCACTTTGACTTGGTTTATAAAAACGTTAGTTTCATAAACGATAGTCAAAGTAGTTGGTAGAGACGGAGAATGATTTAACACGTTCTGCTATCCTAAACCACTCTTTATACACCGATACCTGCATATAAGCGTTAGTTCCACAGATAAAAGAGAAGAGATAGAATGCTTAACTGACACCAGTGTATCGGTGGAAAATATTTTCAATAGTATGTGACACCAATGTATCAGTGGAAAATGAGTTCAGTAGCTTTCTATGCTTGAAGAAATTCACCGAATGAAGATTGTTGTGAAATAATTGCTGACTTCTTCACCTTAAGAGGTGGCAACAACCGAAAATTTTCCATGATTGAGGAAAAACTTTTCTGATGATGAGATTGCAAGTCTATGTGTATCGAGAACCTTGCACCGTGAATCGTCTTCGCTTGGGAGATGATCACAAAAAAATTGATGATGGTTTGATTTTCCCCGAACGTGGAATGTAGTTGGTTTGATTGTCCCCAAATGTGGGCTGTAAATGGTTCGATTATCCCAAAAGTGGGCCATAGTTGGTTTGCTTGTCCCCGAACGTGGGCTGTAGTTGGTTCGATTGTCCCCGAACGTGGGCTATAAATGGTTTGACCTTCAAGACGAATATATTCGACCGTATTAGGTGCTCAAAACATTAGAAATATGTTTTTGATTCTTGCTAGGGGAAAAATGGTAATTTTGGTACCATTTAAATATTAGTTAGAATTTCTTACGAGTTTTGGTGAAGAAATAACAGTAAAAAAGCTACGGAAAGCCGTTCAAACTTGGTCAAATTATGCTTGGAATATTCGGTAAAAGATTTTTGCAAACGCACAACTACCGCGTCATGTGGAAAAATACCATGACATGGCATACTTTGCCATCACGCGACATTCCGTTTTGTGACACAAGACTTTTCTTCTTGTTGAAATAGTCACGTGCGCTCGATTTTCGATTTCTGCTCCCTTTTACACTAATGTTTTGCCATGCCACGTTAGGTGGTACCGTGACACGACAAATGATACTGTCATGCAGGATATTACACCGTGTCACGGTGTTTTTGTTTTGTAATTAAATTAAAAATTTCGGCTTCTTCCTCATTTCAGTTTCATTTTTTTGCTGTTCGAGTTTGCGTTCGCTACTACTGCGGTTTTTAGGCTTACCTCACTCGTTTCTTCACCATTTTTTGCCCAAATTTCTTGCAAAGTTCCTTATTTTCGAATTCCTACTAATCCCATGTAAGTTTACTTGCTTCTTGTCTCAAATTTTGCTGTAAATGAGTAATATTTGTGAAAAGTTCCTTGAAAAATCAAATTAGGGATTTTTAATTTTGAGCTTTTATGTTGAAATTCTTGTTATGATCTTGCTAGTTCATGTATGTATGTTGGTTTGTGAACAATTCGAGACAAAGTTTGCATGATTTGGTGAAGAAATGAACAAATCACCATTTTTGCTACTACATAGTGCGTGAATGGTGTTCATGTTGTTCTTATTGTGTTTTGTAACTTGAAATGATAATATAATTGTTGCAGATCTTGTAAAACATGCTATGATGTGTAGATCTTTTGTTTTTGTGCAATTTCGAAACATGCTCTGTTTTGCATATATATTACATTGTCATGGAGAACATAGTATCATGCAGTTAGGAAAACTTTAGTGTATACACTCAAATGTGTCTCCCCAAAAACAGAACCCAGTGATGAATAATTTCCACGTCGCTTAATTATCGAATGAGGTGAAAGTGTGAAAAGTCTTGTGATGCGGTCGTTTTAATAAAATCTTTCTTTCTGTTTTCAAGCATTCCTTTTCTTACCTTATTTATTAAAATAGATAGCCCAATTTATCTTGGTTTGTGACAAGGGTCTAATAATAGTTTAGTTTGGTCTAGCTCATAAAGAACTTTCTAATGATATATTATAAGCCCAATTCCGATGAATAATGAGGAAGTTATGGTCCAAATACTAAATTGGGTCAGAAATGGTTTTATGGCCTAATGATCTAGTGGAGGGCCCATTAATTATTATTCCTAAAATTATTAGGGTTGATTCTAATTTTCTAGAATAGTTTATAAGGTTATTTAAAGTTCTAATAGCATTAGGATCGATAATTATTCTCTTTAGAAAATTAATGAATTTGGCTTGAATTAAAACAGGCGTTTTATTATGATAAAATCTGATTTAAAATTAATTAAAACGGAGTTTAATTGCTTAATTATATTAAGAATAGTATTCCGTACAAAAGCACGTTTTATATTTTAATTAGCGCCAACGACAAAGTTTTCGCCAAACGACAGAGCCTGTCGCCATGCGTGATGCTTGTAATTTCGCGCTGGGCTATGTCGCCGGCGACAGGGGTCAGTTAATTATGATTCTTTACTATCAATTCCGGACTATTTTCTTATAAATAGGGGTCATGTTTCCCCGTTTTAATTCATTCACAATCATCAATAATCATCCTTAATTCCCTAAAAGCAATAGCTTATTCTTCTCCCTCTTTCTAAACCTTCCCCTCTTACAAAATTCTGCATTCACAAGTCCTAGAAACACCTAGCCAAGTTTGAAGTTGCCTTCTCCCTAGACGTGAAAGGTTTATAATTCTGAGGGTTTGGTCCCAAATCCCTATTTCAGTTATTTAACTTAATTGTTTAATTTAATATTTTCATTGAAGTTACTAACGCGTGTATTTTGTTATTAGAAATAGATACGAGGCATCCAAGTAAGTTATTTTTATTGCTCTATATCTTTAGAACATGTTCATTTTACTTTAATTCCTAGTTACATGTTAGGATGTTCTTTATTGCTTTCTAGTATCATGTTTAGGTTGCTTCCTATTCTTTCTTATATCATGTTAGTATCACGTTAGGGTTAAACCTTTAATCTTTAATGCTTAGTGAAATGCTAGGATTTGTTATTAATCTTGTTAGTATCATGCCTAGGAACTTGCTAATATTATTATGATTTGTTGAGAATATTATTATGATGATGATTGTTATTGTTATGTTGCTTGATATGGTATTATTATTGCTTGATCACGCCTTTTATGCATGAATAAAGGGAATTTGTACTTGTAATCACGCTTAATAAGATTATTAATAATCTTGTTTAGTCTAATATGATTATAATTCAAGTGATCGCCAATAATAGTTTTGTTTGAGCATTAATATTCAACCAACTTAGATTAAACTAGTTTAGGGTTCACCTAATGATTGTATGTTAGCCAGAAAGCGCACATGAATATGAGAAGAAAAAAGTAGAGGCCTATTTTTAGGGCAGGTTTAATCTCTTTTAGGATGGATGTGTACCTTCATCCTTGAATATCCAGTCATGGTTCCAGACCACTATGGAGTTAACGATCTCATGGATCAGGAAGGGGTGTAACTTTCACCTTGCGAATGGTTTACAAGTTCCTAAAACTTGTTGTCGCTTCTTTTGCTCTAGCTTCCTTTCCTTTGGACGCCACTATGCTTAAGTGTATGATCACAGTGGGGCTCAAGTGTGGGATGCTTGAAATATTCCCTACATGTAGTATTAGTTTTTCATTGAGAAACTAAATACTAGAAATGATACCACAATTTTGCTAATTTTTAGCCTTGAGGTAAAGATTTAGCATATAACGAAAAATGCGACTTTAAGTAGTTGTCATGCTGTTTTGAGTAAATAACTAAATAACTTAGGAAATTATGCAAAGTGTAGACACCTACTTTTGGAATCTTGTCCCGAAAGGAAGTGCGACGATGTTACAAAAATTCGTTCTTCATGTTAGATCAAAGTTGAAATGTTTATGGACTATGAAAAGCACTATGAAGTAAGTTAAAACCCATATTTGAGACCAAGTTATGTTAAAGACTTGTCCAATTACTAATTAGTCCTAAAACATGTTCATACATGTTTAAACTTGATTAATAACGGACCCAAATGCGTTAAATGCGATGATTGGATCCAATGGAACCTACATTGTTGAAAACCAAGCCAAACAAATAAACCAACCATCAAATTCCCATGTAATTCCTATACATATGGATATCCCTTTAAAAGAGCTATTCCAACGGTATATTATAAGCCCAATTCCGAGCCAAAATGAAGAAGTTATGATCAAAACACTAAACCGGGCCCTAAAACCGACACCCTTGCACTCCAACGGCCATAACTTTTGATCCATAACATATTTTAATCTAAATTTAACGACATTGGAAAGTAGACATTCAGATCTTTCCAATGATATCTCACATGCCTTAATCCTACTCAGCAATCAAAAGTTATGGAAGTTTTAAAAACACGTTTTCGTATAAGGCAAACCGCAAATCAGCGCAACTCAATCAGTTGCGCGCGCAAGGGCGCTCGCAACTCATTGAGATGCGCGCTGCACCCAGCGCAACTCAGAGAGTTGCGTGCGCCACCTGATTGCCCGGATCTAAAACCCTAAACCTAGATCCCTACGCCTATAAATAGGGGTCTTCGTTCAGCATTATGGGGCCCGAAAAAATCAGAATTAAAATCCTAGTATTCTCAGAACCCTAATCTCTCAACTTCTCTTACTATCATACTACTTTTTCTTTTCTCTTCCTAAATACTTTCAAACCCTTATTGATTCCATTGAAGTCCTTGGAGGTACGAAGAAGAAAGAAAGTCCATAAACACATTAAAATGGAGATTTAATATAAAAGAAGAGCGGTTAGTTTCCTGAGCACTTAGATAAATCACTTTTCTTCTATTGTTTAAATAACTTTAATTGATTAATTAGTGTTTTTTGATCACTTTAAACATACTATTAATTAATTAATTCACATAGTACTCTTTAATTAATCAAGATTATAATTTGAATAATTAATTGTTGTTTTATCACGTAAGACAAGGAGAATCTTGTTTATTTATTGTTCTTTCACGAATTTTATTAAATAAGAATAACGAATTTTGCAATGTAATTCCTATGTGATTAATGCTTGTAAATAAAATCAACTAACATAGTTTTAGGTATCACGTTACATATATTGTTTGGTAATGAAATTGTGAAAAAGGAAGAGCTAGTAGAGGCCGTACTAGGGCTAGAATAGCGATTCCTCCCTAAAAGGAACGTTATTTTAGTACCCTCGCTCCCGAACTCATTTCTGGTTTATGTAGACCAATTTGGGCATGGGTAAACTTATGATTCGTGCTAATTATTCAATGAACTCCACATGGAAGAAAGGCATGAACGAGGTTTATGAGTTTTCCTAAAACTCATTGGCGACTCCTACTTGTTTCTTACAAAAAGGCGTGATGAGAGTATCATTTCTAATTCAAGGTCTCCCAAACAGTCAGGAATTCAAATCCTACTACACCCTAACAAGAGTAAAGTCCTAGGCTTTTAAAGGGCCAAGGACATTTAAGGAGAGTACCCCTTACGATAGGATCACCGTCCTTATAGTGGCGACTCAACTGGGGACTTAAAGGTTACAAGATTAGTTCGTAGTTATGGTTCAAGGTTTCCAACACTAGGTTGCCTATGGATTGTAACGAGAAATAACTTGGATAATCTCTAGTTAGAGAGCGAGACTCGAATACATAATATCTTCCTTTTTCACAAAAGTAAAAATCAAACAAGCAACATTGCATCATGCATAAGCATAGCACACTTTAACCATTGGGGATTGGCTCATTGATTAGGGGCTGCGAACATTAGGCTTTTATCCCGAAATCAATAACAATCATCCCACCCATATCGTCAACAAAATGTTGAGATCGAGGGCGATGTCATGAGTCAACACGTTGAGTGATTGATTTGTGCATCGTTTCTTAAGATATGGTACCTTTGGACACCCAAGCCATGACCTTAGAATGTCATTGTATGCTTTGACGGTTCATTTTATGTGCTTATGTGACTACATGAATATGTGCTTCGTGTCTAATCTAACTAATTCCAACTTGTTACATAGATATAATAAAAAAATTCGTAAAAAATTTTGGTTCGACAAAAAAAAAAATGTCTGCACTTTGATTTAAAAAAAAAAAATATTCGAACCTACCAGGTGGCACGCGCAACTGTCAAAGTTGCGCGCGCCCTCCACGCGCAAGTTCAGAAGTTGTGTGCGGCACCTCCGCGCAACACTGTGTCTTCTGTTCAACGTTGACTTTGACTCGTTACGAGCAATATCATACGGAGAAAATGATACTACCGCTTCAAGGTTAATCGTTAAGTAGGTGCTAAAAATATCTCTTTGGCTAACAACATTGTCTAACTTTTACTATGATAGTTTTTTTTTTTTTTTTTTTTTTTTTTTTCGAAAAATCCAAAAACATGTTTTTTTATCGTTCTTTTTGCATATTCACAAAATAATTTTTTTTATCGTTCTCTTTGCGTTTTCGCAAAAAAAAAAAAAAAAAAAACAAAAACGCATGTGGTAGATGCTACTCTTGAAGACGCACTTTCCACTTTAGCGCAAGACGGAATATTGCGCGCGATACTATTTTTTATTATATTGATTCGTTTACGTACTTTATAATCGAACTAATGACATTATTTCTTATGAGGTTCGTCATTAGAAGTTCGCATCCCTTAACATGACGTCATCAATATGTTTATTCTTAAATGTACCTATTTTCGTGTTCATCATCTTGTTTTAGTTGTAATTGATCAACCTTGATTTAAGAGTATAATTTATTTACCTCTTCTATGGTTTAAAAAGAAAATCCCGAGAACTTTACTTGGGATGATTGCCTCACACAAAAAAACAAAAAAAGAGAGAAATAGAATGAAAAAAAAAAAGAAATGTCGTTCTTAAAAAAAAAAAAAGAGAGTATGATACAAAAAAAAAAAATATTATTCTAAAAAAAAGAGAGAAGATAATGAATGATAAAACCGAGAAAATGATTTAATTATTTCCTGGGTTTTACATTCGGAGGCCATCATTCTATTTAAACAAATAGTAATATATTATCCTTTAAAGATAAGCAATATGATAATCATAACTAAAAAAAAAACGATATTGATCTCTACTGTAATCTAAATGATCAACAAACACTATAGTATATTTGATCATTTTAAGGAGTGTGTTCGGGTCGATTAATATTTCTAAAAATTTGTTGCGCACTTTCAATCCAACTTTCTTCTCTTTCTCTTCTACCTTTTTCGAAAACAATTCATTTGAAGTAAAATCCTTAGATGATTACCTTGTTGAAGTCAACACAAATCATGACATTCAATTAATGATTGTTCGTGAATTTTTTGACATTCTTTATCAACAAACTTGCTTTAAGTGAATTCGTATTACAAGGATTAAAAAAAAAGGAAATAAAACAATCATTTTGACTTTGGTTCATTGTTTGAAAGCTTGGCATAAAAGGTTTAAGTGAACGCGCTCAATTTCTCGTGATACACATTACTAGATCATCTTCCATATTCGCATACTAGTCCAAACATGGGTGACGAAGCAGCATTGGAGAAACTTAGAGAGGAACTCCAAAACCTAAAGGCCCTATGAGAAGAAGAAGCCCAAATGAAGGCTCATAAAAAAGCATAAAAGGCTAAAATAAAAGCAGAAAAAGAAAAAGAAAACATTCTACAAGAAAAAGCAAGAGGCGAAAGAGTAGAGGCCTTGGAGAAACTTGTCCTTCGAGCTAACTCAGGGAATAAGTACTTCAATTATGAGCTTGCACCACAACCTAGTGGCAAGACTCTCCCAGAAAAGTTCTTGACTACGGATTTTCCAACCTTTAACGTTACAGACAATCCTAGGACTCACTTAATGAGCTTTATTGGAATTATGGCATTGAAAGGGGTTGAGCCAAGCCTATATGCATTTACTTTTCCTCTTTCATTGGACCCAAATGCTAGATCATGGTTTTATAACCTCAATGCAAAACAAACTTCCACTTGGAGTGACGTTGTAAAAGCGTTTTTAACCTAATATGGAGATAACATCGAGCTCACAACTACCTTGCGCGATCTCGAATTGCTTAAGAAAGGGGAAGAAGAAGGCTTCATTGACTTCTTTTCTAGGTGGCGATCAAAGGTTACTCTTATTCCACAAAGACATCTGGATCATGAACTTGTCCCAAAGTTCATAGACAATATGTCTCCACCATACAAATGCCATTTACAACACCTTGGTTTAGACACATTTCAAAAAGTCTATATTGTGGGAATATTAATTGAAAGGGACTTGATAAATGAAACCATGAATCATATAGATGGACTTGATTTTTAGAGCCTACGTCGGAAACGGACAAAGCTCGAAGACGCAATCTCAAGAAGTTGTCAACAATTCAAGATGTAGCACCCTAGGTCTTGTTTTGTTTCTTTACTTTGTTTTATGATAGACTAAGGGATTCATGCTGTCGAATCTACTTATTTTATACTCTCATTAATTAATAAATTAAAAATTTATTTTCAAGTACGTCTATCTTGTTCTCTTTTCAATCTCTTTATTGTTATTGACTTGAATTAAATAAAATGTATACATATAAACAGGCAATATCAAAAGGCATACATACTCAACACTTTAAGAATCTTGATAAGCTTTGGCTTACTAGATTTATCGAACGAAAAGAGGCCCATATTTGGCCCACAAAGAAAGGATATGATGATTTCACTAGCACATGAGGCAACTTGAAACTCCATAAATATAATCCCATGTTCTTAACCTTAAAGAAAATCCATCTTTTTGGCAACCCTTTTGAGCCTCGTCAATTGAGCCTTAGTTATTCAACCTACATTATTCCATACCTTGGGATGGGAATGGTGCAAAGATGCAAATAGGAAGTTGGGGGAACGAAACATAAGAGGGGGACACAAAGATAGTCTAAACCCAAAAGGAAAGATCAAATGCAAAAGAAAAAAGAAGAAATCGTTCTAAACCCAAAACAAAACTTGTCAAAAAAAAAAAAAAAAAAGAAAGAAAGGAGAGATGACAAGGAAAAGGCACCTAATGTAGGAAGTTGCCACACAAAGAAGAAAGGTTTAAATTTGAGAAGCACCAAAAGTAAGGGATTTTGGGAGTATACTTGAGCCTGTCCATTGTTCATAACCCCAAGCCTAGCCACGTTACGACCTTGGAAAGGCCCTCCTTGAGGTAGACCATAACAATATACCAAAATCATCATTCCATGAAAATATGGCCAATCTTAGGCCTTTGCACATATGGACCTACTATTAAGTAGTCATGCCCATATATAAAATGCATGAAGTGTTGAGTTATGATTACAAGATCATATAAAAAAATGTTCAAATGATTTTGATGATTTGATAGCCATTGGCTTGATTACATCATGTTAGTAAAGCAATCGAATCAAACTAAATTCGATGTTTTCCATATCCTTTGCCAAAGAAAAATGAGATGACTATCACTTAAAAAAAAAACACAATCATCTTATTTTCTTTTAATAATAGGGCTATTTATTAGCAAGGTAATTCAGGTTCTATATACATTGCCTAGAAAGAAAAAGAGTTAACACAATAAATTGATTTGATATATCGACAACCTTGACGTCAACTTTAGATGTCTTTTACAACTCTTGAGCATTGGTCTTCTCACTTACCATGAGCAACTAATGTGTCCGCCTGCGTGGGATATCTCCATCTTTTCTAAGCGAGGAACATTGATTGAACATGAATGCTACATGAAAAAAAAATGATTGTTATCACTATTACAAGTATACCTCACTTCCAAGTCATCATGATGATACCAATATTAAGTCAATAATCCTTGCTTTTCGAAAACATGTCTAATTTTCTTTCTTTATTCTTCTATGGGAAAGTTGGATTCCCCTTCCTTTTTATACAAATCCGTCTTTTTTGTTCATTTCTTTTTTAAGGGGTAAGTCGGGATGATCCCTCCCATTTGGCAACTAAAATACTCGAAAATAGTATAATTTTTCCGCTCTTTGCCTCAAATTGGGGGCTTAAAAAAGTCAGGACATCCCCACTTCTCTTTATTTACAGATTTGAATACGCTATTTATGCTGCGAAATCAATGTCATGCAAAGCTTATTACGAACCATCTTAATAACTTTAAATGACAAAGGGAAGAATACCACTTCCTATTATTTGACCAAGATAATTAATTATGTTACTTGATCAAACAATTTATGATAAACATATGCAATGTTCCGCAAATTGAAAATACAAATATTGGGGCCTTAAATAAACATGAGAAACATCCCCTAGCATATGTATACATGAATTCCAAAAGTCACCTATGTCTACACTTGGGGGCTTCAAATTAAAAATATAAGTCTCACCTTAACTTTCATTTTAAAATGAGACTATATTTTGGAACGTGATTAGAACAATTTTATAAATTATTCTAACACTCCACCAAACCTAAGTTTGATAAACATTCATTTTCAGAGTATGGTGCTTATTTAATTGAAAGAACTTCACTTTCAATTAGCAAAATATGACAACGATGACAAACACTAAAAGGTAGAACATAAACAAAATTAGATATACAAAAGTTTGCTCACATTTTCATATCTTTGTTGAAATAAGTTGCGAATTACAACTTACGTACCTTCATCAATCTTCGACAAAAAAGTCACACTCAATTACGAGCTAGACTTTTCTTTCCATTTTGGGTCCAGTTTTGAAAATAATATGATTATGATTTTTGCCTACTAGAAAAATTTGCTTTTCAAAACAAACTACTGGACCCTTTTCAAATTTTGAATTCTTATTCGAAACAACATGTTTCTAATAAAAACAGTATTCAAAATTTCCTTTCTGAATTTTTGTTTTCTCAAAATAAATAAATTTTCAACCGTTTGGATAATACATATATATATATAAATATTTCCAAAAGGAATGAATTAAGATTCGACTTCTTCTTGACTCGAACTTGTTCTCGCTTATTGGCTAAGGTATGGTAAACAAACCACCTACAAGACCAAAATCAAAGATTGACAAGAACAAAGAAAATATTTGATGTTCTAAATCAACTTTGAAGAATAAAATCACCGCAATTATCTTTACAAATGTTTAGACATTAGGTAAGATTACTAAACCTTAAACACAATTGTTTTTGGCCTATAAACAAGCAAAAAACTAACTTGCTTTCTTGAAAATAACTTTAACTAAAATGTGAAAGCCATATCATTGTCCTAAATATTTCAAAAACAAAAATAGGATATATACACAGGTCCATCTCAATATCATATGAATGGCCTAAACAATAGCAAGTCATTAGAATTTACCCCAATTGGAGGATCCAAGACTTGTAAAATAGCAAGAATGCGCATAACCCGACACATGGGGGCTCCAATATCAACAAAAAAAAAAAACAAAATGAGTCATGCCATTTGAGCTACTTTCGAGAATCGCATAAACTACAAAGGGTCTACGTAGATCTCGAGCCTTACAATTTTCAAATGAATAAAAAAGATATAATGATCATGTTGTTCCTTTGAAAACTAAGTTTGCAATTAAACTTGGCCATTAAACAGGTTACATACTCGAGCCATTTTCAAGTTCAACTTCAAAAACTAAATCTTAGTGCATAATTGTTGTTTCAATACTTCAATTTACTCTAGAGATTAGAGATTATGACTAGTATAGAGCAAAAGAAACAAAATCATGATACATACTTGCTCATATGAAAGTTTAGTACTCAATCATTCATGAAATTGTATCAAAACACTTTATTAACATAAAACAAACAATTTCATGAGTTATAATGTAAACAAAAGACTCCTAAATTCTAAATTAAGGAGTCTTCATTTAAAATTATTCTCCATTGTTGCACACATTGGAATTTCGCAAGGAGGGTAACATCTACTTTCTCGAGATTCAAAACAGTGACAAAATTTGAACTTAAAAGAAAGAATTCAAATGTAGCAAGAATAGACAAAAAATTTGAACAACATTTCATTTTTCCCATACTTGTTTTAATGAATGACCAATATTACTAGAATTAGCAAATTTA
This sequence comes from Chenopodium album, assembly GCF_948465745.1. Classification (NCBI taxonomy): domain Eukaryota; kingdom Viridiplantae; phylum Streptophyta; class Magnoliopsida; order Caryophyllales; family Amaranthaceae; genus Chenopodium; species Chenopodium album. Next base: position 24,123,881 of record NC_137837.1, read on the forward strand.
TTTGTTAAAACTATCAATGGTAAAAAAAAAGGTTTAAACACACTAGTTTAATCGTTTCCAAGATCCTAGTTGTTATCATAATAAGACGAAACACGGGATTTGTAGACCCATTTCAAGCAACATGAAAGGGTCTAATTATTGACAACAAGCAAATCATCGAAGTCACCCAACACTGGGGGCTACAACATTCAAAAATCTTGAAATCACAATTTTATAAGTGAATAATAATAACCATCGGTTATTTTTACTATTGATAAAACCAATTTTGCAACTTACGCATGAAAAAAAATATATAATAATAAACATGAGTCGCAAGAACAAATTCATGCTATTATAAAAGTTCAAAATTTCATTGATAATTCTAATGCATTATTGTTGTTCTAAACACTTCAATTTACATTAAAATTAACAAGTATAGTCTATGCGAGCAATAAAGTTCAAGCACAAAGTCAAAATTAGAACAAAAAATATATTTATTCTTGGCATGCTCATATAGGATCAATACTTTGTCACTTTAAATGAAATTTGTTGCAATATATTGCTTAAACATGTCACAATGACAAAAAAATAAATTCATGAAAACAAGTCGAATAAAAAACCCACCAAATTCAAAATTTGGGGTTTAACGGTTCGAAAATCGACCAAATTCAGCCAAGAATGAACGAATTATGGCAAATATGAATAAGGGACAAGATCTACTTCCTTTAGCTTCAAAAAACAAGAAAATCTGAGCTCTTTAGAGAGAGAAAGAAGGGAAAATCGTGAAGGAAGGAGAGAGAAAGCGAAATGAAAAATCGCGCTTAACGATTCTCTTTTTGCTGACTTAAATGTCGCGCGCAACTGAATTATTTGCGTGTGATAGACCAGTGCAACTCAGAACAATGCACGCGCCTGGCCACCTACTGAGTTGCGCGCAGATACAGGTCACTAAAATGACCGGTATCCAGATTTTGATCCGTTTGATCATTTTTTCAACGGTTTTTGCTCGTTATTAGACGTAATGGCGCGCATATTATCAAAATATTTAAAATTGCTTTGCATTTTGTAGTTTGTTTTTTTCTTTGTTAGTTTTTTGCATCATCTTGCATGCACACCGTGCCTTGTGCCTTCCCTAAGCAAACGTTTGGAACGTTTTTCGTAAGAGTGCCTTAAGACGTTCCGTGGTGGTGCTTTACGTAAAAGCACCCATAGATAGGTTTGTCATTTTACTGTACTGACGTTACAAATGTCCGGGTTTTCTTCTTTTTTCACGTCTGAAGCAAAAAGGAAGGCGTTTTCATGCAGCGTAAAAATGCAAATGGCGTATCGTACGATGCAAAATTGTACGGCGTAGGTGTTGTGTAAAATTTCACTCAGCCCAAGCTTTGCAAGATCTACCTCTCTGGACTAAAAGGTAGAGAATTACTGTAGGTGTTAGCTTACGATTCGTCAGTCGCGCCAAACCTTCAGGAACATGCACTTCTTGAATGGGAGCAAATACGGTAGTTAGTGCGCTTACTAACTTACCGGACAGTTAGGGTGTCGAATTCATCCCCTGTATAAAGAAGCGACGAGACGATGTCACGCCTATGCAGTCACGTGCCCCTAGTCCTGAGAAATGTGTACTCATCTTGTGGACAAAATTGATGAAAGAGTTGCTGACTTTTTTCCCTCTCACTGAATTTGGATAGATGCCTCCAGTCTTGAGACATGTGTTTCTATCTTGTGGACTTCCGGCTCGAATATCGGACCGTTTCAGCTCTAATACTGAAAACCCTTTTTCATCTTTTACTTTGTTAAATCAGGCTAAAGTTTCAATGACATATCGAGGGACTTTAGACCAACGATGACACGATTGAGAGGAAATCTTCCCTTTTTATCCTTTTAAAACCGATCTCTTCTCATGGCTTGACATCACCCAGAACACCTTTACTAGTAAAAGCGTTCTACAATTGCAAAGGATAAATCTAGATTCTTTAGCGCGTTAAGACAAGGAAAAACATTTTCTAGCCTTAATAGTTACTTGTTTCACACACTTAGCAAACCAAGGATCGTTTCGACATCCTTAATATTTCTGAAAGATTCTCTATTCTTAGGGAACTTCACAGAATGAGTCTCGGATTTATTTCCTTGACTACTTTGATCATCGTCTATTCTAGACTTGATCAAAGTGGGGGATAACTTTAGACACCTACTTTTTGCCTCTTGTTCCGAAAGGAAGTGCGATGATGTTACAAAAATCCGTTCTTCATGTTAGATCAAAGTTGAAATGTTTATGGATTATGAAAAGCATTATGAAGTAAGTTAAAACCCATATTTGAGACCAACTTATCTTAGAACCTTTTCCGATTACTAATTAGGCCTAAAACGTGTTCATACATGTTTAAACTTGATTAATAACGGACCCAAATGCGTCAAATGCGATGATTGGATCCAATGTAACCTACATTGTTGAAAACCGAGCCAAAAAGATAAACCAACCATCAAATTCCCGTGAAAGTCCTATAAAGATGGATAACCCTCTCGAAGATCTTTCCAACGGTATATTATAAGCCCAATTCCAAGCAAAAACGAAGACGTTATGATCAAAACACTAAACCGGGCCCTAAAATTGACACCCTTGCACTCTAACGGCCATAAATTTTAATCCATAACATATTTTAACCTAAATACAACGGCATTAGAAAGTAGACATTCATAGATTTCCAATGATATCTCAAACGCTTTAGTCTAACTCAGCAATCAAAAGTTATGGAAGTTTTAAAAACGCGTTTTCGTATAAGGCAAACCGCAAACCAGCGCAACTCAATCAGTTGCGCACGCCTTGCGCGCGCAACTCATTGAGATGCGTACGGCACCCTGCGCGACTCAAAGATTTGCGAGCGCCACCTGACGACGCAGCTCTAAAACCCTAAACCTAGATCCCTACACCTATAAATAGGGGTCTCCGTTCAGCATTACGGGGACCAAAAGAATAAATAGGGGTCTCCGTTCAGCATTACGGGGACCAAAAAAATCAGAATTAAAATCCTAGTATTCTCAATACCCTAATCTCTCAACTTCTCTTACTATCATACTACTTTTTATTCTCTCTTCCTAAATACTTTCAAACCCTAATTGATTCCATTGAAGTACTTGGAGTTACGAAGAAGAAAGAAAGTCCATAAACACATTAAAATGGAGATTTAACATAAAAAAGAACGGTTAGTTTCCTGAGCACTTAGATAAATCACTTTTCTTTTATTGTTTAAATAACTTTAATTGATTAATTAGTGTTTTTATCACTTTAAACATACTATTAATTAATTAATTCACATAGTACTCTTTCGTTAATCAAGACTAGAATTTGAATAATTAATTGTTGTTTTATCACTTAAGACAAGGCGAATCTTGTTTATTTATTGTTCTTTCACGAATATTATTAAATAAGAATAATGACTTTTGCAATGTAATTCCTATGTGATTAATGCTTGTAAATAAAATCAACTAACATAGTTTTAGGTATCACGTGACATATATTGTTTGGTAATGAAATTGAGAAAAAGGAAGAGCTAGTAAAGGCCGTACTAGGGCTAGAATAGCGATTCCTCCCTAAAAGGAACGTTATTTTAGTACTCTTGCTCCCGAACTCATTTCTGGTTTATGTAGACCAATTTGGGCATAGGTAAACTTATGATTCATGCTAATTATTCCATGAACTCCACATGGAAGAAAGGCATGAACGAGGTTTATGAGTTTTCCTAAAACTCATTGGCGACTCCTACTTGTTTCTTACAAAAAGGCGTGATGAGAGTATCATTTCTAATTCAAGCTCTCCCAAACAGTCAGGAATTCAAATCCTACTACACCCTAACAAGTGTAAAGTACTAGGCTTTTAAAGGGCCAAGGGAATTTAAGGAGAGTACCCCTTACGATGGGATCACTCTCCTTACACAAAACATTTTGATTTTTTTTTTTTTATCATTTTTGAATATAATAGCATGCTTAGACAATGATACGGAGATATTTCTACTCGTGGCCGGCGTCAGGCTTTGAGTGAGCACATTCCGTCGGTTGCCAAGGATATGGACGAGGCCTTGGAGCCCGAGCCTCGCCCCTCTACGAGCAGGGGTAGGTGGACCCCACCCTCGTGGACACCAAATGAGCTGTTATTCTATCGTGAGAACCATGTTTCTTACTGTCCACTCGCCGAATTAGTCAATGGTGTACTTTGCCATCATGGTTTAGGAGCTAGTGACTTAATTCCCTAGATATACAGGCTCATCACAGGAGATCTTGCTACCAACGCATTGTGGGAGTCGGCTGGTTTAGACGATTTTTACTCAGCGGTTATGGGATTTCGCAACCCTCGAGGGTGTGGTTTGATAGTCGTCCAAGCCTTGTTGGAATATTTTTGGTATACTACTAAAACTTTCCACTTTTCTTGGGGAGAGATGACAGTGACTCCTCTTAATTTCAGCATGATCGGCCTATTCAGCAAATACATGACCTCACTTGGGGGGCGAGTGAGGTAGCGGACTTGTTAGGTCTTGTCGTGTACTCCCCCGTATTTTTAAATATGTTATAAATGAAATTTAATTTTATTTATAATATTGTTTTTTTTTCTGTAATTTAATTTCAAAATATTTAAATTATTAATTAGGGTCAAAAATTATTTTGGTACAAATCATTTTATGAACATGCATTCTATAATTTATTTCAATACAACTAAAGCTTAGTCCATTTCAATCATTTGGCCCATTAATTTTATGAGGCCCAATCTTTCTATTTACCCTACAACATTCTCCCCTATAAATACCCCATTAATCCCCAAAAATTTTCCCACACAAAAAGGTTAGTCTTATTTTCTCCTTTGTTTTATTAAGTTGTATAATTATAATTATTGATTTATGGGTTTTGATTTCATTGTTTGAAATTAATTTAATTAGTATCAAATTGTATTTTGATGATTAAATATGATAATTTCAGATTTTATAAATGTCATAATTTTCATATTTTGTAAATTTTATAATCTAGGGTTTTTAATTATTGAAAATCATGATTTTAGGGTTTTTATGAACAATTGATTAGTTTAACTTAATTCTAGATTATTTTGAACATGTAAATTCATGTTTTAATTTTTAGATTTCCGTTCGTTAATATTAATCTCGTTTTAATCCCGGCCTGGTTCTGAACTCATCCGATTTTGATAAAAAAGTATAGTTTTCCATGTAGAAACATCATTTTAAGAAAGAATCACTACCTTTGATAGTGAGTATCACCCTCTCGTGGCCAAATTCAGCCTCTAAATATGATTTTCGGGCAGTTTTTGATTTTAACAAGTTTTTTTATACTTAAAATATTATCTTTGAGTTTGATTAATAAAATTAATTATGTTTAAAGTTAAGTAAGCATAAATATATGTTTTTATTGAAGTTTTAAGTGCTGGAAATAGTTTCTAAGTACTACTTTTGATGTTTTATAAAGAGGGTTTAATCACCCATTAAAAAGGGATTTTATTAGGGGTTTTTAAATAATTTCAAGATTTTTATTAAACTTTAAACTTGCTGTAATTTCATGTATAAGAGTGTATTTTAAGGTTTTTATGAAGAAAATTTAAAGAACTATATATAAACCTTTAATTTTAACTAAAGGGAAGGTTTTAAAGTGTTGTTTGATTTGGATTTGGAAGGTTTTAAAAGTAAGTTAGTATTGCTGTAAATTTGATTGCTTGGCTATTGATTGAGATGTTATTGTTTGGTTTAGGAGAGGAGTTTATTGAAGGTGATTTCTAGATAGTAAAGTGGCATACCAATTCGTTTATTCAAAGTACGTACAAGTTACGAAACCTTGCTTTTAGGTGCATGTTTAAGGACGGATCGAGAACTTAGTATCATGTATAGGGATGATTGAGTTATATTGTTTGGTTATACATTGTGAATTTCGTATGACGTGCACTATTTTTTATTGCAAGAATTATTTGTGATCTAATTATGCAAGGTGCGCTTAGAGGCAAAGGTATGTGATTTGTGGAATGATTTATTTATTACTCATTCATGATTATGTAAACAAGATGAGTAAAGGAAGAATTTAAGTCTTATATGACGAGGTTAAGGTTTTGGGGTGCCTTATGCACTCAAGGTGTTTATACACCGAGGTAGTTAAAGGAATAAATAATAAATGTTGCTTGTCACTAATAAATCAATAATTGAAATTGGAAAGTTGTTTTACTTGATTGAATTGATATTGGATTGATTGTATTGTTTGCATATGAGTCATCACCAAGTCTAAACCTGTAAATCACGTAAAGTGCAAGATAGATGAGTAATAAAACTCTAGATTGGTGCACTTCTGGAGTAATGACAATCAGGGGTTGGGGTACACGGGGTATTAGCCGTGTACTTTTCTCGAGGCCGTCTGATCTACGAGTCTCTTATTTCAAATATTTTTCAAAACTAGGAGTTAGGTGAGATCTCATACTAACTACGGTCACGGAGTCACGCCCGTGGTCGTTGGATGTTTATTGATGTTTCCGAAAGGAGGCATGGGGTTTTTCTTTTATTAATGTTCCAAATGGAGCATGGGTTGGACAACCTTGTCTATTGCGTAATCCAATGAATAAAAATAATGATATACCTATTATTAATTAATGGAGTCTTAGTAATATAAATAGTTGAGTCGTGTGTTGAGTCTATAATTTAATGATGCATTATGTTTGATTATTAGTAGCATGTTAGGGATTTCTTAATTTATTTTGCAGCTTGTATGTACTCAACTTTGCTGATTGCATGCTTTTGTGTGTGTCTTTCTTTGGTTATGGCATTCGCCTTTCAATGACCCTATGACGATCCAATTTTTACAATTGTAATATTGGGGAGCAGATTAACCACAGGTTCTTACACACGCAGCATTCGCATCAGGGTTGTGGGATTTTGAGTGGAGAGTTGGTTATTATTCGCAGATTATTTCTTTTCATAAGTTTGAATTTTATTAAACTCTGGTTTATTTATTTACAACTTTTGTGGGGTTTTGAATAAGGGCCTTAATAGTTCCAAGTTGTAAGATTTAATTTGGTTTTATTTATTAGTTTTGAAACTTATTTATAACTGAAATAGTTTTTTCCGCTGCTAATATTTGATATAGCTTTAACGTTTGAACACGTGGCGGTAGCACGCTAGTAATTCTCTTGGATTTTGTTCAGGGTATTTACAAGTTTTAAGAGAGATTTATTGGGATGTTACATGTCGTTCACTACATTAGGACTCGGCCGGTGCCTCGGGGTGGTCCTCAAAGTGGGCGGTCAGAGTCGGCTTCTATTCTTGTCTATGGTTTTGATATTGCTGAGACTACACATAAGCAGTGAGTACTGATCTTCATCTTGATCCTTATTTCCGGGACTCTTTCTCATGATAGGAGTTCTCGCACTCTTCTTTGCTACCTGCCGTCTTTGTCCAGGATTAATGAGGTAGGCTAATCTACTCTTGTCGCTGTGTCATGGCTGTAGGCAGCTGAACGATCAGTCTCCTGTTTCCATCTATGGTCTTTGGAGAGTTGTAGAGGTAACGATCCTTTTTCTTCATGTTTTATTTTACCGGTTTGGCTCATGTACTTAGAGGTTGTTCTTGTTCCAGCTAGATTTTATGAGTACTTTCTAGGATTAGCCCCTCAACGACGTCGAGGAGCGGTCCACGATTTTCCTATTGGTGCAAGATGGCGTGACCGGGGCGAGTCTCAAGTAGAGTCAGTACTGAGCCTACAAGGGTTTCTGCGCCGGGCTACCACTACTATTGGCATAAGGATCGACTTTACAGTGTATTTCTTTCATTTTGATATTATTTCTCAGCATTCATTTTATTCTTTTATCGTTTTTAGGTCCCGATCGAGATTCAATATCGACCTTGGGCTGGCTTGACTGACTTTCCCGAGGCTTTGGAGCGCTCAACGTATCGTACCATCTTCTTTGGTACATTGCGTTTTGGCTGGTACCTTGGATAGCGCGTATTCCGTCAGCACAACGTTAACCTCTTTGTAGTGCCATTGCCTCCGCCTGCATCGATGTTGCACTCACGCTTGTTGGAGGCGCTTGTGAGCGGAAGAGAGCGGTGTCAGTTTTCTTAGCTAGAGCTCATGCGTATGGATGACGATTATTCATAGGACCTGCTTCCTTACTTAGCTCCTCCACCCCGTCTTCCTGAGGTTTGATTTTTGAGAACTTTTATGGTAGTCCCTGTTTAAACCGTCGAATAACCTAATTATTTGATCATATTTTAGGCGATACTCTTCGTAGGGAGAAGATTGAGATCCCGTCTCAGTCCGTCCGTTACATGGGACCGATTGGTATGGTCGAGGACCATATTGCCGATGCACTAGAGGGTTTTAGGCAGGCGCAAGAGTTCGTGCCTGAGGAGTTCGACCTGGTAAGCTTTCTGACACAACTTTCATTTTTCTTAATATTGCTTGTTACTGATTTCTTGCTTTCAGGTCACACACTCTGATATGATGGGCATGATGAACCTGGTTGATGCTTTGAAATATTGGATTATCAAGCTACGACGTGGTGCGAGTTGTCGGAGCCGTTTAAACGATGTTTAGAAATATAATTAAAATCAATAGACCCTCCACATGAGTATTGGGTCATATATCAAACTCGTTTAGACCCAGTTTAGTATTTTGACCATAACTTCCTCGTTATAACTTCGAATTGGGTTTATAATATATCGTTAAAAAGGTCTTTTTCAGGCCCTATCCAACTACATATTTGTTGGACCCTGATTATGGACTATACTATACTGGATTGGACGTTTTTCATAAATAGGATACGAAATGAATGATTTTTGAAAACAGAAATGAATTATTTTTATTAAAACATTTTAGAAACAGAGGTATTCACGAGACTCTTCAACATCTTACCTTGTTCGATATTCAATGACGTGAAAGGCACTCATCACTGGGTTTGGTTTTTGGGAAGACACAATTTGGTGTCTACAGAATTCCCCACTTGGACTGAGTTTTGAGAAATGAAAGTTTTGAAAACAAAAGTCAAAGTAGCGATAGGGACGGAGAATGATTCAGAACGTTCTGCGATCCTAAATCATTCTTGTAATGCCGATACTTGCAAACTAGCGTTAGTTAAGCAGATAAAAGAGTTAGAAACATATCTTGCATTGTCAAGTACACGTCTTTAGAGTAACCAATTTTTTTTGCGACATTTTTGTTGTGACGACCTTCACAAGCCAGGGAATATCGCCGAAGACCGCTGCTTATATCCATCTTAAGTTTTGCTATGAAAATCTTCCACATCCTAGGGAACATCATTGAAGACCGCTATTGTTGATGTTGTGTCCATGCTTTGCCGTCGTTGATGCTCACTCATCTCTGAACAAAAAAGCTTTCTTTAGAAATGTTCACTCTTCTTTAAACAATAAAGCTTTTGATGACATGACCACGTGTCTCTGAACAAAAGATCTTTGAATAGGATGCCCACGTGTCTCTGAAAAGAGCTTGATTGATATGTCTACGTGTTTCTGAACAAAAGAGAGCTTTGATAGGATGCCCACACGTCTCTAAGAAAAAGACATATGTCCATGTGTCTCCGAATAAAAGAGCTTTGATAGGATTCCCATACATTTATGAGCAAAAGAGCTTCAATAGAAATTTCCACGTGTCTCTGAACAAAAGAGCTTCAAATAATATGTCCACGCATCTCTAAACACAGAGCTTTGATTGAAATGTCCACGCATCTCTAAACACAAGAGCTTTGATTGAAATGTCCATGCGTCTCTTAGCACAAGAGCTTTGAATGTTTGTCGAGATTGTTCGGTTGGCTATGAATAGGAGCTTCAATGATTGGTTGTATCCTGTAAAATCAAACATTGCCAAAATACTTTGTTGGTCTTTTTCTTAGGGTTGACCTAAGGCTTGGTGTTCTTGACTCATTGTGATTTAGTTGACTTAAGGTTGACTCAAGGTTTAATGTGTTTGACTCTTGTGTGACTTAATGTGTTTTGACACATGTGTTAGACTCAACTCGATGTGATGGCACGACATGACTCAATGTGCATGACTCGTGTGTGCATTGTATTGTGATTGTGCTCGTGCTACTAAAAAATGCAGAAAAAGCAAAAATTTTCTGTCATTTTTGTGGAGTGTACTGTGTTCTCCCGAAAAACAAAGACGTGAAAAGGATGAAGTGAAGTATTAGATCTTCCTTAAAAGGCAAGAAGATGGAAAGAATTGAATCAAGTGATGATGTAAGTTGAATGAGCTTAATCGCATGTATGCGTCGATGTTGTATCTCTGACAGGCTAAAGTCGTATCACCCAATCAAAAGTAATTCCTAAATCCTCTAACTAATGCGGATAGGGAAGTAGGGTCGAATCCACAGGGAAACTGGTCTTTCTATTCCTAATTAATTAAAGCAATCTAAATTATAAAGTAACCAATATATTATAATCAAAGGTTAACTAAACTATAAGAATTAAAGTAGGGAAGAATAAGAATATAGGAAATCAATGAATAAAAGACCTAGGGCATAGGTTCACCAATAAATCATATTCCAGGGTAAAGCATAATAATCAAACATCAATGCATCAATTAATCAGATCATAAAGGGCTTTCGTTACGTATTACAATCACAGAATTAATCTACCGGTATTAAATCTCATCTCTCGAATCTCAACTTAACCATTTATAAATTAACCTGCCTATTGAAACTAGACCTAAACATCAATTCTTATCTCTCGAATCAATATTGTCAAACTCATGCATAAAAGATCAAGCCTAATCTAGTCACAGATCATTAAATCAATCAATAGGAAATTAATCTAGCATTGATAATCAACAACAATAAATCACCCCTTCATATTATTTATGGATCCCCACAAACCCTAGAAAGGAAACTGCTCACACATAATTAAATCCAAACTAATCAAAGCAATAAAATAAGACATGATGAAAGAATTAAAATAAATAACTGAGATTAAAGTAGAAGAAATCGTTACCAAAGTAATCTGGAATTAAGAGTAGAGTTTAGAACAATGTATTAGAGAGAGAAACTAATCTAAAAGCTAAGTAGAGGGAGAAAATCTAAAAGAAGAATTAAGAAAGAGTCAGAGAAGATGCTAAATTCGCTTAATGGAAAATTATTTAAATTAAGCAAGAATCCTAAACTAAAACAAACTTAAACGAAGATTAAACCTCCTAATAATGTCACGTGCCCGATCGGGCCTGCCTTTTTACTCATCAGGTATGTCTCTCGCGCCCGACCGGGCGCGAGTTCGGGCACCAGCTTCGCTTCCCCCGCCTGGCCCGACTCGCCTTCGGGCGGGGCCTCCTTTGGCAGGGCGGCACTCTTGGGCTACTCTTTGGACTTCGATTGGGCTCCAATTCTTCGGGCCAATCCGGATTTCCTCTTCGGGTCTTGAATACTTGGTCCAAATGCCCCGGTATCACATATACCGAGCCCTTAATCACCAGTTCGATGGCTCTAACTGGCCCTGGGCTATGAAGGATGGTTGTGCATCTCCAATGCTTGTAGATACTCCATAATATCTCAGGAAAATGCTCCAAAAGTGCAATTCCCTACAAAAGTCAACCAAATCTACGAAAACACTAGAAAACACTAATTAGTAATAAAAGTGGCTCTAAAGAGCCAAAAACACTACTAATTATGACCAAGGGACGGGGGTAAAATACTATATAAAATGGACTTATCAATCTCATGGTTCAAGGATTGTAACATCCTAGAATATGTTAGGAGGGTGTTCCCATCGTGAGGGGTCCTCTCCTTAAATGACCATGGCCCTTTAAAAGCCTAGGACTTTACACTTGTTAGGGTGTAGTAGGATTTGAATTCCTGACTGTTTGGGGGACCTTGAATTAGAATTGATTCTATCATTACGCTTTTTTGTAAGAAACAAGTAGGGAGTCGCCAATGAGTTTTAGGAAAACTCATAAACCTCGTTCATGCCTTTCTTCCATGTGGAGTTCATGGAATAATTAGCACAAATAATAAGTTTACCCATGCCAAAATTGGTCTATAAACAAGAAATGAGTTTGGGAGCGAGGGTACTAAAATAACGTTCCCTTTAGAGGGGAATCGTTATCCTAGCCCTAGTGCGACCTCTACTAGCTCTTCCTTTTTTACAATTTTATCACCAAACAATATATGCAACGCGATACCTAAAACTATTTTAGTTGATTTTATTTACACATACCAATTCACGTAAGAATTACATCGCAATGTCATTATTCTTTATTTAATCAAATTCGTGAAAAGGATAAGAAAATAAACAATATTCGCCTTGGCTTAAGTGATCAACCAACAATTATTTAATTCAATTCTAATCTTTATTTAATGCAAGATACTATGTGGAATTGATTAATTAATTATTTTAAAGGTGATCAAACAACACTAATTAATTAATTAGGGTTCTTTTAAACAAGAAAATAAATGTGATTTAACTAAGTGCTCGGGAATTTACCACTTCTCTTTGCTAGATCTCCGTTTAGAACACTTATGGACTCCTTCTTGTTGGGGAACCTCCACCGTAGTAACAAAATATCAAAAAGGGGTGAGTGTTTACGACAAGAGGGGCTAGGTAGCACAAGTTCACAAGTATTTTGCCAGAGTTTTAGGTTATTTTTCTATGTGTTTAAGCCTCGGTTAAAACTCTTATTTATAGGGAATGATTAGATTTAGGGTTATGAGCATTCTGCCGTAGCAGGTGTCGCGCGCAACAGGATGAGATGTGCGCGGCACCTCAGCGCAAGTGTTTAGGTTGCGCTGCTACGGGCAGCGCAACTAGTTGTCTTGCGCGCGGCTTTATTATAAGATTCGATTTTATATTTTTTGTATATTTCTGAATCTTCCGTAGCGCAACTTTGGAGGTTGCGCTGGGTGTCGCACGCAACTGAATTAGTTGCGCACGGCAGCCCAGCGCGGCTGTTTGAGATGCGAGCGGATTTTTCTGCGGCAGCATTAAAATTTAACCTAGGCGCTCCTAAATCTGTCAATATTGGGTTTTAAGCACGGGCTTAAGCCTAATTATGATCGGGTTTAATTAATTGGACCTTTGTTTTGGCTTTATTCTTTAATTTGGGCTAGTCTTTTGTGTTTTGTGGCTTAACCAGTTCTCCATAAGTATTCTTCACTTCGATCCAACACGAAGATGGTTTTATTTATTGTCATTGCACTTCCTGTCGGGACAGAAGGCCAAAAGTAGATGTCTACAGTTAGCCCCACTTTGATCGAGTCTAGAATAGACGATGATCAAAGTAGTCAAGGAAATAAATCCGAGACTCATTTTGCGAAGTTCTCTAAGGATAGAGAATCTTTCAGTAATGTTTAAGAATGTCGAAACAATCCTTGGTTCGCTAAGTGTTTGGAACAAGTAGCTATTAAAGGCTTGAAAACGTTTTTCCTACTCTTAACGCGTTACAAAATCTAGATTGATCCTTTGCAATTGTAGAACGCTTTTACAGGTTAAGGTGTTCTAGGTGATGTCAAGTCATGAGAAGAGATCGGTTTTAAAAGGATAAAAGGGGATGATTTCCTCTCAATCGTGTCATCATTGGTCTATAGCCCCTTGATATGTCATTAAAACTTTAGGTTAACTTTAACAAAGTAAAAAAGATGAAAAGGGGTTTTCGGTATTTGAGCCAAAATGGTCCGGTATTCGAGCCGGGTCAGGTATTTGAGCCGGATGTCCACAAGATAGAAATACATGTCTTAGGACTGGAGGCATATATCCAAATCTAGTGAGAGGGAAGAAAGTCAGCAACTCTCTCAGCAGTTTTGTCCACAAGATGAGTACACGTGTCTCGGGACTGGGGGCACGTGACTACATAGGCGCGACATCGTCTTGTTGCTTCTTTATACAGGGGGTGGTCGGACACCATAATTGTCCGGTAAGTTAGTAAGCGCACTAACTACCGTATTTGCTTCCATTCAAGAAGTGCCTGTTCCTAATTGTTTGGCGTGCCTGTCGACTCGTGAGCTAACGTCTACAGTAATTCTCTAACTTTTAGTTCTGAGAGGTAGATCTCGCAAAGCTTGGGCTGAAGTGAAATTTTACGCAACACCTACGCCGTACAATTTTGCGTCGTACCATACGCCATTTGCATTTTTACGCTGCATGAAAACGCCTTCCTTAGCTTTTTGCTTCGGATGTGAAAAAAGAAGAAAACCTGGACATTTGTAATGTTAGTATAGTAAAATGACAAACCTGTCTATGGGTGCTTTTACATAAAGCACCACCGCGGAACGTCTTAAGGCACTTTTACGAAAAGCGTTCAAAACGTATGCTTGGGGAAGGAAAAAGCACGGTGTGCATGCAATATGATGCAAAAAACTAACAAAGAAGGGAATAAACTACACAATTCAAAGCAATTTAAAAGATTTTGATAATTTGTGCGCCATTATGTCTAATGACGAGTAAAAACCGTTGAAAAATTATCAAACAGATCAAAATCCGGATACCGGTCATTTTAGTGACCAATATCCGCGCGCAAGTAAGTAGGTCGCGCTGGCCAGGTGCGCGCATCTTTCTGAGTTGTGCTGGTCTGTCACGTGTAACTGATTCAGTTGCGCGCGACACTCAGTGCAGCAAAAAGAAAATCGCAAAACGCGATTTTTCATTTTGCTTTCTCTCTCCTTCCTTCATCTATTTTTGCCTTTTTCTCTCTCTAAAGAACTCAGTTTCTTGAGATTTTCAAAGCTAAAGGAAGCAAATTTCGTACTTAATTTATATTTGCCATAATCCAATGTAATTTTTTTTGCTAAAATTTGTTCTTTTCCGGCTGAATTTGAACGATTTTTGAATCGTTAAACCCCAAATTTAGAATTTGGGGGTTTTCGATTCAGTCCATTATTCTTAAAATTGTTTAAGGAGTGTTTTGCAAAAAATTTCATGAAAAATGGTTAAGTATTGAACCTTGTATGAGCATTTCTTCGTTTGAGTGCGTTTTTTTTTTTTTGTAATTCTACTCGAATTTGGTTTGATTTTCTGTTATTTTGTTTGCTTATTTGGTTATTCTTCTCAATTATGCAGTAATTGTAGTATTTGAACTAGTTTTACTTCCATAACTAATATTTTGAAAATTTTGAATCCGAAAAAATTGGCGCGAAGTGTATACTTAGCCTATTTTTGCCATATTCGAACTTCAAGATTGTTTGGTAGAAGATAATTGTGTTAATGCTATTATCATTCGCCTAGGAATAGTTGATTCTTTGAGATTTTGAACTACAATCCCTTGAATGCTTAGTCGAAACTGGTATAGGATGGCTTTTGTGGGTGTTAAAAGCCCATATTTACTGAGTTTGACTGCAGGTATCGTAGCCCCCAAGTATGGGTGGCATTCAATTTTTGTGTTTTGCCCTATCGGCAGCCGTTATGCTGCCGAAATGGATCTAGAACAGATATATTAGTTTAGATTAGCAAAAATAAACTAATAAAGAAACTTTATCTATCATAGCATGGACTCGCCTCCATTTGGCGATGCTGAGGAGGTTCTAGGAGGTCCTCACGAGGCAGTTCGCCCACGAAAGAGGGTGACCCGTCCTCGTGAGGAGGTTCGGGAGCGACGTGTCACGGCTAATCGACGTTGCCAGGAGGATGTGGTTTGGGAGGCTCCTCCCAACTGGGACCCTTTGGTCCTTAAGTTGGACCCAGACCATCATGTCTTTGTCAGAGGGTGGCACGGCATCGTGAGTTTCTTGCGCCTTCTTTTCTCTCTTTTTTTTTTAAAAAAAAAACCCACGTTTTTTTTTTCTAAACCATAACTGTTTTCTAGTATTACTTTGACCTTTCCTTAGAGTGAGTTTAGCATGCGTTTGTACGGCTCTGGTGACCTGCGGACCCGTTTTGAGAGTTTACCCGAGGTGGTGAAGGGGATCGTGGAGCTTTCGGGGATCAGCCGTGCGCTGGCGGCTCTTCAGGATTTATCGAGTCAGCCTGCTTTGTCAGCTTTCCTCCGCGGATTGCTGGAGTTTTGGTGGGATTCCACCAACAATTTTCACTTTTCGTGGGGGAGATGACGGTTACCCCCTACAAATTCTCTATGATTACGAGTTTTCCTTTTGTAGGCGAACCCAAAGCTATAGGGGTCGTCACGGGGTCAGACGCGAGGCTGAGTGACCTCGTGGGGGACCATCTTGCAGCGGCCCTTCACGTGTATGCTCAGTCTTGTCCGTACTTGGTTCTTGCCGACGAGTTGTCGGCTGATGAGGTTGACCGGCAATGTACACCTAAGCAGCTGGCTCGGATATACATTGCCCACGTTCTTTCTGTCACTATCCTGAGTGATCGGGGAGAGCGTTTTGCTATCGGGTTACTTGTTTGCCTCAGTGACTTGGGGCAGGTAGGTAACCTGAACTGGGCGGAGGTGTCGTATGCTCATTTGCTTACAGCTATAAGCAAGGCGACCAGGGTGATGGATTCCGCGACAGCTACTGAGGTGCCTCGGATCTCCCTCACATGGCATGGTCGTATCCTTAAGGTACGTACTTTTTTTTTTAAAAAAAAATTCTTTTAATTATTATTTTTTTTCTTTTCCTTCTTTTAAGCCTATTATTCTTCGTTTTTCGTTTAGGCTTGGGGATACTCGTACCTGCCTTTTTTAGCCCCCAGGGTGCTCGGGGCTGCTTTCTTTCCTATTGGCCACTGACTGGCCATGATTAGGAAGAGGCGAGCCACTTCAGCCGGCGACTTTCTCCAGAGGATTCTTTCGGTGACTCGAGCGTTGGAGAGTATTTTGACAAGACATGTATATCTTTTAATATATATTATTATTTTGTTTTGATGATTTTCATGTGATTGTATTTTATAGATCGATCTCCGTCCTTGGAGTTTGATCGTCGGAGTCCCTGAGGTTATCCAGTCTGGCATGGTTCGTTGCCGTTTCCGGGCCCTCTACCCGGGACTCCCGGTGCTCCAGAGGACAGACGCTTGGTTTTTAGGCGAGGGTGTTTTCTGGAAGCTTTCGTCCGAGGAGCCTTTGGTTCATGAGGATCCTCCGATCCGGATGTTACGTTTGGACTTGCTGTCTACCGAGGATCGAGCTCAGGCGATCCTTGGTTATCCAGCGGAGCAGCTGCTGCTGCCGGAGGTTTCCTATATGGCTTTCATTACATCCAGGCTGACTCCTTTTAGCGCTTTTGTTCCGGTTATTACTCTAACTCTCTCTTTTCCTTGTTTCTATTTAATTTTCGGAACTTTGACCCTTTTATCATTTTTTGTCATATATTTTTTTTAGCGGGTCGAGCTAGGTGGTTGGGTATCTCCTACAGCGGAGATCACGTATACCGATGCTATCAGATCGGTAATTCGTGAGATCCTTACATTAGCGGAGGATGATGAGGGGATACCGTTTGTACCTGATACGGTTGAGTCGGTATGTCTTTTTTGTATATGTACTTAAATATTTCTATTTATTTTTTGTTTCATATACATTTGTTTACTAACTGTCCTTGTATTCTTGGAACAGGTTCCGCAAGAAACCGTGAACGGCATGGTGAGGACTATACGTGCTTTCTGAGCTGCTTATCGGAGAGCCCTCGTGACTTTGTCATGCCGTGATCATCGGATGATTGCGGTAAGTTTTATTTTTTTTTCTTTTCAACGAAGTTATTACATTTCATGTATTAATATTCGTTTTGGATTTCGTAGGATGTGTAGCAACCGTCTAGTAGTCGCCAAGCACCCTGATTCCTTTTGTACACATGTTAATATTTATTTTAGGAAATAGATGTACATATATTTTTTTGCATTGTTGTAGATATGACACTTTTGTATATATGTCATTATTATTATTATTATTATTATTATTATTATTTTTGTTTCCATGTGTACGTATTTATTATTATTTTTATTTAAAAAAGCAAAAAAAAAAAGGGAGGGCAAGGGTTCCCGACTTACCCCCCTCGAAAAAATAACCAAAACTCGAAAAAGGAAGGAGAAAAGAGAGCAAAAAGGAAAAAAAAAGAGAAAAGAGAAAAAAAAAATAATAATAAAATTAAAATAAAATAAAATAAGGAAGTAAGAAAATAATAAAAAAAAAAGAAAATAAAAAGAAAATAAGGAAGTAGGAAAGGAAAGGGACACAAAAGGTTAAAAGGCAAGCGTATGATTTGTCTTAAGATTTCATAAAGATTACGTCATTATGTAAGCCAAAATACGGAAATAAATCTACTTCACATTCTAAATATCAGGCCAAACGTAGCTCTCTTGAGTGTCCTACTCAAGTAATTATGGGTAGTACTTTTTAAGTTGGTCAAGGTTCGTCATGTTTGAGAACTCATTGTCATCCATGTCAGTTAGTTTTGCTGTCCCTTCTGATAGGATTGTTTTGACGATATAAGGTCCGAACCAATTAGGCCTAAATTTGCCTCTTGGATCCAAAACATTTTTCCTTAATGCTTTTAACACCAAGTCTCCTTCTTTGATGTTTCTTGTCTTGACCTTCTTATTAAAATTCCTAGCCATACGGGTTTGATAGCATTGGTTATGATGTAGAGCTTTTAGTCGCTTTTCGTAAAGTAGAATTAGCTCTTCAAACCTTGGTCTAGTCCATTCGATTTCATCGAGTTTACTTTCTAATGCAATGCGTAGAGATGGTATCTCTAGCTCTACAGGTTTTACGACATCCATTCCATAAACCAAGGAGAATGGCGTACTTCCTGTTGATGTGCAAATTGACGTGCAATAACCCCAAAGTGCGAAATGGAGTTTGTTAGGCCAATCTTTTTAATTTTTTGTCATTTTCCTGATAATAGTGTTTAGGTTTTTATTAGCAGCCTCAATTGCTCCATTTTCTTGAGGTCTATAAGGGGAAGAATGATGGTGTTGAATGCCATATTTTTGTAACAATTCTTCACATTCAGCTTGAAAGTGAGTTCCATTGTCACTTATCATCTCATGTGGAACTCCGTATCGACAAATGATATTCCTTTCGATAAAGAGTGCTACATGTTTTGCAGTGAGTTTAGCATATGATTGTGCTTCAACCCACTTCGTGAAGTAATCAATTGCTACTAAAATGTATTCGTGACCTCCTGTCCCAGGAGGGGTAATTTTACCAATAATATCAATCCCCCATGTAGAGAATGGCCATGGTGAAGTGTAGGTGTAAAGTAGAGATGGAGGAATATGTTGTAAATTGGCATAAATTTGGCATTTAGGGCATCTTTTTACATATTGATAACAATCCCTATTCACGATAGTCCAATAGTAACCCTCTAGCATTATCTTTTAGACTAGCATTTTGTCATTAACATGGGTTCCACAAATGCCTTCGTGGACCATTCTCATAGTTCTTTGGGCATCCTTTTTCCCTACACATAAGAAAGCTCGACACTTAGGTACCCTTTTATGTAACTTGTTGTCTCTGAGAACGTATTGGGAAGCCAAGAGTCTTAATTCTCGCTTTGCCCTTTTGTCAGCATGAGGAGGATATTCTCCTTTGGTGACGTAATTAAGTATATCCATATACCACGGTTCTTCTTCTATATCTTCTTCATCATCTTGGATCACTACATCATCTTCTATAGCTTGAATGTTAGCCGGTTTATGCCTTTTCTCTATAGTTAGAGGAATTTGCTCGATTTCCGTTGGAATCCTAACCATTGAGGCTAGTTTTGTCAAGGCATCAGCAAATTGGTTTTCTTCTCTAGGTAGATAGGTGTATTCTACCTTTTCCAGCTGATTGGTGAGAGTTTCTAGATAAGTTTGGTAAGGGGCTAGACTTTCACTCCTTACTTTACAGCTTTTAGAAATTTGGTTGATGATCAATGAAGAGTCTCCGAATATTCGTAGTTTTTTTACTCCCAATGTCAAAGCTGTTTCAAGGCCTACGACGCATGCTTCGTATTTGGCAGCGTTGTTGGTAACGTCAAAATCTAGCTTTATAGAGATTGGAACGTGCTCTTCTTTAGGTGATACTAAGAGTACTCCAACGCCACATCCCTTTGGTTTGAGGCTCCATCAAAGTATAAAGTCCAAGTATCATCTTCTGTGATTATCAAGTCTTCGTATGGAAATTCATTGTCATGTACCGGCGTCGAACCTTCTATTGGGAAATCCACAAGGAAGTTCGAGATGAAAGATCCTTTGATAGCCTTTTGAGGCATGAATCTTACATCGAACTGGGCTAAATTGACGATCCACCTTGATATGCGCCCATTGACTGTAGACTTTTCGAATAGATACTTAAGTGGATCCATTCGATAAACTACAAAGACTGTGTGCACAAGCATGTAATGTCTTAGCTTGGTTGTGGCCCACACCAATGCGAGGCATAATTTCTCAAGCGGTGTGTAGCTTACATCATACTCGAGCATCTTTTTGCTTAGATAGTAGATTTCATTTTCTTTACCTTCTACTTCTTGGGCGAGCAAAGCCCCCATTGTCTCCTTGGTGACTGTTAAGTATAGCCTAAGAGGGATCCCTGGAAGTGCTGGTGCTAATACGGGAGGATTTGCGAGATAGGTATTGATCTTTTCAAAGGCTTTTTGACACTCGTCATCCCATATTACTGGCACATTCTTTTTAAGCTTCTTGAATATTAATTCGCATATCGTTGTTAATTTTGATATGAACCTACTTATATAGTGCAACCGACCAATAAATCCTCGAATTTGTTTCTCGGTTTTTGGAGGTGGCATTGACATGATCGCCTTGATTATGGTTGGGTCTATCTCGATTACTCTAGAGCTTATGACATACCCCAAGAGCTTGCCTGAGGTGACTCCAAAAGCACATTTAGATGGATTCAGCCTCATGTTGTATTTTCTTAGCCTTTCGAAGAATTTTCTTAAGGATACTTGATGTCCTGGATGATCTTTTGATTTGACAATCATATCATCTACATACACTTCAACCTCTTTGTGCATCATGTCATGGAGTAGGGCAGTTGCTGCTCGTTGGTAAGTAGCACCTGCGTTTTTCAACCCGAATGACATTACCGTGTAATAGTAAGTACCCCATGGTGTAATGAATGTTGTTTTCTCCATGTCTTCTTATGCCATGAGAAGGGATTGTATTCAGCGTATCCGTCCATTAATGAGAGAAGCGCATGATTTGCTATATTATCTACTAAAATATCGATGTGTGGCAAAGGAAAGTCGTCCTTTGGACTTGCCTTATTTCAATCTCGATAGTCGACACATATTCTTACCCTTCCATCCTTCTTCGGAACTGGGACCACGTTGGCTACCCAATCGGGGTATTTAGATACCATGATAGGGACCACGTTGGCTATCCAATCGGGGTATTTAGATACCATGATAAAACCTTCAATTATTTTTTTTGAACGTCTTCTGTTATTTTAAGAGCCACGTCGGGTTTCATCCGACGCAACTTTTGTTTTACAGGTTTCATTTCTGGAATTATGGTATAGTGTGTTCAGCTATTAAAGTCCAAAGAGTAGTCCCATGACATTAAATTCAAACATGAGGGTGCTTTCTCCTTGTGAGTAGGAGTTGGGATCTCATCTAGAAAGTAGCAATCCAGAAAGATTTCGAACCCAAGTTGCCTTATGCCATTTACAACGAAAGTTTCGGGAAATTCATAGCATGGATAGTCCTCTCCTTCTCTTATGAACTATCTATTGAGAGTGAGATGATACCGATCCATTGGGATTGATTTCTTTTGGGTGCGAGTGTTCCTAAGCGCCTTAGACCTTTCCTGGGCTCGCTTAAGATCTTCTCGAGTCGGTTCGAAACCAAGTCCAAAAGTATCTAACTTAGGGAGGCCAGGTAATTCCATTTGTTTTGCTATCTCCTTTTTCTTTCCTAGAGTCATTCCAGGAAAGTGCCCCTGTCTCTTGAGAATAGCATTTACTGTCATATTAGAGTGGGGTTCGTGACAAAGAGGGGTCCTTTCATCCTCCTCGATTAAGGATACCTCTTCATTAAAGCCCCACAAGTCTTCATCATCCTCATCGTGCTCCACATCAATGATCAAATTTTCAACAGCTTTAATCCTCATAGGTGAAGCATCGGTTGTGATAGGTATTCCTCCAACTATGGCTTTTACTTGTTGGTAAAGATATGAAGGGACGGCCTTGAGGTAATGAAGCCAAGGGCGTTCCAACAATAAGTTGAAGAGTTGAAGGAAGCTTTAATATCTACCACTTGGAAGGTAGTGGCATGTTCTATTATTCCCGCTGTTACATTCATAGTGATTTTTCCAAGACCTTAGCGACGAGTATTGTCGTAGGATCTTATTCCTTGTGTTGACGGGGTTAAGTCTTCATCCCTTATGCCTAACGTCCTTGCAGTTCTGAGTGGACAGACATTAATAGCCAATCCGTTGTCTACAAGAGTCATTGGGTTGTTCATTCTCTTACAAACTACTATGAGGTTTAGAGCCTTGTAATCCTTGTCACCTTCTGGAGGTACATCTTTGCAGAAAAGGTGATCAAGTTGATAGAACTAAGGAGATAACTCGTAAGGAAGTTAACCAACTCCTCAGGAGTGGTGTCTGAATCTATCCCTATCTTATCCAAGGCATTCATTACCGCAAACCTATGTTCTCGAGACATAGCTAGAAGTTTCCGTACGTTCATTTAAACCGTGGTCTTGTTAAATTGCTTGACAATGTCATTGTCTTCTATAATAGGTATGGGAACTTGTTGCACGGTAAGGATAGGTTGTGTAGATATGGGAGGTTGCATTCTCCCGGATCTTATGAGGACGTCTATGGGTGAATCCTCTTCATCCAAAAAATCCCCTATTGAATATAACATTGAAGGTGGAGGTTCTTCCATGTCTTTTAGGTAGACGTCTTCATCATCGCTGTCCCAAACCCCATTAATGCTTATGTCTTGTTCTTGTGGGATTGGAACTAGCTTCTTATCATCAATCATCTTCTAAATTAAATCTTTGAATTTAAAACAGTTTTCAATGGTATGTCCCCCTAATTGATGGTATGGACAGTAGAACCTGTCTGTCCTCTTTAGTGATTCAAATGGTCTCGGTTCGAGAGGTTTGACTTACCATCATCGGAGAGCATTTTGAAAATTTTAGCATAGGAAGTCCCAATTAGAGTATAAAATTTATTACTTTTCTTGGGTGTGTCAATTACTTGGAGAGGGAATGCTTTCTTCTTCATGGGTGGAGCTTTAGCATACTTGCTCTGAAGTTCCTCTCCTTGTTTCTTTGCTAATTCAATAGCTTCACGTAGTAAGTCTATTCCCTCCCACATTGACCATATAAGAATCCGTACTTCTTCCTTGGTTGCTAGTTTTGGTTCAGAAGGAAAGTCATCCATGGAATTGAAAAAGTTTTCCTCCTCTTCTTCGACAACATGAATTTCTTCAATAGGTTTGATGAGAGATGAGGGATCAACATGGTTTTCCTCATCAGAGATGGCCAAGGAATCGGAGAAAGGTTCATTGTTGATGCTTGGCTTCTTACTTGCAGGGGGCAATGGTAGTTTGTTATTATCAATCAAATATGTGATTGCTTCCTTAAGCTTCTAATAGTTCTCAGTGAGATGTCCCCTACTTTGGTGATATTTGCAGTGTGCATTGGGGTTCCAATTAGCTGTCCTCTTTTCAACTGGTGGGTCCCCAAATGGTCCAATAGGAGTTATAAGACCTTTTGCATTCAGTCGATCGAATGCGGTGTCATAACTCATACCAATAGGAGTAAAATTCCTCCTAAATGGTTTCTTTTTCCCTTGGTTGTTCATAGCAAGGACTTCACTCAAATTAAAGGTGCAAACACTATTTGAGTGTGGTTTTAGAAGAAGAAGGATTGTCATTCTTCTTGCCTTTCAGCCACTGTTGGAGTTATTGTTATCAGCTTTTTGTTTAGCAAGGTCGTCTTCAATATTAATCCCAATATTATAGACGGCCTTGAAGGTATGAAGGTTGTTTTGATATTTAAGATGCTTGGAGTACCTTTATTGGAGTTTTTTGATAAACAACCTCACAGATTCTTTTTCACTCGGTACTTCAATCATCCTAGCAGAGGTTTTTCTCCATTTCTCGAAGAAAGAAGTGAAACCTTCATTCTCTTTCTGTTTAAGTATTTCAAGTTCCCTATGATCAGATCCAACTTGAATATTGCATTTATACCTATCAATGAAAGCGTTCACAATTGATTCCCAAGTAGAGGTTTTCTTTTTGTCAAGGGAAAAGAACCATTATCGGCAAACGGTTTCAAGAGATAAAGAAAATAAAGAATGAAATACTTTTCTGTCAATACCCTTAATATTCATTATTGTTTCAAAAGCTCTTAAATGAAAGTAAGGGTTATCAGTTGCTTTGAATTTTGGGATGTCGTTGGCATTGAACTTCTGCGGAAGAAGCCTTTTGTCCACCGAGACCCCTTGTGAACTTATGCCCTGGAACCTGAAATCACTAGATATCTTGCTTAAGCTTTCTTGCATGAGCTCCATTTGTTGTTGCTTCAAAGGGTCATTAATTTGGAGGGTTAATTAAGGTCTTTAGTAGTTCAGTAACATCAGCCATTTTCTTCTTGAGCTCATTAACTTCTTCTTGACTCGCCATTGTCTTCTTAGCTTTCCTTTTTCGACCGATTGGTTTGTCAAAAAATTGTACTTGAATGAAAAGGGTGTCTCTGATTAAACGCCTTTCCTTTCTTGACCACGCGCTTTAAATTAAACCATTTTTTATTTTAATGACTTGACTCAAATCTACTTTGACTTTACAGGTTTATAAATAAAAAGAAAAAAAAAAGCAAAAATAGGATGTAAATTTTTGGGAATCAAGTATTTGGGTTCAAACAGGTGATTTAATTGGAGGATTAATATCCGACTTACACCCCTAAAAGTTTGACGGAAAACACGCGCATACAAGACTCTCTAGACATGGTCAAAGTGTACATACATATTAGTGTGTGCTTTATTTGTGAGTGCAAGTGGCATGCTTTGACTCTTGTGTAAGACCATGGGACTTAGTGCCTATACTCAATTAAGGACTAAACAAAGGTACTGTTATTAAAAAAAATAATCGAACTGATTAGCAAATTGTTTAATTAGACTCGTCGTGATGACTCGAGAAAAATGTTGAAGTATCGCCAAAGCAACGGGACTGTCGCCGCACACTGCAGTGCAGCGTGTGGCGCTGCAGTCCAAATTTTTGCGCCATTACGAGAGCATTCATCTGGGACTGCTTTCAATATTTTTACTCTACGGGACATGCCAAAAGTCGTACTAAGTTAATTCTGATTAAATTATTAGACTTTAATTACTCTAATAAATTAATTAGGCAAAGTCCTTATAGCCATTAATTAGTTTATTTAAGGCTTAAACACAAGTCAAAAAAACAGTTAGGAAAAACACATAAAGTATGCACAACAAATAATGCACATTTAGTCAAGTAGGCATAATATGATGTAGTGAGTTTGCAACCTAAGCATGGCTCTAGTTCTCTAAAGTTCGGGATATGGGTTAGTCAAAGAGGGTCCATGGTTATGAGTCTAAATGCACCGCGCGGAAGCCTTACATTTGGAAGGGTTGGCGTGAGTGGATGGGACCCCGCGAGTTAAAACTCGCTTCCATGGTTTGGTGAATTCAACATTCTCGGATGTACCCTTTGTTGCATAGAGCGTTCAATCAGGTAGATGGAAAATGAATTACCAGAGAGTTATGTCCATATGTAGAAAACATATGGGTTTCAGAAAAGTGAGAAAAAACTCAATCAGGAAGTAGAATCGAGCCAACAGTGCTAGAACTGGTGGAAATTGGCCAACAGTGCTAGAACTGGTCGAAATTAGAACTCATATTTCTTGCTCGGTATTGGAAGAACGCAGAGCCAGCCAACAAAGATTGTCGCCACAATATAGCCCTGTCGCCTGGTGACAGAATTGTCACTCGGCGATAGAGCCATATCATCGGCGACAGGCTCTATTTGCTAGACGCCAGTTCCTACATGCCTCAGCAGCTTTCTGTGTTCTATAAAATTTTCCAGTTTTTCGCAGCATTATTTCGGTTCCAGTTGTGAAAGATATTCCTCAAATTTCCTACGTGTAAAAAAATCCTATGTTTTTAACTCATTACGGATGGTCTTTCCAATGAGATCTTTTTTATGCATATGACAATAATGTTAATCAAAATTACGCACATGAAATACTTAGAACTTTTCGAGTCTCATTCACTCATTCTAAATCATTGTGGAAATAAATTTTAGGAATTAAAATAGAAATCCTCCTCAGTGGAGTCGCCAAAAACTATAGGGAATATTTCAAACATTACCCCAAACTTGAACCTGTAGGGAATATTTCAAACATTACCCCAAACTTGAACCCCACTATGATCATACACTAAAGTACGGTGGCGTCCAAAGGGAAAGAAGATAGAGAAAAAGAGTCGCCTACAAGTTTTAGGAACTTGTAAACCGTTCACGAGGTGAAGGTTACACCCCTTAACGATCTAGGAGATCGTCAACTCCAATAGGTCTGTAACCATGACTGGTGTTCGGGGATGAAGATACAAATCCAATCTAAAAGAGATTGAACCTGCCCTAATAATAGGTCTCTACTTTATTCTGATCGTATTCATGTGCGCTTTCTAACTAACATGCAATCAATAGGTTTAACCCTAAACCTGTTTAACTATGTTGGTTGAATATTAATGCACAAATAGAACTATTATTGGCGATCACTTGAATTATAATCAAATTTAACCCTAAACAAGATTATTAATTATCTTATTAAGCTTGATTACAAGTACCAATTCCCTTTAAACATGCATAAAAGGTGTGTGATCAAGCAATAACAATAAATAATCAAGCAACATAATAATAATAATAATAATAATAATAATAATAATAATAATAATAATAATAATAATAATAATAATAATAATAATAATAATAATAATAATAATAATAATAATAATAATAATAATAATAATAATAATAATAATAATAATAATAATAATAATAATAATAATCATCATAAAATTATAAATCATAAAAATAATCATAATCATGTTAAAGCATAATAGCGAGATCCTAGGCATGATACTAACAAGATTAATAACAAACCCTAGCATGTCACTAAACAATAAAAATCAAAGCTTTAACCCTAATATGATACTAACATGAATATTCGGAAGAACATAAAAGGCATCATACTTCCAATCATACTTGATATTAAAGTTACCCTAGACATGATACTAGGAAGATCAAAACGCCCTAACATAACACTAGGAATCATAATAACAACCTAAGCATGATTTCTATATCATAATATCAATAAATCAATTAAAAGCACTTACTTGGATGCCTCGTATCTCTTTCTAATAACAAAATACACACGTTAGTAACTTCAAGAAAAATAATAAACAACAATTAAATTAAATAATTGAAATAAAGATTTGGGACCAAACCCTCAGAAATTAAAACCTTTCACGTCTAGGGCGAAGGCAACTTCGAACAATGCTAGGTGTATCCAGGTCTTGTGAATGCGAAATTTTGTAAAAAAGATGGGTAAGTTCAGAAAAGAGAGAGAGAAGCTTTCGCTTAGAGAGAGAAAGAATTAGAGAGTTGATGATTCTAGATTGTTGATTGTAGATGATTGAAAACGGAGTTTTTAGGAGGCTATTTATAGAGAAAATCAGCAAAAAAGATAAAAAATCGAAGCAGAGTTCTGACGTGCAAAAACAGAGTTATCGCCAGACGCTGACATTAGCGCCAGACGCTAATGCTAGCGCCAGGTGCCAAGCTTAGCGCCAGGCGCTAATGCTGGCGTTAGGCGCTAATAAAGTTTTTGACGCGTTTTCTAACAATATAGCATAGCTAGACAGTGAGGTTCGGGTTCGCGGTCCCGAGACGTTCGACGGGAGCATGAGCCCGTAGAGGACGACGCTGATCCGTCCACTTCACTCGGCCGACTCCCTGAGTGGGATGAGCAAACTTTGTACTTCTCTCCCGTCCACCACATCTCTGAGAGGCTGAGACGGGGCATCACAGTTGGGAGGACGCGCTGCCATGGTTCCATTTGCGATACCTTGGGCGACTTGTACAAGGTGTACATCGCCAATGACGACGAGGTGAGACTTTTATGGGAGTCTTGCGGACTGACTGCACTCTTTGAGACCTCAGAGGCCATGATTACCTCTAGCGGGGGTCACCATGTGGTTCGTGCTCTGGTGGAGTTCTTTTGGGACACCACCAACACTTTTCACTTCCCCTGGAGTAAGATGATGGTCACCCCGACCGACTTCAGTCTCATTACGGGACTGAAGTTCTGCTCTGTTGCGCTGCCGTTTGACAACAAGATCAGCCTATTTTCTCCCGAGGTCGAGGAGCTGTTAGGTCCGACTGTTGTTCGGGCTCGAGCTGAGGTGGAGTTGACTTAGTTCATCGCGAGGGGGACTCACCGCTCGACTCTAACAGCGGCTTTTGATGATGATGCGACTACCTGAGAGCATCGGGTGTGCATCTTTGTACTTATCTTGCTGTCAGGGACGTTTTACCCTGACATGGTTAGTAGGGAGTTGCTTTACCACCTTTTTGCTTACGACTGAGCCAGCTTGGCCTACGCTGACTTTATCCGAGCGTTGCGGGACTCGTGTCAACATCGGTCCTTCACGGGGAACGTTGCTCTATCTAGCTTTTGGAGGGTCGTAGAGGTATACCTTTTTTTCCTTTAAAGTTTAGCTCTAAGCTTTAGTTAGCACTCGCTGATAATTTTTGCCTTTTATAGATCTGGTTCTACGAGTACTTTCCCTCAGCTGTGTCGGCGAGACCGTCGCCGCGCAGGTTTCCAGTGAGTGCTTCCTGGGGAAGCCGCCGTATGGGGATGTCCACTACTTATGTCCGAGATTGGATTATCTCGGTATTGTTCTTTACATATTTGAACATTTTGTGATACTTTTGATAGATTCTTGTCTGATAGACGTTCTTTGCAAGAGCCTGACGTGTTGTACCGACCGTTGGGTCAACTTGGCAGTCCCTGGGCTAGCCGCGCAATATTCTGCTGAGCGTCGCTATTTCTTGGGGACCTATGGAGCGATCGCGTATCTTGGGGAGAGGGTTTCTATTCAGCATTCCTCAGATACTTTTGTCGTTCCTGCTCCTCCACCGCGTCACATGTTTAATGGCGCAAGGTTGGTGAGCATGTCAGAGGGTGGTGGTACCCCTTGGCGATCTTACACGATCCCTTGGAGGTGCTATGAGGAGGAGCTACTGCTGTTGTTAGCTCCAGTTCCTGTACTTGCTGAGGAGGTGGAGGTATGATTTTCAGCTTTTACGTACCTTTCGTTAAGTAGCCCCCAAGTAATGCTTTACTGATTTTGACTTGCTTTGTCAAGGTGGACCTGTTGAGTTCATGCCACCTCGTATGTTCATCCACTATCAGAGGACATACGGGCCGATTGAGGAGATGATTCCTCCGGCTCCTGAGGGCGAGCGCTTTGTGGAGCGGTCGATTCCTCGTCACCAGACTCGGGTAAGCTTATTTATTTGCAACTTTTGTCTATATATGTTATGCATGTTGACTGACTTACTTCTTTGGCACTTCTCACGCGAGGTGGTCGCGGCGATGGCACGATGCATAGATGCCTTTTGGAGCCAGCTCGTCCGGATGAGGAACGTGGCTCCATGTCGCCGAGACGACGCTGTAGGCGTCGTTCGAAGTGCGCCTACGTTAAAAGCATGTGGTGAATATGCTTGGCACTCATAGGAAGTGGGAATTGACATAATACGATTAGGGACAAGGAAAGTAGGGAGCCGCCAACAAGTTTTTAAGGAACTTGTAAACAGTTCACGGATCATAAAAAGGCAACCACGATAAGGGACAACGATAGGCAACAACGATTGACCCGTGAAGGTTACACCCCATTCATAATCCATGAGATTACTAACTCCATATGGTTCGGAACCACAAAAAGAGAGGATCGGTGATGATGGTACGAAGTGAGTCATGGAGTCACATTCGCCCGTATTGGCCTCTACTCGATTCTTAGTGAAAAGCATTCCTGCGATCTCAAAGACATACAAACCAAAATATTCAATTTGCTCCAAACTATTATTAAGCTAAATTGGTTAAATATTAATGCAACATATAATTCTATAAAATTTATGATCACTTGATTAAACAATAAGATTAAAAAGAAGCCTAAACCGGTTGTCCAAATTATCTTATTAGGCGTGATTTTCAATTACATATTCCCTTTAAGCATGCAATATGGTGATCAATAAAAAATAAAATAGAATATAACTTTAATATTGGAAGCAATTTAACAATAATAGTGTTAGCCAAATCAAATAATAATAATAACAACCCTAATCATGATACTAGCAATATTAAAAATAAAATAAGAGTAATTAAATTAATTAATTACTCACATTCTGCGCGTTCCTTTAAATTGCTACATCATGAATAAACTGTTAGTAACTTCAATAAAAAAATATAAAGTAAATGAAAATTAAATTAAATCACTAGTAGAAAAATGGTAATTGGCACCGAGATATAGGCACCGGTGGTAAAAAAAAGGGTTAAAATGGGCGGGGTGTTAAGAGCAGAGTATTGGCACCGGTTCAAACCGAACCGGTGCCAAAAGGTTAAAAAAAAAAACCAGTCTTCTTTCATCTTTGCTTCTAGAACATAATAATACCCTAACTTTTGTACATAAAACCCTAACTTAGCTTCTCTCTCTCCGCCTCCATTTCATTTCCTCTCATCTCTCCTCTCTCCTCTCTCCTCATAGTCTCATCTCTTCTTCGATCTCCTCTCTCCTCTCATCTCTTCTTCGATCTCCTCTCTCTTTCTTTATAAAGGAAATTCGACCACCGCCTCAAAGCCCACCACTACCACATCATCACTGCCGCAAAACCGCCACCACCACCACAAAGTTTGACCACCGCCGCGAAGCCCACCGACATCAACAACAAAATATGGGTATAATTATTTAAGGTTAGGGTTTAATTTATGGGTTTAATTCAATTTTAATAGATTTTGTTGGATTTAATTTTGGGTTTGATTTTGGATTTAAATCGATTTTTCTGGGTTTACTTAATCGATTATTGGATTTTAATTCGAGTTTTTCTCGATTTTTCGGGGTATAATTATCCGAATTTAATCGGTTTTGAATTTAATTCAATTTTTTTCATTTTTTATGCGTTTTAATTTTGGGTTTAATTTATCAGTTTTTCTGGGTTTAATTCGTACATGCATGTGTTTTTTTCGAATTTTTTTTTTAATTTTGAGTTTTGTCGGGTTTTTATTTAAATTTTTTTTCGAGGATTTTGTTTTTTTTTTCAATTTTTTTTATAATTCTGAGTTTCTGGTTTTTTTTTCCAGTTCGTGAGTATGTTCGTCGAATTCGGGGTCGGAGGAGCAAAATTGAAGGCCGATATTGCTTATACTATTCAGCAACTGCTAAACAATATTCGTTAATCCATTTGTTTTTTTTTTGTTTTTTTTTTGTTGGCAAATGTAAAATTACAGATTATTAATTTAATTTTATTATGTATTAATGTATTATTATTGTTGGCAGAAATGTTTATATATTACATTTTGGTGATTTTATATGAATTTCAATTATACTTTAGCATTTGGTGTGTAATTAATTATTGATTATGAATTTCGATTATGTTTGGTGTTGTATGATTTTTCTGCCAATTTTTAAGAGAAAAAA
Source organism: Chenopodium album (assembly GCF_948465745.1). Classification (NCBI taxonomy): domain Eukaryota; kingdom Viridiplantae; phylum Streptophyta; class Magnoliopsida; order Caryophyllales; family Amaranthaceae; genus Chenopodium; species Chenopodium album. Next base: position 24,155,449 of record NC_137837.1, read on the forward strand.
GACCAAATTTTTTTTTTTATTTTTTTATTATTTTTGGACATTTTCACCGGTTAACCGGTGCCAAAAGGAGGATATCATATTTTTTTTGGGCATTTTTGGCACCGGTTAACCGGTGCCAATAACAAGTTTTGCCACCGGTTTGAACCGGTGCCTTTTTCATGCACTATTTGGCACCCCCCACATTGGCACCGGTTCAAAACCGGTGGCATTGATGGGTTTTGAACCGGTGCCAATTTCGTTTTTTCACGTAGTGAATAAAAAGTAGAGTTGATTTGGTCCAAATCCTCAGTTATTTGTACCTTTAACGCCTTGGTTTAAGGACGGAACCTCGGGTTAAGTATAGACTCCTTGGAGTGCTTAGGGGAATTTTTATGGAAGAAAAAGGAGGCTAGAAATTAGGTTAAAGAGGGAGAAGAGAATGATTTTTGGTGTAAGGTGAGAGAGAAAGATTATTGGTGCCCCGAACTGCAGAAAGGGGGGTCCTATTTATAGGGAAAATGAGTTGAGGGAACACGCGGAACCCTAAAAAGATAAAAACCCTAAAAAATAATACCGTGTCACGGAAAAGATCACCGTGACACGGTGGCAGGTACCGTCAGACGGGGGAAGATCCCGTGACATGGGGAAAAACTGAGTGACGAGGGAAATAATTAGGTTACGGGAAGTGAAAACGCGTTTCGGGATTACGCGGAGAAAACACGGAGCAATCCCATGGCACGGGATATGCACCGTGACACGGGAAGAAATGTCGTGACATGGCATTGTCCACCGTGGCACAGCGCAGTATGCCGTGTCACGGTGTAAAAAGTACGCGGAAGTTACACGGAATATCCTCGTGTCACGGAATGGGCACCGTGACACGGGAAATTGCACCATGACACAGTAAAAAAATCCCGTGACACGGGAGAAAATTGTGAAAAATTACAAAAATGGGCATCGTGTCACGGGAATAAGCCCCGTGACACGTCAGCTTTTGCCGCGTCGCGGCATTTTTGCTGCTGCGCGGTAATTTCAGTTTTTTACCCGTTTAAAAAATAATCATAACTTTTGATTCGTAACTTGGAATAAGGCATATAATATATCATTGGAAAGATTATCAAGTCTACTTTCCAACCCAATTAGAATCAGGTCAATATAATATGTAGATTTTAGGATATGGTCGTTTTAGTGGAAGGGTGTCAGTTTTAGGCCGAGTTTAGTGTTTTGCTCATATCTTTTTTGTTATAGCTCGGAATTGGGCTTATGATATATGGTTGGAAAGCTTATTTAAAGGCCTATAAAAAAATAATAATTGGATCAAAATTGTATATCCATAAAATAAGTTTCTCTCAGTTTTGCGATGTGGACGCGAAAAGTGGAAAATAGGTTATGGTTTAGGGAAATGAGCTAGAAATTGGATTGGTTCATGAAATATATTGGATAGAAGATGGATTTAAGCACTCCAAAGATTAAATACTCAAATCGACCAATAATGGCGGTGAAATGTGTTCCTCAACGGGTTTGGTTTTGGGGAGACATTTTTAGGTGTCTACAGAAGCCCCCACTTTGACAGAGTTTGTAGAAACGTCAGTTTCGAAAACGATAGTCAAAGTAGCCGATAGGGACGGAGAATGATTTAAGACGTTCTGCGATCCTAAATCATTCTGTATACGCCGATACCTACAGAGAAATGTTAGTTCTACAGATAAAAGAGTAAAGGGATAGAATGCTTATCTAACACCAATGTATCGGTGGCAAATGAGCTTGGTAGCTTCCTATGCTTGAAGGAATCCACCGGATGACGTTTGTTGAAACCCTTTCCATGCCTGAGGAAAGCTGACTGATGAATTTGGTAGCTTTCTAAGCCTGAAGAAATCTACCAGATGATACTTTCCATGCTTGAGGAAAGCCGACGTATGAATTTGGCGGTTTTCTATGCTTGAAGAAATCCACCGGATAATAATTTCAATGCTTGAGGAAAGTCAACAGATGATGAGATTTCAAGTCTCTGTGTATCGAGAACCTTGCGCCGTGAAATGATGGTGGTTCGATTGTCCCCGAACGTGGGCTGTAGATGGTCCGCTTGTCCCCGGACGTGGGCTGTATATGGTCTGCTTGTCCCCGGACGTGGGATGTAGATGGTCCGCTTGTCCCCAAACGTGGACTGTAGATGATCCGCTTGTCACCGGACGTGGGCTGTAGATGGTCCGCTTGTCCCCGGACGTGGGCTGGTTGTAAATGGTCCGCTTGTCCCCGAACGTGGGCTGTAAATGGTCCGCTTGTCCCCGGACGTGGGCTGTAGATGGTTCGCTTGTCCCCGGACGTGGGCTGTAATAGAGACCTGCAAAATAAAATTTGCCAAGGGACTCTTATAGACTATGATTGACTTGACCAACTGACTTGACCAAGTTTGACTTGACATGACATGACATGTGTATAACTTGTGATTTTTGTGTGTCTTGAGTGAGTGTGTGCACTGACAAAAGCAATTAAAAATGCAAAAGCAAAATTTTCCATCATTTTTGTCATGAGTGGAGGGTACCGACTTTCTCCCGAGAAAGAAAGACGTGAAAAATGAAGTTTTGTTTTTGAACTTCCCCAAAATAAAAGTCATGATAAGAAAAGGAAGAAGTTTTGAACTTCATTGTTGAGAAAGACAAAATGAATCACATGGATTTTCTTCTTGTCATATTAAACTGCCTGTCTTGAGTATAATGTATGCATGATGTATGTTCTTAGGCTAGGAGGCTAAGGACAATTACATCATGTGACACGATAGATGAATGAACTTAGGTCATGGAGCTAAGCATCATATATGGTGTAAAGAAGCGATCTTGAACGTCACTTAGGTCTGGAAGCTAAGCACGTATATAGATGAAATGATTGATGAGTATTGCATAATGAATGTTGCTTAGGCCAAGGAGCTAAACACGATATGCGATGCATGAAACAATGAATTTTGCTCAGGTCAGAAAGCTAAGCAAGTATACAATGTTTCTTCTAATGAATGTTGTCTTGAAAGATGATGAAGCATGCGCAGTGTTGAAACAAGATTTCATGAAAAAGGGTTCTTAAAGGGAAAGATCATATGGATATGGATATGGATGTGTGAGTGAAGTGTGTGAATGTGATACTAAGGCTGGCTGCAAAGGCTATGGTGATGGAAATTTATGTGAGAAGAGTCAAAATGGTGACTCTTTAGGCTGGGTAGGCTAAATGATGTGGGATCAAGCCCCCAAGTCTAGCTCTAGATGGATAGGGTCATAGGATTAAGCATTGGATATTCTTTTTCGCGATCATGCATATGAATGTGGCCGCACCTCAATGTGAGGTTGCCTACGTATCCGTTAGGAATCAGGCCAAACGTAGCTCTAACCGACTTTTGCACAAGTGTATGTACACCTCAAAGAGGTCTCTCAAGGGTTGTAATATGGTTAAGTTGATGGTTTAAAGAAGAAAAGGGTACAAGGCTAAAGACCCGAGAGAATCCCCAAGATGTGTAATTGTGAATTTGAAAATTTTGAATTTTGCAAGTTTATTTTCAATATATATTTTTTTCTTTTTTTTTTCATTCTTTTGAATCAATGTAGGCAATCTCAGATCATGCGGTCCATCACTCACTTAGCATTCATGTTTCTCAGGCACGGTACCAAGCACTCGATGAGAGACGCAATTTGAGACATGTTCATATCAAAGACATTGGAACATTTGCCTTTAGACATTGTTTTATTGTTGCTTTGCTGCTTTTTTTTTTACTTGCTTTTTGAATGTTATACAATTACACATCTTCCAATCCCAGGGTTAAGTGAATGTGGGTTGAAGAAATGAAGGAAAAACGTTAGACGAGGCTCAAAATGGTTGATGAAGAAATGGAATGTGATTTAACGGTTTACAGGGAATGACAGGGTTGCAAAGGTGCCTCAAGTCATTGGTGTACCTTGGGTTTAGTTCGGTAATTGATTTTTTATTTTTTATTTTATTTTTATTTTTTTTAATTTTTTTGAGAATGAATGAATGAAAAATTCTATGATCGAGATGTAAAGGAAAATTGCTCATTTTATTAATGGAAAAGGTGAACGAAACACATGAAACATATAAAAAAATTCAAATTGGAAAACCTATGCTAGACATGAATGGGGGAATGGAGAAGAATGATAAAGAAAGAAATCATGAAATCTTGCACGAAGGATCTATGTTCCTTGTATTCATTACTTCTTGCCGCCTGGAGGGACATGAAGTTTGTTTTCATCCATCAAGTCTTGAATGACGTCCTTCAAATTCCAACATTGCTCTGTAGTGTGGCCCCTTCCTTGATGGTACTTGCAATGGGCATTGGGATTCCATTTGGCGCTACTTTCTTCAAGTTTTGGCTCTGGAAATGGTCCAATATGTGTGATCAAGCCTTGACCGTAAAGGCGATCAAAGGCCGCATCATAATTCATTCCTAAATGAGTGTAAGTTCTTTTCTTCTTGGGCAATGGAGCATCAAGAGCTAACACTTCATTGATATCAACTTGGCTTATATTGTTGGTAGTATTTTCGTGCTTAGAAGACGGAGAAGGATGGTCGTTCTTCTTGTTTTTCCAAGTGTTATTATTGTTACTACCAGCAGTCTTTATTAGCTCATCCTCGATATTGATGCCGATGTCGTATACAGCTTCGAAAGTGTTCAGTGGAAGAAATTTGAGATGTTTTCTATATTTATGAGTCAGATTTTGAATAAAGAGGCGAACCATCTCTCTTTCTTTGGGAGGATCTACCAAGAGTGAAGCTGTTTCCCTCCACCTGTTCAGGTAAGCAGTGAAGCCTTCATATGGAGAGTTCACGTTCAGAAGTTTTAGTTTGAATGTTACACTTGTAACGATTCATGAAACTGTCGATGATATCTTGCCAAGTCGCAGTATGCTTCGTATCTAAGGAATAAAACCATTGTTGGCAAGCATGTTCTAAGGAGAGAGGGAACACCGTAGTGAAGAGTGTTACGTCCAATACCTTAAGAGCCGTGGTTGCAGAGAACGCCTTCAAATGGAATATTGGATTGTCACTAGGCTTGAACTTTGGAATATCAGCAGTGGAGAACTTTTCAGGGAGTCTGTCCTTCACATCCAAAGGAGTGGGAGGTCGTTCCACATAAGTGAAATCCTCAGAAATCTTACTCATTTGTTCCTTCAGTTTGTCAAGGGTGGAAACAGTGACCTTGTTTTGTTCTATGGTAGTGACCCTAGGGGTAAGGGTTTGCATCATGGAAGACAGTTCCTCGATGGATTTGTTGATGATCTCAGTATCTTCTTTAGTGGCCATTGTAAGGTGATGAGTAATGGAGATGGCAAAGTTCTCTTTGAACGCCTATTAGATCTGAGAGATTGTTTCGGTAATGACTCGAACCGTATTAATCTATCCCTGTTCCTTGACCAAGTACTGTGAAATAAAATAATTCACTTAATTGTTTGACTCATTGCTCAAGATAGGAAAAGAAGGAAAAAAACAGACATTTGAAAACAGGTGAGAAAACTCCACTCATTTTTTTTTTTTATTATGACGAAAAAAGGGTGCATGAACCTAATATACGATCATAAACGACCTGGTGCACGACTCGAGTCGGAACATAAAGAAAGTGTGTGGACTATACTTGACTCATGAGTGACTAAGTGATGTTATAAGACTCGTGGTATGATCGTATGGCTAGACATGTGAACAATAACCAAAATGACTGACGCGAGGACCAAATTAACACGGAAGACTTGACTGGCGCATTTTTTTTTTCTTTTTTTCGTTTTTTTTTTTTTGAAATCCACCGTGTCACGGTGGAAATTTTCCGTGACACGGTAGAGTTTCCCGTGGCGCGGCAGACTTTTTTTTTTCCGTTTTTTTTTTGTTGCATGTCCACCGCGCCACGACACAGTCCCGTGTCGTGGCAACCCTTCCCCCTTGTTTTAATTTTTTTTTTTTTGAAAATCCACCGTGTCACGAGAGAGTTTCCCGTGGCGCGACACACTTTTTTTTTTTGTTGCAGGTCTCCGCGCCACGGTGGATTGTGCCGTGACACGGTGGTCAGTCCCGTGTCGCGGCAACCCTTCCCCCTTTATTTTTATTTTTTTTTTTGAAAATCCACCGTGTTACGGTGAAAATTTGCCGTGACACGGTAGAGTTTCCCGTGGCGCAGCAGACTATTTTTTTTTTTTTTTTTTTTTTTTTTTTTTTGTTGCAGGTCCACTGCGCCACGGTGGACTATGCCGTGACACGGTGGTCAGTCCCGTGTCGCGGCAACCCTTCCCTTTTTTTTTTTTTTTTTTTGCTAATTACTAAGTGAGTACGGTCCATTGGCAATCGTTAGTCATAAAATAATCCACCATAGACAAAGAAAGATCGTTAAGGTTAGGATCAAAACGACCAAACATAAAACATGTAGGCACAATGATGCAAAGAATAGTTCGCAACCTAAGGTCAAGTTCTATGTTCGACTATGGTCAAGTTTATTTGGTGTCAATAGGGTACCATGGTTAAGAGTTTGGACGCGTTAGCAAGGCAGCCTCCCTTGAAGGTGTATGCCAACGGGCGGCTCCGCGAGTTCGTGATGAAATCGAACTCAACTCCATGGTTTGAGTGGATTTAATAACTCGGATGAACCCTTATTGCCATGAGCGTTTTTGGGTTGATAGAGCTTAAATCCCCTGGGGCTAAGACGTATGTAGAGCACATACGTTTTTTCAGAAAAATCAAAGGAAGTTGACTGTGAGAAGAGAAAATAAGCCACCGGACTGATTTTAGGACTGCCGTGACACGGCAAAGATTCCCGTGCCACGGTACGGCACACCGTCAGACGGTGCACTGTACCGTGACACGGCAGATTTCGCCGTGGCACGGCAGTCAGAAAATCTGACTGGTGCCCTGTTTTCCTTCGTACGCAATCAAGTTATTCAATTTTTCCTACGGGACAGACCTAAATGCGACGTTAAAACGTCTATGCATATGCAAAAATGCCAAATTAATCACAGGAATATTTTTCAAGAATCTTTCAAGTCTCATCCACTCATCTTAATTAAATATCGATCACTCAAATCGATAAATAACCAAGAATCCTCCCCAGTGGAGTCGCCAAATTGTAGGCGTCGTTCGAAGTGCACCTACGTTAAAAGCATGTGGTGAATATGCTTGGCACTCATAGGAAGTGGGAATTGACATAATACAATTAGGGACAAAGAAAGTAGGGAGCCGCCAAAATTTTTTTAAGGAACTTGTAAACCGTTCACGGATCATAAAAAGGCAACCACGATAAGGGACAACGATAGGCAACAACGATTGACCCGTGAAGGTTACACCCCATTCATAATCCATGAGATTACTAACTCCATATGGTTCGGAACCACGAAAGGAGAGGATCGGGGATGATGGTACGCAGTCAGTCATGGAGTCACATTCGCCCGTATTGGCCTCTACTCGATTCTTATAGTGAAAAGCATTCTTGCGATCTCAAAGACACACAAACGAAAATATTCAATTTGCTCCAAACTATTATTAAGCTAAATTGGTTAAATATTAATGCAACATATAATTCTATAAAATTTATGATCACTTGATTAAACAATAAGATTAAAAAGGAGCCTAAACCGGTTATCCAAATTATCTTATTAGGCGTGATTTTCAATTACATATTCCCTTTAAACATGCAATATGGTGATCAATAAAATATATAATACAATATAACTTTAATATTGGAAGCAATTTAACAATAATAGTGTTAGCCAAATCAAATAATAATAATAACCCTAATCATGATACTAGAAATATTAAAAATAAAATAAGTAATTAAATTAATTAATTACTCACATTCTGCGCGTTCCTTTAAATTGCTACATCATTAATAAACTATTAGTAACTTCAATAAAAAAATATAAAGTAAATAAAAATTAAATTAAATAAAAAGTAGAGTTGATTTGGTCCAAACCCTCAGTTATTTGTACCTTTAACGCCTTGGTTTAAGGACGGAACCTCGGGTTAAGTATAGACTCCTTGGAGTGCCTAGGGGAATTGTTATGGAAGAATAAGGAGGCTAGAAATTAGGTTAAAGAGGGAGAAGAGAATGATTTTTGGTGTAAGGTGAGAGAGAAAGATTATTGGTGCCTCGAACTGCAGAAAGGAGGGTCCTATTTATAGGGAAAATGAGCAGAGGGAACACGCGGAACCCTAAAAAGATAAAAACCCTAAAAAATAATACCGTGTCACGACAAAGATCACCGTGACACGGTGGCAGGCACCGTCAGACGGGGAAAGATCCCGTGACATGGGGAAAAACTGAGTGACACGGGAAATAATTAGGTTACGGGAAGTGAAAACGCGTTTAGGGATTATACGGAGAAAACACGGAGCAATCCCGTGGCACGGGATGTGCATTGTGACACGGGAAGAAATGTCGTGACATGGCATTGTCCACCGTGGCATAGTGCAGTATGCTGTGTCACGGTGTAAAAAGTACGCGGAAATTACACGGAATATCCCCGTGTCACGGAATGGGCACCGTGACACGGGAAATTGCACCATGACACGGTGAAAAATCCCGTGACACGGGAGAAAATTGTGCAAAATTACAAAAATGGGCACCGTGTAACGGGAATAAGTCCCGTGACACGTCAGCTTTTGCCGCGTCGCGGCATTTTTGCTGCTGCGCGGTAATTTCAATTTTTTACCCGTTTTTAAAATAATCATAACTTTTGATCCGTAACTCAGAATAAGGCATATAATATATAATTGGAAATCTTATCAAGTCTACTTTCTAACCCAAATAAAATAAATTCAATATGATATGTAGATTTTAAGATATGGTTGTTTTAGTGGTAGGGTGTCAGTTTTAGGCCGAGTTTAGTGTTTTGCTCATATCTTTTTTGTTATAGCTTTGAATTGGGCTTATGATATATGGTTGGAAATCTTATTTAAAGGCCTATAAAACAAAATAATAATTGGATCAAAATTGTATAGCCATAAAATCAGTTTCTTCCAGTTTTGCGATGTGGACACGAAAAGTGGAAAATAGGTTATGGTTTAGGGAAATGAGCTAGAAATTGGATTGGTTCATGAAATATATTGGATAGAACATGGATTTAAGCACTCCAAATATTAAATACTCAACTCGACCAATAATGGTGGTGAAAGGTGTTCATCAACGGGTTTGGTTTTGGGGAGACATTTTTAGGTGTCTACATACGCCGTTCAGGAGGTAGCTTCCCTTCTTATGTTTTTGCATTACCGCTACTATTTTGCATATTTCTGATCTTGGTTCCTTTTGCAAGGTCAGCCCATTCCTTCTCGTACCCATACAAGACCTGAGGTGCGGAGGGAACCGGCAAGGTCTAGCTCGAGACGTCGCCGCACTGGTTCGGGTGGTCGGGGCGGTCGTTCTGAGGCTGCCCGTACCGAGGCTGTAGAGGGCTCGGGCTCTTCATCTGAGGGTGCACATGTTGCGCCGATAGGCCAGGGAGAGGCTACCTCGGTTCTTAGAGGTGATGGGATGTACAAGGTCGGCTCGTCATCGCAGCAGCCTCCGCAGCCTCAGCCTCAGGTTGATCTTGGGTGGACGGGTCCTGTGCTGAGTTTTCCACCTCCCGAGGAGACCGGAGCTGGAGTTGGAGCTGGAGGAGAGGTTATTCCTCGTACGGCGCAGTTTTATGAGATGATGGGTGTACGTCCCCCGGCGCCGTAGTTTGTTCCTGTGCCTTTTATTATTTTATTTTGACTTTGTATAGAACTTTGCCTTTAATTAGAATCATTATTTAGACATGCTTGTATATACATACTATTATGAGTTAATTCATCATTTATGGTTTTTTTTTTTTTTTTTTTAATTTTTATGTGCATTTTTGTGTGTGCAAAGAATTGTGAAAATTAATTTTGCGCAAAAATTCCGCCATTTTTATTATTGATGGAAGGTATCCGACTTTCTCCCCCAAAAAAGAAAAATGAAAAAATAAAAGTAAAAAAATAATGAATTTATAAAAATTTAAAAATCCGAAAAATAATATAAGTAATATAAAAGTTATATTAATTAAGAGGAAGAAATAATGAATTTAGAAAAAGATATAAAAGAAGTATAAAGAGACCGTAAAGTCATTGGTCAGACTCAAATCAGGTAAAAAACCGCGGTTGTTGGAAAGTTCGTACAATAAGACACGTTAGCGCAACCTGGCGCCACGCGTTTTGGTGTAGCGACAAGCGCTACGCTTAGCGTTTGGCGCCAGGCTCCGGCGTCAGGCGCCAATGTTTGGCGTCTGGCGCTAATGAGCGCTGACACCAAATCCTTCCTGGATTAAAACTGCGCCGATTTTGTGTATAAATAGCCCCTGCCAGCCAATTTTCTTCAGAACTTCAGCAGATTAAATATTTTCTTAGCTCTTGAAAAAATAAAAATCATGGCTCTAGTCTCTAAAAGTTTTACCAAGTTCACTCATGAATGGTGTCAGTCTCTTAATGCCAAGGAGAGAAAAGAGTTAGACATGTTTCACTTGGGGGGTATTTATGGTGTCAAAGGGGTAGATCTTGATTTCGATTTTATTCATACAGCTCTAGAATATTGGGATGTAGATACTAATTGCTTTAGATTAGGGTATAACAAAATTAACCCTTTGCCGGAAGAATTCGGTGCTATTTTAGGCTTCCCTGCACTAGATCTTGTAGTAATCCCTAGAATACACAAATATTATTATAAGGATTTTGAACGCTTCTTCAACACAAAAGACAAGGATCTAACCAAAATAGTAGATGGTAGCATAGTTAATTTGAAAGAATTTGTCCGCCATTATTTTGATAGACCTTATTCTGAATCTTTCCATGTTTATAGAAGAAGGGCTTTTCTCTTTTGCATGCTTAATCAATATTTTCTCACTAGTGGTAAAACTAATGAGAGTCAAGCTATTATATCAACTATTTTAGAGCAGATTGAATCTGGGAGAAATCCAATGCCCTTAATAGTTGGAGAGACTATGCTTAGTCTTGATTAATTGAAGAAGAATCCAAAAGCACCTTTTCGGGGCTCTTCAATTTTATTACAGGTAGAAAAATAATATTTTTAATTACAGAAATCAAAAATATATTTTTGTTTAGGGTTCGTTTGGCATCGTTGTGGTTTTCTGTTTTTTGGTTTTTTGGTTTTCAAACTCATATGATATATATCATATAATAAAACAAAAATTAGACAAATCCATTAAAATCATGATAATATTGAAAACTGACAACAAAAAATTGAAAACACCTTTTTCTTGTTTCTTGTTTTTGGTTTTTTGTTTTCAAAAAAACAGAAAACTAAAAACAAAAAACAATGCCAAACACACCCTTAGTAATAATAATTTATTTGTATTGAAATTATTTTACAGATGTGGCTAATGGAAAGACTGGGATTAATTATCCCTCCAGACAATATTGAGAAGTATACTCCAAATTGCTCCGTGAGAAGGAAGAAACGCTTCTCTAAGATGGGGCGCCATGAATTGAAGAAGGTCTTTGAGTCTTACAATTTTGCCCTCAAGTGGGTCATTCATTGGTGGAAAATAGAAAAGATGGTTGGTGTCAACAAGCAGCCTTTCTGCCGTCTTCCAAGTTTGTCCTGAATGACTTTTTATTATCCCTGCAGGGTAAAAAGAAAGTACGGCCTACTTCAAACAATTCCTTCCGGTTATCTTCGTCGTCCCTATGAGTTCCTTGTCTCTCAGGAAGTAGACAAATTTGATGCTTATTGGAGCGCTAGACCTTTATGGGAAGTGATTACCCAAAATGTTCCTCCTTCCTTGCCCAATGATGTGAAAAAGTGGCTTCTGAAGAAACCTTCAAAGGTTGTGAAGAAATATCAGAGTAAAACTGATGTGAAGAGTCGTCTAGGTGACAAAGTGATTCCTGTTAAGGAACGCTTGGGCGAAAGAGTTGAGTTCAAAACACCTACAATGCCTAAGAAGAAAAGTTTTGCGAAAGATAAAAGAAAAAGGAAAGCTGACAGCATAGAGAAGAAGTCTTGGGTAGAAAAGAAGCATGGGGTCCTAGCTAAGGGAAAAACTATTTACTCAAAGATTGAATGTAGGTCCTCTAAAGGATGCCTACTAGCTAAGGTTATGGACGAGGAAGAAGACGCAGATAAGAATTGGAAGAGGGCTAAGAAAGAGAAAGAGGATTAAGAGCATTGCTTAATTTTCAATTATCATAATTAGTTTTAAATTCAAAGTTAATTTATTTAAGCTTTATTTAAATTCCATCAAGAATGTAATTTATTTTATTAATGAAATTCCAGCTTTTTAATTAAATTATTTACTTTAAATTTAATTTACGGCTATTTCACCAAATGGCACTGACAAATTTAAATATTCACCAAATGCCATCGGACTTTTCAGAATTCAACAAATGCCACTCAGTTTTTAAATAAAACACCAAGTGCCATTAATGACTAACGGCCGTTAACTCCGTTAGTCATTAGGGTCTAATCATGACACATGTCATGATATGATTAGTCTATTTATTTTAATTAAAAATTAAAAGAAAATAAAAAAACTAAATAAAAAAACAAAAAAAAAAACCTAAAATTTTCCCAGCCACCTTCCCACCACCGCTAAACCCTAGCCCCCTCCCCTTTTCTCGCCGGAAAACAGCCGGCCATCCCCTTAACCACCAAAAAACGGTTGATCGGGCCTTAAGCACTCCAACTGACCCACCGGCTACCCCACCCACACAACCTGCCGCGACCCCAAATACCACAAACATGAGCTTTGATTTAAACACCTAGTGTTTTCCAACCACCGCGCAAAACCACTCCTCCTATCCTCCACCCTTGAAACGATGAAATCGGCCATAGAAATCAACCATTGTAGATTTCCATGGTTGATTTTGGTCGTTTGAGGGTGATGGGTTTCCACAGTCGGGTTCTATTCTGGATTTCTGGGTTTCCATGGTCGGTTGTCGTGGCTATGTGATGCGTCGTGTTGTTGCGTGAGGTGGTTGCGGGGGTTGGGGTGGGCATCAGCGCAAGTCCGTCAGGTAAACGGAGTTTTTTAGGTCAGTGTGTGGGTGCTGGAGTCGAGTAGGCAGAGTTTTGGGCATTGCGTGAGATGGTTGCGGTGGTTTTTCGAGGTATTAAGAGGAGTCGACGGTTTTGATTGGGTCAAGGGGTTCAAGCGGGACGTTAGGGGTTCTAACGGAAGGTTAGAGGGTTCCGGCAAGAGGTCAAGGAGTTCCGAAAATTGGCTTTGGGCCGTCGGTTGGCTTGGGCAGGTGGTTACGGTAGGTGGTGGGGTTGGGTTGGGTTAGGATTAGAGTTTTTTTAATTTAATTTAATTTATATTTTCTAAACCAATAATCGATTGCCATGTGTCAAGATTAAGCCTCCATTAGTCATTAATGGCACTCGGTGAATTATTTAAAAACTGAGTGGCATTTGGTGAATTATGAAAAGTGCGATGACATTTGGTAAATTTCCGTTTAATTTATTAAAGCAATGAAAACTGAAAAATTAATTTTTCAGAAATTTTTTCGAGTACGGAAGTCGAAAATTTTCCGAAAAACACCGAAATATTCCCCGATATTTTACAGTAAATTGGCGACACGATTCTGTGACTGGCGCCAGCTGCGGTAGTCTGGCGTCAAGCACGGAGACTGTCGTCTGGCGCTAATGTTCATCGCCTGGCGCAAGAATTTTTTTTGTGACGCCGATGTTTCGTCGATCTTCTGTTGAATTTTTTATTAAGTCTGGGATGCGAGATTTGAAAAAAAAAAAAGTGGTTGCACCCGTAAAGGGTTGCCTACGTATCCTTTCTTAAGGAATCAGGCCGAATGTAGCTCTCTTCAGTGCCCTACTCAGGTGATCATGGGTAGTATTTTTTAAGTTGGTCAAGATTTGTCATTTTCGAGAACTCATTGCCATCCATGTCAGTTAATTTTGCTGCACCTCCTGACAGGATTGTTTTGACAATGTAGGGTCCAGACCAGTTAGGTCTGAATTTTCCCCTTGGATCTAAAACATTTTTCCTTAATGCTTTTAACACCAAGTCTCCTATTTTGATGTTTCTTGTCTTGATCTTCTTATTAAAATGCCTAGCCATACGAGTTTGGTAACATTGAGTGTGATGTAGAGCTTCTAATCGTTTTTCATCAAGTAGAATTAGGTCCTCATATCTTGCCCTAGTCCATTAAACTTCATCGAGTTTGCTCTCTAATGCGATGCGCAGAGATGGAATCTCTATCTCGACAGGTTGTACGACATCCATTCTATAAACCAAGGAAAATGGCGTATTTCCTGCTGATGTGAGAATTGACGTGCGATAACCTAACAATGCGAAGTGAAGTTTGTCAGGACAATCCTTGTAATTTTCCTTTATTTTCTCGATGATAGTCTTTAGATTTTTATTAGCTGCTTCGACTGCTCCATTTGCCTGAGGTCTATAAGGAGACAAATGATGATGTTGAATACCATATTTCTGTAGCAATTCTTCACATTCGGCTTGAAAGTGAGTTCCATTGTCACTTATCATTTCATGTGGGACTCCATATCGACAAATAATATTTCTTTCGATAAGGAGTGCTACATGTTTTGCGGTGAGTTTAGCGTACGATTGTGCTTCGACCCACTTTGTGAAGTAATCAATTGCCACTAAGATATATTCGTGACCTCATGTTCCTGGGGGAGTGATTTTGCCGATGATGTCAATTCCCCATGTAGAGAATGGCCATGGCGACGTGTAGGTGTAGAGCAAAGATGGAGGAACATGTTGTAAATTAGCGTAGATTTTGCACTTAGGGCATCTTTTTACGTATTGATGGAAATCCCTATTCATTGTAGTCCAATAATACCCTTCTCGCATTATCTTTTGGACTAACATCTTGCCATTTACGTGAGTTCCACAAATTCCTTCGTGGACTTTTCTCATTGCTCTTTGGGCATCCTTTTTTCCTACACATAAGAGAGCTCGACCCTTAGGTACCCTTTTGTGTAGCTCGTTGTCTATAAGTACGTATTGGGAAGCCAAGAGTCTTAATGCTCGTTTTGCTCTTTTTTCAGCATGGGGAGGGTATTCTCCTTTGGTGACATAATTGAGTATATCCGTATACCACGGTTCTTCTTCTTCTTCTTCTTCTTCTTCTTCTTCGTCTTCTTCATCCTGGATTACTTCATCATCTTCTATAGCTTAAATATAGGCCGGTTTGTGCCTTTTTTCTATGGTTAGAGGCATTTGCTCGATTTTCGTAGGAATCCTAACCATTGAGGCTAGTCTTGCCAAGGCATCAGCAAATTGATTTTCTTCTCTAGGTAGATATGTGTATTCTACCTTTTCTAGTTGATTAGTAAGGGTTTCCAGATAGGTTTGGTAAGGGGCTAGACTTTCACTCCTTACTTTCCACCTCTTGGAGATTTGGTTGATGATCAATGAAGAGTCTCCGAATATCCGTAACCTTTTTACCCCCAATTACAAAGATGTTTCAAGGCCTGCCACGCATGTTTCGTATTCAGCAGCGTTGTTGGTGACGTCGAAATCAAGCTTTATAGAGATTGGAACATGCTCTTCTTTGGGTGATACTAGTAATACTCCAACGCCACATCCCTTTTGGTTTGAGGCTCCATCGAAGTACAAGGTCCAAGTATCATCTTCAGTGACCATCAAGTCTTCATCTGGAAATTCATTTTCGTGTATTAGCGTCGAGTCTTCTATTGGAAAGTCTGCTAGAAAATCCGATACCACAGATCCTTTGATAGATTTTTGTGGCATGAACCTTACATCGAACTGGGCTAAGTTGACTATCCATCTTGATATATGCCCATGAGTGTAGATTTCTCGAATAAATACTTGAGTGGATCTAATCAGGAAACTATGTAATGTCTTAACTTGGTTGTGGCCCACACCAATACAAGGCACAATTTCTCAAGTGGTGTATAGCGTGCTTCATATTCGAGCATCTTCTTGCTTAAATAGTAGATCGCATTTTCTTTGCCTTATACTTTTTGCGCTAGCATGGCTCCCATTGTCTCTTTGGTAACTGTTAAGTACACCCTAAGAGGTATTCCCGGAAGTGCTGGCGCTAAAATGGGAGGATTGGCGAGATATGCTTTGATCTTTTCAAAGGCTTTTTGACACTCGTCATCCCATATCATTGGTACATTCTTTTTAAGTTTTTTAAAGATTGGTTCACATATTGTTGTCAACTTTGATATGAACCTGCTTATGTATTACAACCGGCCAATAAATCCTCGAATCTGCTCCTCGGTTTTGGGCGGTGGCATTGCCATGATTGCCTTGATCTTGGTTGGGTCTATCTCTATTCCTCTAGAGCTTATGACATAACCCAAAAGCGTGCCTGAGGTGACTCCAAAAGCACATTTAGATGGGTTCAACCTCATATTGTATTTTCTTAGCCTTTCGAAGAATTTTCTTAAGGCTACTTGATGGCCTGGGCGATCTTTTGACTTTACAATCATACCGTCCACGTATACTTCAACTTCTTTATGCATCATGTCATGGAGCAAGGCAGTCGCTGCTCGTTGGTAAGTAGTACCCACGTTTTTCAACCTGAATGGCATTACCGTGTAGCAGTAAGTACCCCATGGTGGTGCTCTTGGATGGGAAAAAGGAAAAAGTCAAATGAAAGTAGAGAGAGAAAGTCTTAAGAACTAGAGAGAGAAAGTTGAAAATCCGATTGAAACCCACTATTTTGAGCTTCGATTCTTAAGCCGATTTCAATGGCAAAGAGGAAGAAGGGTAAGGGAAGCAAGGGATCAAGCTCAAAATCAAAGAAAAAGCAAAAAGCAAAGCAGAATTCTGGACCCAAAACTAGGAATTATACGAAACGGAGAGAACAGAGTATTGCTACTGAAGATGTTTCGGTTCAGAGCTGGCTTGATGAAGCCGTGGAGAACTCAATGCAGGTGATGGGAATGACGGAGGAGGATTGTGGTGAGCATCAGCAGGAGTTTAACAATTGGCTCCAGGTAATTCAATCCTCTGAATCCGCCATTAATGGTGAGCTTCGAACTGATGAATGTTGTGATAGTGTCTTGAATAAGGATAATACTACTCCTATTTTGATGCTTAAACACTCTAAACACTCTAATTGTACTATGAATACGTTTTCCCCAATTTTTGAAAACCCCGAGTTGAGTTCCCCTGTTTTTCGTTCTCCTAGTTCTGTTGATATTGCTCGATTGAGTGGGAGGGAAAACCTGTTTGGGGGGACTAGGGATGAGGGAGTAGACCTGTCTAATGGAGGTATGAATGTGAATGGGGGTTCCTGTGATAAGGGTAAGGGGGACAAGGTCCAAATTACCTTTTAGGATGTTCAGCCTGAGATTGATTTCTGGAACTCGGCGATTGTCTGTCATATAATTGGTACTAAACCACCATTATCTGTTGTGAATGGGTTTGCTAGAAGGTTATGGGGAAGATATGGGATTGATAAAGTCTCTCTTATGACAAATGGAGTGTTCCTGGTTCAATTTCGAACTATTGAAGAAAGGGATAAAGTGTTGGGGGCTGAACCTGTTTGGTTTGATAATAAACCAGTGATATTGAAGCAGTGGGTGGCTGGAATGGATCTTGATGCTGAGCCGGTGGATTTAGTGCCTATTTGGATTTTGACAGGGTAAAGTCGTATCCCCTAATAAAAAATAATTACCTAAATCACTAACTAAGGTAGATAGGGAAGTGGGGTCGATCTCCACAGGGAAACTAGTCTTTTTACTCCTAATTAATTGTTATAATCTAAATTATTTAAGTAACCAATATTTATAATTAAGTATGAAACTAAACTACAAAGAATAAGAGTAGGGAGAAAACGATATATAAAGGGATCTAGGGCATAGGTTCACCAATAAATAATACTCCAGGGTAAAACATAATAATCAATCATTGACATTGCATAAATAACATGATTAACAGGCTCTCGCAATTTATTAATCAACATAGATCTAACAGGCTCTCGCAATTTATTAATCAACATAGATCAAACAGGCTCTCGCAATTTACTAGATCTAAGTCCTTATTGAAAATAGCCTTTAATATCAAATTAACATCTGCTCGATTCATCAATTTAATATTGCTATACTTTTACAAGCCGCAATTGTAAAACATTAAAACAATCCAATAAGAAATTATCATGCAATACCAATAATCAATAATAGTCAATCATCAATGCATCAATTAACCAGATTGTAAAGGGCTCACGCTACGTATTACAATCACACAATTAATTTACCGGTATTAAATCTCATCTCTCGAATCTTGACTTAACCATTTATAAATTAACTTGCCTATTGAAACCAGACCTAAACATTAATTTTCATCTCTCGATTCTTGAATCAATATTGTCAAACTCATGCATAAAAGATAGGCCTAATCTAGTCACAGAGCATTAAATCAATCAATAGGAAATTAATCTAGCATTGATAATCAACAACAATAATTTACCCCTTCATATTATTTATTAGATCCCCATAAACCCTAGAAATTAAACTACTCACACATATTAAAAACTAAACTAATCAAAGTAATAAAATAAATCATGGTGAAAGGAATAAAATAAATAAGATTAAAGGAAGAGAAATCGTTTCCAAAATAATCTGAAATTAATCAAAGGAATAAGAACGAAGGTTTAGAGAGAGAGTTTAGAGAGAGTTTAGAGAGAGAAGACTAAGTAGAGAGAGGAAGTCTAAGGAAGAAGAATTAAGAGAAGAAGAAGAGGTCTAAGAGAAGAGACCCCCAATTATTCCGCACAAAACGTATTTAAAACAAAACTAAAACAACTCCTAATTAGAAACTAATTGCTCGTAAAAAATGGTTCTCCAGAAACACGCGCCCGATCGGGCGCGCCTTTTTGCTCGCTCAGGTCTTCTCATAGCCCCGCCCGATCGTGCTAAGCCTCGCACGATCGGGCGCGCCTTGGGCTACGCACCAGCATGCATCTCGCCCGATCGGGCATATGCTTGCCCGATCGGGTCCGGTCTTCTTCTTCGAGGCTTGGACTTCGATTGGGCTAGATTTTTCGGCCCAATCCATATTTCCTCTCGGGTCTCGAATACATGGTCCAATTGCCTCCTGATCCAAATAACCGGGCCCTTAATCACCGACTCGATGACTCTAGCCGGCCTTGGGCTCCAAAAGTGGTCGCGTTCCTCCAATGCTCGTAGTTGCTTCATAAAAATCCCGGGAAAATGCTCCAAAGGTGCAATTCCCTACAAAACTCAACCAAAACTACGAAAACACTAGAAAACACATATTAGTAATAAAAGTGGCCTGAAAGAGCCAAAAACACTACTAATAATGACCACGGGACGGGGGTAAAATACTATATAAAATAGACATATCAGCTGCCTGGGTTGAAATTAAAATACTGGGGCCAAAAGACTCTAATGAAATTAGCTTCTGTGATAGGGAAGCCTATCAAGACTGATAAGGCAACAACCACTAGGAAGAGATTGGAGTATGCCAGAGTAATGGTAGAGGTGATGTTTAATATGGATTTACCAGATTGTATTGAATTTTTGGATGAGTATGGTAATACAATTAAACAAGACTTGAAGTATGAATGGAGACCTATGATATGCAAGGTGTGTGGTGGGATTGGACATATTGATGCTCACTGTCCTAACCATAAGGTGAAGGAGAGGAATAAAATGAAATTGCTGCCTGGTAAAATACAGAACAAGGTTAGACAGAAGAAAGTATGGAAACCTGTGCAAAAGAATGTTACTCAGAAGGTTAATAATGGGAATGATAATTCAACTGTTTCTCAACAGGTTGATGATGGAGATCAGGAACCTCAAAGTTTGAAACCTGGTGCTATCTTGATCAGTAGCAGTGGTACTAGATTCAGTATACTGGTGGAGGGGGAATGCTCTTATTCATTCCATGGATAAAATTTTATTCTTGAATGTGAGAGGTCTAAACAAGGCTAGTAAACTCAGTGATGTCTTATGGTTCATTAGACATCATGGGGTTGGTCTGTTTGGGCTTCTTGAAACAAAGGTGAAGGCTGAGAAGTTTGGAGTGGTGTTTAATAGACTGGGGAGTGATTGGTCAGTCTGTGCTAATTACTCTCATCATAAGGGTGGCAGAATTTGGGTTATTTGGATGCCTCAGATTTTTTATGTTTCTGTGATTAGGTGTGAAGAGCAGTTAATTCATCTTTAGGTCAGTCATAAGGGCACTGGTGTTAGGTTTCTCTGCACTATGATCTATGGCTTGAATGAGGCTGTGGCTAGGCTTAAGCTTTGGGAGCAAATTACTGAGATAGGTGACAGGGTGAACATTCCTTGGGTTCTTTGTGGAGATTTTAATAATATTTTGAATTTGACTGATAGGATTGGTAGTCCTGTTTCTCTGACTGAAGTGGAGCCTTTTAGAGATTGCCTTAGACAGAATAATCTTACTGATTGGGCTGCTGGGGGAATGTTTTATACTTGGTGTAATAAGCAAGCTGGATGTGATAGAGTGTGTACTAAAATTGACAGGATCATTGTCAACTGTGAGTGGATGGATAGACTCCCAGATATGCAGGCTACTTTTTCCCCTGAAGGATTAATGGATCATTGCCCTTGTGTTTTGAACTTGTTTGATTCTGGAGTTCAAGTCAAGAAGCCTTTTAGATTTGTTAATATCTGGGTGGATTCCCCAGATTTTTTTGATGCTGTTAAGGAAGCTTGGGAGATAAATGTCAATGGAACTTTAATGTTCCAATGTGTTAGGAAGCTGAAAGAAATGAAAAAGATTTTAAAAAGTTTGAAGATGGTGAACTATTCTTGTATTGAAACTGAGGATGCTATTGCTGAAAAGGCTTTACTGGAAATCCAAGTGAAACTTCAAGCTGAGCTTGATAATGAGCACTTGATTGATATGGAGAGGGAAGCTAGAGTGAGGTATGCTAAAACTCACCTGGATAGATACAACTATCTGAAGCAAAAAGCCAAGGTTCATTGGCTCAAAGAAGGTGATATGAATTCTGCTTTCTTCCATGCTGTTATTAGAAAGAGAAGACTCCTGAACAATGTTTATTCCATTATGAATAATATGGGGGAGGTGACTTCTGACCCTAAAGAGGTGTGTGAGGCTTTCTTGGAGTATTACCAAGGGTTACTTGGAACTGAAGCTGGGATGCAGGGCAACATTCATTCTGCAGTTATAGATGAGGGTAATAGGTTATCTGAGGAGCAAGGGTTGTCTATTTGTAGAGCCTTTTCTGAGAATGATGTTAAGTCTGTTCTATGGAGTATTGATGATGATAAGGCTCCTGGTCCTGATGGGTTTTCCAGCAAATTTTTCAAAGCTGCCTGGCATATTATTGGTAATGATGTTACTAATGCTGTGTTGGAATTTTTCCAGTGCTGGTAAGCTTCTTAAACAGATTAATGCCACTGCCCTGACCTTGATCCCTAAGGTTGAACAGGCTAATAAAGTCACTCAATTCAGGCCTATTGCATGCTGTAATGTGGTATATAAGATCATTTCTAAAATGATCTGTTCTAGATTGAAGGAGGTGTTGCCTGACCTAATTGATGATTGTCAAGGTGCCTTTGTTTCTGGAAGATCTATTCTAGATAACATCCTCATCTGTGAAGACATGCTGAAGGCTTATAACAACAAAAGGAAGCCCCCTAGATGTACTATCAAAGTGGATCTTAGGAAGGCTTATGATTCTTTGAGTTGGGAGTTTGTTCAGGGAATGATGATTGCTTTGAAGTTCCCTACTCAGTTCATATCTTGGGTAACGCAATGTGTTACTACTCCTACTTTCTCTCTTATGCTTAATGGTGGTTCTTATGGTTTCTTTAAAGGGAAAAAAGGTGTTAGGCAAGGTGACCCTATGTCTCCCCTTTTATTTGTTATTGTGATGGAATACTTGTCCAGATTACTGAAGAAAATTGGGAAGATGAGGAGATTCAAATATCATCAAAGATGTAAGGAGCTTGCCTTAAACCATTTGATTTTTGCTGATGATTTGATGCTGTTCTCCTATAGGAATAATGAGTCTGTCAAGCTCTTGATTAAAGCTCTTAAAACATTTGAAGCTAGATCTGGTTTGCAAGCCAATCTGGAGAAAACTGCAATTTACTTTGGTAATGTTCAGCAGTCTGATCAAGACAGTATTCTGGGCCAGTCTGGGTTTGTGAAGGGTGATATGCCTTTTAGGTACTTAGGGATTCCTATAAATGCCAAATATTTGAAGATGGTGATTATGATAGCTTGATTGATAAGATGCTGGTCAGACTTCATTGTTGGAGTAGCAGGAATCTTTCTTATGCAGCTAGGGTCACTCTAATCAATGCAGTGCTGATGAGTTTGCATACTTACTGGGCTCAATGTGTTTTGCTTCCCAAATCAGTTATTGATAGGATTAACCAATTATGTAGAGCTTTTCTATGGAGTGGTAATGCTGTTCTATCTACTACCCCTCCAATTGCTTGGGATTGGTGCTGCAGACCTAAGAAGGCAGGTGGTCTTGGCGTCAGAGACTGCAGAATGTGGAATAAAGCTGCTCTAGGCTCTTATGTCTGGAAGATAGCCAAGAAAACTGATTCTTTATGGGTCAAATGGGTGCATTCAGTGTACATTAAAGGTGATAATTGGTGGGATTATGATCCAAAGAGAGATGCTGGGTGGGCTTTGAAATTATTATGCAAAGTTAAAAATGAGTTGAGACATGGATTTAATTCTAAAGGCTGGCTGAATAAGAAGTATAAAATTAGTGATGGTTATCACTGGTTGCAAGGTGATCTGGATAGGGTTCAATGGTATAAATGGGTGTGGAATCATTTCAATATCCCAAAGCATACTTTTATTGTTTGGCTTGCTGTGTTGGGAAAGCTTAAAACTAGAGATAAGCTCTTTCAATATGGGGTGAGTAATGGCAGTGATTGCTTGCTCTGTGGTGATGCTGTGGAGAACTGCAGTCATCTCTTTTTCTCCTGTAGTTTCAGCAGGAAGGTGTTGAAGGTTGTATCCCAATGGATTGGGTTTGACAAATATCAAGTTGATATTCTTCACACCTTGAAGCTTTGGAAAGCTGAGGGACAGAATCATATTTAGAAGAACTTGATTCTTGCTAGCCTAGCTGTTGTTGTTTACAGTATTTGGATAGCTAGGAATCATGCTTTGTGGCATAATGTTGTGCTCCGGCCTGAGTTTGTTGCTAAAGTCATTAAAAGGGAGATGGTGACTAGAGGGCAGCAGCTTATCAATCATACCTGGACAGTTGCAGATTGTAGATGGCTTCATCAGCTTAAATCTAGGGCCTAGTTGTCCTTTGTTGCTTGGTGTTCTGTTTGTTTTTTTTTTGGGGTTTGGTTGTTGTTTTTGCAAATTCTGGTCTCCTTGTTCCCTTCCTAGAAGGTACCAGGGGTATCTGATTCTGGTCTTTTCTGTTTCTTGTGTGTCATGGTTCCCTTCCTAGAAGGTGATCAGGATCCCTTGTTTCAGTTGGGGGTTGTTTGCCTTTCTTTTAAGGCTTGTGTAGTTTGGAGCTGCCATGTTTTGACAGGTTGTATTATGTTTGTACATTTGTACAGTTTCTGAGTTATAATACTTTCTTACTTTCCAAAAAAAAAAAGTACCCCATGGTGTTATGAAGGTTGTTTTCTCCATGTCTTCTTCCGCCATGAGAATATGATTATAGCCCGCATATCCATCCATGAACGAGAGAAGTGCATGATTTGCTGTTTCATCCACCAGAATATCGATGAGTGGTAAAGGGAAGTCGTCCTTTGGACTTGCCTTATTTAGATCTCGATAGTCGACACACATTCTTACTCTTCCATCCTTTTTTGGAACTGGGACGACGTTGGCGACCCATTAGGGGTATTTGGATACCTTGATGAAACCTGCAGTTATTTGTTTTTGAACTTCCTCTTTTATTTTAAGAGCTACGTCGGGTTTCATTCGACGTAACTTTTGTTTTATAGGTTTCTTTCCTGGAATTAGTGGTATGGTGTGTTGAGCAATTTCTCTATTAATGCCTGGCATATCTTCGTATGACCAAGCGAATATATCGATGAATTCTTTAAGCAAGTTATTTAAATCAATTCTTTCTTGTTCATTAAGTATTAGTCCGATTTTAACTTCTCTTTTATTGGTTGAATCATTTGAGATATCAACCGTCTCAGTTTCTTCAATTATCAGTGTTTTCTTTTCAAGTGTTTCCATTTCTTTAATAAGTTTTTTGTCTTTTTCCTTATTAGTTAAGCAATGCCTGTCATCTTGGGTTAAAGAAGAACACAAGGAGTAAGGAGAAGAAGTCATATTATTAAACGCTGAGATCATTACATCAAAGAGTGATATGTCCTCAGGGACTTAATCACTAACTATTCTAGGGGAAGGGATAGAAGGAGGAGGTGCTACAACTAAGGACTTAGATGACTCTATAGGGAGAGACTCTGACTCTAACTCAGACGACTCTTCGAACATCGGTCCTTGCCCCGTTGTGATGGAGATCTTCCTTCCACTTGGAGTAGTCACTTTGACGGTTTTGCGCCACCCTTGTAGTGATCCTTCCGCTGGAGTGAATAGCTTCAAGGGATCGAAGCTTTCGCTTTGTAGGACTGTCTGAATGAGCGAGGAGTTATCCCCTTTGTATGTTGGCTCATCCTTTTCTTGCCCAAATAGTAATCCCATGACATTAAAGTCAAAGCACGGGGGTGCTTTCTCCTTATGGACAGGAATTGGGATTTCGTCTATGAAATAGCAATCTAAGAAAATTTCAAATCCCGGTTGCCTTCTGCCATTTGCGACAAATGGTTCAGGAAATTCATAACATGGATAGTCCTCTCCTTTTATAAATTGTCCATTAAGGGTAATAGGATACTGATCCATTGGGATTGCTTTCTTTTGGACGCGAGCGTCCCTACGTGCCTTCGAATTTTCCTGGGCTCGCTTGAGATCTTTCCGAGTCGGTTTGAAACCAAGTCCAAAAGTGTCTAATTTAGGGAGGCTAGGTGATTCCAGCGGTTTTGCTATTCCTTTCTTCTTTCCAAGGGTCATCCCAGGAAAATGTCCTTACTTTTTCAGAATAGCGTTCACAATCATATTAGAGTGGGGGTCGTGGCAGAGAGGGGTCCTTTCATCCTCCTCAATTAAGGAGACCTCTTCATTAAAGCCCCACAAATATTCATCATCTTCATCGTGCTCCACATTAATTATTGGATTCTCTATAGCTTTAATTCTCATAGGCGAAGCATCGATCGTAATGGGAATTCCTCCTACTACAGCTTTAGTTGTTAGTGGAGCCATGCGGGGAAGACCTTTAGGTTATGAAGCCAAGGGCGTCCCAACAATAGATTGAATGAAGCTTTAATATCTACTACTTGGAAAGTATTAGCGTGTTCTATCGCTCCCACTGTTACATTCATAGTAATTTTAACAAGAGCTTGACGACAAGTGTTGTCATAGGATCTTATTCCTTGCGTTGACGGGGTTAAGTCTTCATCCCTTATGCCTAACATTCTCGCAGTTCTAAGTGGACAGACATTAATGGCTGATCCATTGTCTAAAAGAGTCATAGTGACGTTCATTCCCTTGCAAACCACTGTGAGGTTTAATGCCTTATAATGCTTGTCACCTTCTGGGGGCAAATCCTTGTCGGAAAAGGTGATCAAGTTGATGGGACTAGGGAGATCACTCGTGAGGAAATTAGCCAACCCCTCGGGAGTGGTGTCAGAATCTATCCTTATTTTATCCAAGGCATTCATTATGGCCAACCTATGTTCTCGGACGTTGCCAGAAGCTTCCATACGTTCATTTCAACTTTGGTTTTCTTGAACTGTTTGACAATGTCATTATCTTCTATGATAGGTATAGGAACTTGCTGTGTGGCTGGCATGGGTTGTGTCAAAACTGGAGGTTGGATCCTCCCGGATCTTATGAGGACGTCTATTGATGAATCTTCTTCAATCCAAAAGTCATCCATGACATATGACACCGAAGGTGGAGGTCCTACCATGTCTTTCAAATAAACATCTTCTTCGTCGCTGTCCCAAATTCCATTAATATTTGCATGTTCTTCTTGTGGAACTTGGACTAGCTTCCTATCATCAATCATTTTCTGAATTAAATCCTTAAATTTAAAACAGTTTTCAATAGTGTGACCCCTTGATTGATGATATTGAAAGTAAAATCTATCTGTCCTTTTTAATGATTCAAATGGTCTCGGTTCGAGAGGTTTGATCTCGCCACTCTCGGAGAGCATTTTAAACATTTGTGCATATGGGATCCCAATTGGAGTGTAGAGTCTATTACTCTTCTTTGGTTTATCGGTGACTTGTAAAGGAAATCATTTCGCATCATAAGTCGCTCTTATGGGTGTGAACTCTTTCCTGGGTTTATTTTTTGAGGGTGGAACCTTGTCATATTTCTTTTGAAGTTCTTTTACAACTTCGAGGGCTTCACGTAAAAAGTATGATCCTTCCATCATAGACAGTGTACGCAATTGTATGTCCTCCTTACTTGCTAATTCTGGAAGGTTATCCATGGCGTCGAAAAATATCTCCTCCTCTTCTTCGATAGCATGGATTTCTTTGACAGGTTTGATGAGAGATCAGGGATCAACTTCGTTATCCTCATCAGAGATGGCCAAGGAGTGAGCGAGAGGCGCATTATCAATACTTTGCTTCTTACTGGCAGGGGGCAATGGTAACTTGTTGTTGTCGATTAAGTCTTGGATAGCTTCTTTAAGCTTCCAACAGTTCTCAGTAAGATGGCCCCTACCTTGGTGATACTTGCAATGTGCATTGGGGTTCCTGTTATCCGTCCTCTTCTCGACTGGTGGGTCCCCAAATGGTCCAATAGGAGTTATAAGACCTATTGCATTTAATCGGTCAAATGCGATGTCATAAATCATACCAATAGGAGTAAAGTTCCTCCTAAATGGTTTCTTTTGTCATTGCTTATTCATTGCAAGGACTTCACTTAAGTTAAAGGTACCAACATTATTTGAGTGGGTGGTTTTGGAAGAAGAAGGATTGTCATTCTTCTTGCCTTTCAAGCCACTGTTGGAGTTATTGTTGGCAACTTTCAACTTAGCCAGGTCGTCTTGAATATTAATTCCAATGTCGTAGACGGCCTTGAAGGTATGGAGATTATTCAGATATTTGAGATGCTTGGAGTACTTTTCTTGAAGGTTTTTTATGAATAACCTTACGGACTCTTTTTCACTGGGCACCTCAATCATCTTAGCTGAGGTTTCTCTCCATTTGTTAAAGAAGGAGGTGAAGCCTTCATTTGCTTGAGGATTTCAAGTTCCCTATAGTCAGTCTCAACTGGAATATTACATTTGTATCTATCAATGAAAGCGTTTACTATGGATTCCCAGGTGGAGGTTTTTTCTTTCTCGAGAGAAAAGAACCATTGCTGGCAAACGGTTTCGAGAGATAGTGAGAACTGAGAGGGAAACATTTTCTTGTAGATACCCTTAATGCTCATTATTGTTTCGAAGGCTCTTAAATGAAAGTAAGGGTCATCAGTTGCTTTGAATTTCGGGATGTCGTTGGCATTGAAATTCTGCGGAAGAAGATCCTTGTCCACCGAGACCCCTTGTGAGCTAATCCCTTGAAATTTGTAGTCACTAGATAGTTTGCTCAGACTCTCTTGCATGAGGTCCATCTGTTGTTGTTTCACAGGATCATCAATATTGAGGATTAGAACCTTTAACGCCTCAGTCACGGTAATCAGTTGGTTCCTGAGCTCACTGACTTCTTCTTGAGTTGCCATTATTATCCTAGATTTCCTCTTACGAGCGATGGGTTTGTCGAAAAGTTGGACTTGTATAAAAAGGTTGTCTTTGATTAATGTAGGGAATATTTTAAGCGTTAATCCCCTAGCTTGAACCCCATTGTGATCATACACTAAAGTACATTGGCGTCCAAAGGGAAAGAAGATAGAGCAAAAGAGTCGCCAACAAGTTTTTTTAGGAACTTGTAAACCGTTCACGATGTGAAGGTTACACCCCTTAACGATCCAAAAGATCATCAACTCCAATAGGTCTTGAACCATGACTGGTAGTTCGGGGACGAAGGTATAAATCCAACCTAAAAGAGATTGAACCTGCCCTAATAATAGGCCTCTACTTTATTTTGATCATATTCATGTGCGCTTTCTAACTAACATGCAATCAATAGGATTAACCCTAAACCTGTTTAATCTATGTTGGTTGAATATTAATGCACAAATAATTCAATTATTGGCGATCACTTGAATTATAATCATATTAACCCTAAACAAGATTATTAATTATCTTATTAAGCGTGATTACAAGTACAAATTCCCTTTAAACATGCATAAAAGGTGAGATAAAGCAATAACAATAAATATCAAGCAACATAATAATGATACTAGGAATCAAAATAATAACCTAAGCATGATTTCTACATCATAATAAAAAACATTAAAGTACTTACTTTGATGTCTCGTATCTCTTTCTCATAACAAAATACACACGTTAGTAACTTCAAGGAAAATAATAAACAAAAGAAACAATTAAATTAAATAATTGAAAGAGAGATTTGGGACCAAACCCTCAGAAATTAAAACCTTTCACGTCTAAGGCGAAGGCAACTTTGAATATGGCTAGGTGTATCTAAATCTAATGAATGCGGAATTTTTATATTTGAGAGAAGGCTAGTTTAGAAAAGAGAGAGAGAGTAATCAAGAAAATCTTGATGAGAGTTGATGAAAATTGGTGAATGAAAACGAAGTTTTTAACACGTTATTTATAGAAAAAATCAACCAAAAAGATAAAACATCAAAAATAGAGTTCTGACGCGTAAAACCAGGATTAGCGCCAAACGCTAACCTTAGCGCCAGGCGCTAAGGCTAGTTCCAGGTGCCAAGCGTAGCGTTAGGCGCTACAACTGGTGTTTGGCGCTGACTAATAAATTGACGCGTTTTCTTAAATCAGATAGAAATTGCCGTACAGGAGGATAAAATCGTATTTTCCTCAAAAACGTTCTTTTATTCCGATTAAAACTCTAAAAAGTCAACAAAAGTCAATTTATCAATACTAATTGAATTAGGAATGAAAAGAACCTTCTAGAAGAATCTCGAAGACTAAAACCATTCTTAATTGCATTAGGTCCTCCTCTAGATCATTGGGTCCTCCTCTAGATCATTGGGCCGCATATAAGGCTCAAACCAGGACCAGTTCAGTAATTTAGCCATAATTTCTTCAATATTCATCGGAATTGGGATTATAATATATCTTGGAAAGCTCTTTTCAAACCCTATCCAACTACACTACTATTGGACCCGTATCATGGACCAACCAAACTGGATTGGATGTTTTCTTAAAATAGGTTTTCAAAAACAGAGAGAAGAGAAAAGAAATTATAACTATCCGCAACATTTAACTTTCCACACTTTCACTTCATTCGATTATGATTCGACGTGAAAGGTACTCATCACTGGGTTTGGTTTTGGGGAGACAAAAATGGGTGTCTACAGAAGCCCCTACTTTGACTGAGTTTGGAGAAACGCAAGTTTGTAAACAAAAGTCAAAGTAGCGACAGAGACGGAGAATGATTCAGAAAATTCTGTGATCCTAAATCATTCTTGTAACGCCGATACCTGCAAAACAAGCGTTAGTTAAACAGATAAAAGAGTTAAGAAACGCGTATCTTACACCATCGAGCACACGTCTCTGAAAGTAACCGATTTGCTGCCGCTTTACTATTTTGATGATCTCCTGCCAAGAGAATGCCATCCTGCTTGAAAACCGCTACGCTTGTAACTGGTTCCAATATTGAAGATTGCTTCGCTTGAAACGACCCTCTTCCGCTTTGTGACCATCTTCCACGTCTAAGGGAACACGATCAAAGACAACTTCGCTTGAAATCACCTTCAGTTGTTTTTGATAACTCTCCACAATCTAGGGAACGCTGTCGAAGATATCCTTGCTTGAAGCTACCCTCATTTGTTGCGATAATTTTCCAAAGGAAATTACCGAAGATCTCCGCTTGTCGATCTTTAAAAGTTCGCTTGAACTTTGCTTCCGCTATGCCTGTACGTCGGCGCTTTTGCTGCTTTTGAACCTGTATGTCGGTGCCTTTTGCAGAATGAATGAACCAATATGTCGGTACTTTTTGCGATGAGCCAATGCTTAGAGTCTTTAAGCTAAGTAAGATGATCTTTCATTAGGTCGATCACTTTATGTAATCAAGCCGATTACTAAAAATCGTGTCAAATTGCTTAGAGGGGCTAACTGGCGTACCAAGGAACCCAAAACCTGTTGCAAAAGGTTATAACAACCATACTGAGTGGCTGACTTTTCTGGCGCCACTGAAATAACATCAGCGCCAATAATTTGGTGTAGCGCCAGACGCTAAGCGTGGCGCCAGGCTCCAAGCCTATCTGCTGACGCCAAGGTCTGGCGCTTGGCGCCAGAGTCGGGTATTCCTTAAATACCCTCCTTTTCTTCATTTTTGCTGCTGCTCGTCGCGTTTTTTGCTCGAAAATTTCCAGAAATTCATTTGCTTCGTTCTTGCTCGTTTCTCAACAAACTTTGCTCAAATTTGTTGCAAATCAAAGCTTATTCCATCCATTTTCCCGATCTATGTAAGTTTTCCTCAAACTCACACCGGTTTTTAATAAATTTTGCATGTGTTTATTCTTTGAATTTCATGAAAATTCGAAATTTAGAATGCTTAATTCTCTTTGTTTGCCAAATTTTATGCCATGAAATTGCTTGATTATGTTTATATATTGCCTTGGGAGTAATTTGAGACTTGTTTGACTCAATTTGATGAAGAAATGAACGAATTGCCATTATTGAACCTCTTAAGGTCGGGAATACAATGTGGCTCGTTCTTGATGTTTTTGCTAGCAATTCTTGTCCAATTTGTCACAATAATCACTATAGTATTGCAAGAAATAGTTTGATTGCTTGAAAAATGCAATTATGCTCAATTTGACTTTGTGCTCTGTTTTAGTACTACGTACTCTTTTTTTTTTACGAACATAGTATCATGCGGCTAGGCGAACCTTAGATACTATAGAACCTTAATTTATGATAATTTTGCACAATGTAGCATGGCTAGACAACGAGGTTCCGGTTCACGGTCCCGAGATGTTCGACGGGAGCATGAGCCCGTAGAGGACGATGCCGAGCCGTCCATTTCGCTTGGTCGACTCCCCGAGTGGGATGAGCGGACCTTATACTTTTCCCCCGTTCATCACATTTCTGAGAGGGTGAGACGGGGCATCACTGTTGGGAGGACGCGTTGTCATGGTTTCGGCTGTGACGGCTTAGGCGATCTGTACAAGATGTACATCGCCAGAGATGATCAGACGATACTTCTATGGGAGTCTTGCGGGCTTGTTGCGTTGTACGAGACGTCTGAGGCAATGGTTGCCTCCAGCGGGGGTCACCATGTAGTTCGTGCTCTGGTGGAGTTCTTTTGGGACACCACCAACACTTTCCACTTTCCCTAGGGTGAGATGATGGTCACTCCTATCGACTTCAGTCTCATCATAGGACTGGGGTTAAGTTCCGTGCAACTGCCGTTCGACAGTGGAATCGACGTCTTTTCCCCTGAGGTCGAGGAGCTGTTGGGTCCGATTGCTATTCGGGCTCGAGCTGAGGTTGAGTCGTCTTAGTTCATCGCTAAGGGAATTCGCCTCTCGACTCTAGCAGCGGCTTTAGACGATGGTGCGACCACCCGAGAGCAACGGGTGCGCATCTTTGCACTTATTTTGCTGTCAGGGACGTTCTCCCCTGACAAGGGTAGTAGGGCGCTGCTTTAATACCTTCCCGCCGTCCACGATCTACACCGGATCGGGACATATGACTGGTCCAGCTTGGCCTATGCTGATTTCATTCGAGCGCTGCGGGACTCGTGTCGACATCGGTCTTTTGGGACGAATGTTTCTTTGTCCAGCTTTTGGAGGGTCGTAGAGGTAAACCTTATTCCCTATAAAGTTTAGCTCTACATTTTAGCTAGCATTTGTTGATAATTTTAACTTCTTGTAGTTCTGGTTCTACGAATACTTCCCTTCTGCTGCCCCGGCGAGACCGTCGCTGCGTAGGTTTCCAGTTAGTTCTTCCTGGGGCAGCCGCCGTGTGCGGATGTCCACTACATATGTCCGAGATTGGCTCATCTCGGTATGATTCCTTTCTTATTTGACATTTTGTGATGCCTTAGATAGAATATTGCCTGATTGACGCTCTTTGTAGGAGCCTGCGGTGCTGTACCGACCATGGGTCGACCTGGCAGTCCCAGGGTTAGCCGCGTAGTATTTTGCTGAGCGTAGCTATTTCTTGGGGACTTATGGGACTGCATACCTTGGAGAGAGGGTTGCTATTCAGCATTCCTCCGATACATTTGTCGTTCCTACTCGTCCACCACGTCATATATTTAACGCCACGAGGTTGTTGAGCATGTCAGAGGGAGCTGGAACCCCTTGGCGATCTTACACGATCGTTGGGCGATGCTATGCGGAAGAGCTACTGCCGTTGTTAACTGCAGTTCCTGTACCGGCTGAGGATGTGGCGGTACGATTTTTCAGCTTTTACCTTTCGTTAAGTAGCCCCCGAGTGATGCTTCACTGATTTTGTTTTGCCTTGTCAAGACGATGCTGTTGAGTTCGTGCCACCCCGTATGTCTATCCATTATCAGGGCACATATGGGCCGATTGAGGAAATGATTCCTAAGGCTCCTGAGGACGAGCGCTTCGTGGAGCGATCGATTCCTCGCCACCAGACTCGGGTAAGCTTGTTTGCTTGCAACTTTTGTCCATATATGTTATGCATATTTACTAACTTATTTCTTTGACAGTTCTCATGCGAGGGGGTTTCGGCGATGGCACGATGTATAGATGCCTTCCGGAGCCAGCTTGTCCGGATGAGAAACATGGCTACCAGCCATCGGGACGACGCCGTTAAGGAGGTGGTCTTCTCTTCATATGTTTTGCATTACCGCTCTTCTCTTCATATGTTTCTGATTTTCATCTCTTTTTCAAGGGTCAGCCCATTCCTTCTCCTACCCGCACGAGACCTGAGGTGCGAAGAGATCCGGCGAGGTCTAGCTCGAGACTTTGCCGCACTACTTCGGGAGGTAGGGGCTGTCATTCTGAGGCTGCCCGTACTGAGGCGGTAGAGGGCTCAGGTTCTTCCTCTGAGGGTGCACATGCTGCGTCGATAGGCCAGGGAGAGGCTTCCTCGACTCTTAAAGGTGGTGGGATGTACGAGGTTTGCTCGTTATCGCAACAGCCTCCACAGCCTCAGCCTTAGCTTGATCTCGGGTGGACTGGTCCTACGTTGAGCTTTCCTCCTCCTGCGGAGATTGGAGCCGATGCTAGAGCTGGAACCGGAGTTAGTGGAGAGGTTACTCCTCGTACTGCGGAGTTTTATGCGATGATGGGTTTACGTCCCCCGGCGCCGTAGCTTATACCTGTGCTTTTTATTATTTATTTGACTTTGTATAGAACTTTGCCTTTTAGTTAGACTCATTTTTTTAGACATATTTGTATATACATACTATTATGAGTTTTTTTTATTTATCATGTTTTTTCATTTTTTATTATTATGTGCATGTTTGTGTGTGCAAAGAAATGTGACAAATAATTTTGCGCAAAAAATTCCATCATTTTTATTATTGATGGAGGGTATCCGACTTTCTCCCCCAAAAAGAAAAAAAAATGAAAAAAGGAAAAGTCAAATAAAAAAATTGGATGTATAAAAACTTGGAAATTAGTCTAAATAAAATCCAAAAACTAATATAATTGATATATTAGTTATATAAATTAAAAGAGAGGAATAAAAGAATATTTAGAAAAAGATAAGGAAACCGTAAAGTCATTAGCAGACTCGAATTAAGTCGAAAACACGGTTTTGCAGAAAGCCCGTACGATGAGGCAGATTGGCGCCAGCTGGCGCCACGCGTTTTGGTGTAACGCCAAGCGCTACACTTAGCGTTTGGCGCCAGACTCTGGCGTCAGGCGCCAATAGTAGCGTCTTGCGCTAAAGAGCGCTGATCCCTAATCCTTCCCAGATTAAAACTGTTCCGATTTCGTGCATAAATAGCCCCCTGCCCAGCCGATTCTTTTCATAATTTCAGCAAATAAAATGATTCTTAGCTTTAGAAAAATAATATCATGTCTCTAGTCACCAAAACTTTTCTAATACACCCATGAATGGTGTCGGTATCTTAATGCCAAAGAAAGAAAAGAATTAGATGTGTTTCAATTGGGGGGTATTTATGGTATCAAAGGGGTAGATCTTGACTCAGATTTTATTCATACCGCTCTAGAATATTAAGATGTAGATACTCATTGCTTTAGAATAGGGTATGATGAAATTAGCCCTTTGTCGGAAGAATTTGTGCTATTTTAGGTTTCCCTGCAATAGATCTTGTAGTAATCCCTAGGATAGATGCATATTATTAAAAAAAATTTGAACGCTTATACAATTTAAAAGACAGGAATCTATCAAAAATAGTGGATGGTAACATAGTTAATTTGAAAGAATTTGCTCGCTATTATTTTGATAAACCTTACTCCGAATCTTTTCATGTTTATAGAAGAAGGGCTTCCTTATTTTGTATGCTTAATCAATTTTTTCTTACTAGCGGTAAAGATAATGAGGGTCAATCAAATATAACTGATACGTCCAATTTATATAGTGTTTTACCCCCGTCCCATGGTCATAATTAGTAGTGTTTTTGGCTCTTTAGAGCCACTTTTATTACTAATTTGTGTTTTCTAGTGTTTTCGTAGTTTTAGTTGTATTTTATAGGAAATTGCACTTTTGGAGCATTTTATCGGGTTTTCATGGATCAACTACGGAAGCTAGTAGGACACGACCACTCTTGAAGCCCAGGATCGGTGAGTGCCGGTGATTAAGGGCTCGGTATGAGATACCGGGGCTATTGGTTCGATTAATCAAGACCCGAAGAGGAAACTTAGATTCGGACGAGGAATTGAGCCCAATCGAAATCCAAGCCTCGAAGAAGAAGACTGGGCCCGATCGGGCAAGCATACGCCCGATCAGGCGGCTGCACGCATAAGAACTCTCAAGGAAGAGGCGCGCCTGATTGGGTGAGCGTAAGCTCGATCGGGCGCGGCACACAAGCAGCGGGCAAGGCAAAAAGGCGGGCCCGATCAGGCGGCCCTTCGCCCGATCGGGCGCGTGTTTTTCTTAGAGCTGATTAGATTAGTTTTAATTTTTGTTTTGAGAAATGTTTAAGTACGAATTATGTACGTAATTTTGGATTACCTTCTTCTTTAGATTTTCTCTCTCTACTTAGGATATTTCTCTCTATTAAATTCTCTCTCAACTTTTGTTCTTAATTACTTTCATTAATCTTGATTTCTTTTGGTAACAATTTCTTCTCTTTTAATTTCAGCTATTTAATTTACTTCTTTGATTATGCTTTGCTTTATTTATTTGATTAGTTTAGTTATGATGATGCTCGAGTAGTTTTATTTCTAGGGTTTATGGGAATCTAATAAATGATATGAAGGGATAATTTTGTGATTGTTAATTATCAATGCTTGGTTAATTTCTTATTGATTGATTTAATGTTATGCAATTAGGTTTGGCCAGATTTAATTGTATGAGTTTAGCAATATTAATTCGAGATTCGACAGATGAGAATTGATGTTTAGGCTTAGTTTCAATAGGCGGACTATTTTATAAATGGTTAAGTCGAGATTCGACAGATGAGATTTAATACCGGTAAATTAACTCTGTGATTATAATACGTAGCGAAAGCCCTTTATAATCTGATTAATCAATGCTTAATGATTGCTTATTATGATTTGCCCTGGAATATTGTTTGTTAGTGAACCTATGCCCTAGGTCTCTTAATATTTGATTTCTCCCTACTTTATTTTTCTCAATCTTATTCTTCGTAGTATAGAAATTTATTCACAATAATATTGGTTTCTTAGATAATTTAGATTATAATAATTAATTAGGAGTAGAAAGACTTGTTTCCCTGTGGAGTTCGACGTTACTCCCCTATCTACTTTAGTTAGAGGACTTAGGTAATTACTTTTGATTAAAGGATACGACTTTACCCTGTCAAAATTTGGCGCCGTTTGTCTCAGAGAATGTTTGTTCTTTTTTATTTTTGATTAATTTTTTGTAGTCTAAATTATCCCCTTTTGTCTCAGAGAATGTTAGTTCTTTGAGGCAATTTTCATATTTGTCTTTGAATTCCTTGTTTATGCCCAGGTGTTCCAGATCAGGTTACATCCCATTCGATCCTGAGATCGAGCGCTCTTTTCATAGGCAAAGGAAAATCTATAGACAAATTCTGGCGGGTTTCGAGGAGGACAATAGTCGAAGAGATCCTCCCTCTGATTCTAGTGACACAGATATTCCTTCAGATTCAGAATAAGAGATGACGGCCCAGAAGAAACTCAGTGACTACTTCCAGCCGAAGTTCACATATTTCCCGCACCTTACTCCCACTCCGGCACTAGATGGAGTTCAGTTCGAAATCAAGCCCCAATTTGTCACTATGATAGAGAGGAAGCAATTCAGTGGAGCTAGGGGTGAAGATCCTAATCTTCACATCACATATTTCTGCCAGTATTGTAACACCATTAGACAAGCCGGGGTCACGCAGGACTAAATCAGGGAGATTATTTTTCCTTTTTCATTATGTGGCAAAGCTAAATTATGGTTTAATGGTTTAAATAGAACTGCAATTGATATTACTGACTGGGAAACTCTTGCTTTGAATTTCTATCATAAATACTATCCTGCAGAGAGAACAGCGGTACTAAGGAGTGCTATTCAGAACTTCGCTCAAGAGGCCGACGAAACGCTATATGAGGCTTGGGAGAGGTTTAAGGATCTACAGAGAGAGTGCCCCTACCACAATCTAGCACAATGGCAATTGATCCAAGCATTCTACAATGGACTTGGAAATTCTTCTAGATCAGTGCTAGATTCTGCAGCCAGTGGGAGGTTCATGAATTTAAATGTGGACGATGCAGAACAGGTTATCGAAGACATGGCAATACACAATTTTCAATATGGGAATCCGAGAGGGTTTGCAAATAAAGGAAAACATAATGTCGATTCCATATCCTTTTTGCAAGCTCAATTAACGTTTATTTGTAAAAAATTAGATAATCTTACTGTTGCCCCTAACTCTATAGCTAATGTTTCTGCTGTTGCTAACAAAGAAGCTTTTTGTGAAAATTGTGGAATTGTAGGGCATTGGGAACAAGATTGTAGGATCTCTATGGAACAAGTTAATGCCTTCCAAACCTATAGGCAGAATAACCCATATTCCAATTCTTACAATGCCGGTTATAGGAACTATCCATATCTTTTATACCGAACCACCAATGTACAAAACCCTCCACCTCCACAACACCCACAACAGCAAACCCCACCACAGCAAAAATATTATCATCCTAATTCCGGCCTGAAAAGCCAAGCATCACCCTCATCATCTTCCGACCCTACCATGACAGAAATTAGAGCAATGCTTGCTAATATGCAAAAGCATATGGAGAGTAGGGATGCGCAAATTGATTCTATTTTAGCCCATTATAAAATCATGGACAATCAAATTGCACAACTTTCATCTACCCTACAATCCCGTCAGCAAGGAGCTCTACCATCACAGCCTATCCATCCTACAGATCATGCCAATGCAATCATTCTAAGGAGTGGTTCACATTATGATGGGCCTCCTATGCCAAAGGAAGATAGACCAGTTCCTGATCTAGATTCCTCTATACCAAACGCTAATCCTGCTAGCCCTGCAGGGCTACAAATAGATACTAACTCTACTAATGTTTCTGTGCAGGGTAAATCGCAGGATAAGGGAGGAGATGTGCAGATCCCGGTTATCAAACTTCCATTCCCTAATAGACAACTAAAGAGTAAGTTTGATAAACAATTCGGTAAGTTTTTAAACAATTCGGTAAGTTTTTAGAGGTTGTGAAAAACCTACAGGTAACAGTTCCTTTTACTGATTTAATCACTCAAGTTCATGCTTATGCTAAATTTATGAAAGACATTCTTACTAGGAAAAGGGCCTTTAATGAAGTAGAAACTGTAGCTTTCACAGAGGAGTGTAGCGCTTTATTGCAAAACAAATCCCCTCCTTAATTAAAGGATCCCGGTAGTTTTTCTATCCCTTGTCATATAGGGAATGTTTTTATTGATTAAGCTTTGTGTGATTTGGGTGCTAGTGTCAGTGTCATTCCATCGTTTGTATGTGCTAAACTTAATATGGGAGAATTAAAAGTTACTAATATAACTTTGCAAATGGCAGATCGTTTAGTAAAATACCCCTTAGGTATTTTAGAGGACGTCCCTGTCAGAGTTGGTAAATTTTTTATTCCTGTTGATTTTGTTGTGTTAGACATGGCATAGGATACGCAAATACCCATTATATTAGGTAGGCTTTTTCTCCATACTGCAGGAGCAATTATAGATGTTAAAAATGGTAAACTAACCCTTTCTGTAGGTTACGACAATGTTACTTTTAATTTAGGGAAAGTTTTAAAAGGGCCTATGCTAGAGGAAAATTGTTATTATATTGATGTAATTGATAAAATGGACGATATTTGTGATGATAGCTTGCCAAAGGTTCTTGCGAGGGATCCCCTAGAGGAAGTTCTCTGCGGGAATTTATCTAGAGACAATGCAAGCATTTGGGGTAATGAGTTACAAGATATTGAAAAGGCTCTTTCCTTAAAAGAGTTAAGCCCCAAGGAAACAATGAAGGTAGTAAATTTAGTTTAGGAATCAAAACCTGCAGAGGTCAAGAAACCTGAACTAAAACCTCTCCCTTCTCATTTAAAATATATTTTTTGTGATGAACAGGAACTATACCCCGTGATCATCAGTACTGCAATTACTGACTTACAAACTTCCCAACTTCTAAGGGTTCTCAAAACCCATAAGAAAGCTATTGGGTACAGTATTGATGATCTCAAGGGTATTAGCCCTGATTTTTGTATGCACAAGATACATCTAGAGGACAACTATAAGCCCTGCATTCAACCCCAACGAAGATTAAATCCCAACATGCAGGAAGTAGTCAAGAAGGAGGTTATAAAATTACTTGATACAGGTATTATCTATCCTATTTCTGACTCCAAATGGGTAATTCCTGTGCAGGTAGTGCCAAAAAAGGGTGGGATGACTGTGATAACCAATGAAAAAATGAATTAATTCCCACTACAGGGTGGCGTATGTGCATTGATTATCGTAGATTAAATATCGCCACTAAAAAGGACCACTTCCCTCTTCCCTTTATAGATCAAATGCTTGAGAGGTTAGCTAATCATAAATTCTTTTGCTATTTGGATGGGTATTCGGGATTTTTCCAAATTCCGATTCTCCCTGAAGATCAGGAAAAGACTACTTTTACATGCCCTTATGACACTTTTGCTTATCGTAGAATGCCCTTTGGTTTATGTAATGCACCCGCTACCTTTCAACGTTGTATAATGAGCATTTTTTCTGATTTCATAGAGTCTATTATGGAAGTCTTTATGGATGACTTTAGCGTGTATGGTTCTTCATTTGATTCATGCTTAATTAATCTCGCTAAAATTTTGAAAAGATGTGAAGAGTGCAATTTAGTTCTAAATTGGGAAAAATGTCACTTTATGGTGACAGAGGGAGTAGTCCTAGGTCACATTGTATCTGATAAGGGCATACAAGTAGACAAAGATAAGATATCAGTGATTAAGCAATTACCTCCCCCAGTTAATGTTAAGGGAGTTAGAAGTTTCTTGGGTCATGCGGGGTATTATCGCCGCTTTATCAAAGATTTTTCCAAAATTGCTAAACCACTGACTAAGCTTTTGCTCAAGGATTCTCCTTTTATTTTTACTGACGAGCGTCTTGAGGCTTTCAATAGGATTAAGCAGGCTTTGATATCGGCACCCATCATATGCGCTCCCGATTGGAATTTTCCTTTCGAGATCATGTGTGATGCAAGTGACTTTGCGCTAGGAGCCGTGCTTGGACAGAGAAAGGACAAGGTTTTGCATGATATTTATTATGCAAGAAAAACCTTGGATGAAGCCCAAGTCAACTATGCCACTACGGAAAAGGATTTTCTTGCTGTTATTTATGCTTTTGAAAAATTTAGATCATATCTTGTTGGTTCTAAAGTCATTGTTTTTACTGAACATGCAGCATTAAAGTACTTGATAGCTAAGGCGGAATCAAAGCTAAGCCAAGGCTACTCCGATGGGTTCTCTTGCTCCAAGACTTCAACATAGAAATAAAAGATAAAAAGGGAGCAGAGAACGTAGTGGCAGACCACTTGTCACGTATCAAGTATGATGAGGGTAAGGATTCTTTACTCATAGATGATTCTTTCCCTGACGACAACCTTTATTTAGTTGTAGAGCAACACCAATGGTATGCGGAATTTGCTAATTATTTAGTGGATGGTACTCTACCTCCTGACTTGTCCTACCAACAAAAAACAAAATTCCTTTCTGATGTTAAACATTATTTTTGGGATGATCCTTTTTGTTTCGTGAGTGTGCAGATGGATTGTTTCGCAAATGTGTTCCCGAATAGGAAGTCCACGGTGTGCTTACTAGTTGCCACACCTCACCATATGGAGGACATCATGGCCCCACTAAAACGGTGGCCAAGATTAATGAGTCGGGATTTTATTGGCCTACAATGTTTAAGGATGCTAACATTTTTGTGCAGGCTTGTGACTTTTGCCAGAGGATTGGCAACATCTCGCGGAGGCATGAGATGCCCCAAACAGGAATTTTAGAAGTTGAAATTTTTGACGTTTGGGGTGTTGACTACATGGGACTGTTCCCTTCTTCAAAAGGGAACCGTTATATTCTTGTCACCGTCGACTATGTATCCAAGTGGGTTGAGGTCATCGCCATTCCTACCAATGATGCCAAGGTGGTCCACAGACTTTTCAAAAAGACCATCTTTCCAAGATTTGGCGTACCTAGAGCAATAACAAGTGAGGGAGGATCTCACTTTCATGAACGGAAGTTAGACACCCTCCTCAAAAAGTATGGTGTCTACCATAGGACAGGTTTAGCCTACCACCCCCAAACTAGTGGCCAAGTTGAGGTTTCTAACCGTGAGATCAAGGCCATTCTAGAGAAGGTGGTGGCAAAGTTGAAAGATTGGAGCGACAAGTTGGACGACACCCTATGGGCGTACAGGACTGCATTCAAGACCCATATAGGAACTACTCCGTATAGACTCGTGTACGGCAAAGCATGTCATCTCCCGGTCGAATTAGAATATAAGGCATATTGGGCTATTAAGCAGCTCAATTTAGATGCCAAACTAGCGGGAGCAAAGAGGTTACTTCAACTTAATCGACTCGATGAGTTTAGGTTGACGGCCTATGATAGTTCTCGAGTCTACAAAGAGAAGACGAAGAAGTGGCACGACAAGATGATCCTTCCGAGAGAATTCAAGGAGGGTGATAAAGTGTTACTATTCAACTCTCGACTTAAACTTTTCCCAGGAAAGTTAAGGTCAAGGTGGTCGGGTCCTTTTACTGTAAAAAGGGCCAATAAATTCGGTTCTGTGGAGGTTTTCGACGAACATGGTAACGAGTTTAAGGTTAATGGCCAAAGACTCAAGCTATATCATGAGTGGGCTACAATTGGTGCAGTTGAATTATTTCACCTAAGCGGTTCCGATTCACTCTGAGTTTCACTGTGGTAAGAGGGTAGTGCGGGACCTAGATAAACCAGCGCTTTGCGGGAGGCAACCCATATTTCTTGCTTTCTAGACTAATTCTTTATTTTATTTTTTATTTTTACCTATTCTTAGAGAGGTGAGGAGAGTGAATTTTACCTTTTATGAGTGTTTTGTACCGGTTTTAGATCACAAAGTACGGAGGTTTCAAGAAAAAAAAATATAGGCGAAGAAAGAGAAGCTCCAGGCCTGGGTATGGGCCCGATCGGGCGAGCCTCGCCTGATCGGGCCTGCACCTAAGGTTGGAATTGCAGAAAACTTCCCCCGATCGAGCAACGACGCCCGATCGGGCGCGCAATATTGATTTTATCGGAGCTTAAATTCTCCTGATCATGCAAGGAGTCCTGATCGGGCGCGCAAGTCAGGGTAGAAATCAAGGGAAATTTCGCCCGATTGGGCGGATTTTCGGAGAAATCAAGTGCCAAAAAAGAAATATCGGGCGAAGCTCGCCCGATCGGGCAGGCGAAATGACGATTCCAAGGTTCGATCGGGCGCGCCTTTTTAATCTGGGGTTTTAAACCCCCTTCTCCCTTCCTCTTTTCTTTTTCTTTCTTACTTCTTCTTTCTCCTTCACACTTTCTCTCTCTAAAACCTCCATTTTCAAACCTTCAACTCCACCTTCAATACAAGATCTCCACAAATTCACCTATCAAAACCTCAAAGTTCTTACATATTCTTAATCCTCACACCTTCCTCTACATTTTCCACCCATATTTTCCTACTTTCTCTCATACTTCCTTCAAACCCTTAGAGAGAGAGAAAGCTCTAAATACCCAATTTTCCGCATACAATGGCTTCAAAGCGTTCACGGACACAAAGGGGTGAAGGTTCGAGAGCACAACAACCAACGGTTAACCCGGAGCTTCAAGTACCGGGATGGGAGGAGGTTGTTATCACCTCGGAGGAGCAATGGGCTAGGATGCTA
The DNA here is from genome assembly GCF_948465745.1 of Chenopodium album. Classification (NCBI taxonomy): domain Eukaryota; kingdom Viridiplantae; phylum Streptophyta; class Magnoliopsida; order Caryophyllales; family Amaranthaceae; genus Chenopodium; species Chenopodium album. Next base: position 24,198,020 of record NC_137837.1, read on the forward strand.
AACCTCATTGATCGACATGTAATCTCAACCCGCTTTGTTCATCATCCTACATTAGCTAGATTAGGCCTAAATAAATATGTGGAAAAATTGTTTAAAGGTATAGGCATGAGTGGTTTCTTTCAAATGTGCCATGATACATATGACTATTTAACATTAGAATTTATCTCAAGTTTTAATGTTATTAAAATGAATGCATTAATCACTCATGTGAAATTCCGATTATTGAACAACGATGTGAGATTAACTCTTAAAGAATTTGGAAGGTTGTTTGATTTGAAATCGGATAAACCGATCGAACCCTCTGAAGACCACACTGCCGTGGTCTATAAGAGGCTGGAGGATTTGGCTAACCTCCAACACGCCAAAGGGACGTGGATTCAACATCTCGTCCCAAAATTTTAGCAAAGATTTGTCGGCCTCACTATTTTTAGGAGGCATGAACCGACAAATGTGAGGAGGGATGAATTGGAACTATTGGCATCCTATGTAATTCCTAACGCTGAAAAATTGAACATACCCCATAGGATAACCAATCACTTCCGAAGGGCGGCCAATGCGGCCAAAGCGAGTAGGTCTAGGGCACCTATTTATTTTGGAGGGTTAGTGACCCATATTGCCCAAAAACACCTAGGTTGGAACCCGGATGGGCATAGGAAAGTTGTAGGCTCAAACCTCATGGACTTAGCCTATTTAGGGAGTCTAAACTGGGTGCAACCCATGGGGGTGACACTTGGTGGATAGTCCACCGACAATCGGGTAGAAGGGACCAAGCCTTCACCTTACCCAACCCCGCCTTGACCAAATTTGAGAAGGGGGAAGCCTTCTTATACATTTGAGATTAACGGTCAAGGTGAACCTCACCCTTCACCACAACCCCACCAATCTCCCCAAGACCATTCTCCCCAACACCATTCACCACACTACCCACCACCTCCACCCTTCACCTATGGAATACCCACTTCCTCGGTCGACTATAACATCGACCCTAATGCCCCTTATGACTTTTTGGCCTTTAGGAGCCAATTGGACCGTATAGAGATGGGGCAAGGGAGAGTTGAGGGCATGATGCAAAACCTAGATTCTAGGTTAAGCACCTTGGATAGTCGGGTAGGACACATAGAGAGGAACCTCGGGAGGGGTCTATACCCCATGTACAATGACTATGCACGCCGAGGGGATATCCCCCCCGAGGCATTAGTTCCCGACTGGTTCCAATACCCCCAAGGAGAGTATTCTCACCCCGATGCATTTGGTACTTATGTGGACTACTCTTCAGTCCATGGATATGGGGGTGACGCTCCTTTTGGGGGTATGGGGGGAAATGTGAACCCTAACTACTTTGCAGGTGGTTCGGGTTATGGTGGTGCTGGACCGAGCTAGGGTGGTGCCGGCTCGAGCTATGGAGGAGGATACGAGAGGATGGATGATGATGAGGAGTAGCTTCTCCTAGCTACCCTCCCAAGTCAATGAGGGCATTTCTTGATTTGGCTTGGGGGGAGATTTCTTGTATATATGGTTACTCTTTTTCTTTTTTCTCTATTTATTGCTTTCCTAGTGTAGTGTTTATTGCTTTCCTTTATGTAAAAAATACAAAAAAATTAGAAAAACAAAAAAAAATTCCAAAATACGTTCCAATGAATTGTAATTCATGGTTCCCTGTGTCCCATACTTAGAAAATATTGTTTTGATTCTTGGTATATGATAATGAGCTTTGTGAATTTGTTGATCATGATTTGAAGTTTAATTTTTTGGATTCCTAAACTTGCGTCAATTTTGCCAACTATTTGTGAATATAGTGCTTGACCAGTTGATTTGGTTAGGAATGTGTGATAGTTCCTGGTATGTCAATGAATTTGAGTATTGGTTTGCAACTATTAGTAATGTTTATATAGCTCAATATTATGCACATTGAGGAGGACAAAGGCATTTGTTCTCTTAGGAAGCCTTCAGACGATATTAGATACATTTGTTCCCTTCTTGTTACCCATGTTGTTGCTTGTGCCCTTTTTTTGTTTATTTAGCCACATTACAAGCCTATATGAGCCCCATTGTTACTAGTCCCAAGCTTGGCTTGGGGGAGCTATTAGTTGGTGAGGTGAGGGAGTTGTGGTGTGCACATTATTTGCACAATGTGGGAATAAAAGAAGAGTGATTGTTCTTTGATTTTATGATTGGAAAATATTGATATGTTGTGTTACAAAGTTGAAATTTCCAACATGAGTTAAAAAGAAAAAAATGAAGAGCAAAGAAAAAAAGTTGTGTCATATGTTCAAATGTTCTTTTTGAAGGTTGTTCAAGAAAAAAAAAGAAAAAAAATTCAAAAGGAAAAAAGAGTTCAAGTTTGAAAAAAAAAAGAAAGAAGAAAAAGAATAAGTGGTTCAAAGTTTGTTTTAATTCACTCTATTTCCTATTATCATACTTTGTGAGTGAATATGTAAGTGTTGGGATTGTTGTTATGTATGGGATTGTTTGGTGGACTTTTGTAGAGTTGGTTGTGTTGGAGATGTTGATCATTATTTATTTTGATCATGGGTTTTATTAGGAATTGCTTCCTTAACCATAGCTTTTCTCTCACATATTCCCAAATTTATCCAACCCTTTACCCTAGCCTTACATTACAAGCTTTAAAGACCTTCCGACCATTGTGCATAGAGTTGTATGAATATGAAAGTGTTGTTTATCAATGCAAGTTATGACTTGACATATTTTGAGTCGACTAGTAGGTTGAGCGTTCATTGTTTTAAACACACGAGAGTGTGAGATGGCTGGGCATTGTTCACAAATAAAGGGGTTGGTTGGAGAGTGATCGAGTACATCTTTTACTCGCCACATAAATGAGAGTTGAGTGTGTGAGCACTAGTCTTGAATTCTACATGCTCATGTGGTTTGCTTTACTTGACAATTGTTGGGGATGAATGATAATTAGATGTATGAGATTGATTGACATTGAAGCATATTCATTTGATTTAGTTTGAATCGTTTGTGCTTGATTTTGTTTATTAGGATGAGGCATGTTTTATATGTTCATTGATGAGCTCTTTGCTTAGGGACAAGCAAAGGTTTGGCTTGGGGGAGTTTGATATGTCCAATTTATATAGTGTTTTACCCCCGTCCCATGGTCATAATTAACAGTGTTTTTGGCTCTTTAGAGCCACTTTTATTACTAATTTGTTTTTTCTAGTGTTTTCGTAGTTTTAGTTGTATTTTTTAGGAAATTGCACTTTTGGAGCATTTTTCCGGGTTTTCATGGATCAACTACGGAAGCTAGAAGGACTCGACCACTCTTGAAGCCCAGGATCGGTGAGAGCCGGTGATTAAGGGCTCGGTATGAGATATCGGGGCTATTGGATCGATTAATCAAGACCCGATGAGGAAACTTAGATTGGGCCGAGGAATTGAGCCCAATCAAAATCCAAGCCTCAAAGAAGAAGACCGGGCCCGATCGGGCAAGCATACGCCCGATCGGGCGGCTGCGCGCATAGAAACTCTCAAGGAAGAGGCGCACCCGATTGGGTGAGCGTAAGCTCGATCGGGCGCGGCACACCAGCAGCGGGCAAGGCAAAAAGGCGGGCCCGATCGGGCGGCCCTTCGCCCGATCGAGCGCGTGTTTTTCTTAGAGCTGATTAGATTAGTTTTAATTTTTGTTTTGAGAAATGTTTAAGTACGAATTATGTACGTAATTTTAGATTACCTTCTTCTTTAGATTTTCTCTCTCTACTTAGGATATTTCTCTCTCTTAAATTCTCTCTCAACTTTTGTTCTTAATTACTTTCATTAATCCAGATTTCTTTTGGTAACAATTTCTTCTCTTTTAATTTCAGCTATTTTATTTACTTCTTTTATTATGCTTTGCTTTATTTATTTGATTAGTTTAGTTATGATGATGCTCGAGTAGTTTTATTTCTAGGATTTATGGGGATCTAATAAATGATATGAAGGGGTAAATTTGTGATTGTTAATTATCAATGCTTGATTAATTTCCTATTGATTGATTTAATGATATGCAATTAGTTTTGGCCAGATTTAATTGTATGAGTTTAGCAATATTAATTCGAGATTCGACAGATGATAATTTATGTTTAGGCTTAGTTTCAATAGGCGGACTATTTTATAAATGGTTAAGTTGAGATTCGACATATGAGATTTAATAAGAGTAAATTAACTCTGTGATTATAATACGTAGCGAAAGCCCTTTATAATATGATTAATCAATGCTTGATGATTGCTTATTATGATTTGCCCTGGAATATTGTTTATTAGTGAACCTATGCCCTAGGTCTCTTAATATTTGATTTCTCCCTACTTTATTTCCCTCAATCTTATTCTTCATAGTATAGAAATTTATTCACAATAATATTGGTTACTTAGATAATTTAGATTATAATAATTAATTAGGAGTAGAAAGAGTTGTTTCCCTGTGGAGTTCGACCCTACTTCCTTATCTACTTTAGTTAGAGGACTTAGGTAATTACTTTTGATTAGGGGATACGACTTTACCCTACCAATAACCACCGTATTAGAACAAATTGAATCAGGGAGAAATCCAATGTCTTTAATAGTTGGAGAGACTATGATTAGTCTCGATGAATTGAAGAGGAATCCAAAAGCACCTTTTCGGCGCTCTCCAATTTTATTACAGGTAGAAAAATAATATTTTTAATTACAGAAATTAAAAATATATTTTTGTATAGTAATAATAATTTATTTGCATTGCAATTTTTTTACAGATGTGGCTAATGGAAAGGCTGGAATTAATTAGCCCTCCAGACAACATTGAGAAGTATACTCCAAATTGCTTCGTGAGGAGGAAGAAACGCTTCTCTAAGATGGGGCACCACGAATGGAAGAGGGTCTTCGAATCCTGCAATTTTGCCATCAAGTAGGTCATCCCTTGGTGGAAAATAGAAAGGATGGTTGGTGTCAACAAGCAACCATTCTTCCGTCTTCCAAGCTTGTCCCGTATGACTTATTATTATCCTTGCAGGGTAAAAAGGCAATACGGCCTACTTCAGACTATTCCTTCCGGAGATCTTCGTCCTCCCTACGAGTTCCCTATCTCCCAGGAAGTAGACAAATTTGATGCTTATTGGAGTGCCAAACCTTTATGGGAAGTAATTACCCAAAAGGTTCCTCCTTCCTTGCCCAATGATGTGAAAAAGTGGCTGCTGAAGAAACCTTCAAAGGACTTGAAGAAAAATAAGGGTAAAACTGATGTGAAGAGTCGTCTAGGTGACAAGGTGATTCCTGTTAATGAACGCTTAAGTGAAAGAGTTGAGTTCAAAACACCTACAATGCCTAGGAAGAAAAGTACTGCAAAAGATAAGGGAAAAAGGAAAGCTGACACCACAGAAGAGAAAGCTTGGGTAGAAAAGAAACATGGAGTCCTAGCTGAAGGGGAAACTATCTTCTCCAAGATTGAATGTAGGTCCTCTAAAGGATGCCTACTAGCTAAGGTTATGAATGAGGAGGAGGAAGCAGACAAAAATTGGAAAAGGGCTAAGAAAGAGAAAGAAGATTAAGAGCATTGCTTAGTTTCCAATTATTAGACTTAGTTTATTTTTTTTATTTAAAGTTACTTTATTTAAGATTTATTTAAATTCCATCAATAATGTAATTTATTTTATTAATGAAATTCCAGCTTTTTAATTAAATTATTTACTTTAAATTTATTTTATTTAAGCAATGAAAACCGAAAAAATTAATTTTCCAGAAATTTTTCGAGTACGGAAGTCGAAAATTTTCCGAAAAGCACCGAAATATTCCCTGAATTTTAACTGTTAATTGGTGCCACGATTGCGAGACTAGCGCCGTCCGTGGCAGTCTGGCGTCAGGCGACAGACGCCGTCGTCTGGCGTTGATGGTCATCGGCTGGCGCCAGAATTTTTTCTGCGACGCCAATATTTCGCTGATCTTCTGTCGAATTTTTAATTATTTTTGGGATGCGAGATTTTAAAAAAATAAAGTGGCCGCACCCGTAAAGGGTTGTCTACGTACCCTTTCTTAAGGAATCATGCCAAACGTAGCTCTCTTGAGTATCCTACTCAAGTAATTATGGGTAGTATTTCTTAAGTTGGTCAAGATTTGTCATGTTTGAGAACTCATTGCCATCCATATCAGTTAATTTTGCTGCACCTCCTGACAGGATTGTTTTGACAATGTAGGGTCCAGACCAGTTAGGTCTAAATTTACCCCTTGTATCTAAAACATTTTTCCATAATGCTTTTAACACTAAGTCTCCTAATTTAATGTTTCTTGTCTTGACCTTCTTATTAAAATGCCTAGCCATACGAGTTTGATAACACTGTGTGTGATGTAAAGCTTCTAGTCGTTTTTCATCGAGTAGAATTAGCTCTTCATATCTTGCCCTAGTCCATTCAACTTCATCGAGTTTGCTCTCTAACGCAATGCGTAGAGATGGAATCTCTAGTTCTACAGGTTGTACGTTATCCATTCCATAAACTAAGGAAAATGGCGTATTACCGGTTGATGTGCGAATTGACGTGCGGTAACCCCATTGTGCGAAGTGAAGTTTGTCAAGCCAATCCTTATAATTTTCCGTCATTTTCTCGATGATAGTCTTTAGATTTTTATTAGCTGCCTCGATTGCTCCAATTTCTTGAGGTCTATAAGGAGAAGAATGATGATGTTGAATGCCATATTTTGTAGCAATTCTTCACATTCGGCTTGAAAGTGAGTTCCATTGTCACTTATCATTTCATGTGGGACTCCGTTACGACAAATAATATTTCTCTCGATAAAGAGTGCTACATGTTTTGCAGTGAGTTTAGCGTATGATTGCGCTACAACCCACTTTGTGAAGTAATCAATTGCTACTAGGATATACTCGTGGCCTCCTGTTCCTGGGGGGAGTGATTTTACCGATAATGTCAATTCTTCATGTAGAGAATGGCCATGGCGACGTGTAGGTATAGAGCAAGGATGGAGGAACATGTTGTAAATTGGCATAGATTTGGCACTTAGGGCATCTTTTTACATATTGATGGCAATCCCTATTCATTGTAGTCCAATAATATCCTTCTCGCATTATCTTTTAGACTAACATTTTTCATGTATATGAGTGCCACAGATTCCTTCGTGGACTATCCTCATTGCTCTTTGTGCATCCTTTTTACCTACACATAAGAGAGCTCGACCCTTAGGTACCCTTTTATGTAGCTCGTTGTCTATGAGTACATATTGAGAAGCCAAGAGTCTTAATGCTCGTTTTGCTCTTTTTTCAGCATGGGGAGGGTATTCTCCTTTGGTGAAATAATTGAGTATATATGTGTACCACGGTTCTTCTTCTTCTTCTTCTCCGTCTTGGACTACCTCGTCATCTTCTATAGCCTGGATGTATGCTGGTTTATGCCTTTTTTCTATAGTTAGAGGCATTTGCTCGATTTTCGTGGGAATCCTAACCATTGAGGCTAGTCTTGCCAGGGCATCAGCAAATTGATTTTCTTCCCTAGGTAGGTATGTGTATTCTACATTCTCTAACTAATTTGTAAGAGTTTCCAGATAGGTTTGGTAAGGGCTAGACTTTCGCTCCTTACTTTCCACCTTTTGGATATTTGATTGATGATTAATAAAGAGTCTCCGAATATCCGTAACTTTTTTACTCCTAATGCCAAAGCTGTTTCAAGGCCTACCACGCATGCTTCGTATTCAGCAGCGTTGTTGGTAACGTCGAAGTCAAGCTTTATGGAGATTGGGACATGCTCTTCTTTAGGTGACACTAGTAATACTCTAACGCCACATCCCTTCGGTGACCATCAAGTCTTCATCTGGAAATTCATTGTCTTGTATCGGCGTCGAGTCTTCTATTGGAAAGTCCGCTAGAAAGTCTGACACCACAGATCCTTTGATAGCTTTTTGCGGCATAAACCTTACATCAAATTGGGCTAAATTGACTATCCATCTCGATATGCGTCCATTGAGTTTAGATTTCTCGAAGAGATACTTGAGTGGATCTAATCAGGAGACTACAAAGACGGTATGCACTAGCATGTAATGTCTTAACTTGGTTGTGGCCCACACCAAGGCGAGGCACAATTTATCAAGTGGTGTGTAACGTGCTTCATATTCGAGCATTTTATTCCTTAGATAGTAGATTGAGTTTTCTTTGCCTTCTACTTCTTGTGCTAGCATAGCTCCCATTGTCTCTTTGGTAACTGTTAAGTACAACCTAAGAGGTATTCTGGGAAATGCTGGTGCTAATACGGGAGGATTTGCGAGATAGGCTTTGATCTTTTCAAAGGCTTTTTGACACTCGTCATCTCATATTACTGGTACATTCTTCTTAAGCTTTTTGAAGATTGGTTCACATATCGTTGTCAATTTCGATATGAACCTACTTATGTATTACAACCGGCCAATAAATCCTCGAATCTGCTTCTCGATTTTGGGCGGTGGCATTGACATGATTGCTTTGATCTTGGTTGGGTCTATCTCTATTCCTATAAAGCTTATGACATAACCCAAAAGCTTGCCTGAGGTGACTCCAAAAGCACACTTAGATGGGTTCAACCTCATATTGTATTTTTTTACCCTTTCGAAAAATTTCCTTAAGGCTACTTGATGGCCTGGATGGTCTTTTGATTTTACAATCATGTCGTTAACATATACTTTGACTTCTTTTTGCATCATGTCATGGAGTAAAGCAGTTGCTGCACGTTGGTAAGGGGCACCCGCGTTTTTTAACCCGAATGGCATTACCGTGTAACAGTAAGTGCCCCATGGCATTATGAAGGCTGTTTTCTCCATATCTTCTTTTGCCATGAGAATCTGATTATAACCTGCATATCCATCCATGAACGATAGAAGTGCGTGATTTGCCATGTTATCCACTAGAATATCGATGTGTGGTAAAGGGAAGTCGTCCTTTGGACTTGCCTTATTTAGATCTCGATAGTCGACACACATTCTTACCCTTCCATCTTTTTTTGGAACTGGGACGACGTTGGCGACCCATTCAGGGTAATTAGATACCTTGATGAAACCTGCACTTATTTGTTTTTGAACTTCTTCTTTTATTTTAAGAGCTACGTCGGGTTTCATTTGACGTAACTTTTGTTTTACAGGTTTCATTCCTGGAATTAGTGGTATAGTGTCTTGAGCTATTTCTCTATTAATGCCTGGCATATCTTCGTTTGACCAAGCAAATACATTGATAAACTCTTTAAGTAAGTTAATTAAATCGGTTCTTTCTTGTTCGTTAAGTGTTAGTCCGATTTTAACTTCTCTTTTATTGGTTTATCATTTGAGATATCAACCGTCTCAGTTTCTTCAATTACCGGTGTTTTCTTTTCGAGTGTTTCCATTGCTTTAATAAGTTCTTTGTCTTTTTTGTTGTTAGTTAAGCAATGCTCGTCATCTTGGGTTAGAGAAGAACACAAGAAATAAGGAGAAGAAGATATATTATTGTACTCGGAGATCATTACATCAAAGAGTGATATGTCCTCAGGGACTTGATCACTAACTACTTTAGGAAAAGAGATAGAAGGGGAAGGTGCTACTACTAAAGACCTAGATGACTCTATAGGGAGAGACTCTGACTCAGACTCAGACTCAGACGACTCTTCAAACATTGGTCCTTTCCCTGTGGTGATGGATATCTTTCTTCCACTTGGAGTAGTCACTTTGACGGTCTTGCGCCACCCTTGTAGTGATCCTTACGCTAGAGTGATTAGCTTCGAGGGATTGAAGCTTTCGCTTTGTAGGACTGTTTGAATGAGCGAGGAGTTATCCTCTTTGTAAGTTGGCTCATCCTTTTCTCACCCAAATAATAATCCCATGACGTTAAAGTCAAAGCATGGGGGTGCTTTCTCCTCATGGACAGGAGTTGGGATTTCATCTGTGAAGTAACAATCCAAGAAAATTTCAAATCTCGGTTGCCTTATGCCGTTTACAACAAATAGCTCGGGAAATTCATGGCATGGATAGTCCTCTCCTTCTTTTATAAATTGACCATTAAGTGTAAGAGGGTACTGATCCATTGGGAATGCCTTCTTTTGAGTGCGAGCGTCTCTACGTGCCTTTGATTTTTCCTGGGCTCGCTTGAGATCTTTCTGAGTCGGTTTGAAACCAAGTCCGAAAGTATCTAACTTAGGGAGGCTAGGTGATTCCAGCGGTTTTGCTATTCCCTTCTTCTTTCCTAGGGTCATCCCAGGAAAATGTCCTTGTTTCTTCAGAATAGCATTTACAATCATGTTGGAATGGGGGTCATGGCAAAGAGGGGTCCTTTCATCCTCCTGGATTAAGGAGACCTCTTCGTTAAAGCCCCATAAGTCTTCATCATCCTCGTCGTGCTCTACGTTAATTATTGGGTTTTCAATAGACTTGATCCTCATAGGTGAAGCATCGATGGTGATAGGAATTCCCCCAACTATGGCTTTTACTTGTTGGTGGAGAGATGAAGGGACGGCCTTTAGGTCATGAAGCCTAGGGCGTCCCAACAGTAGATTGAATGAAGCATTAATGTCTACTACTTGGAAAGTAGTAGCATGTTCTATTGCTCCCACCGTTACATTCATGGTAATTTTAACAAGAGCTTGACGATGAGTGTTGTCGTAAGCCCTTATTCCTTGTGTAGACGGAGTTAAATCTTCATCCCTTATGCCTAGAATCTTCGCAGTTCTAAGTGGACAGACGTTGATGGCCGATCCATTGTCTACAAGAGTCATAGGGACGTTCATTCTCTTGCAAACTACCGTGAGGTTTAATGCCGTGTAATTTTTGTCACCTTCTGGAGGTAAATCCTTGTTAGAAAAGGTGATCAAATTAATTTGACTAGGAAGATCACTCGTAAGGAAGTTAGCCAACCCCTCAGAAGTGGTGTCAGAATCTATCCCTATTTTGTCCAAGGCATTCATTACTGCCAACTTATGTTCTCGGGATGTCGCCAGAAGTTTCCATACGTTCATTTCAACTTTTGTCTTTTTAAACTGCTTAACGATATCATTGTCTTCAATGATAGGTATGGGAACTTGTTGTGTGGTTGGCATGGGTTGTGTTGAAACGGGAGGTTGCATTCTCCCGGATCTTGTGAGGACGTCTATTGATGAATCTTCTTCAACCCAAAAGTCATCCATGGCGTATGATACTGAAGGTGGAGGTCGTACCATGTCTTTTAAATAGACATCTTCTTCATCACTGTCCTAAACTCCATTAATACTTGCATCCTCTACTTGTGGAACTTGGACTAGTTTCTTTTCATCAATCATTTTCTGAATTAAATCCTTGAATTTAAAACAGTTTTCGATGGTGTGACCCCCCTGATTGATGATACTGACAGTAGTATCTATCTGTCCTTTTCAACGATTCGAATGGTCTAAGTTCGAGAGGTTTGATCTCGCCACTCTCGGAGAGCATTTCGAACATTTGTACATATGGGATCCCAATTGGAGTGTAGATTCTATTACTCTTCTTGGGTTTTTCGGTGACTTGTAAAGGAAAATGCTTTGCTTCATAAATTGTTCCCATGGGTGTGAATTCCCTCTTAGGTTCATCTTTCGGGAGTGGAATCTCGTCATATTTCTTCTGAAGTTCCTTTATAGCCTTGAGAGTTTCACGTAGCAAATGCGATCCTTCCATCATAGACAATATGAGCGATTGTATGTCCTCTTTACTTGCTGGTTCTGGAAGGCTATCCATGGCGTCGAAAAAGATCTCCTCCTCTTCTTCGATGGCATGGATTTCTTTAATAGGTTTGATGAGAGACGAGGGGTCAACCTCGTTTTCCTCATCAGAGATATCCAAGGCATGAGCAAGAGGTGCATTATCAGTACTTGGCTTCTTACTGGTAGGGGGCAATGGCAACTTGTTATTGTCGATTAAGTCTTGGATAGCTTCCTTAAGCTTCCAACATTTTTCGGTGAGATGGCCCCTATCTTGGTGATACTTGCAGTGTGCATTGGGGTTCCAATTAGCTGACCTCTTTTCGACTGGTAGGTCCCCAAATGGTCCAATAGGAGTTATAAGACCTTTTGCATTTAATCGATCAAATGTGGTGTCATAACTCACGCCAATAGGAGTAAAGTTCCTCCTAAATGGTTTCTTTTGTCCTTGATTATTCATAGCAAGGACTTCACTTAGGTTAAAAGTGCTAACATTGTTTGAGTGGGTGGTTTTGGAAGAAGAAGGATTGTCGTTCTTCTTTCCTTTCCAGCCACTGTTGGAGTTATTGTTGGAAGCTTTCAACTTAGCCAGGTCGTCTTCAATATTGATTCCAATGTCGTAGACGGCCTTGAAGGTATGGAGATTGTTTTGATACTTGAGATGCTTGGAGTACTTTTCTTGAAGGTTTTTGATGAATAACCTTACATACTCTTTTTCACTTGGCACCTCGATCATCTTAGCTGAGGTTTCTCTCCATTTGTTAAAGAAAGAGGTGAAGCCTTCGTTCTCCTTCTGCTTGAGGATTTCAAGTTCCCTATGGTCAGTCTCAACTTGAATGTTGCACTTGTATCTATCAACAAAAGCGTTTGCTATGGACTCCCAGGTGGAGGTCTTTTCTTTCTCTAGAGAAAAGAACCATTGTTGGCAAACGGTCTCGAGAGATAGTGAGAACAGAGAGGGGAACACCTTTTTGTCGATACCCTTAATACTCATTATTGTTTCGAAGGCTCTCAAATGAAAATAAGGGTTATCGATTGCTTTGAATATCGGGATGTCGTTGGCATTGAACTTCCGCAGAAGAAGATCTTTGTCCACTAAGACCCCTTGTGAACTAATCTCTTGAAACTTGTAGTCGCTAGATAGCTTGCTTAGACTCTCTTTCATGAGGTCCATCTGTTGTTGTTTCACGGGATCATCAATCTTAAGTGTTAGGAGCTTCAGTGCCTCAGTCCCCGGTAACCAGTTGGTTCCTAAGCTCATTGACTTCTTCTTGTGTTTCCATTACTGTCCTAGCTTTCCTCTTACGAGCTATGGGTTTGTCGAAAAGTTGGACTTCTACGAAAAGGTTGTCTTTGATTAACCGCCCTTCCTTTCTTGACCACGCGCTGCAATTTAAACCATTTTGCGTTTTAATTACTTGACTCAAATCGACCTTGACTTTACGGTTTTTAAAGAGGAAAAATAAAAAAAATGGGTGCATGTTTTTTAGGCAAAAAAAATGTATATATTATTAGGGAACTAATATGGTTTTAAAATTGGAGGATTAATATCCGACTTACCCCCCTAAAAAAATGACGGAAACAACGCGCATACAAGACTCTCTTAGACATGGTCAACGTGTGTGTATTGGTGTGTGCGTTGAGTGTAAGTGGCATGCTTGGACTCTTGTGTAAGACCATGGGACTTAGTTCCTAGACTCAATTAATAACTTAACAAGGTATTATTGACAGCGAAATTTAACCGAATTAATTAGCAAACTGGTTAATTAGACACTAGGTGATGACTCGATCAATAATCCGAACTGTCGGCAAAACGACAGGACTGGCGCCTCTGTTTGTAGTGTAGCGCCAGACAACAAAGCTATCGCCAGGCGCCACATTCCACAGAGTGGCAATACAGTTCAGACTTTGGTGCCATTGCTGGAGCTTCAATCTGGAACTGTTTTCGGTGTTATTAATCAACAGGGGTATGCCTAAAGTCGTACTAGGTCAATTCTGATTAAAATATTATACTTCATTTACGCAAATTAATTAGTTAATTAATTAATTAATTAGGCAAAGTTCTTTTAGTCATTAATTTATTTAGTCTTAACACAAGTCAAACAAACGATTAAGGAAAACATATATCATATGCACAACAAATAATGCACAATTAATCAAGTAGGCACGATATGATGCAATGATTTTGCAATCTAACCATGGCTCTAGTTCTCTAAAGTTCGGGATAAGGGTTAGTCAATAGAGGGTCCATGGTTAATTGTTCGGATGCACTGCGCGGAAGCCTAACCGTTAAGGGTTGACGCGAGTGGATGGGACACCGCGAGTTTTAGAAAAAACTCGCTTCCGTGGTTTGGTGAATTCAACAATCTCGGATGTACCCGTTGTTGCTAAGAGCGTTCAATCAGGTAGATGGAGCATGAATTCCCACAGAGTTATGTCCATATGTAGAACACATATGGGTTTTTTGAAAAGTGAGAAAAACTCAATCAGGAAGTAGGATCGAGCAAACAATACGAAAAACTAGTCGAAATTAGAACACATATTTCTGGCTCGGTATTGGAAGAATTTGGCGCCAGCAAACAGAGATTAGCGCCAGGTTTTAGCTGTAGCGCCTTGCGACAGAACTGTCGTCTGGCGCTACAGTTAAAATTCTGGCGCTAATACTCTGTTCGCTGATGATAATTCCGACATGCCTCAACAGTTTTCTGTGCTCGATAAAATTTTCCAGTTTTCGCGCAGTGTTATTTCGGTCCTAGTTGTGAAAGATATTCCTCAAATTTCCTACGTGTTAAATCCTATGTTTTAACTCATTACGGATGGTCTTTCCAATGAGATCTTTTTTATGCATATGACAATAATGTTAATCAAAATTACGCACATGAAATACTTAGAACGTTTCGAGTCTCATCCACTCATTCTAAATCATTGCCGAAAATAAATTTCAGGAATTAAAATAGAAATCCTCCCCAGTGGAGTCGCCAAAAAACTGTAGTGAATATTTCAAGCGTTAATCCCCTAGCGTGAACCCCACTGTGATCATACACTAAAGTACGGTGGCGTCCAAAGGGAAAGAAGATAGAGCAAAAGAGTCGCCAACAAGTTTTTTTAGGAACTTGTAAACCGTTCACGAGGTGAAGGTTACACCCCTTAACGATCCAAGAGATCGTCAACTCCAATAGGTCTTGAGCCATGACTGGTAGTTTGGGGATGAAGGTACAAATCCAACCTAAAAGAGATTGAACCTGCCCTAATAATAGGCCTCTACTTTATTCTGATCGTATTCATGTGCGCTTTCTGACTAACATGTAATCAATAGGATTAACCCTAATCCTTTTTAATCTATGTTGGTTGAATATTAATGCACAAATAAATCTATTATTGGCGATCAGTTGAATTATAATCATATTAACCCTAAACAAGATTATTAATTATCTTATTAAGCGTGATTACAAGTACAAATTCCCTTTAAACATGCATAAAAGGTGTGATCAAGCAATAACAATAAATATCAAGCAACATAATAATAATAAATCATACTAATTATAATCATCAAAATAATAACCATGAATCATGTTAGAGCATAATAATAGCAAGACCTTAGGCATGATACTAACAAGATTAATAACAAACCCTAGCATGTCACTAAACAACAAAGATAAAATATATAGCCCTAACATGATACTAACAATCATAAACATTAGGAAGAACATAAAAGGCACCATAATAATCATACTTGATACTGAATTTACCCTAGAAATGATACTAGAATCAAAATAATAACCTAAGCATGATTTCTACATCATAATAAATAACATTAAAGTACTTACTTTGATGCGTCGTATCTCTTTCTAATAACAAAATACACACGTTAGTAACTTTAAGGAAAATAATAAACAAAAGAAACAATTAAATTAAATAATTGAAAGAGAGATTTGGGACCAAACCCTCAGAAATTAAAACATTTCACGTCTAGGGCAAAGGCAACTTCGAATATGGCTAGGTGTATCTAAATCTAATGAATGCAGAATTTTTATATTTGAGAGAAGGCTAGTTTAGAAAAGAGAGAGAGAGAGAGAGTAATCAAGAAAATCTTGATGAGAGTTGATGAAAATTGGTGAATGAAAACGGAGTTTTTAACACGTTATTAATAGAAAAAATCAACCAAAAAGATAAAACATCAAAAACGGAGTTCTAACGCGTAAAACCAGGATTAGAGCCAAACACTAACCTTAGCGCCAGGCGCCAAGCGTAGCGTTAGGCGCTACAACTGGCGTTTGGCGCTGACTAATAAATTGACGCGTTTTCTTAAATCAGATAGAAATTGCCGTACAGGAGGATAAAATCGTATTTTCCTCAAAAACGTTCTTTTATTCTGATTAAAACTCTAAAAAGTCAACAAAAGTCAATTTATCAATACCAATTTAATTAGGAATGAAATGAACCTTCTAGAAGAATAAAACCATTCCTAATTGCATTAGGAATGATAAATCCATATCAGGCCCTCCTCTAGATTATTGGGCGGCATATAAGGCTCAAACCAGGCCCAGTTCAGTAATTTGGCCATAATTTCCTCAATATTTATCGGAATTGGGCTTATAATATATCAATGGAAAGCTCTTTTCAAACCCTATCCAAGTACACTAATATTGGACCCATATCATGGACCAACCAAAATGGATTGGCTTTTTTCTTAAAATAGTTTTTCAAAAACAGAGAGAAGAGAAAAGAAATTAAAACTATCCGCAACATTAAACTTTCCACACTTTCACTTCATTTGATTATTTTCGACGTGAAAGGTACTCATCACTGGGTTTGGTTTTGGGAAGACACAAATGGGTGTCTACAATTAAACGCCCTTCTTTTCTTGACCACGCGCTGTAAATTAAACCATTTTTTGGGTTTAATAATTTGACCCAAATTGACTTTGACTTTACGGTTTAAAGAGGAAAAGTAAAGAAATATGTGCATATTTTTGGCAAAAATAAGGTATATATTTTTGGGAATCAAGTATAGTATTTAATCAAATGGTTTAAATTGGAGGATTAATATCCGACTTACCCCCCTTAAAAAATGACGGAAAAAACGCGCATACAAGACTCTCTTAGACATGGTCAAAAGCGTGTATTAGTGTGTGCGTTATATGGTGAGTGCAAGTGACATGCTTTGACTTTTGTGTAACACCATGGGACTTAGTGCCTAGACTCAATTAATGACTTAACGAGATATAATTAACAGTAAAAATTAACCAAATTAATTATCAAACTGTTTAATTAGACACAAGGTGATGACTCGAGCAATAAACCGAACTGTCGTCGAAACGACAAGACTGGCGCCTCTCTTTGCAGTGTAGGGCCAGACGATGGGATTGTCGCCATGCGCTACACTCCACATAGTGGCGCTACAGTTCAAACTTTGACGTCATTGCTGGAGCGTCGATCTGAAACTGTTTTCCATATTATTACTCAACAGGGGTATACCTAAAGTCGTACTAAGTCAACTCTAATTAAAAAATTAGACTTTATTTACTCAAATTAATTAATTAATTAATTAGGCAAAGTTCTTTTAGTCATGAATTAGTTTATTTAATCTTATCACAAGTCAAGCAAACAGTTAGGAAAAAAACATACAGAATGCACAACCAATAATGCACAATTAGTCAAGTAGACACATCATGATGCAATGAGTTTGCAACCTAACCATGGCTCTAGTTCTCTAAAGTTCGGGATATGGGTTAGTCAATAGAGGGTCCATAGTTAATTGTCCGGATGCACCACGCGGAAGCCTAACCGTGAAGGGTTGGCACGAGTTGATGGGACACCGCGAGTTTAGAAAAACTCGCTGCCATGGTTTGGTGAATTTAACATTCTCGGATGTACCCTTTGTTGCTCAGAGCGTTCAATCAGGTAGATGGAGCATGAATTCCTCGAGGGTTATGTCCATATGTAGAACACATATGTGTTTTAGGAAAGTGAGAAAAACTCAATCAGGAAGTAGGATCGCGCAAACAATGCTAAAAACTGGTCGAAATTAGAACGCATATTTCTAGCTCGGTATTGGAAGAACTTGGCGCCAGCAAACAGAGGCCAGTGCCACTTTTTGGCTTTAGCGCCTAACGACAGAGGCTGTCGTCTGGCGCTAAAGTCAAAACGTTGGCGCTAATCTTTGTTCGCTGACACTAGATCCTACATGCCTCAGCAGCTTTTTGTGCTCGATAAAATTTTCCAGTTTCACGCAGCATTATTTCTATCCTAGTTGTGAAAGATATTCCTCAAATTTCCTACGTGTAAAAATCCTATGTTTTAACTCATTACGGATGGTCTTTCCAATGAGATCTTTTTTCATGCATATGACAATAATGTTAATCAAAATTACGCACATGAAATACTTAGTTATTTTCGAGTCTCATCCACTCATTCTAAACCATTGCCGTAACAAATTTTGGAATTAAAATAGAAATCCTCCCTAGTGGAGTCGCCAAAAAACTGTAGGGAATATTTCAAGCATTACCCAAACTTGAACCCCACTGTGATCATACACTAAAGTACGGTGACGTCCAAAGGGAAAGAAGATAGAGCAAATGAGTCGCTAACAAGTTTTAGGAACTTGTAAATCGTTCACGAGGTGAAGGTTACATCCCTTAACGATCTAGGAGATAGTCAACTCCAATAGATCTGGAACCATGACTGGTGTTCGGGGATTCAAAAGAACCTTCTAGAAGATTCTAGAAACTATAATCAATCCTAATTGCATTAGGAATGACAAATCATAATAGGCCCTCCTCTAGATCATTGGGCTGCATATCAAACCGGGCCCAGTTTAGTAATTTTGCCATAACTTCCTCATTATTCATCGAAATTGGGCTTATAATATATCGTTGGAAAGCTCTTTTTGAACCCAATCCAACTACACCATTATTGGACCTTTTCCATGGATCAAACTCAACTGGATCGTCTATTTTCATAAAATAGGTTTTCAAAAACATAGAGAAAGAAAAGAATAAAAAAGCAACCGCAACACTAGACTTTCCACACTTTCACTTCATTCGATTATGATTCAACGTGAAATGTACTCATCACTGGGTTTGGTTTTGGGCAGACACAAATGGGTGTCTACAAACACACATGACTTGTCATGACTCGAATCAAAGTACTTTGACACACATGACTTAAGGTGTAACCTGTCTAAATGATGACTCACTACGTGTGACTTGTGTGTGCAAACGGCTGACCCACGACTCAATGTGTACATGACTTGAAAAACAGAAATTTGTGCCATTTTTGTGGGAGGGTACCGACTTTCTCCCGGAATTAAAGTAAATGTTTGAGAGTGCATGTTGAATGAGCTTAGTCAATTATATGCGTCGATGTTGTATCTTGGGGTGCAATATCCTAGGCTATCTTGAAAGCATTTCGGTAACATAGGCACAGAGGCTACGCACTTCATACTTTACGATGCAATGATGGTTATAACAATGAGTGATTTTGATATGACAGAGTATGCTCCAACGTTACGTTAAGATTTCATGACAAAGGGTTCCTAAGGGGAAGACTATTTGGTCATGTATCTGTGAAGTGTGTGAAAGTGACACTAAGGTTAGGCCGCAAGGGCTAACGGTGGAAAAGTATTTTGAGAAGAGTCAAAAGATGGTGACTCTTAGGCTAGGTAAGCTAACAATGTAGGGATCAAGCCCCCAAGTCTAGCTCTAAGTAGATAGGGATAAGCATAGGGAATTCCTTGATATGATAAATTAAGAACGCAAATATAAATGCATTTTTATTACGGCCGCACCTCAATGTGAGGTTGCCTACGTATCCGTTAGGAATCAGGCCGAACGTAGATCTAGCCAAACCTCACAAGTGTGTGTATACCTCAAAGAGGTCTTTGTAACGTGGTTAGGCTAAAGGTTTGAAGAAGAAGGGGATAAAGGCTTAAGACTCTAGATAAGCCCCTAAGGTGTGCAACTTTGCTTTTGAATATTTTTACTTTCATGCTTGAGGTTTCTCGCTTTTAAACTCTCTTTTGTTTATATATTTTTTTACTCTCTTTCTTTTTTCGCTTTTGCATTTTTTTTTATTTTGAACCTTTTTTTCAATGAGTGTGGGCAATCCCGATCATGCGGTCTATCACTCACTAGGCATTCATATTTCTCAGGCACGACACCGAGCACTTGATAAGAAACGCAATCCGAGTCGTGTTCTTACCAAAGATATCTTCATATCAAAAACATTAGAACACTTGCCCTTTTGTACACTTTTATTAATTTTTTGATTTTTTATTTATTTTGATCTTTTGAAATCACTCAAGCTTTTTTTAAAAATTTCATAAGTTGCACATTGTCCCATCCCAAGGTTAGGTAGATGTGGGTTGAAGAAAGAAAGGTCTATCGTTAGACGAGGCTCAAAGTGGTTTATAAAGAAAGGATTGTATATTTGAAAGGGTAAAGATGATATGATAGGCTACAAAGGGTGCCTCAAATCATTGGTATACCTTGTGCTTAGTTTGGGTTTTTTTTTTTTAACGCGAAGTAATGCAATGATCATGTGCAAGAAAATAAATGCTCATTTTATTAAAAAGAAAAAAGAAAAAAACCTACAAAGTAAATCTAAGGAAAATAAAAGGTGTCTATACTAGACTTAAAAGAAAACGATGAAATAGAAAAGAGATCACGAAATCTTGTCGTTGAAGCTTGTCTCTTGTCTTTTGCCTTATCGTCACTCGGTGTTCTTGCCGACTGGAGGCATTGGAAGCCTGTTATTGTCGATCAAATATTGGATTGCTTCCTTTAGCTTCCAATAGCCCTTAGTCGTATGACCCCTAACTTGATGGTACTTGCAGTGTACATTAGGGTTCCAACTAGGCAATCTCTTCTCAGGTAGGGGATCTTGAATGGGTCCAATGGGAGCAATGAGTCCCTTGGCATGAAGTTGATCGAAAGCAGCATCGTAGCTAATTCCAATAGGGGTGCAATCCTTTCTTAGTTTCTTTCTAAGTCCTCGATTATCCATGGCTAAGATTTCATTAAGGTCAAAAGTACCAACACTTCTACTAGAGTAGGTGTTTTCGAAAGAAGAAGGATAGTCGTTCTTCTTTCCTTTCCAGCCATTGTTGTCATCGTTACTAATCTTCGCCTTCTTGTTGCTTGGAGGAACATGGAGGAGACTTGAATCAATGAGGTCTTGAACGCGATCATTGAGGATGAAACGTCCTTCGGTAGTGTGATCATGGCCTCTATGGTATTGATAATGAGAACGTTGTTCGATAAACATTATCCAATCTTTTAATCCTTCTATTGCACCCATAAGTGTGACAACAGTATTTCGTAAATCCTGAACATCCTCTTCCAGGTTTGACGAGTTTTCACTAGTATTACTTAAGAAAATTTCTTTTTTGTCGACCATTATTACAACCCTTTTGTTTTATAAAAAAGTGATGCTTTTATCAAAAGTGTTGTCTTGGTTAAGTGCTCTTCTCTCCTTGACCAAGTGCTGAGGAAAAGGAAGTTAGGAGTAATTTTTCCTTTTTATATTATTTATTTTGACTTAAGCTCTATTCAACATTGGAAGAGAATGTGGGAGAGAATGGGAACATATTGCCCCCCCCCTACTCGAATAACGGAACATGACTCATGCATGAACCTAAGACATGGTCATGCTGACATATACAAAGTGTGTGCTAAGACTAGTGAGTGTAAGTGACATGTTAAGACTTGTGTCATGACCATGGGACTAAGTGCTTTAGACTCAATTATGGATTAAAAATGGCTACTGCCATTAACAAACTGATCAAACCGATTAATAAACTTTTTAATTAGAAACATTGTGATGACTCGAGCAAGAAAATGAACTGTCGCCAAAGCAACAGGAATGTCGCCGCAACCTGTAGTGCAGCGCCAGACAACAAAGTTGTCGCTCGGCGTTGCACAACAACGTTTGGCGCCACAGCCTAGATTTTTGCGCCATTGTTGGAACATTGATCTGGGACTGTTTTCAGTATTTTTACTCTACAGGGACAGGCCTAAAGTCGTACTAAGTCAGTTTGATTAATTTATTAATCTATAATTACTCAAAACAATTAATTAATTAATTAAGCAAAGTCCTTTGAGTCATTAATTAGTTTATTTATATTTAATAACAAGTCAAACAAACGGTTAGGACAAACACATAAAGTATGCACAACAAATAATGTACAAGTAGTCAAGTAGGCACAATATGATGCAATGAGTTTACAACCTAACCATGGCTCTAGTTCTCTAAAGTTCAGGATATGGGTTAGTCAAAGAGGGTCCATGGTTATGAGTCTGAATGCACCGCGCGGAAGCCTTACCTTTGGAAGGGTTGGCGCGTGTGGATGGGACCCCGCCAGTTGAACTCGCTTCCATGGCTTGGTGAATTCAACATTCTCGGATATACCCTTCGTTGCTTAGAGCGTTCGATTGGGTAGATGGAGAATGAATCCCCAGAGGGTTATGTCCATATGTAGAACACATATGGGTTTCATAAAAGAGAGAAAAACTCAATCAGGAAGTAGAATCGAGCCAACAGTGCTGCAACTAGTCAAAACAAGAAAGCAGAGTTCTGGCTCGGTATTAGAAGAACTTGGCGCCAGACAACAGAGTTTGTCGCCAGAAAATAACTTTGTCGCCAGACGACAAAATTTTAGCCAGGCAACGAGGCCATTTTTTAGGTGACAAACACTATTTTCTAGACGTCAATTCCTACATGCCTCAGCAGCTTTTTGTGTTCTTAGAATTTTCCAGTTTTTGCAATATTATTTCGATTCTAGTTGTGAAAGATATTTCCCAAATTTCCTATGTGTATAAATCCTATGTTTTTTACTCATTACGGATGGTCTTTCCAATGAGAAACTTTTTTATGTTTATGCCAATAATGTTAATCAAAATTACGCACATGAAATACTTAGAACTTTTCGAATCTCATCCACTCATTCTAAATAATTGCCAAAATAAATTTCAGGAATTAAAATAGAAATCCTCCCTAGCGGAGTCGCCAAAAACTGTAGGGAATATTTCAAGCATTACCCCAAACTTGAACCCCACTGTGATCATACACTTCAGTATGGTGGCGTCCAAAGAGAAGGAAACAAGAGCAAAAGAGTCGCCACCAAGTTTTAGAAACTTGTAAACCGTTCACAGGGTGAAGGTTACACCCCTTAACGATCCATCAGATCGTCAACTCCAATAGGTCTGGAACCATGACTGGTGTTCGGGGATGAGGGTACGAATCCAATCTAAAAGAGATTAAACCCGCCCTATAAAATAGGCCTCTACTTTATTCTACTCGTATTCACGTGCACTTTCTGACTGACATACAATCAATATATTTACCCTAAACCAGTTTAATCTATGTTGGTTGAATATTAATGCAAAAACAAATCTATTATTGGTGATCACTTAAATTATAATCAAATTAAAGAAAGGAATGGTGTCCTTCGAACAAGTGTACTATTCCGTTAGTGGGTTCAGAATTATTAGAAAGCTAATATATTCAGTAAGGTCAAGTGATCGGAATGTCTGGGTGGAGGCCGCTTCCGATCAGTAATATTAATGTATAATTAATATTACAGCTTAATCTTGTCTGAACCCTTCGGGTCACACCCAAGCAACTAACGAACCGAAGCGACTAATTAATTATGAATTAATTAATAAGTCAACCGAGTAATTAATATTTAGACATCGAAAATTCGAGCTTAGAGCGTCGAAACCGAACGTCAGAAGTCGAGTCTAAAAATAGTAAAAGACGAGACATGAAAATAATAATAAATCAACAAAGACCAAAATACTCCTAGCATTGGAATACCCCGAGGAAACCGAGTGCTAGGGGCATATGATATAGCATGGTGGCTAGCATGAGCACCAAGCCGAGCCTAGGCTGGCTGGTGCATGCTAGCGCACCAATGTTAGCATCGCAAGGCTAGCCGCGCCAATGCTGGGCCAAGGCGCGCAAGGAGTAGCAGCTCTCAGCAGCAGCCCGCATCTTTGGTGCGTGGCTCGCTGGCTGAGAGCACGAGCAGCCCGCACAAGCTGCTGGGCTTGCTGGCTAGCAGCGCTAGCAGCCCGCACGCTTGTGCTGGGCCTGCATGGAAGCCGCGCATGGCAGCCCACCTTGGGTGCCTTGGTGCCCAAGTGTGGTGCCATGTGGCGCGATTTAAGAGGAGGTTTGAGGGGTGTGTTGGACGGTTTTTGAGAGGGAGTGGGGAGCAAGTTTGCTCCCCCCCTCCTCCAAATGGTCCTTACCTAACCGCTCTCATAAGCTTGCCACTTGTTGATTTATTACTAGTTTGATTATTAATTTTATTTTAGCTTTAAAATAAAATGGAAAGATCAAATTCTCCCACGTTGATGGGAGAGCTTTTTCACTGTCTTTTTTTCCCTATAAATACCCAAGTTGGGGTTTTGGGAAAATCACTTGAGTGAGAGTTGAAAATAGAATCACCATTGTGAAAGCCTTTGACCTCATTTAATCACTCGGGTTTTTTGTCGGGCCATGCTAACTCCAAGGCATTGGACCATTTTCGGTGGTCGGGTTGTGGGTGGACTATCATAGGAGGCCGTCGTATTTTTGAGGCTTCCTTTCGAAGTAAGAGCCCGTTTCGTTTGGGCGAAGCACGCTCCAAAGGTAATTATCTTGTCTTAATCTTGTGATTAATTTATTTATGCTTTATAGTTTTATTAATTGCGAGTGGTTCTTTGGGTCGGGGTCGTTTCCGCGGTAAGTTGGACTTACCAAACCCCAACAACGATATCGGAGCCATGCTCGTTTATTTTTAAAATCATAATATTTTTCAAGGTGATTTTTATAGCTTATTTTTTCTGGTTTAAGTTGCTAATTAGATTAGTAGCTCGTATTATCTATTTTAACCTCGTATTTAAGCTACCTTTAGCCCCGAACCCAGATTTCGACCCAAAAATAGTTTATTTTGGGTGGAAAATGTATTCTAGAAATGGTTTTATCCTTTCAAAGAACGGTTTTTAGCCAAAAAACGACCAGAATTGCTATTTTCGAGGGTTTTTTCGTTTTTACGAAAAATTTTAAGTCTTTCTAACCTTGAAATTTAATTGCATATTTATGGTGGTTATGTAATTGGTTCAATACATATTTTATATGCAATTTTAAACCTAATTGCATTAATGTGAAATTGTTGTTCTTTGAGGCTTCCAAGTATTAAAGATTCAATCTTTAATTATGTTAAGTGATTGAAACTTTATATTACTAAATTCCATGAATTTTTGTTAAACTTTGTTGATTTAATCATTTTTCAGTTGATTGGAATCATAAAGTTTGAATTTTTGTGATAGAAAATTGTTTATCTTCATATTGGAAGATATAACTTTTCAAGGATTCACAAGTATTAAAGTTGGAATCTTTATTGAACTTATGTTCATTTTTCCAACTCCCTTTTATTTTGTCAAAAACTTAAGATTAATTTAAATTAATTAAATTAATAATGAGTAATTGCCCTCTTATTTTTGTTGCACCAAGTTAAACCAATTTAATTAAAGAATGGTTCTTGGGGATTATTTTGGTTAGATGCACTTTGAAAATTTTATTTTAAGTTAGACTTGTTTAAATTTTCATTTTTGCTCAATGACTTAATTTTAAAATTAATTAAGAATTGATTAGAGATGTCACACAAAATCGGGAATTAATCCCGAGGCACAAACACGCAAACCAAGGCACAATAGCCATGTGCATCCCTCGGCCAGCTGGGCTGCTCGCACAGCCCGCATGTGGCTGCCGAGGGAAGAGGTTGTTGCGCTTGGTGCGTGTGGTGCTAGGTGTGTGCGAGGAGCCGTGTGCTGACTTGGTGCATGAGAGGTGTGCGAGAAGAGGCTAGGCGTAGCAGCAGTTCTAGGCAGCTGCAGCTAGACGCGCATCGAGTGCGTGTTGCCAAGCAGCGCCCAGCAGCATCACAGCACGCAAGGCCGAGGCTGCTAGACAAGCGCCCAGCACTTGCGTGCGTGTGAGTGCTCAAGGGTGCTAGCCTTGGATAGTCGATGCATCTTTCTCCCGGTTTTAATTTTGCCTTTTGGTTGTTTTGTTTATTTTAATTTATTTTAATTAAAATTTTTGAGGCTAGGCCTCGGGTTTTGAGCGGCATTGGCAAAATTAATTTTGACAAATTTTGGGCTTTACCGACTTAATTAATTGGATTAATTGAGTTGGATGCGGAATTTAGTGGGAGCTTCAAATGTTAATTGCGCTTATTTACATAACCGGTTAAAACAACTTTGACTAGTTTTAATTAGGCGTGTTAATTGGATTAACCACCTAGATTAGTTGCTATTTCACGCGTGTTTATGCATTGTTACTTGTTTATCGTTGTAAAATGCATGGGCCATTCACAGATAGTGAATGGATGAATGGAATGTATATTCTCTCACAGGTTTTATGAAATGACAACTAGTGGGGCCCGATTAGGATAGAAAATACGGACTGCGATCCATGATGTATTTTTGTAAATCTAAATACGGTCTGCGAACCGTTGAGTATTTTTGTACCTTAATATTTAGATTAGTCATAATCGTAGATACTAGTAGTTGCATTTGATTATGGTCAAGTCTTGATGATGGAGGTTCTTGGAAGACGTAGCCATGAAGTTTCAAATGAAGACCTTTTGAAGATTTGAAGATCTCAAGGAGTCATGCTATATTTATGTTTATGTTTTTCGATATATATATGTATATACATATATATATATGTATATACATATATATACATATACATATATGTATATATGTATATATACATATATGTATATGTATATATACATATATGTATATACATATATATACACATATATGTATGTATACACATATATATATGTATACACATATATATATATATATATATATATATATATATATATATATATATATATGCCTATGTATATGAATTATATGTTAGATGCATGTTAAGGATTTTGAATGTTGTGATGATTAATTAAGTTTACTTAAATCAACCAACATAGAAACCCTAGGTCCCTAAATATTGAGTAAAACTTTCCATTCCAAAACAACATTTACCAACCGAACGAGGGTAGTGGTGGGCTACGCCAAAGCGAGGCATCACTACCTCTCCTAGGAGCGTAAGGCATACTGGGTATGCAAGTTGGTTTTGGTTGTACTCAACGACATGAGTGATGGAGTCCTAACATGTCGTGGCAAAGTGGATAAATTGTTGAAAGAGCATTAGATGCGACGATTTATTCAACCTAGAGTGGCTTGGAGCCATTAGCAAAGCGTTGCTTACCTTAGGAGATTGAGTGTTAAGACAAGCCAAAGCATGCTTAACCACTCTTTGTTTCTTCGTATCTTGGAATCGACTTATTCTCGCCAAATGGGGACAATTTTAATGCGTGGATAAGACGTTTAATAAGATTGAAGATTTGCATGAATACCTTTAAATTTTCAAACTTATTATGTTGTTTACATGATAAATGGTTATACTTTACACTTATATTTGTAGAATTCCAAATCAAACTGTATTGTTTTCCATAATTGGTAAAGGAAATCTTTGAGAATGGTTCTCAAAAGAAAAGTAAAGCATTTCTAAAATACAATTCTCATAAATGATTTTTATAAAGTCCGAAAGGACGGTTGGACATCATGTATTAAAAATACTAGGTAGTTTTGATAAAACATGAAGTATTGAGTTGCAAACTCAAATTGTCAATATTGACAACCAACATATCTTTTCGCTTAATACATATATGAGTAGGACTCATTGATGTAGTAATTTAAGCGTGAATTAAAGGAAAAGATGGAACTTTGTTTTACGGCGCATTAGATGCCTAATAATGCCTAACAAAGTATAAAATTCAAAGACTCTTAAATAAATGGTTCTTAAAAGATTATGAGATAAAGTATGATAAGAAATATATGAAACGAGGAACGAAGAAAAGGAATAAGATTCCATTTCAACCCATGAGTTCATGTTATTGTAGTTAACTTAGCAATTCGTTATCTTCACAAGTATCGGATACTGCTTGAGTTCTCCACTTTGAAAGTGACCTCAAACTATGGAAGATAATCTAAGTTATCGACTTACAAGCTGAGAATGAAGCAAGTGGTGCTACATCAGTTGTAAGGTCGTATGATTTGTTTAAATACCTTTAAGCTAAGGCTGGAACAAATAAATGGTTATTGTGTTCCATAATCAGCAATTGATCCGTTTACATATGGAAAGACTCACATTCAAAGCAATGAGCAATAGTTGTAAATTTATTTGAATGGCATGGTTATCTAATCCATGAGTCAAGAATGCTTGATTATAAACAAACATTATCTTAACATGATAAACTAGCAAAAGCTCAAATTCATGGGCATGATTTGTGTTCCGAACATCTTTAGCAATGTCACATCGAGAAGAACGTACTCAAGGCTCTATTAGATAGGCTCTTGATAGTTGATCGATTCGGAATCGTTCTAAGACAAGCAAGTCTTACTTGTTAAAACCGACAAAGTAAAGAGCTATTTTTTTTTTGTATAGACAATTGAATCCGAAAGCTAAAGAGGATTCATTTACTTCAACGTCTCAGAAAGAATTTCAAAGAATATGGCTATATTCATCAAATGTGAACAAACTTGACCTTGAATAGTTCAAGAGTTCAGTGAAGTACAGAATCGACTTGGCAAGATATCAAAACGTCTAGATTAGATTGAGCGATGTTTGCTTGAGCCAAGCATGACCATCAAAAAGTTATGAAATTGAAATTTTCATAAATAACTCCACAAAGAACATAGTGTGTCTTCACGGAGACCTCGATGCCATTTGAAAATGACTCGAACAATGATGGATCACATCCCTTTCTATAAAGTTCTTAAGATTTACACGAAGGACTAACGCTACACTAAACAAAATGTCGAAGCTAAGAAAGGACGCCATATTCAGTTATGGATAGAATTATATTCTAAATGTCTTTTCAGGTATATGTCTAAAACTCTTAGCCACAGTGGGAGTTCATTGGCTCAGTAGGAGCTAAGTGACTCAGTAGGAGCTCACCGGCTTAGCAAGAGCTAGATGGTTGAGTGGGAGCATAATGGATCATTAAAGGCTAAGATAGCTCAAGTGGGAGCTAACTGTTTGTTTTACAACGAAATTTTACCCAAAGACAATATACATGTCTCTTTGTAAGCATTCAAGTGAGACCATGGGCATTACCTCCACAACCTAATTGAGAACATAGTGTTTGTTGCTCTAAGTGGTGTCTTTCTGGAAAGTAACAGGTTTCCAAAACGACAAGTGGGAGGAAAATGACCTCGATGACCATCGAGCTTAGCAACAAACTAGAACTGAGAATCTCGGAAGACCTTAAAAGGGCTTCGTGAGAATGCTTGATCAAGAATACTCAAAAGGACTTTACAAGTGCCTTAAAAGAGAATTCATTACTCACAAAACATCAGAAATTTTGGAGTAAGATCAACATAATAAAAGGGCTTTCGAAGCTCCTTGAAACTCAGTGGTTAATCCAATTGCCTCGTATAGGTATAGAATTCATCAAAGGCTTGGATTGAATCCTATAAATTTCTATTAAGTTAGAAATAAACCTAAGACTTACAAGCATACTATTTACTATTAGATAGTAAAGGAATAATTTCTTGTAAGATAGCTACGACAAATCCAAATTCCGAATAATGGTTAGAGGCCATGAAAATCCGAAACAGACCCCATGTTTGATAATCATGTTTGAAACTTGATTAATTTGCATAAAGGGTGAAAGACCCATCGATTGCAAATAAGTTTTCAAGGAGAAAACTAACAAATGTGGAAATGTATATGCATACATAGCTAGATTGGATGAAAAGGATACAATTAAATTCACGGAGTTGATTTTAATAAAAACCTATTCACCAATCGGAATGCTAAAGTATTTTCGTGATTATTTTAAAAAAATTTCTCATATAAAATATGGCAAAATAGATTCCAAAACCGCCTTCCCAAAATAGTATTTTGGAAGTGACTATGGAATAGTCTAAGGGTTTTGAAAATCTAAGTAATGCTAGATTTGAAAGCAAGCTCAAGGAATCTGTCATGGGATTAAAGGAAGCATTGCATATAGGAATTAGAACGTGTTTTCTCATAAAGTTAATAAGAGCATTGACTTATGGAGAAACATAGAAATTCTCATGATTAAGAAGTTTAGTGGGAGCAAAAGTAAAGGTCTAACGAGAAGTTTACGAACTCTATTGTGAAATAACTATCAAATGCTAAATGCTTAGATTTGAGAGTATTTTCGACAATGGACCAAGAAAAAGACGATACTTAGTACATATTGGCAGTAAGATCTATTGTATAGACTTAATAAAATGTTTGAACGTGTAAAGGAGTTTACCGTGTTAAACATTATGAATCAAAGGACTTTAAAAGACTTTCGACCCGTATGTATAAAACTAAGTAAATGTTTGAACTAAGTATAAGCTAGGCTAAATAATAAATAAAACATAAAAGACTCTAATAGAGACTTTCAACCATATCACACAACAAACTGTTTAGCAAAGACTCAGTGAAACTGAATGAGCTAAAATGACAAATTGATGGAATAAGATTGAGAATTACTCTGCAATTTAATCCATCATGTACGCTGTGATATGAAATTGTCGCACGACTTACTTGCTTAGAGCCTCTGAAGTATGTATGTAGTACCGATCAACCTGAATCTATGTAATAGATCGTTAGATTATGGCCAAGAACATCCAAAGTGCTTGGATAAGTAACAGGATGAGTTCTTGACTTGTGGAAATAAATACTATTTGAGAATTGATGTTGCAAGCACAAACCTTAACAAGGATTAGATCCTTAACAAGGAAGTCGTTTATAAGCACGAGCTAACAATAAGTCGTGGCTTGAGAATGGTAACATGGACGTCGATCCATGTGTAATGTGCAGGAATTTAAGGAAAATTTCCATGATCACAATTGATTAGGGTATCCCAAATCATTGTGAGCCGTTTGGAATGAAACCCAAGCAAAGCATCATCAGGAAGTCTACTAAAATATATGTTGAGAATATTATTGCCTTAATGGCGATAATAAAGAAGATATTCTATGGAAAGTTCATTGTTGAACGTTAATGATTGTAGGTCGTCAAGTTGAAGGTCTCAATCATGAAAATGAGTGGGAGCCATCACTTGGACAATAAATCCTAAATCACATATGATCCATGACACTCTCAAATTTTATCATCTTATTATGAAAGTGATCAGTAATGAAGATGCTAAGATTAGCAAAGTAGTTATAACTAAACCTATACAATAAGTGAACGACAACATTCACAATTGCATGAAAGAAATCAAGTATATTAGATATGGGTGTGATTTCTTAGATGATTTATAAAGAGGGATACTCTTAAAGCATTCGGAAAAACCATTTATCATAAGATGAACCATTCAGGTTTTTGGAGTAATTTAAAATTTCATGCAATTTTATCACTCCGTTTGCTATTTAATTATGGTTTAGAATTAAATAATGGGTCCATTTGATTCTTAGAATATTCAAAACAGGGTATCAAGACCAGTCTTGGTAAGGAAACACCTATTAAGTGAACGTTAAATATTATAATCGAAAATTATCCCTAATCGAGGTCATTTAAATGATGGATGATTAATGGCCAATTGAGATTAGTGTGTAGTCTTATTTATAGCACCGTTTCTTGTACTACGAGGACATGATTGTCATAAATCATTTACACAGGTATTGGTTTAGAACCATACTGGATCGACCTTTGAGAATACTTTAAGAGATTAAAAATAGTCATAAGTATACTTCTCAGTATGGCTATCGGAACCTATTTCCTCGACCATGAGTATTTAGAGTTCTCTTGTTTGAGTACTAGTCCGCTTTAATGTTGTCAAACGTCTGCCGTAATAGGGGATTATAACGGCAACACTCGGGCGGCTAGGTCCTCTCTGTAAGAGGAGCTACATTACATGACTGGGAATGTCCCCCTACTAAAATAGGGAAGATGTCTTTGTTGTATACAAGGCCTCTCGTAGAGTGAGACTGTGAAAATGCATGGCCTTGCTCGGATGGATTTTAGAAATCATCTGCTTATTGATAGTCAGACTCGGAATTGAGAAACACTTCTGGACGTAATAAGGATGACGAAATAATCTTACCTTATAGTTCATGAAGAGACATTAAGTGACATAGGAAAAAGGCTTGTACACTAAATGCGCACTTGTCCGGAAGGACAAGTGGGAGATTGAAAGGAATGGTGTCCTTCGAACAAGTGTACTATTCCGTTAGTGGGTTCAAAATTATTAGAAAGCTAATATATTCAGTAAGGTCAAGCGATTGGAATGCCTGGATGCAGGCCGCTTTCGATCAGTAATATTAATGCATAATTAATATTATAGCTTAATCTTGACTGAACCCTTCGAGTCACACCCAAACAACTAACGAACCGAAGCAACTAATTAATTATGAATTAATTAATTAGTCAACCGAGTAATTAATATTTAGACGTCGGAAATTCGAGCTTAGAGCGTCGAAATCGAACGTCGGAAGTTGAGTCGAAATATTAATAATAAATCAAAAAAGACCAAAATACCCCTAACATCGGAATGCCCTGAGGAAACGGAGTGATAGGGGCATATGATATAGCATGGTGGCTAGCATGCGCACCAAGCCGAGCCTAGGCTGGCTGGTGCATGCTAGCGCACCAATACTAGCATCGCAAGGCTAGCCGCGCCAATGCTGGGCCAAGGCACGCAAGGAGCAGCATCTCTCAGCAGCATCTTTGGTGCGTGGCTCGCTGGCTGAGAGCACGAGCAACCCTCACAAGCTGCTGGGCTTGCTTGCTAGCAGCGGTAGCAGCCCGCACGCTTGTGCTGGGCAGCCGCGCATGGCAGCCCACCTTGGGTGCCTTGGTGCCAAAGTGTGGTGCCATGTGGCGCGATTTGAGAGGAGGTTTGAGTGGTGTATTGGCCGGTTTTTGGAGAGGGAGTGGGGAGCAAGTTTGGTCCCCCCTCCTCCAAATGGTCCTCACCTAACCTCTCTCATGAGCTTGCCACTTGTTGATTTATTACTAGTTTGATTATTAATTTTATTTTAGCTTTAAAATAAATGGAAAAATCAAATTCTCCCACATTGATGGGAGAGCTTTTTCACTCTCTTATTTTCCCTATAAATACCCAAGTTGGGATATTAAAAAAATCACTTGAGTGAGAGTTGAAAAAGGCATCACTATTGTGAAAACCTTTGAACTCATTTAATCACTCGGGTTTTTTGTCGGGCCTTGCTAACTCCAAGGCATTGGACCATTTTTGGTGGTCGGGTTGTGGGTGGACTATCGTAGGAGGCCGTCGTATTTTCGAGGTTTGCTTTCGAAGTAAGAGCCTGTTCCGTTTGGGCGAAGCACGCTCCAAAGGTAATTATCTTGTCTTAATCTTGTGATTAATTTATTTATGCTTTATGGTTTTATTAATTGCGAGTGGTTCTTTGGGTCAGGGTCGTTTCCGCGGTAAGTTGGACTTACCAAACCCCAACAATTAACCATAAACAAGATTATTAATTATCTTATTAAGCGTGATTACAAGTACAAATTCCCATTTAAACATGCATAAAAGGTGTGATCAAGAAATAACAATTTATATATATCAAGCAACATAACATTAATCATAAAAATAATAATTATAATAATCATAAAAATAATCATGTTAAAGCATAATAATAACAAGATCCTAGGCATGATACTAACAAGATTAATAACAAAACCTAGCATGTCACTAAACAAAATTCACACGTTAAAAAATTCAAGGAAAATAATAAACAATACAATTAAATTAAATAATTGAGAAAGAGATTTGGGACCAAACCCTCAGAAATATCAAACCTTTCACGTCCAGGGCGAAGGAAACTTCGAACTTGGCTAGGTGTGTCTAGTGCTAATGTATGAGGAATTGTGTTTGTAAAAGGCTAGGCTAGAAATAGGGAGAAAAAGAAAAACCTTTAGCTTAGAGAGAAAAGAGAGAATTAGACAGTTCTGGTTATTGAAAAACGGAGGTCCAGGGACCTTATTTATATGAAAATAGTCCGGAACCGATAGAAACGAATCAGATCGAGTTCGAAAAGGAATAAAACACGCTTCTATCGCCAGCGACAGGGCTCGTCGCCAGGTGACGAAAATGTCATTTGGCAATAGGGATGTCAGTGGGGCGGGTCAAGTAGGATACCCGCCCCATCCCCGCCCCATTGGGGCGGGGATGGATCTCGGTTTGGCGGGTGGTGGGGCGGGGATGGGGATAAAAGTCATACCCGCCATGGGTGATGGGGCGGGGGTGGATTTTAAGTTGTACCCGCCCCATCCCCGCCCCGCCCCACCCGCCCCACTTCGTACCCGCCCCATCCCCACCTCATACCCACATCTATATATCTTTTAAAGAAAAATTACATACTTTTATTCTATTTATAAAATAATTACATGAAATACAATATTAATTATAATACTTTGTACGACACTTATATTATAACACAAAATGTGTATAGAATGTTTTATTTTATAATTCGTATTAATTATGTAAGATTGTGTATTTGAGATACGGATATTAGGTGGATCTTGGGTGGGGATTAGGCGGGTCTTTGGTGGGGATTAGGTGGGAATGGATATCCAAGTGGGGGGTGGGGCGGGGATGGTTTTGGAGTTGTACCCGGTGGGGCGGGGATGGGGATGAAAATTGGACCCGCCGCGGGGACGGGGATGGGGATGGGTATGAAAATATTAGGTGGGGATGGGGATGGGAAGGCCAACATCCGCCCCGCCCCGCCCCATTGACATCCCTATTTGGCGATGTAGAAGGTTTTCCACGCATTTTCAACGAGAAATCTATTTCTCGATAAAATCAAGTCGTAAAATTCGTACGAAGGGTAAAATCGTAATTTCAATTAAAACACTTCTTTTATTCCAAATAAAACTCATAAAACATAATTATCAATCCTAATTCCATTAGGATTTAAAAGAACCTTCTAGAAGACTATAATCAATCCGAATTGCATTAGGAATGATAATTCATAATAGTCCCTCCTCTAGATCATTGGGCCGCATATAAGAACCAAACCGGGCCCAGTTTAGTGTTTTGGCCATAAATTCCTCATTATTCATCGGAATTGGGCTTATAATATATCGTTGGAAAGCTCTTTTGGAGCCCAGTACAACTACACCATTATTGGACCCTTTTCATGGACCAAACTAAACAAGATTAGATAATTTAATAAAATAGAGTCGGTTTTTTAAAACAAAAAAAAGGATTTTTAATAAAAACTAACCACAACATTAGACTTTCCACACTTTCACTTCATTCGATTATGATTTGACGTGAAAGGTATTAATCACCGAGTTTGATTTTGGGGAGACACAAATGGGTGTCTACAACTAGTTGCAAGTTGTTTGGATTGTTAAAGCTTAAAGCTTGCGGACAAACAATAGTAAATATAGCACTTAAGGCATTAGGCCAATTTATGTAGTACTTGTAGTAGTATAAAGAGCGAAGGCCTATTTAGAGAAAGGTTGCTCAGAAATTTAGATTAAGAACATTGAGAGTAATGGCCTAAAGCCATTGATGTTTATCCGCAAGCTTTTGATAGAGGAATAAACGTGTCGTCAATTGTCTATCCCTAGATCAAACACAATTTATAACAACCTAAACAAACCTAATACAAGTATAAGGCAAGTATTGGGTCGAACCCAAAGGAGTGAGTCGGTATTAACTTTAGCCTAAATCACTCAAAATAATTCCAAAATCACCATATAAACTACCAAAAACATCATAGTCATGCATAATCAAGGCAAACCAAAACCAATGTATAATAACTAATTGAAATTGACAAAAATAAAACAAAGGTTAGAAGTATACCATGATTGAAGACTCAAACAAAGCTCAAAATCCCGTCAAGGACTCGAGTTTCCCGAAAAACCACGAGAAAAGAGACTAATCTTGATGAAAATGGAGTATGAAGGAAATTGTGATGGAAAATTGTGTGAAAACAAGGATGAATTTCAGTGAATTTGTGTGAGAAAGATGATTTAGGGGTTAGGGTTTGAGAGGAGGAAGAGAGAGAAAGGGGAAAAATAAGGGGGAATTGAAAAATAAGAGAGGATAGAGAGAGAGAGCAAAACAGGCCCTCTTGTAACCCAGCAAGCCGTGCCCTCTCCCATACTCCCCGCGGCCTCTCTAAGACAGCCGCGCCCGCGGGGAGATCGTGGGCAGACTGCGGGAAGTTCCTGATCAGATTTCCCCTTTTATAAAGCAAGGGCACCCGAGGCCTCTCTAAGCTAGCGGTGTGCACTCTCCCCTGCACTCCAATTTCTCCTTTTGCCATCCTCATCAAACACATTAAGTCTATAGTTGATGAATAAAGGCAACCTACAAAACAAACCAAAAACACAAGGAAAGGTAAGAGCAAAAATCAACAAAGAAGAATAAAAGTAAGAAAATAAAAGAGAGTAGAGGTGAGAATCCGGGTTGCCTCCCGTAAGCGCTTTTGTTTAACGTCGTTAGCTAGAGGTTTACCACCCATTCAAGGTGGCTTGAAAAGAATCATTTTATGAATAAGACCAACAAACACTCCATCATAGTATCTTTTGAGCCGATGACCATTAACCTTAAAAGAAGATGAGGAATCCAAAGGTGAAATCTTCACGGCACCATTAGCAAAAACATCTTTCACCAAGAAAGGGCCACTCCATCTTGACATGATCTTTCCGGGAAACAACTTCATTCTTGAATTAAAGAGGAGGACTTTATCACCAACACAAAACTCTTTCCTCTCAATAAGCTTGTCGTGACCTTCCTTGGAACGAGCTTTGTAGGTGCTAGCACAATTATAAGCATCAAGTCTAAGCTCCTCTAGCTCATGAAGATCCAACCACCTTTTCTCCCCCGCACTTTCTAAATCAAAGTTTATCTTCTTGATTGCCCACAAAGCACGGTGTTCAAGCTCCACCGGGAGATGGCATGATTTGCCATAGACAAGGCGATATGGAGTGGTTCTAATAGGTGTCTTGAAAGTCGTTCTATAGGCCCAAAGAGAATCATCCAACTTGTCCGACCAATCCTTTCTATTCCTTGCAACCGTCTTCTCAAGAATAAAGCTTTATTTGACGATTGGAGACCTCAACTTCGCCACTCGTTTGCGGATGATATGGAAGGCCGAAGCGTTGATGAACCCATGTTTCCTCAACATCTTTTGTAAGGCATAGTGAACAAAATGAGAACCGTTATCTCTTATCACAGCCTTAGGCACACCAAACCTTGGGAAGATGATTTTTTTGAACAACTTCAAGACTACTTTGTGGTAATTTGTTAGGGAAGCAATGGCCTCAACCCACTTAGAAACATATTCCACAGCCACAAGTATGAATTGATTCCCTTATGAAGATGGGAATGGTCCCATGAAGTCAATCCCCCATACATCGAACACCTCTAACTCAAGAATAGCTTGTTGAGGGATCTCATTCCGCTTGGAGATATTCCCAACTCTTTGACATCGGTCACATGACTTGACGAAGCCCCATGAATCCTTGAAAGATGTGGCCACCACAAACCACATTGAAGAACCTTAGTAGCGATTTTGGAAACACCCATATGACCACCACTAGGATCCTAATGGCACATCTTTAGAACACTAGGCACCTCTTCATTCGGAACACAACGCCTAAGCAAGCAATCAACCCCTCGTTTATACAAGATGGGATCATCCCACAAGTAATGTCTTGCCTCCCTCTTGAGTTTCTTTCGTTGGTTCTTGGAGAAAGAAGGTGGAAACTCCCCACATGCTAGAAAATTCACCAAGTCGGCATACCATGGGAGCTCCTTTACCTTAATGGCATACAAGACATCATCAAGCATTCTATCTTCAATTGGTGAACTATCATCATGAATTTGATCACCCTCAAGGCGAGAAAGATGGTCCGCCACAACATTTTCCTCACCCTTCTTATCCCTAATCTCTATTTCAAAAGTTTGTAGTTCAAGCACCCAATGAATCAACCATGGCTTGGACTCTTTCTTAGCAAAGAGATACTTGAGAGCCGCATGATCCGTGAAGACAATGCTATTGGAACCCAACAAATAACACCGGAATTTCTCAAAAGAGTGAATAATGGCCAAGAATTCTTTTTCCGTTGTTGTGTAATTCTTTTGAGCCCCATTTAGTGTCTTGGACATATAGTAAATCACATGAAGCTTCTTGTCCACACGTTGTCCCAAAACATCTCCAATTTCCCAATCACTAGCATCACACATCAATTCAAAAGGTAGATCCCATCTTGGGGCTTGAACAATGGGGTACAGATTAGGGCCTTCTTCAACCTATTAAATGCCTCCAAGCATTTACCATCAAACACAAACTCAACATCTTTTTGAAGAAGATCATTAAGGGCTTGGCAATTAGTGATAAATCCTTGATGAATCTTCTATAGAAGCCCGCATGTCCCAAAAATGATCTCACTCCCTTGACATTCACCGGAGGTGGAAGCTTCTCTATAACCTCGATCTTGGCCTTATCCACCTCTATCCCTTTATGAGAGATTTTGTGTCCAATCACTATTCCTTCCTCCACCATGAAGTGGCACTTCTCCCAATTCAAAATAAGATTAACCTTCACACACCTTGCCAAACATTTCTCAAGATTCACAAGGCCCTCTTCAAATGAAACCCCACCTACAGAGAAATCATCCATAAACACCTCCATTTCTTCCTCCAATATGTCTCCAAAAATGCTCATCATGCACCTTTAGAAAGTTGCGGGGGCATTACAAAGCCAAAAGGCATTCTCCTATAAGCAAAGGTCCCATAGGGGCATGTAAATGTTGTCTTCTCTTGATCATCGGGGTGGATTGGGATTTGGAAAAATCCCGAATAGCCATCAAGGAAGCAATAGAACTTGTGCCTTGTTAGTCTCTCTAACATTTGATCAGTGAATGGAAAGGGAAAGTGATCCTTCTTGGTGGGTGTATTTAGACGTCTATAGTCTATACACATCCTCCAACCGGTGACCGTCCTAGTCGGAATTAGCTCACCTCTCTCATTCTTGACTACGGTCATACCCCCCTTCTTAGGAACGACATGAACGGGAGAGACCCACCTAGAGCTTGAGATGGGGAATATGATTCCCGCATCCAAAAGCTTGGTGATCTCTTTTTTCACCACCTTTCCCATTTGAGGGTGTAGCTTTCCTTATCGTTCAATAGAAGGAAGGGTGTCTTCCTCAAGCGTTATGTGGTGTGTACACAAAGCAGGGCTTATACCCTTAAGATCATCAATAGTATAGCCCAAAGCACCTTGGTGCTTCCTCAAGACACAACATAACGCTTGAGCTTGGCTTTCACTCAAGGATGCACTAACAATTACGGGATAAGTGGAATTTGGGCCTAAGAATTCATACCTAAGGTGTGATGGTAGAGGTTTGAGCTCTACCATAGGCACACCTTTACCTTCTTTTGTTGCGGCCACTAGCAAAGCTTCATGGCTTGAGATCTTTAAGCACAATTGTTCATCCACTTTCTCCATGCTTCCATTAAGCAATTCCTCATACAATGTCATCTCCTTGCATGGTGCACCTACCTTATATTTGTTCAACAAAACATTCTCAAGAGCATCGTTAGAGGTGAGCAAGTGCTCATGCATGGAAGACACAACATGATCAAGAAAGTCAATCATCATGCAATTTTCTAGAGAAGAACATGGATATTTCATGCTTTCATTCAAATCGAATTCTATGACCTCATCTCTTACCTTAAGCGAAATCTTTGCACTCTTGACATCTATCATAGCACTCGAGGTAGCAAGAAAGGGTCTACCTAAAATGATAGGAATGGTAGAATCTTCATCCATTTCAAGCACAACAAAATCCACCGGGATCACAAACTTCCCAACCCTCAATGGAACATCTTCCACTTTACCTTTTGAAAACTTGATTGACCTATCGGCTAGTTACAAGGTAATGTTAGAAGGTAAGATTTCCCCTAAATCAAGTCTTTGATAAACCGAATATGGTATTAGGCCTACACTAGCTCCTATGTCACATAGGGCATTATCAATTTGCATCTTGTTAATAGCACAAGGGATAGAGAAGTTTCCGGGGTCTTTCAACTTGGGTGGCATTTTGTTCATGATGATTGCACTACAATTCTCGGTCAAGTTAATAGTCTCCACAACATCACAAGTCCTTTTCCCACTCAAAATGTCCTTGAGGAATTCGGCATAGTTAGGCATTTGGTTGATCACGTCGGTGAAAGGTAGAGAAAGGTGAAGTTGTTTGAGCATATCAATAAATCTCCCAAATTGCTCATCCGATTTATGTCTCATGAATTTTTGGGTATAAGGGAGCTTGGGTTTCACAATATCTTTCTCTACTCTCACCTCTCTAGGTGTCTCAACCACAACCTCATCTAAAGATACTTTATCTCCCTCATTCTCAACCAAAGCTTCCTTGGGGACCTCCTTGTCTTCACTCTCCCTAGGAAATCTCTCCTCAAGAACCTTACCACTCCTTGTAACAATAGCATTCACGGGTTTCTTGGGATCTAGGCCTTGGGAAGGTAAATAAGAAGGGCTTTCTCGGTCTTTCAAAGCATAGCAAGTTGAGAAATTTGGTTTTTGAGCATTTTGTTATGGGTCATCATCTCATTGAATCGCTAACGGTCATGTATGTGTTTAACAACTTGGTTTAATTTTCAATTATTTCCTCTAAATTGGTCCTAGAAGAAGAAGGTTGTGAATAGGAATTTTCACCTTGAGTCTTTGGAACAAATCCGGGTAGGGGACCCCTTTGAGAATTATTTTGAAAATTGCCCCTACCTTGATTGTTCCAATTACCTCTATTTTAATTTTGACCATAACCTTGATTATGGTTTCCACTACCTTGGTTATTATTTCCATAACTTTGGTTTTGATTACCATAATTTTGGTTTTGATTTTGACTACTATAACCTTTATTGTTATAGTTGCCACGAGAACCTTGGTTCCCTTGGTTCCTATAACCACCTCCTACGTTATAGTTGTCAAAATTACCTTGGTTTTGGTAATTCCTATTCCATTGACCTCTTTGATTATCAAAGCTTTGCACATTATTATTTAACACATAATTCACATGCTCACTCTCATTGTTATCAAAATCATCACCACATTCCGGAGACGCATTAGGGCAATTACAAGAGTCATGATCATAAGATCCACATGCATCAAAAAACAAGCAACCACTAGGAATATTATTTGAGGAGGGAGGGGGTTAAGAGTTAGAAAGAGTACCTCTCCCCTTAAATTGGGAGGGAAGATTTGAAGCTTGAGAATAAGAAGAGCTTTCCAATTAGGCCTTGATTGCGATCATTTCTTTTCCCAAGTTTGTCATTTGTGAGGATATGTTGTTGATCGCATTTAGATGGTCTATAGAGTACACCGAAGAGCCACTCTTGCTAGTTAAGTCCCTCTCACCATCTTGCCAATCTCTATAGTACTTCACCACATCCTCAATAATGTCCACCACTTCTTCCTCCGTCCTATTCATTATGGGACCTCCGACTCCCCCATCAAGGCATGATTTTCCTTGAGGACTTAGGCCACCATAGAAAATTTGAATGAATTGATAGGTTGGAATTCCGTGGTGGGGACACTCCCTTTGGTACTCTTTCTACCTCTCCCATGCTTCGTAAAGGCTTTCATTAGGTCTTTGCTTGAACCCTTGAATCAAAGCTCTAGCCTCCGCCGTTTTCTTTTGTGGGTAAAACCGGGACAAGAACTCCTTGGTGACTTCGTCCCATGTTCTTAGGGAGTTTGGCTTTACCTCCTTATCCAACCACTCCAAGGCCCGGCCTATGAGAGAAAAGGGAAACAACTTTAGCCGGATGAACTCTTGAGAAACTCCGTTTACTTTGATAGTATTGCAATACTTTTCGAATTCCTTGAGATGGTTTAACGGACTCTCATTCTTAGCTCCGTTATATTGTCTCCTCTCGATCAAGGCGATCATAGCCGGCCTAATTTCGAAATCATTCGCCGGTGTTGTAGGTGGAGCAATTCCACTCTCAAATTTGTACGCACCGAGAATTCCCAATTCTTTCAAAGCAACTCTTGGTTGTTCTCCCATGCTTAGTTCTTCTTCAAATCCTTCTTCGCTTGAGGAACTAAACTCCCAGGATCGACTAGCAATTCTTCTCCTTGAGAGAGTCATTTCGATTTCCGGTTCAAAAGGCACAATGGATCGATCACGAGCTCTATGCATGCAAAACTCAATGAAAATATTAGTAACACGGCTACAAATGTAGCCTTAAGAAACAAAATCTTTTTGTATTTTTACATTATAGTGAAATAGACTCAACAACTAAAGCTAAGCACCAATATCACTCCCCGAAAATGGCGCCATTTTGATAGAGGAATAAACGTGTCGTCAATTGTCTATCCCTAGATCAAACACAATTTATAACAACCTAAACAAACCTAATACAAGTATAAGGCAATTATAGGGAAAGGAGTAAGTCGGTATTAACTTTAGCCTAAATCAAGCTACTTCGAAGATTGTAGTGAGAAAATGGTTGGTACTATGGCAACAAAGCTAGATTGATCAAGTAATTCAAGAAACTAAACACTACGGATGTAGGTTCTACATGCAAGTTCAATAATCATGCTAATTGATAGTTCATTCAATTGATTCAAGCATTGCAAAGGACAAACAATAGTAGTAATCAAAAGAATTCAAGAGCTATCTCCTAGAGGACAAACTAGGGGTCACTATGAATGGCTAATCAAGGAAAATCG
Source organism: Chenopodium album (assembly GCF_948465745.1). Classification (NCBI taxonomy): domain Eukaryota; kingdom Viridiplantae; phylum Streptophyta; class Magnoliopsida; order Caryophyllales; family Amaranthaceae; genus Chenopodium; species Chenopodium album. Next base: position 24,240,403 of record NC_137837.1, read on the forward strand.
CAATCAAACTCAATCAATTAAAATAACTCTCAAATTGATGGTTCATGTCATTAAGAATTGCGATGCAATCTAGATTAATCTTATAGGTTAATCACTCCTAATCTAATTAATCACATGCAAAACTATGTCAACCAATTTAATTGCAACAATTCAATCAAACAATGATCATCAACTAGCACAAATTATCAATAAAGCATGCTTCCCCTTCTCCCTAGCAACTAATCTACTCACTAATCATGGTGTAACTCAAGAACAAATCATTAGAAATTGCATTGATCATCATTCTAAATCAAAATCAAGAGGAAACAATATCAACTACAATATCAAATTCAAATCCAAGAAAATCAAACAATCAAACATGAATCTAAAACAAACAAGTAAAGAGGTGAACTAAAAGAAGAGATTCTCACTATTATTAATGATTAAAGATGAAGAAATCCAAGCACAATTGATCCAATATTGAAATACAAATCCAAAAACAAGAACTTCTCTCTAACTTCTCTCTTTAAAACTAAGCTAATGAAAATTATCTAAAAGTTAGTTTTCAAAAAGGAATTACAAGTGTATTTATAGGCAAAGAAGGAAAACAGGATTCCCGTGCCCTCTCTAAGAAATTCCGTGCCCGCGGGGAAATGGGTACGGAACCCATAACAAACTCCGCGGGCTGTTTGGGCAACACCCGCGCCCGTGGGTCTTCTAGCCCGCGCCCGCGTCAAAAGCCGCGGCGAATCCTCTGCTCCCAAAGAGTAATCAGAGGGTCGCGGTCTCTCTAATCTAGAGCGCTCTCTCCAATCTACCCGCGCCCGTGGGGAGCCCACGGCCAAACCGCGGAGAGTTCCTGGTCTATTTTGGCTAATTTGGTGCAATCGAGCCCGTGCCCGCGACCTTCAGGACCTGCGCCCGCGGCACCCTAGCAAGTGTTGATGCCCTCTCTGAGCTCTCTCTGAGCAGGTTGCTTCCTCCTTGCTTAGTCAATATAGATCATCTTGATCCCTTTTCAAAGACAACTCCTAGGTACCTACAAGAGCAAACAAAGAAAAGGAATAAAAGGGAAAAAGGGCCAAGTAAAAGGAAAACACGAAGAAAACACGAAAAACACAAAGAAAGAAGGAAGGAGAGGAACTAAAGGAAAAAGGACCAAACATAAGATAAGAAAGCGTGAAAAAGGGATGAAATCATCCTAAAAGACTACCCTATGAGTTCCATAAATGACACTCATCAGCTTTAAGCTTTAATATATCAAACAACCTTCCGGCCACTTTTCTTATACGTATCTTTAATATTTTGGCTATAACTTCCGGTTAAAACTTAGATTTGGGCTTATAATATATTAATAGAAATCTATTTTCAAACCTCATCCAAATCCATAATCATTAGACCTAGATTATGGACCAAAAAAAATTAGATTGGATGATTTTATAAAAAGGACATGAAGTAAATGTTTTGAAATGAATGGTTTTGGATATACAATGAAATGAATTATTTTTTTCTTAAAACATTTTAGGTAAGGTTAGAGATGTTCAAGGCTAAAGGAAAATTTACGAGACTCTTCAACTTTTCACCTAACTCGATAATCAAAGACGTGAAAGGTACTCATCACTAGCTTTGGTTTTTAAGGAGGCACAATCAGGTGTCTACGATCATCAAAAGGCTATTAAACAATTTTGTGATAGTCGATTAGCTCTCCATATTAATAAGAATTTTGTTGCATGAACAAACCAAACATATAAATTTGAATGTCATTTTGTTCACCAAGGCCCTTGGCAAGACACAAGTTGATTATTTATTACACAAGTTGGGCATTGCATCTTCCCTCCACATAAGGCGTGTTAAGATTTGTTAAGTGATTTGATAAGTTACCTTAAATATAGAATATGGTTTGATACTAATTTGATTGTGTACATCCTAATATATTTCCATATCTTTGAATAGAAGATTGTACGCCATATATATGATTAATAAATCAATGAATGGGCTTTTAAGACCTTTTATTAAACCTTACAAAAGGATTTTTTTTAAAATTATTGTCACGTTGAACTCAAAAACACCACTATATTTAGAGTGGTCAGGTTCTTACACGTTTAATGTTACAAATAAGTTCCACTTTTTGGCCTTGTTAAAAAACCTAGCTCAGGCCTTTATTTGTTAAAAAATAAAGTTAAAAAGTTTAAGTCGTCTATATTTTTTCATTCATTTATTTAGGAATGGACAATCTTCCAATTATGTACAACTTTATAGACCAGTTGATTGAGAACCCATACACAATCCCTAACGAGCCCCTAATCAGCCGTGTAAACCATTATCGATCGACTAACCCCGGCCACACCATATGTCCAGCCACGTATGAAAATTTGTGAAATCTTAAATTAAATAAACAACAACAAAGTCTTAATCACAAAATGATTTGGGAACTGCTAACATGAATCGACATAAGGAATCCTACAATATTATAAAGAAAATGACATAATAAAAAAAAACGTGAATAAAGTGAGCAAACGAAAGAACATTCAAGAAAATTTAAGGGAGTTTTTTAATAAGAACCAAAAATAAAATTCAAAAAAGTATTGAAAATGTTGAGTTAAAAACATAAAAGTTTGAGAAAAAATCGGCAAAGGAAAACAATATTGTTCGTACAACATTAGTGAGCTAAAATAATAAAATTAAATACGAATATAAAAAGTTAAAATTCAAAAAAAATGCAAGACAAATGTCAATTATTCAGAAATACATCCAATCATATCCTTCTTCAACTCATTAAGGAAGAGTTCAGTAACTAAAATTGTATGGAGTAATTAACAACATCATCTAATCATATTTCTTTCTTTCAGTTTCTTCGCAATTGTTGTTTGAATATCACCTTACTCCTAATCATCAAAGGCCCATTCATTTTCCCTTCGAATTTCAGCTTCTTCTTCCGCAGTAAAATCATTGACGATGTTGAACATCTTCCTTACCTCTTCAGGAGTTTTGGACTGCATGATATCAGCAATGGCTTGGCAAGTCAAGTCTAGTAAACCCTTAATGTCCAAGTAGTTTGCAGCCTACACAAATATTATTCACTTTAGTACTTTAACTAATCCAATAATTAATAATTTATAAATAAAAAAAAATTAATAAAATTTGAAGCATAATTTTTAAACTTCAAATTTTACAGTTTATGTGAGGATTAACTTTTGACGGTATCAATTACTCCGTTACGGTATTATCTATTGATTTATTTCTTACTCGGAGTTATTATATCTATAAATTGACATACTGCCTCCGTTAACTTGTAGTTGCAACTTTGGAATATTTTATATCTCACAAATAATACCCCAAAGTTGCAACTAAAATGTAACGGAAGTATTATATTTTATAAATTCACACTTTAAAAGTAAAGAAACCATAGTGGTACGTATCTTCTTAACTACGATTATTATCAATTATATAAATATATGTAATTAATGTATTGATACTCTCACATCATAGGATATGTTAAAAATTAATGAATACAATAATTCAGGATCTCTTGGAATAAATACATCAAAAAGAACCGTGTTTTTTCTATATCAATGAGATAATTAATCAATTAATGAGATATTTTATTCAAAATTAAAATAAATACATATGAAAAAATTAATCAAAATCAAAATTTGGTAGTTTTAATTATTACCCATTCGTCATCTATCTTATCAAACATCTGAATGTAAAGTAATATCTCAATAATAATGGAGTCAGAACATAAAATATGAAGTTAGAAAATCATTTTTGGAAAACAGTTTAACAATTAAAAAAATTTAGAAAGACATTGATATCATTAAAAAATATTAAATAAATAACATGGGAAAAGTAATTATAATACTTAAGAAAAAGTAAAAAATTTAATTATAAAAACAATCAAGAAAGAAAACTTATAATGCATCAAAAATTAAAAATTAAATTAATGCTAAACCCTAATAAAATTACAATAATTAATCATAGTCTTATTCTATTTTATTAATTCATACTTCAATACTTTAGATCCAAAAGAAATCAAATGCACAATAACCCTAAGCCTTAATTAATATGAAATTAAAATAATTTATCATAATGTTAACCTTAAGTCCCTAACAAACAATTAATACGTTTAAGAAAAACAAAATTTTAGTATTATTAATCAACAAATTTAAAAAAAAAATCAAGAAAATCAATAACAAATCAAATTAAATTAAATTAAATAAAAAAAATATAGATATAATCAAATAACAAAAGAAAACTCACAAGAATTAATTGAATGAGGGTGTCTTGGTCAACTTTTAGGAAGTCCTTATCCCATTGCTTGATTTCATCTTCAGTGGTCTTGAATTCAGGGCTAACGGGAACAACGTGCTTGTTACAGTACTCAATAACCTTAGAGAGAATTTTAGCGTCGACATTAGGAACTGGAATGAAATTATTGCTATCGCCAATCCCGAGGTCCTCGATTATGTGCTTGAGGGTTTGAGAAAGCCTTGCTGAGTTTTCGTCGACTGAGAAAAACTCCTTATCGGAAGACTGAAGGACAACCTTCTTGGAAGAAGAGGAGGATGATGCCATTGAATTAAAGTTTTCTTGGAAGGAAAAGAGGAGAGTAATATTTTGTAAAAGTATGACTTGTTTCGAGAATATGTTGACTGATGAGACTTTGGAAACCTACTAGAGTTGTTTTTATAGATGTTATTGGGGATTCTAGAAATATCTTATATGAAGCTATCTTATTCTATCCAACAAATTCTATCCTATCCTATCCTATCTAGCTATCCTATATGATTTTTTTTAGGGTATGATGTATAAAGTTAACTTTTATTTAACTTAATAGTAAGGGTGAGCAAAGCCGGGTACCCAGTCAAAACCAAGGACCCGGTCCCGGAACTGCTTTTAGTCGGGTCTAATATTTTAGGTTTGGTTCCGGAACTGGTTAGCACAAGGTCTGAAATTTTAGATCCAGAAGCGGAATTGGTGGGAACCGATTCCGGAACCGGGTACCCGGTAATCATTAGTATAAAAAAAATCCAGATTTTTAAGAAAAAAAAAAGGAAAAAATTTATACCAAAGTACCAAACATCCAAACTTTAGAACTAAGTACGAAAATCTCAGAATATTAAAACGAAAAAAATAGATCTAAAAATTAAATGAAAATCCATATTATCATAATTATTTCTCACATTCATTATCCGAATTTCATAAAAAATCAGCCCAAAATACTAAACTATATGACAAATTTGTTCATCTTCAAAGCAAGGAATCATACTCCGTAATTTATTAATTCTTCGTCTCCAACCGTTTCATCATCACAAAAACAAATGTGTAGGAAGGTGGGGGGAAATGGATTTTACATGTAAGAATTTGAGAGTAAAATATTTGAGTTTTAGATCTACAAAATTGAAAAGAAGAAGTATATATTATATGAGTTTTATGACGGCTGAATAAAAGAACATCAGGGTAAGTTTAGGGTAAATAGTTCTTACAAAGGTTGGGAAACTAGAGTAAGTGAGTAGTGGGCTAAAGATTATAAAGCCAAATGTTGAAATTATGTTCTAAAAGTCCAAGAATAACTGATTATATAATTGGAACCGGGTACCCATCGGGTACCAGGTCCAAATATTTAAGAATTGGATCCGATACCAGTTGTAACCGGGTCTTGATTTTTGGAGTCGGAACCGATAAGACTATTTCTAGTTCTGGACCCGGCGGGTCCTAACCGGTTCCAAATCCAAGACCGAGTACCCACTTTTCTTGTTGACCCCTACTTATTAGGTTAAGTGCGACCCGATGAATTTGATATAATTTTAATTTTTGACGAAACTATTTGATTCATAATTAAATTAATTTCTAAAATTTCTCAATTACTCAAGTTGTCATAAAGAATAAAAAAAAAATCAAACAAAAAAAACAAACATTTAGTGCTCGCTCATGTTGTTGAGTTACGTGAAAACTCCTTAGATTAGAGTGTGTACCATTGATCAATATATATAATGTTTTACAAGACTAGTCCAAATCACGTTAGAAAACCTAGTACGATAATGATACAAAATATATACAAAATATATCCTAAATCTGCAACAAATATTATCTTACTATAATATTTATCACACCCCCGCAGTCGTAGCTAGAGGAGGACTTAAGCTAAGACTAGATCTAAAGTCTAAAAACAAGTGTCGGGGAAGGGCTTTAATTAGTAGATGTGTAAAAAGTGATATCTAGAAGGAACATGTAGAAACCGAACGTGATCCAAAGCAACCTTTTCTTGAACAAAATGTATATCCATCTCCACATGTTTGGTGCGTTGGTGTTCAACCAGGTTGCTAGATAGATAAAATAGATAGCACTAAGATTGTCATAGTAAACAATAGTAGCCTATCGAAGATGACAATGTAACTCCAATAAAGGATTACGAAGGCAACAAGTCTAAGAGACAACATTTACGACGCCTCGATATAATGCTTATGCACTCGACTTAGATAATGTAGGTGATTTTCCTATGAGGGTAGTTAATTTTATTGGCATGTGAGGGATTCTGTCTTAATAACATATTTTTCATTAGTTTCAAATGTATGTTCATGTGTATATTACAATAGAGTTAGTGATAATTAATGACGTATTGACAAGCGTGTAAGGTATGAAAACTCAAAGAATAAAGCTTTTGTAGTATTATTTTGTTTCATTTCATGTTTTAAACTGAAATACATTTGTAATCCAAAATTTGAATATAATGTGTGTATTTGAATGAAGTGTAATCCATTCGTAATCAGAAATTTGTAATCCAAAACTAACCCTTTGTGTTGAACTGTTTCTTGTAAATAAAGTCCTAATGAACTAACCAAGGACTAAAAAGGACTTTACTTAACCAATTGGTTAATTAGTTTGAACCTATAAAGTCTAAATACACTCGACCTAGATTTCCATAGGCTTAAACCTTCGAAAGAATTACTAAAAACAGATTAGTTTGACGTTCCAATAGTGGCGCCTAAATTTGGTATGTAGCACAGAACACTAGCTCCATCGCGCCGCAATAGTCCTATCACGTTGCGATGGTTTTAGCGTTCTGCGATGGTTCTATCGCCACGCGATGGTTCGGGTTTTTCTTTTCAAGTCTTACCGCGTTATTGCCATAATTAACCTGTTTAATTAAACCTGTCAATTTCGTACCCAACCAGCAAACCCGCGGAACTCGTTAAACTTGTAAATTTCTGGGTTAAACCCGACCCATTGACAGATTTTATGGGTTTTTTTTAATAAATACCTTTATTTAAAAATTAATATTATTTTATGATTTATGTTTGAGTGTTTGTCTACCATCAGACATACATTTCATCTTTTTCTCATTTATCTATCTCATATGACTCTTGTTCAATTTCACACCAATCACCTCCTACACCAATTAATCACCCACACTAATCGCATCTGTATGACTCACATCACCGGCATACCACCGATTGACAAGCCTACTAATTAAATGTCAAGAGATATTATACTCTACATATATAATCAGGATGGTCTCTTCTTAAACTTTGGGATATTTAATTGTTTTAATTTTAAGTTTATTATATTTTTTATTAGTTGGGAATTGATGAGCTTTGGTGAAATGGTGACAATTTAAATTATGTAATATGTAATGTACTATAATGAAAATTTTCGATTAAAAAATTGGGAAAAAAAATAGCAAAATAAGCTTGAAAAATAAGAAAATTTTACAAATAAGGCAAAAAAATAAAATAAAAATTGTTCAAAACCCGTTGGTTTGACTCTAACCCAAAAATTTTGGTTAGGGTTGAGCATTTCTCTACTGGTGACCCGAAGTGACCCGACCTGAAATGACCTGTGACTTGGAGTAACCCGACCCGACCAACCCGATTGATAAGTCTAGGTTTAATGAATAAATAAGGTTTTAACTTGTTTTTTGCTTGAGTCTAATACATATCTAGTCCCATGGTCATTACATGAGTCTTGAACATATCGCTTTCACTTACGAGTCCTTGCACACATTTTGTACATGTTTTTTAACCATGACTATGCTAAGAGTCTTGCAAGCATTTTTTTTTCTTTTTTTTTAGTGGGGTAAGTCAGGTATTATCCTCCCAAGATAAACCATGTTTCTTGAAAACTTAATTTGATTCCCAAAATATGCACCCATTTTTTGTTTCAACCCAATAAAGTACGAGTTAATTTGAGTCAAGTCATTGAAAGAGTCAATGATTTAATTTTACAGCGTTTGGTTACGGAGAGAAGGTTATTTAATCAAAGACAACACCTTTATACAAGTACTCCTTTTCTAGAGACACGTTCGAACAAAAAGAAAGATAAGAATGGCAGCTAGTAAAGAACATTTTGACCAACTCGAACTTACTATAAATGGTCTCGCAAAAATTCTTAAGGGACTTAGCACCCGAATCAAGAAGGGTGAGGACCGTAACAAACAAGTACCAGTTGAGACGATTAAGCGCATCGAAGACAGCTTAAGTCAAATCATCAATGACTACAAGTACCTTTGATTAAGCTCTAAGGGGATCTTAGTAGATAAGGGTCTTTTTCCGCACCAGTTGTCTACCAATGACTTAGCTAAATTAAAGGCTACTTACAATCCTTACTTCCACTTGAAGGATTTGAAGAAAATCAAGGAAATTAAGGGCATCAACATGAAAGTCTTCCCTTCACTTTTCTCTCTTTCACTTGAACCAGTATGTCAACAATGGTTCTTTTATATAAATTCTTAGAAAATTGCTACTTGGGACAATACTAAATATGCTTTTATCAACTGATACAATTGTACGTAATACTCAATTAGAAACTAATCATAGAGAGCTTGAAATTCTTAAGCAAAAAGAAAATGAAGGCTTCATTGCATTTTACAATAGATGGAAGGAATTAAATGTCTGCGAGAATGATTGAAGTCCCAACTGAAAGAGAATATGTGAGAATGTTTATTAAAAATCTCCAAGAGAAATATCAAAACATTTGAAATATCAATGTAACTTGAATACTTTCAAAGTTGTCTATTATATAGGCATTGAAATTGAGGATGACCTTGCAAAATTGAAAGCTACTAACAATAGTAACAACAGTGGCTGGAAAGAAAAGAAGAACGACAATCCCACTTCTTATAAGAACACCCACTCTAGTAATAATGTTAGTACCTTTAACTTCAATGATGTCATAGCCATGGATAATCAAGGGCCAAGAAGGCTACCAAAAAAAGAGCTAACCCTTATTGGGATGAGCTATGACTCGGCCTTCGATCGACTCTATACCAAGGGACTCATTACTCCCATTGGACCTATTCAAGATCTTCCACCTAAAAAGAGGTTTCCCAGTTTAAATCCAAAAGCTCATTGCAAATACCATCAAGGTAGGGGCCACTCTACTGAAAGTTTGTGGAAGTTAAAAGAAGTTATTCAATATTTGATTGATAACAACAAACTTCTAGCGCCTCATGTCGGCAAGAAGCCAATCCTTGGCAATTTCTGATGATCAAGATCCATTATATCCATCACTCCTTATAAAGCTTGTTGAAGATGAATCCATGGAAAAAGTCAATGTCATTGAAGAAGAAGAGGAAGTTTTCTTCTATGCCATGACTAATTTCCAAGATGAGACTACCAATAAAGACATTGTTAGTCTGACCCTTCCCAAAAAGCTACTAGTCTAAACAATATTTGAAATTAGATTTTTTTTCCCAAAAAAATAGTGTGTCACTTATTAAAATACGGCCTCATTTGATAATTGTAACACTTATTAAAACACAGAGGGAGTAATTATTGTTGATAGCTTGAGTATTTGTGTTTTTTATTAATCATGTGCTTTATGATTGAGATATATACTTGATTAGACATTAAAGTTTAAAATGAGAATCAATTAGTTAGCTTAATTCGAAAAATAAAATTGCTTTGTTATGGTGGAGTGTACTAGGGATTCTTGGTAGCTTATTTTTATTAATCATTTGCTTTTGATCGTCATATTCATTTGATTAAAGTTCAACTTTTAAAACTAAAGTATCTAGCTTATGTTTCGAACAAATAAAAGTAGAATACTAGTTGAAATTCAGGATTGTATTGATTGTTTGAGCCCCTAGCCCCCTACATAGTGCAAGTGTAAGTTAATCCTTGTTTTGTGTTGTCATAAGAGTTGATATATAACTTTTGTAAATTAAATGCATTTGATTTTTTCACTTCTTTGGGTGGGGCGAAGAAAATGTGTATTGCTTGTTGTATTAGTGTACTATCTTAAAATATTGATGGTTAGGGTACAAATGCTGCTTTTAGGGCTAAAAGTTTAAATGTATATTAGATTATATAATATGTAATTGTAAAAGTTTGGTGTTAAACGGACTCATGTAAGTCCGGTTGTACAAATAGAAAAAAAAAATTGAGGAAAACAAATCTTAATGGTCAGAAATTATATAATAATAGTTAGATATTAGATTATAATGGTCAGAAGTTATATAATAATAGTTATTATAATGGTCAGAAATTAGATTATAATGGTCAGATATTAGATTATAAATATCAGATACTACTTCCTCTGTTTTTTATAGTTGCAACACTTCTCTTTTCACGCTTGTCGATGCATGTCTTTAATCGTTATTATCTTTGATTACTAATATGTAAAAATTATAAATTTTAGATAAAAAATTATTATGCAAATCGAGACGAATCTAACAAGATCCCACATGACTATATTTTTATTTATGTATAAATCATTAAAGTGAAACACATGAATAGTGTAAAAGTCAAACTGTTGCAACTATAAAAAAACGGAGGAAGTATATTATTATTGTCAAAAAATAAGTTACAAATATCAGAAAATAGGTGAAATATATCAGAAAATAGGGTAAATATATCTGAACACTAGTAGAAAATAGTAAATGAAAAGCGGTTCAAACCTCCTAATGGGAAGCGGTTTTGAACCGCATGGGCTTGGGGGGAGGCTTTCCAATGCCAATTTAAATGGTAAGCGGTTTAAATCGCTTCCCATTTAGAGGTAATGGGCGCCAAACCGCTGCCCATTATGGCTATAAAAAAATTAAAAAAAAAAAATTGATTTTTTTTCCACTTAAATTGATACACAAACAAAACATATGTAAAAAAACATTAATATTTTCATTAATTAATTGTTATAATATTACATTTTCATCCAAAAAAATACGGTATTAAAAAAATAATTATAATAAAATCAGTTACACTGTTCTAAAAAAATCAATTAACTTGTTGCTGCTTTAGTTCCACCAGCAACCACCACCCACGTGCACCACCGATTAAACCACCTGCGCATACAATTAAAATGAGATATGAAATTAAGTTTAAAAAATATATAAATTTAAAATTTAAAATCTATGCCAAACACGCACAAACTTTAGAAGAAAAAAAACAAGTAATTAAAATCTAAAATTTAAATGAAAAAAAATAAATAGATAAAAAATTAAATAAAAAAATTAAAACTTATGAAGGTCTGAAGCCACCACCACACTACTATTCTGCCACCGCCATTCTTGAAGCCTCCACCGCAACCGATAAACATAAGGGATATTCTACATGGTGGCCTCAAGGATTTCATTTTTCTACGTGGAAGACAAACTTTTTTCCAACTCTCTTTAGTGGCACCAAGGTTTTTAAAAATTAAGCATAGTGCCCATTTTTTTATTATTTGGCTAATGTTTATAGTTTTTGGATAAGCATAAGTAAAAAAAAAATAAAAAAAAAAAGAAAGAAAACCACAGGCCAAGCCACCCACGATAGTCGGCAACTGCCGTACCTACTGCCCCGACGCGCCATACCCCCCCTCCCCCGGTATCGGTGCGCCCAGAACCCTCTTCCTCTCCCTCGGCGTTAGCGCCACCCCGAACTCCCTTCCTTCCCTTTCCCTTTCCATAACAAATTTCGTAATCCCAACCCCCATCAATCGAAAACCACTAAAAGAAGCTGAAAAATTCCGGTTGCCCCTCCCCACACACACAAAACCATAGCGTCGACCTTTTGAGGTGTTGGAGAAGGGCGACAGGACTTTTCCAACGAATTTTTGGGGTTTTCCAAGGGTGGAGGTTGGGACTTTGGGTTAAGAGATTGGCCTAGTTAGGATCAAGTTACAGTGGTTGGGGAAGGGGAAGAAAGGGAGGTCAAGATGGCGCTGGTGGAAGAGATCTAGGAGCGCCAGCGACAGGCAGCAGTGGGGTTTGCTAGTGGTTAGATGGGTGGTTGCATGGTGGTTTTGATTATTTAAAAAAAAAATCTATTATGGTTAACCAAAAATTTAAAAAGTTAGACATTAAACATAAAAAAGGCCATTATGTTTGATTTTTCAAAACTTAGGTGCCACTTAAGAGAGTTAGAAAAAAGTTTGTCTTCCACGTAGAAAAATTGAAACCTTGAGGCCACCATGTAGAATTTCCCTAAAAATATAGATAAAAAAAGTTTACTTATTATGCAAATAAATTGAAACAAATTCATTAACACGCCAACAAACTTACAAACCCTAACCAAATTTCAACTCAAAAAATGAATAAACCATAAATCTAACCAATTCAAAGCAATCAAACATAACCTAACAGTTTAAAAAGACGAAATTTGAACCGCTTGCCATTTAAAAGTGGAATTCAATAATCGCTTGCCATTTGGGGCTGCCTATATATCAAAAAATAGGTTAAATATATCTGAAAATAGGTTATATATATCAAAAACTAGATTATAATGGTCAGGTATTAAAACCCTCATTCCTTCTTCTCTTTCTCTCTCCTCAACAATCTACCATCTCTATACTCTTTCTCAGCAACTCACATTTTCTCTCTCCTCAATGAAAATGGCGAGACCTCAATCCCACCACACAACCATCAATTGCCATAAAACCAAATCGCAACATACAACTAAAGCACTCAAATCGAACCATCAACTTCTTAAAATCGAACCATCAAATTGCCGCCAAATTGCAGCACATCGACGGTGGGTTTAGCGTTTAGCGTTTGGTGATGGTGGTGTTTAATTGCTACGATTTGAGAAAGGTGGGTTGTTAATTGTTGCGTTTCTAGATTTAGTAGGGTAGAGGAGGGTCGGTCTGGGTTTGGGCTCTTTTGGGTCGGTGGTGGTGGAGTTGTGGCTATGCTGAAACCGGACTCACGTGAATTTGACTTACACAAAACCTTCTCTATGTAATATTGAATTGCTTTAACTCTAAAATGAAAAATATTTAACAATAAAAAACCACACATTAAACGATACAGCATGTTAGAACACATTTTTTCTAATCGAATCTGATCTGAATTTTTTTTATTTGACTTGATCTTAACTTATTTTTCTAATCTTATTTGAAATAAGTAAAAATAGGGTGAACAAAGCCTAAGTGAAACATATATCATTACCCTTAAATAATGAAGGAAAAAAATCTCTACATTAAAAATAGGAAATTTTAAACTTTGCTGCTACCAAAACACCTTGTTTGGACTTTTGCTCCTAAATAAACTTTATTTTATTTTGCTACCTCCAAAATTTAAAAAATATAGATTTTTCTACCTGTAGGCATCGTTCGAAGCGCCTACGTAAGCATAAAAAGAGTAATTAAGTTAACTAATTACTCACATTTCGCGTTTCTTTGGATTCTATATCATGACTAATTTATTATTATTTTTTTTTTACAACAGTAGAATACACTAGAGAACTAAGCACAAAAAGAAAGAAAAAACATAAAAGACATCAAAACGTAGGGCAGTAGCAAAACTTGAGACGATTTGACAGCATTGGTTTGCAAGCTGATGAGAACTATTAACTTCTTCTCTTTCGACTTTTAAGAAGACGCAATGTTGAAAGTGCTTACCTAGCCTTCATATTTCTTTGACTATCCAATATAGGTCCATAGATAAAATCCCCTCTTTACATAGAGAGTAGATTATCATTTTAGAGTCTGTATATAGTTGTATGGAAAAGTATCAATTTTCCCAGGCCCACATCATAGCTGAAAAACAAGCCAAACCTCTGCTAGGAGTGTCGAGGAAGCAATACTAGAGATACCCCCCGCATCTCTCTCCTTTTGGTCAGAAAGAGTAATCGTCCAACCTGTTCCATATAATTTTGACGTTTTATGCCAGGATCCGTCTACTCAAAAAGTAAAGGGCTTAGGAGTGGTTTCATAACAAAGAAGGTGGGAAACCATACCCAAATTAGCCTGAAGAAAACCTGGTGGTGGATGTGTGTCTTAATCAAAAGTTGTCAAAATTCTTGATATTTTGATATCAATTTTGTTAAACTCTTGAACAAGTGCAAGTGCTAAATCAAGATTAATGAAGAAAGAGCGTAGATAGCCGTTGTCTCCGTCCTTCAAAAATCTGCTTGTTCCTTGTAGCCCACAAAGATCAAAGATTCGCAAAAACTGTTATACACGCCAGCTTCCAGTTCCATCTTAACTATAAAACAGTAGGATATTGCTTTGGATCCAATCCTTAAAATAATTAGAACCATTTGGATTTTGATAGCCCGGTATGTGATAGTTATTCCAAACATGCCTTGCTATAGAGCAATTAGTAAAAAAGTGTAAAGTGTCTCCCTCTTCCGATGCACAGTAGTCACATAACCATGCTGAAACAACTCTCGAATAGCCAGATTGTTCTTAACTGAAATACCATAGCTGACTAATTTCCAAAGAAAAAGGCTCCATTTTGAAGGAATTTTCAGTCGCCAAATGACTTTAAAGAAATTGAAAGTCTCTTTACAATGAAGAGGCTCTTTTATACTAGTTAGCCCTATAAGGAAAGCATAACTAGTTTTAACAGTGTAAGTGCTCAAAGCATGATAAGGCCAATACAAGAAATCCTCTTCCTTGTAGCCCACAAAGACCAAAGATTCGCAAAAACTGCTGTACACGCCAGCTTCCAGTTCCATCTTAACTATAAAACAGTAGGATATTTCTTTGGATCCAATCCTTAAAATAATTAGAACCATTTGGATTTTGATAGCCCGTTATGTGACAGTTATTCCAAACATACCTTGCTATAGAGCAATTAGTAAAAAAGTGTAAAGTGTCTCCCTCTTCCGATGCACAGTAGTCACATAACCCATGCTGAAACAACTCTCGAATAGCCAGATTGTTCTTAACTGAAATACCATAGCTGACTAATTTCCAAAGAAAAAGGCTCCATTTTGAAGGAATTTTCAGTCGCCAAATGACTTTAAAGAAATTGAAAATCTCTTTTCAATGAAGAGGCTCTTTGATACTAGTTAGCCCTATAAGGAAAGCATAACCTGTTTTAACAGTGTAAGTGCTCAAAGCATGATAAGGCCAATACAAGAAATCCTCTTCCTCTTCTTGTGGGAGATCAATTGAAAAAATATTCCTAGCACTTTCCCACTCAAAACGTTGTCTAATGATATCAACTTTCCATGAACAAGAATGTTGATTAATAAACTCCTTAACTCTCCATTTAGAACTTTCTCTCAAATCTTGGTTTGAGTTAACCACTTGAACCAAATTGTGGACCCATTTAGAACTGGTCACTAGGATATCCTTTCCAGAACCAACTTTCCACGCAAAACTTTTTTCGTTCTTAGAGAAAGATGATACATAAAAGAATATGAGATAGGTCCTATAATAGCCTTTAGGAAGAAAACACAATTATAGTTATGTAGACACCCATTTGTGTCTCCCCAAAACCAAACCCAGTGATGAGTACCTTTCACGTCGAATCATAATCGAATGAAGCGAAAGTGTGGAAAGTCTAGTGTTGCGGAAAGTTTTAATTTCTTTTCTCTTCTTTTTGTTTTTGAAAACTTATTTTAAGGAAACAGCCAATCCAGTTTGGTTGGTCCATGATACGGGTCCAATAGTAGTGTAGTTGGATGAAGCTTGCAAAGACCTTTCCAACGATATATTATAAGCCCAATTCCGATGAATATTGAGGAAGTTATGGCCAATTTACCAAACTGGGCCCGGTTTGAGCTTTATGTACGGCCCAATGATCTAGGAGAGGGCCTAATATGATTTATCATTCCTAATGCAATTAGGAATGGTTTTAGTCTTCTAGATTCTTCTAGAAGGTTCTTTTCATTCCTAATTCAATTAGCACTGATAAATTGACTTTTGTTGACTTTTCAGAGTTTTAATCAAAATCAAATAGCATTTTCGAGGAAATTAAATGATTTTCTCCTCCAGTACGATAAACTTATCGGATTTTCGAAAACGCGTTAAAATTAGGCTTGGCGCCTAACCCCAGGCATTGGCGCCTGGCGCTAGTGTTGGTGCCTGGCGCCAGCTAGCCAGGATTGGCCCCAGCTCTGTTTTTTATGCCTCAGACTCTGTTTTGTTTAATTTATCTTTTTGGCTGATTTTCTCTATAAATATCGTATTAAAAACTCCGTTTTCATTCACCTACAATCAGTTTTCATTCACCTACAATCAATTCTCTACATTCATTCATCATCAATTCTCATCTACATTCATCTACAATCAGTTTTAATTAGCATTCATCAATTCTTTCTTTCTTTCTCTAAACTTTGTCTTTCTTACAAAATTCCGCATTCACAAGATCTAGAAACACCTAGCCATATTCGAAGTTGCCTTCGCCCTAGACGTGAAAGGTTTTAATTTGTGAGGGTTTGGTCCCAAATCTCTATTTCAATTATTTAATTTGATTGTTTGGTTATTATTTTCCATGAAGTTACTAACGTGTGTATTTTGTTATTAGAAAGAGGTCCAAGGTATCAAAGTAAGTGCTTTAATGGTTTTTATTGATATTATGATGTAGAAATCATGTTTACATTGTTATTATGATATTCCTAGTATCATGTCTAGGGTATTTTTAATATGCTTATTATGATTCCTGCGATGCTTCTTATTTTCTTCCTAATATTCATGATTGTTAGTATCATGTTAGGGTTAAAGATTTGATTTTTATTGCTAAGTGACATGCTAGGATTTGTTATTAATCTTGTTAGTATCATGCCTAGGATCTTGCTATTATTATGCTTTAATATTAACATGAACATGATTATGATTATAATTTTATTATCCATGATATTATTATTATAATTATTATTCATAATCGTTTATTATTGTTGCTTGATTATATTTTATTTTTATTGCTTGATCACGCCTTTTATGCATGTTTAAAGGGAATTTGGTACTTGTAATCACGCTTAATAAGATAATTAATAATCTTGTTTAGGTTAATTTGATTATAATTTCAAGTGATCGCCAATAATAGATTTATTTGTGCATTAAATTCAACCAACATAGATAAACAGGTTTAGGGTTAATCCTATTGATTGCATGTTAGTCAAAAAGCGCACATGAATACGATCAGAATAAAGTAGAGGTCTATTATTAGGGCAGGTTCAATCTCTTTTAGGTTGGATTTGTACCTTCAGCCCCGAACCCTTATTTGGTTCTAGACCTTATGGAGTTGACGTTCTCTTGGATCGTTAAGGGGTGTAACCTTCACCTCGTGAACGGTTTACAAGTTCCTAAAAAAACTTGTTGGCGACTCTTTTGCTCTATCTTCTTCCCTTTTGGACGCTACCGTACTTTAGTGTATGATTACAGTGGGGTTCAAGCTAGTGGGATTAAAGCTTGAAATTTATTCCTTTTTCAATTTTTCCTTTCCCAATAAGTCTAGCATAGGCACCTTTCTTTTCCTTTAGATCAATTTTGTAGATTCTTTTCCCTTTTTTTTTTTAATAAAAATGAGCATTTATGTCCTTACATATGATCATTTCATTATATTGCATTAAAAAAAAAAAAAAAATCCATGTCGAATTAAACACAAGGTATACCAATGATTTAAGGCACCTCCTTGTAGACACATCATATCTCATTTCACCCTTCAATTATACATCCTTTCTTCATAAACCACTTTGAGCCTCGTCTAATGATAGACCTTTCTTTTTTCAATCTACATCTACCTAACCTTGGGATGGGATGGTGTGCAACTTTTGCAATTCTAAAGAAAGCTTGAGCAAATTCCAAACATTAAAAATAAATAAATAAAGTGTACAAAAGGGAAAGTGTTCCAATGTCTTTGATATGAAAATATCTTTGATAAGAACACGTCTCAGATTGGGTCTCTTATCGAGTGCTCGGTACCGTGCCTGAGAAACATGAATGCCAAGTGAGTGATAGACCGCATGATCGAGATTTCCCACGCTTATAAAAATAAAATAGATGCTAAAGCAAAAGATAAAAGAGAGCTAAAAAAGAGTAGAAACTCAAGCATAAAAATATAAAGATTCGAAAGCGAGGTTACACACCTTGGGGACTTATCTAGGGTCTTGAGCCTTTATCCCTTTTTTCTATAACCTTTAGCCTAACCACGTTACAACGCTTAAAAGACCTTTTTGAGGTATACACACACTTGTGCGAGGTTTGGCTAGAGCTACGTTCGGCCTGATTCCTAACGGATACGTAGGCAACCTCACATCGAGGTGCGGCCGTAATAAACATGCATTCATATTCACATTCACACACTTGCACCATGATCATATCAAGGGATCTCCTATGCTCATCCCTTTTCAATTAGAGCTAGACTTGGGGGCTTGATCCCTACATCATTAGCTTACCTAGCCTAAGAGTCACCACCATTTGACTATTTTCAATATATTTTTCTCCACACACTTAGCCTTTGCGGCCTAGCTTTAGTGTCACTATCACACACTGCACAGATACATGACCAAATATATTTCCCTTAGGAACCCTTTGTCATGAAATCTTAACGCTGAAGCATGCTTCGTCAAAATCAATCATAATCGTTATTGCATCACGAAGTATGAAGTACTTAGCCTCCATGCCTAAGTTACCTAAATACTTTCATCATGGAGTCAACAGTTGAGATAGCCTAGCATGGATTAATCCTTGCACCTTGAGAGATAGTATCAATCAAACGACATTTGACTAAGCTCATTCAACATGCATCGTCAAACTTCGATTCCTTTTTTGCGTCTTTCTTTTTCGGGAGAAAGTCGGTACCCTCCACAAAAATGACGGAAATTTTTTGTTTTTTTGCATTTTTGAGTCGCACAAATCGTAATACAATGCACACACGGATCACGAGTCACACGTGTCGTTTCACTTTGAGTCGAGTCAACCTCGAGTCAGTCAATCAGAGAGTCAAGTTTATACCTTGAGTCGTGTCAAGTCAATGAGTCAAGCAACATTAAGCCTTAGGTCAACCCTAAGATAATTAAAGGGATTGGCAAAGTTCTGTAGTCAAAATAAATACAGGTGTAGCAGAACATGGAAGACCCTATCACAGCATTCGGCGACAGAGTCAATTCTTGGCGCCAGAGATATCTCAGCAGCGATAGAGATTGAAGCATCTCATAGCAGTTATTTCAACCTCATACAGCAATTTCGGATTCCTTGGTACGCCAGTTAGCCCCTATAAGCAATTTGACATGATTAGTAGTCAGCTCGATTACAATCGTAGTAAGTGATTGACCTGACAAAAAATCGTCTCACTTAGCTTAAGCGCCTAAAACACTGGCTCATTACAATCGGTTCAAAAGCAAACACTTAAACGACAATATGGATTGTCATCCCCAACTGACGATATTTCCAAAAATGGATTGTCGTGCATCTTCTTCAACGACAATTTTTCCAAGATTGGATTGTCATCTCTGGAAAAGTTTCCAAGCGTGGATTGTCGTGCTCCTTCTTTGTTTGGCAAGTTTTTCCAAGTTCGGATTGTCATACATTCATCGGCTCGTTGGCAAGTTTTCCGAGATTGGATTGTCATACACCCAGTTCCCTATGGCAAAATTTCCCAAAGGATTGTTGTAGGTCTCTATTCATCATAAATTTCGGCAAAGGTTCCTCAACGTGGATTGTCATTCATTTCAATAAGTGGCAAATTTTCCCGAAGTGGATTGTCGGTCAACTCTTTTTGCAAATGTTCCAAGACGCGGATTGTCAATAGTGGCAATATTTTCCCAAAAGGATTGTCGCAGAGCGTTGGCAAATTTCCAAGGCGGATTGCTTTCAAGAGTTATATTCCAAGACATGGATTGTCGATCGTAGCAAAGTTCTTATGAAAGATTGTTACGAAGCATTGGCAACTTTTCAAAAGATTGGATTTTTGGCAAACTTTCCGAGATACAGATTGTCGCTTCATCGTGGCAACATTTCCAAGGATGGATTGTTACGTATAATTGACAATTTTCCCTAAATCGGATTGTCATACATTACACAAGAGTTGTGTTGGCAACTATTCCCAAATAAAAGAGGATTGTCGACATATTGGTTCACAAGCAGCAAAGTGCCGACGTACTGGCATAGCAAACATTAAGAAGCAGTGATCTTTTCGAAGACTATCACAGCGGAAATTGGTGAACATATCAAAAGAAGCTCTTTGTTAAGAGACGAGTGAACATCGAAACAGCAAGGTGGCGTTCCTTAGATTGTGGAAAGTTGTCACAAACGGCTGAGGATTGTTTCAAGAGAAGCAATCTTTGATGGTATTCCCTTGGATGTGGAATACTATCATAGTGGAGGAGGATCGTTTCAGGCAAAGCAATCTTCTATATTGGAAGCAGTTACGGGCGTAGCAGTTTTCAAGCGGGATGGCATTCTCTATCTTGCAGGAGGTCATCAAAACAACGGTGAAGCGGCAACAATTGGTTACTTTCAAAGACGTGTGCTCGACGGTGAAAGATATGCGTTTCTTAACTCTTTTATTTGTTTAACTAACGCTAGTTTGCAGGTATCGGCGTTACAAGAGTGATTTAGGATCGCAGAATGTTCTGAATCATTCTCCGTCCCTATTGCTACTTTGGCTTTCGTTTTTTGAAACCTGCGTTTCTAAAAACTCAGTCAAAGTGGGGGCTTCTGTAGACACCCATTTGTAACTCCCCAAAACCAAACCCAGTGATGAGTACCTTTCACGTCGAATCATAATCAAATGAAGCGAAAGTGTGGAAAGTCTAGTGTTGCGGAAAGTTTTAATTTCTTTTCTCTTCTCTCTGTTTTTGAAAACTTATTTTAAGGAAACAGCCAATCCAGTTTGGTTGGTCAATGATACGGGTCCAATAGTACTGTAGTTGGATGGGGCTTGCAAAAACCTTTCCAACGATATATTATAAGCCCAATTCCGATGAATATTGAGGAAGTTATGGCCAATTTACCAAACTGGGTCCTGTTTGAGCTTTATGTACGGCCCAATGATCTAGGGGAGGGCCTAATATGATTTATCATTCCTAATGCAATTAGGAATGGTTTTAGTTTTCTAGATTCTTCTAGAAGGTTCTTTTCATTCCTAATTCATTTAGCATTGATAAATTGACTTTTGTTGACTTTTCAGAGTTTTAATCAAAATCAAATAGCATTTTCGAGGAAATTAAATCATTTTATCCTCCAGTACGGTAAACTTATCGGATTTTCGAAAACGCGTTAAAATTAGGCTTGGCGCCTAACCCCAGGCCTTGGCGCCTGGCGCTAGTGTTGGTGCTTGGCGCCAGTTAGCCAGGATTGGCCCCAGCTCTGTTTTTTATGCCTCAGACTCTGTTTTATTTAATTTATCTTTTTGGCTGATTTTCTCTATAATTATCGTATTAGAAACTCCGTTTTCATTCACCTACAATCAGTTTTCATTCACCTACAATCAATTCTCTACATTCATTCATCATCAATTCTCATCTACATTCATCTACAATCAGTTTTAATTAGCATTCATCAATTCTTTCTTTCTTTCTCTAAACTTTGTCTTTCATACAAAATTTCGCATTCACAAGATCTAGAAACACCTAGCCATATTCGAAGTTGCCTTCGCCCTAGACGTGAAAGGTTTTAATTTGTGAGGGTTTGGTCCCAAATCTCTATTTCAATTATTTAATTTGATTGTTTGTTTATTATTTTCCATGAAGTTACTAACGTGTGTATTTTGTTATTAGAAAGAGGTACGAGGTATCAAAGTAAGTGCTTTAATGGTTTTTATTGATATTATGATGTAGAAATCATGTTTACATTGTTATTATGATATTCCTAGTATCATGTCTAGGGTATTTTTAATATGCTTATTATGATTCCTGCGATGCTTCTTATTTTCTTCCTAATATTCATGATTGTTAGTATCATGTTAGGGTTAAAGATTTGATTTTTATTGCTTAGTGACATGCTAGGATTTGTTATTAATCTTGTTAGTATCATGCCTAGGATCTTGCTATTATTATGCTTTAATATTAACATGAACATGATTATGATTATAATTTTATTATCCATGATATTATTATTATAATTATTATTCATAATCATTTATTATTGTTGCTTGATTATATTTTATTTTTATTGCTTGATCACGCCTTTTATGCATGTTTAAAGGGAATTTGGTACTTGTAATCACGCTTAATAAGATAATTAATAATCTTGTTTAGGTTAATTTGATTATAATTTCAAGTGATCGCCAATAATAGATTTATTTGTGCATTAAATTCAACCAACATAGATAAACAGGTTTAGGGTTAATCCTATTGATTGCATGTTAGTCAAAAAGCGCACATGAATACGTTCAGAATAAAGTAGAGGCCTATTATTAGGGCAGGTTCAATCTCTTTTAGGTTGGATTTGTACCTTCATCCCCGAACCCTTATTTGGTTCTAGACCTTATGGAGTTGACGATCTCTTGGATCGTTAAGGGGTGTAACCTTCACCTCATGAACGGTTTACAAGTTCCTAAAAAAAACTTGTTGGCGACTCTTTTGCTCTATCTTCTTCCCTTTTGGACGCCACCGTACTTTAGTGTATGATCACAGTGGGGTTCATGCTAGTGGGATTAAAGCTTAAAATTTATTCCCTATAAGTTAGCATTATAAACTTTGGTGCCAGAAAAGAAGGGTTGGAATGCATATGCTGAATTTGCTTAAATAGAAGAGTGTCATCATAGGTGAAGGTAGATCGAATGCCCAAGCCTCCCATTAATTTTGGTAATTGAATAAATTTCCTTTTTACCAAATGAATACCTTTATCACCACTTTTTGCCCACCAAAACCTAGTAATCGGCTAGTCTATCTTGGGCCATACGTTATTCCCAATAAGACCATGTTAATAAGAATTAATTTTACATTTTCAGAAATTTTACAATGTGCCCATGACAAAAAAAAATAAAATAAAATAAATCTTCACCAATTCAACCAAATTTGCAAAAAAAAAAAAAGGGGGCCTTTTTCCTCTCTAGATCCACAAGGGTGCCTAAGTGTAACCAGAAATTAGACACCATCGAAATTCTTAAGATGTTCTTAAATGTTTTAGCTAAAACAAGAGGAACATAAAGGCTGAACTTAACAAAGGACTTACTAAAGTTTATTTGTTGACCAGAAGCTTGGCCAAAATTGGCTATAATCTCCGCCAAAGTAGAGCAATAATCCTCATTTGCTTTAAAAAAGAATAAGACATCATCCGCAAAGAAAAGATGAGAAATTAACAGAGCACGCCTTGAAATTTTCACACATTTTAAGAGTTTTATATCTTTTGTCAAACTTAACATCCCTTAGAGAACATCCATACAAAAAGGAAAAAGGTAAGGTGAAAGAGGGTCACCTTGTCGTAAGCCACAATTTGGCTTAAAGGAATCTGATGTCTTCCCATTAATTAGAACCTTAAAGGAGACTGTAGAAATACATTGGGAAACCCATTGTATCCATTTCTGAGGGAACCCATAATCTTGAAGAGTTTTCAATAGAAAAAGACAATTAACTCTGTCATAAGCTTTTGACATATCCACTTTAACTGCTGCTAGATGTGTGGTACTACGTCTGAAGTTTATGAAATGGATAATCTCTTGTGTTTTGAAAATATTATCCTCCATATGTCATCCTAGAATGAAGGCATGTTAATAGTCGGAGATTAAAAAAGGAAGAACACCTTTGAATCGAGAAACCATATATTTTGCAATACACTCATAAATTATATTGCATAAACTTATCGGACAGAATTGAGAAGCCAGCTTTGGAATCATGACTAATAAAGTAGAGTTTAGCTCTTGAAAAAGGTATCCCTTATTAAAGAAATGTTAGACACTTTTAGAAGCTAGATCTCCTATAACATCCTAATTCAATTAGAATTGAAGAATTCAGCAATACATCCATCCGGCCCCGGAGGTTTTGATCCTTTTAAATAAAAAAAAAAAGCGGCTTTAATTTCATCTAAGCCAAAAGGATTACAAAGCTCCTCACAATCCGATGGAGAAATAGACGGGAAGGAGAGCTGTCTTAAAAGGAGATGAATGTGCTGCTCTTGTAAATCATCCACTTGAGAAATGAAAATATCTTTCAAATAATCAACAACTAGGTTGGTGACACCCAATTGTCCCTCCACCCACGAGCCATCATCAATCTTGAGAGTTACGATTTCATTCTTCGTTTTCGTTAATTTATCTTTAATGAAAAGCCTTTTAGTTGGAGCATCTTCATCTTTTATCCATTCACATTTTAGCCGTTGCCGCCAATATTGAAATTCAATCTTGCATTTAGGAATAAGAATATCTAAACGTTGGATGTAAGCACGAGCTTTATCCATAGACGAGATATTATTACCATGAGTGGATTACTCCTTTGTTAGACATCTCTAATTTATACCCCAAAGCTTCTTGTTATCCACGCACCACTTTTGAAGCTTACAACAGATATGCCGAAGCTTTCTCATCAAACAAAAAGGGAAAAAGCCATAACAAAAAAACGACCATTCCGAACGTACTATATCACACACCTCTGAGAAGCCAAGAAACCATATTTCAAGTTGGTACGGTCTATTATAAAGTTGAACAACAGGGTTCGACTCATAAGTGATTGTCGCATGATTCGAAATAGTAATAGGTTCATGGAATAGTCGTCCATTTGGAAAGTCTTCAAACCACAAAGGAGAAACATAACCCCTATCCAACCTTTCCAAGATCAAATCTAAATCATGTCTTTTGTTGGTCCAAGTAAATCTTGGACCCAAAAAAGGCACTTCAATCACTTCATTTAATAACCTCCAATCAATAAAATCATCTACTCCCCGAATAACAACACAACCACCCAACATATCTTCTAAAAGTTATAATTGATTAAAATCCCCCAAAAAAGGCACTTTGGGAAATTATGAATAATAAAAGGATAATCTTGCCAAACTAAAAATCTATCCTCAAGAGAAGATGCACCGTAAACAAAAGCAACATAATTAATTATGTCATTAGCTTCAACTATCTTACACAAAATGACATTAGGAGAAGAGAAAACACAAGTTACTAAAGAACTTGTCCAAGAAAAAAGCATATGCCCCCCCCCCCCCTTGAACCTACTGCATCTACTCCAAAAGAGTTTAAAGGGGTAAAAGCATCTAACAAGGGCTTAGCAACATCAATTATTACTTTAGTTTTCGATAAAAATAAAAACATTGGTTTTTTATAAACTAATTATCCACATTAAATAAGAACGAGTAGGGGGCATGTGGATCGTTTAAACCCCTACAATTCCAAGCAACACATTTCATAAAGCACTTGGGTGCTGAAACGATGCAGTGACCTCATCACACATATCCACTTTCGGATACACAAGTTGTTGATTGCTTTCCCAATCCATTCCAGTCATAGTGGCATTCATTCTTTTAGAAGTTGCTTCAAAAAATTTCTTCTTTTTAAAAGTACTCGAGCTAGTTAAATCAAGTGAGGAGGAGCGAGATTTCCTTTTCCTTGCAACAATCAGAATATCTTCATCCACTGTAATACCTCTATAGGGAATTATTTCAACCATCCCATACTTGAGCCCCACTGTGATCATACACTTGAGCATGGTTGCGTCCAAAGGGAAGGAAACAAGAGCAAATGATTCGCCAACAAGTTTTAGGAACTTGTAAATCGTTCATAGGGTGATGGTTACACCCCTTCACGATCCTAGAGATCGCTAACTCCATAGTGGTCCTGAACCACAACAAGATATTCGGGGATGAAGGTACAAATCCAACCTAAAAAAGATTGAATCTGCCCTAAATAGGCCTCTACTTTATTTTTCTCACATTCATGTGCACTTTCCGACTAACATACAATCAATATATTAACCCTAAACCTATTTAATCTATGTTGGTTGATTATTAATGCACAAACAATTCTATTATTGTCGATCACTTGAATTAAAATCATATTCGCCTAAAATCAAGTTATTAATTATCTTATTAAGCGTGATTTCAAGTGCAAATTCCCTTTAAACCTGCAAGAGAGGGTGTGATTAAGCCATAACAATAATATATCAAGCACATATTGCTACAACAAATCATCATCATCATAATAATATTCTCATCAAAGCATAATGATATAAGCAAGACCCTAGGCATGATACTAACATGATTAATAACAAATCCTAGCATGTAACTAAACATTAAAGATTAAAGCTTTAACCTTAAAATGATACTAACATGAGATAAGGAAATAGGAAGCAACCTAAACATGATACTAGAAAGCAATAAATAACATCCTAACATGATACTAGGAATTAAAATAATATAAACATGTTTTCTAAAGATATATAACAATGAAATTACTCACTTTGTTGCCTCGTATATCTTTCTATCAAAATAATACACACGTTAGTAACTTCAATAAAAAATATTAAATCAAACAATTAATTTAAATAATTGAAATAGGGATTTGGGACCAAACCATCAGAAATTATCAATCTTTCACGTCTAGGGAAAAGGCAACTTCGAGCATGGCTATGTGTGTCTAAGTCTTGTGAATGGAGAATGGTGTATTTGAAAAGGCAAGGTTTAGAAAAAGAGAGAAAGAAAGAATAAGGTTCTAGTTTTAAGAGAGAGAATAGAAAGATGATTGTTGGTGAATTAAAACGGGGAATAACTGAAAAAAATTATCTCTTCAATAAGTGCTTACTAGATATATCAAGGATAACTATTATGGAGATAATAAGTTCGTTCTTTTAAGTCGTCATTGTTTGGTGCTTGATATGACAAATGATCTTTGGGCCAGTTAAATAGTCCAAAGCCCAATAAAATGGATCCTATGAGGTCATACAACAAGGGTATTGGGTTAAACAAGTAAAAGGCCCATTAATGGGCCTCATGAGATCATGACATACCACATGGAGTGTTGGGCTAGAGTAGTTTAATTAGACTTAGGAGTTTAGGCTTGACATGGGCTCTTATTTAGAGATATGATCTATAAATAAGATTCATGCCTAAGGTTGACATAAGTCATAATTAATAGTCGGTGAATTGTGAAACAAGGCAACCAGTATTCTAAACCCTAATCCATCTCTCTCTCCTCACATACACAACTCTCTCTCCTCCCCTTCACGTCCGTACGGCCGTCCACCCTAGGTGGTTTGTGGTATTGGCTCGTGGTGGTTTATGGTGTTAGTTCATGTCTCTCTTCTTTGTTAAAGGTTGGTTGAAGCATTTAATCACGACTAACTAGCATTAGTGGAAGTTTAACTTGTGCCCGTGGACCAAGTAGAGGAATCACGCTTTGGGTTCTTTATCTCCCATTGTTCTTGCTCGATCGCACGTGGAATCACGCATCAAAGGTACAATTATATGTTCTTTATGTGTTATGAATGAGATCTTGGGATTAGGTGCATTATGAATATGATTCATGTTTTTCGCAATTAGTACCTATAAACTCCTACAGTGGTATCAGTTAGCCTATTTCATATACGCATATTGACAATAAATCTTTGATGTCCACAAATTTTAATTAAATTAAGAAGGAGAATAATTTATTTATGGTTCAATTATTATATTAAATGTGATTTAACTCTTGGAATTGATTATATGTGATTTAATAATGCTCAAAATAGCCATGAAGAGGACTGAATTATGCCTTACAGTTTTTGAAAATTTTGAACCCCTAACCCTAATGTTTGGATTTTCGAAAATGTAAAGCCCTAAATTGTGATATTTTGTGCCTATTTTTGAATTAATCCAAATTGTTTTATGTTTCATAATTTTAATTAGATTTATTTATGCATAAAAATGTTTTGTGTATGATCATCAATTTAATTTTAAGAGTTAGAATTAAATTGAGATTAATTTTATGATGAACCCTAATTTTTAAAATTGAATAGTGATTTAATTTTAATTTTTAGACTAGTTTAATTTATTTTAAACAATGGTTATTTTAATTAAATTAAAAATCATAAAAAAAAAAAAAAAGGGATTTACAGGCGGCAAGCACGGCTAGGTGGCGCAGATACGGTGGTTGCCGCCGCTATTGGTCCAAGAGGGAGAATAAAGGGAGGGAGAAGGTCCAGAGGTGGTAGGGCGGTAGCTGTGCAAGCGTTGCACGATGCTGCTGCTGCTGCTACTGTGTTGTTGTTGCTGCTTCTTGCGGTAGTGGCTGCTAACCGCAGCCAGCCACCGTGGCTAGCCTAGGCTGGCCGCGCACAGTGGCCTGCAGTGACAGTAGGTGCTGCTGGCCTGCAGTGACAGCAGGTGCTGCTGGCCTGCAGTGACCGCAGGTGCTGCTGGCCTGCAGTGACCGCAGGTGCTGCTGGCCTGCAGTGACAGCAGGTGCTGCTGCCACACTACTGCCCTTGCGACAGTGGCTGCTTAAAAGGCACCCAGGCACCATGCTAGCCTCGGCTAGCAAACCACGGTGGCTGGTGTGATGGTGCACGGTTTTAAAAAAAATTATTTTGTTTTAAAAATATTTCAAGATAAAATCAGTTTTATTTTTGATAAAATCACATTTCCAAAAGTTGACTAATTTGATATTATCCATATTTAAAGTGTTAATTTTAATAATTATCCATAATTAAAGTGGTCAATTTTGGATAAGATTTGTTAGGATATTCTAAGCATATTCCAAAAGGATAATAATTGATTTAAATAATGTGATTATCCCATAATTAATTGTAGGATATAATTGATTTAAAATATGTGATTGGCTAGTAATTAGGATAGAATCTTCTAAGTTTGTTAGGATAATCTTTAAGGATAAATATGATTTATCTTTTAAGATTAAAATAAGATTCGATGCTGTCTCATGATTAATTTAAAATATACCATATTTTATTGATGGTCATGAATAATATATAATATTATCTAATTGCAGTAATTAAAATTAAATATGATATATTTAGGTGTCATGTTTCCTTAATTATAAACATTCGATGTTGTAGTTTAGGAAAGCATGATGAGTGATTTATTATATGGCACTTTATAATATATGATGTTATTTTTTGTTATACCATTACTAGTATGGCCTAGTAGATTACTAAATACGATCTGCGTATCGTAATGTATTTTTGTAATCTAAGTACGGTCTACTTACCGATTAAGTATTTTTGTAATTTATTTCATTTTATTTAAGTAGTAGATAGAATAATATAATATTACAGGTTGCAGTTGATCAAAGAAGCCAATGGAGTGGAGGCCCAAAGGAACAAAATGGATGGGATCCATGAAGATTCAAGTGGGAGCCTTTTTACTTTATTAATTTTCTTAGGATTAACAGGTCATACTATGTCATGTTTTATTTATGCATTAGTAGATTATGCATGTTAGAGTTAATTTATGTTGATTGATGATGCGCTAGATGACAGGCTAAAGTCGTATCACCTAATCATAAGTAATTCCTAAAACCACTAACTAAAATAGATAGGGAAGTAGGTTCGAATCCACAGGGAAACAAGTCTTTTTATTCCTAATTAATTCAAGCAATCTAAATTATAAAGTAACCAATGTATTAATATGAATATAAAACTAAACTACATAGATTAAGAGTAAAGAGAAAACAATGAATAAAAGGCCTAGGGCATAGGTTCACCGATAAATAATATTCCAGGGTAAAGAATAATAATCAATCTTCAATGCATAAATTAATCAGATCATAAAGGGCTTTTGCTACATATTATAATCACATAATTAATCTACCGGTATTAAATCTCATCTCTCGAATCTTGACTTAACCATTTATAAATTAACCTGCCTATTGAAACTAGACCTAAACATCAATTCTCATCTCTCGAATCTCGAATCAATATTGTCAAACTCATGCATAAAAGATCAGGCCTAATCTAGTCACAGAGCATTAAATCAATCAATAGGAAATCAATCTAGCATTGATAATCAACAATAATAAATTACCCCTTCATATTATTTATGGATCCCCACAAACCCTAGAAATAGAACTACTCACACATAATTAAATCTAAACTAATCAAAGGAATAAAATCAATAACTAAGATTGAGAGAAAAGAAATCGTTACCAAAGAAATCTGGAATTAAGAGTAGAGTTAAGAATAAAGTATCAGAGAGAGAAACTAATCTAAAAGCTAAGTAGAAAGAGAGAATCTAAGAGAAGAATTAAGAAAAGAGTGAAAAGAAGATCCTAAACTTGCTTAACGGAAAAGTATTTACACTAAGCAAGAATCCTAAACTAAAACAAACTTAAACGTCGATAATTAACTCCTAAAAATAACACGCGCCCGATCGGGCAAGGCACCGCCCGATCGGGCGCGCCTTTTTGCTCATCAGGTACATTTCTCGCGCCCGGTCGGGCGCGAGTTCAGGCGCCGACCTTGCTTCCTCTGCCCAGCCGAGCGCGCCTTCGGGCGGTAGCTCCTTTGGCCGGGCGGCACTCTTGGGCCACTATTTGGATTTCGATTGGACTCCAATTCTTCGGGTCTTAAATACTTGATCCAAATGCCCCGGTATCACATATACCGAGCCCTTAATCACCGGTTCGATGGCTCTAATAGGCCCTGGGCTATAGAAACTAGTCGTGCTTCTCCAATGCTTGTAGTTGCTCCATAATGTCACGGGAAAATGCTCTAAAAGTGCAAATCCCTACAAAAGTCAACCAAATCTACGAAAACACTAGAAAACACCAATTAGTAATAAAAGTGGCTCTAAAGAGCCAAAAACACTACTAATTATGACCAAGGGACAGGGGTAAAATACTATATAAAATAGACATATCACTAGAGTTCACTAAATAATCACAACATAATAAATCTAGGTCCCAGTAATATTGAGGTTGCTTTTCCAATTAGATACCCAACAATCCTTAGATAGTGAGTGATGGGTCGGCCTCCGCAGAGTGTCACTTGTTATCTTAGGCATTGTGGGGGTAGATCACGTTCTACATATTTAATTGGTTATACTCAACAAGGTTACCTAAAGCATTTAGAACTTTGAAGTAATTAGGGTAATAATCAAACATGTGATGGGTAATTATTCAACCAAGAATTACAATAGTTGTAATCAGTAAAGAGTTTACTCACCTTAAAAATGTAATGCATGATGGTAGGACCTCAGTCCGGTCAACTATTACACAAATAAAGGTCTTGGAATCATTTAATTCAATAGGAAACAATTAAAATTGAAT
Source organism: Chenopodium album (assembly GCF_948465745.1). Taxonomy (NCBI): domain Eukaryota; kingdom Viridiplantae; phylum Streptophyta; class Magnoliopsida; order Caryophyllales; family Amaranthaceae; genus Chenopodium; species Chenopodium album. The sequence goes on from NC_137837.1 coordinate 24,271,673, forward strand.
AAATGCTTTAAAGTTACCAAATTTAAATCGCTTATGGTACTTTAAATTTATTAAACATAATTGAATTTTGCTTTTACTTATAAGTAACATGTCGTTCTAATTTTATTATTATATATAGTCTCCTCAATTGAAAATAAAGTTGAGAAACATTCTCAAAAGGTTAAAAGATAATCCATAAACCTATATTCCAATTTTGCTAAGATGGTTCTAAAAAGTTTTAGAAACCCATGTCACATGTCTAACATTGGTTTTATTCAAAATGTTTGAGTAAAATGCCAACACATCATCATTTTGAAAAGTGTTTCAAAGGATATAATGAGATGAGAGGTATGAACACTCCAAAAGACACGTATAAAAGTCCAATAAAATCTCTTATCTTCAATATGATTGAATATAAGAAAGTGATTGGAAATCTCTATGATCAAAAGTTGATCAAATGACGTTATTATTCATCCACTTTATATAAGATTTAAATAGTTGATTAAGCAGTAATATGAATAATAATTTAATAGACTTAGCAAAATCATGAAATGTGCTTAAAGTAGTTAAGCAAAGCATCATTTTGAACCTAACACAAATGTTCTAAGTGGCTCAAATGGAAAAGGTTTAGGAATATATAAGGATTGCATTAAGAAGTTATAGGCCAATAAATGCAAACAAGTTGCTACTTCTCAAACCTAGACTACTTACATGCTAAAAGTTGATATGAACAACAAATGTTTAAATGGACTAATTCCAATTGATTAGAAACTACATCATATAGTTGGAAGGTAAAAGAATGGAAATGTTCCAATTTAAGAAATTGATTTAGCATATTACTATTTCTTGGACATACGATGTCCTGTTTAGTTCTCTCTCATTGAGAATGTGGTTAAACTAAATGAAGAAATTAGCTAAGGGAGAAATTAATCTACAAGTTGAGAAGTAAATGTTGCTACTTCACAAGTAGAATAATATACAAGTTTAGAAGCAAACATTGAAACTTTACAAGTAGAACTTACATTTCACCTTACCTATTTATTAGCTAGAATAAAATAAATGTTATTATGACATAAGGGCGACGTAGCGAGCCTATTTAGTTAAGGCGGGAGAGCAACGTAAAGAGGTTTGTTAGAAAAGAAAGTGTGCCTCTCTTTTAGGACTTCCTGCACGAGTAGCCATTTCTGAGTTCTAAAGGTAGAATTGGTAATCCCGCGTCTGAGATAAACCTAGTCTGATTCACGTGGTAAAGGCCTTTTCTTTTGCCTTTCTTAAAGTTAACTCCTTCCGATCTTAGATCTCACCTCTTTCGACTAGTTCTTCTCTTATCTTTTAGGATAAAAGAAACTACATTCTTACCATCAAAAAAACATACCCATTCAATGTTAGTAATGACTAAGCATTGAAGATTCAAAAATATGGAGTAAATGTTATTCTATGCTTCATTGAGTCATAATATATTTTGAATTGCTAAACAGGTTTAAAGTTCTATATGATAGAAATAATTAAACCATTTCTATGTATATATGTCTCTAATATGTCAATTAATTCTAATGAAAATGAACATTGCATGCGGAAGATCCAAAGGGATGGACTTTCAATATCATTAGATTATGAATCCATTGATATATGTAATTATCATTCTAATTTAAAATTTTGACAAAGTCACCATTTAAAGAAATGATGATGCGAAATCGAGATCGAATACATATTGATGTAAGAGAACCTAAGGTTCAAAGGCTAGAGACGGACAATGAAACTTCATTTGTGATATGATCACTAGTGCTTAGTTGAAGCATAATTGTGAAAGTTTTGAAAAGTTCAAAACGTCCAGTATGAAGTTCGGAATCAACTTGACAAGATAATAAATACACTACAGTATGATTGTAGTGGTGAAAATTTGAGTCAAGACATTTACTTGGAAATATATTCAAAGTATTGCAATATGATTGTAATAATGAGAATTTAAGCCAAGAGTTGTGAAATCCTTTTACAACAAACTCCGAAAGAAAACCTTATGAAGTGTTTATGAAAGGAGCTATCAATCTATATGAGATATATTTTGGTAATGGATGAAAATTACCTATCTTTCAACCATTTTTCAAGGGATATACTTTTAAGATAAGCTACAAAACTAAACAAAAACCACATACATCAAATCAAAATGTAGCAAAGACTTCATATATGATATGGATAAGAAGAGTTCTTATAAAGTCTTTCTACAAAGAAGAAATAAAAGTTGTATTAAATCATTTAATGCACGCTCGATTCCTATACAGAGCACGGGGTACTACTACACAAGCCATACTTAGCACAAAATGTTTGTTGCTCAAGTAGGTGCCCTTATGGAAAATTGTACCAAAAGGTCAAGTGGGAGTAGTATAAATCTCGAAAAGCAACAAACAAACATGGTTCAAACCATGGTTATTTCACCTTATGCTAAATGTGCCTACTCAAAAAATCAAGTGGGAGTATAAGAAACTAGAAAGAGTTCAAAAACCTAGAAAATTTCAAGAAAAGTGAATTTGAAAATCTAGAAGAAATTCGAGAAATAATTGAATAAAAGCAACAATATTAGCATGATTCACCTCATGTTACAAATGACAAAGTGTGGTCTCATTTAGTGTAATGGGAATAATAACCATGTGTCGAAGGTAGTACATTCCAAGTGCACATCCTCATTGTCGTTTCTCATTGAAACTAAACAAAGTTGTTGTATTCAATTGTTGCATAAATAAAATACCCACTATGATGACTAGCATATGTAAACCTTAGCCAAAGAAATATGATTTCATATTGACTAAGAGTTTCAAAATATTTATTTTGAACATATAATATGCAAGTAATAAATATGATTTGACAAGTTATAACTCCAAGTGGTCTAAAAAGCAGGAAATCTATAATGGATTCCAAGTCTGTAAGCACATGTATGACACTTGATTAATTTGCCTAATTGGGTGAGACCCATTTTAAGAAAAACAGACAAGGAAGAAAAGTGTTTTCTGAGCAAACAAAGACTTGTTAAAGGATTCAACTAATTCATAGTATGACTATGACTACGATGAAACCTTTACATTAGTCATGTTGCAAAGATCTATTAATGATATTTTAGTGATTTATACCTTATGAGATTTGGTAGATGGATTTCAAAGCGTTTTCTTGAAATGGTTCATGAAAGAAGATTTGTATATTATACAAACAGAATGGTTTTGAAAATCCAATAATCCTAAGGATGCATAAAAGATCCATTAATGGATTGAAGTAAGCATCATGGAGTTAATGCTCTTAATTTTGTGAGTTAATCAAAATCATTTGATGTTATCTTAAAATGAAGAAAAGGTCTTGTGTATACAAGATGTTTAGTAGGAGCTATACGATCTTCTTGGTCTAGTATAAAGAGAAATTATTCATTGCTTGAAGAGTCAAGTGGTGGGTAATGCAATTTGTATGAAAAACCTTGAAGAGAATGATGAGTACATTTGGGATTCGAGATCTATTGAGATAGTTTTTTTGAAGGATGTTTGAGCTTGGTTAAGAAACTTATATTGATAAGATTCTTATAAGGTTCAACATTATATTGAAAGGAGTTTCAATCCCATGTAACATGGCACATTGCTTAAAGATTCAATGTTTTGAGAAAGGTTGATGAAATTAATGTTTTGAGTGATGCTCCTTATGCAGTTTGCAAAGGATGCATCATGCATGTCATGGAATATACTCGTCTATTTGATTCATGTGTTTTAAGGACAAGTGATGATAGATTTTAATCAAAATCCAATGTAACATTGGAATAAAAATTAGAAATATCTAAGTTCCTTGTGAAAGCTAGGGGAGAAGGAAAATTCTTAGTGTATGGAGATGAAGATTATTATAAAATTTAGAAGTTGCAAAATTTATGTTTAAGAGAATGTCTCATGAACTCTACTTACTAAACCCCTTCTATGACCAAGGTATGAGATGCATACCAAGGTTCTTGGATTGAAGCAAGTTATGTAATTTAAGTTGTGTATGTTTTGAGAAAACATATTACATAAGTAATACATTAACTTGCAGAATTATGTTTATCAATTGAAACAAAGTTTCAATCTTATTTAATCATGGTTTTGATATTAAATAAAATTTCCAAAATAATTATGAATTGATGGGTTCATCAGGTTGATGACCTGGTGGATGAAACCCCACATGTGAATTAAATTCATATATTATTTAAGTTTCTAGTTCGAAATCATTAAAGTAGACATAAATTATTTCAATAAATGGACTAGCATGTAAGATTGATTGGATAGCGCAGTTTTACGGGCTATATGAGCGTAGTGAAGATCAATTAATCACATGGATATGTATGAATGATGCATGATCGAACTATAGACCTACTTTGAAGTTCAAGTATAGAGCTTTCGGGTATATTAGTGGATTCCTTTGACATAAGTGGAACACTGATTCCATTCAATAAATGATTTGACTATGGTACATTCAAACGTCTTTCCGTAACTGGAGATTATAAAGGATGTTTCCCGGCCATTTCAGGAGTTGAGTGGGAGCTTTGGTTTCCACAAAATTGGTTTGAGTAAACCTATTTAATTAGGAATGTGTCTTGGCCCTTTGAAGAGGGAGAATTCAAAAAATGCATGGTCGTGCTCAAATGGATTACATAGTAATCATTTGTTTTGTAATTCTAACTCAGATTTCAATCAAATCGACACACATTGACTTAAGGAATTTGAATATTGCGCACTTGTCTCATACAAGTGGGAGATTGAAGGAATTATATCTTCGATTAGTGCAATTACTAGATATATCAAGGATCACTATTATGGAGATAATAAGTTCGTTCTTTTAAGTCGTCATTGTTTGGTGCTTGATATGACAAATGATCTTTGGGCTAGTTAAATAGTCCAAAGCCCAATAAAATGGATCCTATGAGGTCACACAACAAGGGTATTGGGTTAAACAAGTAAGAGGCCCATTAATGGGCCTCATGAGATCATGACATACAACATGGAGTGTTGGGCTCGAGTAGTTTAATTAGGCTTAGGAGTTTAGGCTTGACATGGGCTCTTATTTAGAGATATGATCTATAAATAAGATCCATGCCTAAGGTTGACATAAGTCACAATTAACAGTCGGTGAATTGTGAAACAAGGCAACCAGTATTCCAAACCCTAATCCATCTCTCTCTCCTCACATACGCAGCTCTCTCTCCTCCCCTTCACGTCCGTACGGCCGGCCACCCTAGGTGGTTCGTGGTGTTAGCTCGTGGTGTTGGCTCATGTCTCTCTTCTCCGTTAAAGGTTGATAGAAGCGTTCAATCACGACTAACTAGCATTAGTGGAGGTATAACTTGTTCCCGTGGACCAAGTAGAGGAATCACGCTTGGGGTTCTTTATCTCCCTTTGTTCTTTCTCGATCGCACATGCAATCACGCTTCAAAGGTACAATTATATGTTCTTTTATTTGTTATGCATGAGATCATTGGATTAGGTGCTTTATGAATATGATTCATGTTTTCCGCAATTAGTAACTATAAACTCATACAATAACAACCCTATTTATAAAGAAAAATTGTCCGTAAACGATAGAAAAGAGTCAGAATTTGAATCGGAGTAAAACTGGCGCAACAGAGCTCTCGCGGCGCGACAAGACATTTTTTGCGGATTTTGTTTTTATCATATCTTTTGATCCAGAAGTCAAAATAGGTCATATAATATTTCTTTGGAAAGATCTTGAAGTATACTTTTCAAACCAATTGAAATTAGATTAAAATATTATTTATAATCAAAGATATGTCCGAAATAGTGGAAGGGTGTCAGTTTTAAATAGAGTTTCGTATTTATTTCATATCTTTTTCGTTTTGGCTCAGAATTAATATTATAATATATAATTGGAAAGATAATTTCAAGGGATATCCAACCATCCAAGATTTTTATAAAAACTATGAGGCACAAAAAAATTATATGAACTGTCTTTGAACATCTTTCATTTCGAATAGAATTAGGACTTTTAAAAAGAGGAGTTTTATTCAATTTCAAATTCTTTAATCTTATCTTTTAAAAAGGATAGTTAAGATCTTTTAGAAATTTAAAGAAACTTATAATAAATCCTAATTGGTTTAGGAATATAATTAATATTATTGAACCCTCCTTATGATCATTGGCTCGCATATCAAACTCGTTTAGACCCAGTTTAGTATTTTGACCATAACTTCCTTGTTATAACTCATAATTGGGCTTATAATATATCGTTAGAAAGGACTTTTCAATCCCCATCTAACTACACAATTATTTGACCTATTTTATGGACCAAACTAAATGGAATTGGACGTTTTTCATAAATAGGATACAAAAAGAAAGATTTTTGAAATCATAAAGGACTATTTTTATTAAAAACAGAGAAATCACGAGACTCTTTCACATTTCACTTCGTTTGTTAATCAATGACGTGAAAAGTACTTATCAATGGGTTTTTTTGGGGGAGACACAATCAGGTGTCTACAACCCCAAACTCAAGCCATGTCATCATCGAAAATAGCTTTGGAACAAAATCGCATTTGATTAGCAGCGTTAGGTTCCAGAGAGCAAAAATTCCCTTATCATCCCATCTATTAAGGGTATTATTGCAATTATTCTTGCCCCATTCAAGATCTGTAGAGCTTTCAAAGACATTAAAGCCCCCTTCCGAAAAAACAAAAAGTGCATTTCCTCCTTTTCTTTTTTTAATTGAAAAGGAAGAGTGGGAACGAGAGTGTGAGTTGAATAGATCATCCACATTAATTGCAGCAACATGGGAAGCCGGAGAATTTGGAGGATCAAATTCTGTTAGAGGTAAGTTTGGGAGTCCCCCACTAAAAGAATATGGTGAATACAGAAGAAAAGAGGATACGACGACCTAGGAAAAGGATGAACTTTGGAGCCATAAGTCTGAGAGAACGCGCAAGTTACTTTGCTACTTGAATAAGGTAATTTGCAGTGCCTATAATTTCATTCTTAGTTGAAGAGAGAAGCACCACTGTAGATTCTAGCCTTGAGTCAAAAAATTTCGACATTAAATTGAGCAAACAAACGGACAGCTGAGGTAATTCCAGTGGCAAAGGAGCCATAATAGGCCGAGAAACATGAGTAGCAAGGTTAGCAGCACGCCTTCTACAGAACAGAGTAGGAGCAGTTAATGATTCTCCAACTTCAAAGGTTAGAGGATGAGAAATAGCAATCGCCTTTCCCTTTATCCATAACTTATAATCGAAGGGGTGGGGACTCCTTAGGCCTTGCAAACCTACATTTTGGTTGATATATGGAGCCAAAGTGGAAAGTGAAGAGATGTCGTGGGTAGAGCCCATTGAAGAGAGAGGCACCCCTGTTCATTGAAAGCAAGCAGTAGAAAATGGTTAGTTCCTTGAAAGCTACAAGAACTAGAAGTAGGGTTTACCACTTGAACTCGTTTAATAGAAGCTGTAGGGGAGATAAGTCTCAAACTCCTTCTAGCAGAAGGAATGAATTCAACATAAAGATCAGGCCATAGGCCTAGTCGTGTCCCTGGTGGGATTCGGGCTTGCAGGGTCTGGGCATGAGTTAAAGTTGTTCTCCGATCCAGTGAAGAAGACATCTGAGTCACCGTTGCCTTTGCTACTATGAGAAAACTCATCAGAATTCAAGTCACCATCACCTGCGCTATTTCTATCTTCAAACAGAATATCCTTAGGTTCCTTAAGCCTTATCAGATTGGTCTCTGGGTCTCTGTACCTGGCGATATTAGGCAAACCCTTCGCAAGATTAGTATAATAAGAGAAATCACCATTTTGACTCGCAAATCCACAGCAGGTGGAAGACCATTACCCATATATTCAAACTCTTCAATATAGCCAACATGAGATAAAATTTGAGTAGCCCATTCACGAGTTAAATATAAGAAAGGAAGGCCATGAATTCTTACCCAAAGAAAGGTAGAATTAAAGTTGAGATGATCAGAAATAAAGGATCGATGATACCTTCCAGAGTTGTGTACTCTAATAACACCACGTCTCCTCCATCGAGAATTGAATATGTGTTGAACATAGTAGACCAGAGGTGGATTAAGGCTTACAAAAACTCCCAACAGCAATCTGATTATAGTTAATCGGGGGAAATTTTCACATTTGCTACCAGCGAAAGCACCCTGCTTCACATTTACTACCGCTTTAATTTTTTATTTTATTTTACTACCACATAAATCAGATTTTGTTAAAAATCACTACCACTTAACGGAATCCGTTAAGGTTCCGTTAAATGGGGCCCAATCTTTCATTAAATAATAATTTAATTTATTAAAAAAAAAACTTAAAAAAAACAAAACCCCCAGCCACCAAAACCACCAAACAGCCACCTTCCCCCCTCCCCTTTCCGGCGCCCCCTGACGCTGGCGAATCCTAGACCACCAACAACAATACCACCGTAACTCCCTAAACCCGGCAACTCCCCATACCACCACCACGACACCACCCTAACCCCCAAACCTAGACCACCACCACGACACCACCCTAACCCCCAAACCTAGACCACCACCACCGAAAGCCCTATACCCAGAACACCACCACCCACAAACCACACCTCCCTTGTCTCACCACCACGCACAACACCACGACCGCGACAGCAACAAAGCAAATCGCAACCAAACCACGGCAACAGCGGCCAAACGTGACCAACCACCGTCACCAAACACGTCCATTCGTGGCAGCAGCAACGGCAATTGCGGCCAATCGCAACAACCACCCTAAAACGATGGAAAATCAGAGGAAAGAGAAGGTTGTGGGGTCGTCTACGGCGGTTTAAGGGTGGCGATTGCGGCCAATCGCAACCAACACCACCCTAAAATCGAAACCCTAAAACCCGTTTAAGGCGATTTTAAGGGTGGTGTTTAGGTTCAGGGTCGGTTTTTTGGTGAGGGAGAGGGGGGCATGGGAATGGGGTTGGGATCGGGACTGTTGGTGGAGTTTGCGGCGGAAAGGAGCTATTGGTGGAGTTTGCGGCGGAAAAGGGCTGCTGGTGGAGTTCGCGGCTACCGTGGGCTTCTTTGGGCGCCGGTGTTGATGGGAAATGGAGGTTGGATGGTGGCATTGAGGGTGGTTGAAGATGGAGTGGTGGCGGTGAGGTGGTTGGACGGTGGTTGGGCTCCATTAACGGAAATAGTCACGGCATCAGGCAAATGGTACGGTAGTGAGATCTGAAATTTTGGGATTTGGGTGGTAGTAAAATAAAATAAAAAAAATTAAAGCGGTAGTAAATGTGAAGCATGGTGTTTTCGCTGGTAGAAAATGTGAAAATTTCCTTAATCGGGCTAAGAAAATTAAAATATAAATCAAATTGAATTTAAACTAAATAAAAAAAAAAAAGTAGAGTTGATTTGGTCCAAACCCTCAGTCAATTCTACTTTTCATGTCTTGGTTTAAGTATGGAATTTTGGATGTTTTATGGACTCTGGGAAGTGCTTAATAAGGGATGTATGATGAGTAATGCAATTTAAAACTGAACCAAACCGCAAACCAAACCGAATTAGAAATATGGTGCGATTTTATTCTAATATGGTTCGGTTTGGTTTCAAAAAAATAACAATTCGGTTTTCGGTTTGGTTTCAGTTTCTGATTTTGAAAAATCAAAAACCCGAATTGCAAAACCGAATTTCAGCCCATAGCCCAATTATATAGCCTAGCCCAATTGATTTCTACCCTAAGTATATAAAAAATATAAAAAATAAAAAATAAAAAAAAAACCCTAATATATCATTCCTCATTTTTCTCTCAGCCTCTTTCACTCTCTAATTGACTCACTCTTCACTCCCTCACTCCAGCGTCCACCGTCCGACACTCCGACGTCCACCATCCGATACTCTGTCTTCCACTATCCAACCACTCTCACTCTAGTCCTCTACTATCCGAGTCCTCTCTCAAATCAAAAGCTTCACTCATGTCTCTTATATTCAAATCAACAATCCGACTATTGTTGTTCTACTAAGCTAATGTCGTTGTGTTATCCTGATGCCTGCTACTAATAGGAATAGTGTCATTCGAACAAGTGTAATATTTCGATAGAGGTTCAAAATTATTAGAAAGCTAATTATTCTGCGAGGTCAAGTGATCGGAATGCCTAGGTGGAGGCCACTTCCGATAGTAATATTAATGTATAACTAATATTACAGCTTAATCTTGACTGAATCCTTCGGGTCACACCCAAACAACTAATGAACTGACACGAGAAATTAATTCGGAAGGAATTAATGAGTCACTCGAGTAATTAATATTTAGACGTCAAAAATTCGATCTTGGAGCGTCGAATCCAAGCGTCGGAAATCGAGTTGAAATAATAAAGGACGAGACGGTAAAATTACTAATAAATCAACAATTTACCGAAATACCCCTAGGATTGGAATGCCCCGAGCAAACCAATTCCTAGGGGCATTTGGTAAAGTTGAGGTGGCTAGCAAACGCACCAAGTCGAGCCTAGGCTGGCTGGTGCAAGCTAGCACACCGTGGCTAGCATGGTGTTAGCCATGGCAGCCGGCCAAGGGCAGCAGCCGCGCCATGGCCAGCAGCTAGCTGGGCCGAGGCTACAACCGTAAGCCGCGCCAAGGCAGCAGCTAGCTGGGCCTTGGCCGCAGCCCAACCGGCTACCATTGGTGCTCAATTTGGGGTGCCACGTGGCAGCAGCCCATTGGGGCTTGAAGGGTGTAGGTGGCCGGCCATATGGAGCTCCTTAGGGATAAAGTTTGGTCCCCTCCCCTCCTTGTGGTCCTCACCTAACTTTTCTCCTATATGTGCCACTTGTTGATTTATTAGTTGTTTGATAATTAATTTTATCTTTGATTTAAAAATAAAAGGAATAATCAATTCTCCCACATTGATTGAAGAGAAATTCTCACTCATGATTTTCCCTATAAATACCCAAGTTGGGGTATGGGAAAAATCACTTGAGTAAGGTGTTAGAAAAGGCATCTTTATTGAGAAAACCTTTAAACACATATAATTACTCAAGTATTAGGTCGGTCTTAGCTAACTTCAAAGCATTGGACCTTGTTGGGGTCAAGATGCGGGTGGATTTCCGTAGGAGGTCTTCGTGCGAGCGAGACTAAAAGCTTTCCCAAGTAAGAGCCCGGGTTACGAGCGAAGCACGCGTCAAAGGTATTAATATTTCCTTAATTCTTTCCTTAATTCTTGTTGTTTATGTTAATTATGTCATGTGATTATATTAATTGTGAGTGTGGTCTTGACTCGGGTTTTCTTCCGCGGTGAGTTGGACTCATCGAAACCCTACAGCTACTTCCTTATATGCCAGCTACTTCCTTACATGCTTGTTGTTTCCTTCATGTTGATGATTTTTTTTTTTTTTTTTTGATGAAGTGTTGATTTTTTTTCCAATTTAAATCAATGTGGTTCAATTTTTTTTAGAGAAAACCAAATTTAGGTGGTTTGGTTTGGTTTGGTTCAGTTTCAAAACTAATACGGTGAGGTGTGGTTTGCAAAATTCAAAAACCGAAATATTGTGGTTTGGTTTCAGTTTGGGCAATAAACCAAACCAAAAACCGAACTTTCACCCCTAAGAATAGGGAAGGCTATTGTTTTAGGCTAGAGAATAAGAGAGAAAGAGAGATTGAATTTGTGTGTAAGAGAGAATGAAATTGTTTGGTGCCCGGAAACAGATGAAATCAGCCTCGTATTTATAGAGAAAATTCTAGAAACGAAGAGCACGCCGTAGAAACCCTAGAAATTTGTCGTGTCACAGCATACGTATATCTACTGTGGTGCGATATATTCCAGATTTTACGTGTTTGTTAAACTTCGATAACTTTTGATTTGTAACTCGGAATAAGGCATATATTATATCATTGGAAAGATTTTCAAGTCTACTTTCTAACCCAATTAGAATCAGGTCATAATCTTTTATAGATATTAATATATAGCTATTTTAGTGAAAGGATGTCGGTTTTGGGCCGAGTTTAGTGTTTTGCTCATGTCTTCTTCATTTCAAGGCATATTCAACGAACTAATACTTGTATCAAAATTATAGGGCCCCAAAATTAGTTTAGCTTGGTTTTGTGATGTGGATACGAAAATTGGAAAATAAGTTATGGTTTGGGGAAATGGGCTAATAATTGGGTTGGTTTATAAGATGTATGGGATTGAATATGGATTTAAGTAGTCCAAAGATTAAATACTCAACCCGACCAATAATGGGGAAAACAAGTTGTTCATCAATAGCTGGTTCCTACAGGCGCCTGTACGGTGCAACGTACAGTCGTTTTGTAGGAAAGAACATGATATATAAAAGTAATGAACATAAAGTTATAGTGAAAAGAACATACTATTAAAATGTAATGAACATATACCTAAAGTAAAAATAACATACTATCAAAATGTAATGAACATATACCTAGAGTAAAAAGAACATATTTGCACCAAAAAAATAAATAAAAAGAACATATGTTTATGTTCATTGATCAATCAGTGTAATGTACTTTATTTGCAACATAATGATCATTGCTTAATGTGAAAAGTTTATTAAATTTTGTCTTCAAATTAGGGTGGTTATATATAGATAAAGTTTATTACATAATATTATCATGTTCTTTATTAATATCACAGATGTTCTTTAGATATGAAAAAAATATATATAATTTGATGTTCGTTACCAAACAACTATATGTTCTTTACAAAATAACTGTATGCTCTTTACAAAATAGTTACATGTTCTTTTTGCATTTTTTGGTTGTACCAAGCAAGGTACAGCCGCCTACACCTTAAAATTTTCAGTTGTTCATCATCGAGTTTGATTTTGCGGAGAAGTATTTAGGTGTCTACACTACCATCTAACAAAGGTACATTATCTCAAAAATTAATGATCTAATTGATTAAAAAATTATGAAAAACTTTAATAGTAATAATGAAATCTCAGCCACTACTCCCCCTCCTTCCACCCCTACCCAAATGATCCCCGGTGCTAACGACCCCGCCCCCTTCCTTTTTCCTCACCCATGGTGCCCACCTCTCTCCCCTTTTCCACTCTCTGCTTCCCCCACGGACATAAGATGAATGCTTGGACTCTGTTTTCGAGTACACGAATTCCATATCTCTGTGGAGGATTTTGGGCAAAAGGAACCAAATGGGGAGACTGATCCATGACTCAACACATGAGGCATGATGGACCACTACCAGGTAGGGATCGCAATTTAATCCGAGTTCGATTCGAATCCGATCCGTTCCGAAGGAAAAAATCCGATTCGAATCCGTTTAAAATTAGTCCGAATCCGATAAAATAGATCCGAATCCGAATAGGAGGTGGATCGGACTTGGACCCTACGCAAAGTCCGACGGAGTCCGATCCGAGTCCGAATCCGAGAGTATAAGCATATGCTCTATAACTTGGGACAATTATTTGCTTGTTTTGTAGCAAAATTTTGTTATGTAACTTAGTTTATAATTTAAATATATGAATAATCATCCTACCTGATTTGTATATTATCTACAAAAGCTTGCAAATTCCATGGAAATAGATTATAGCTTTGCACTTAATTAATTTTGTTCCACAAGGGAGCTCGACTTTCCCTCGAGATAGCCACCATATTTGGAATCTCCTCCAGATCTCCGGTGAATAGCCACTGGATATGATGCTATTTTTTAGAACTCCATCTAATCCTCTAGTGTTTTTTCATGGAGAGATGGTTTACCCAACTATTTACCCCGATTAAGGTGGATTTCCATATTTAGGTGGAAGTTCTAGCCAAATTCCCCTCTCTAAGCTACCTTCAGCTACACCATCGGCGCCGATCGATTGTTTTTTCGCGAGAAGAGCAGCAACTAAAGGGGGGGAAGTAACTTCTCTCTCCTCCTCTTTTTTTTACCCAACCCTTTTTCATTTTACCCCCTCCCCATTTTATTTTATCTTTTTTTTTTTTTTAATTTGCAAATATTATTTTTTTATTTAGGTATTGGACAGGGGGGCCTATACCTGGTAAGGGGCAATAGTTTCTCCTCAACACATCCCCCAATTACACTGAAGTGTTTGCCATTCGATCCACATCTACTCTTTTACCTTTGAAGTCTTTCCAATTCTGATACAGTTGCCCCAATTGATTTGATATTGCTTGATTTTATGTTTATACCAATTTTATTTTAGCAAACATAGCAACTACTAATTACTCCGTATTATTTAATGAATTATTAGGGATTCCTCTGATTTCATAGTTCTGTAGGATTTTAGGGTGAGGGAAGTCGAGAGTAGGAAAGGGGAAGGAGGTGGGTGACCCCGTGGGTGGGGAAAGGGAGGGGGTGGGGTTGTCAATAGGGATGTTAGTGGGGCAGGTCAAGTAGGAGACCTGCCTCGCTCCACCCACCCCACTTCGTACCCGCCTCATCCCCACCTCACATCCACATCTATATATTTTTACAAAAAAAATAATATACTTATATTATATAGGAAAATTTGTCAATTACTACCACAAGTTAATACCACTTTGTAAATTACTACCGCAAGTTAAAAAAGTTGTGACTTACTACCGCAAAAAATTTTAAGATGTTGCGATTACTACCAAACCCCAATTAAACCCAACTATGACGTCATTATATCACTTTAACCCATGGTTAAAGCTCTTAACCATGGTCAAATATGGGTTAAAGCCATTAATCATGACGTCATTATATCCCTAATCCATTTTCCTTTTTTTTGGGCTGGTTAAAACCCTTAACCATGGTCAAACATGGGTTAAAGGGATATAATGACGTCATAGTTGGGTTTAATGGGGGTTTGGTAGTAATCGCAACATCTTAAAAAATTTCGCAGTAGTAATTCACAACTTTTTTAATTTGCGGTTGTAATTTACAAAGTGGTATTAACTTGCGGTAGTAATTGACAAATTATCCTATTATATAAAAAAAATTATTAAAATAAAATAGTAGATATAATAATTTGTACTCCGTAGTACACTAATATTATAACTAAAAAATTGTATAATATTAGCAAATTTTTTTTTTTTTTTTTGGTAATATATATTAATTATGTCGGATTGTGTAATGGAAGGTGGAGGTTAGGCGGGTCTTAGGTGGGGATTTAGTGCGAATCATCAATAACATAATACTAAAGGCGAATCTGATATGACATTTGTCATGTTTTGAATAAAAAATTCCCGCCACTTTTACTTTCCTTTTTTTAATAATATTTATGAATATTATTTTATAATATCCTATAATATTTAACTTTCAATTTGACAACTATATATAAAGTATATTCTATATGCATTCAATCAATGAAAATATTTTGACATGTAATATTTTATAATAGGTATTTTTCTATATCAAACAAACATATACTACATATAAGGTAATATAAGGAATATTGGAATAATGTAAAACTCCAGTTTTCCATAGTTCATATCATTCTACATCATATTTTTTTTTCCTTTGAAAGATTTTTTGCTCCAACCAGAATTGTTACATTTCCTTTTATTTATTATTTATATATATTTTTTTAGAATTGTTGATTTATTTATAAAAATAACACTACAATTCAATAACTATAAATAAAAATTAAAAAACCTTGATTATTAATTGTCACAAAAAAAAAAAAAAAAAAAAAAAAAAAAAAAAAAAATCAATTAAATTTGTATAAAACATTATACCGTCAAAGTATGCTATAAAACATTGTGCCAGTCAAAACATGCCAATAAAATAGGGATATATGGGGTACATAAGTACATTTCACGGGTTATAATTAACATAACATTTTAATCTTATATAAAACCCTATAATCATTAAATATTGCTTCTTCTTTTTTAAATAACTTTTGATATCAATATAATATAAAATTCAATAGAAAAGAAAATCAAGTATTGTTTCAATTAAAAATATTAATTTTTATTATTTTTAATTATTGTTAAATTAACGTTATAATTTATAAATATGCTAAGTAAAAACCGTGCATTGCACGGGACTTAAACTAGTTGATATCTAAGTGGGGGTGAGGTGGTGATGGTTTTGGAAAGTTTACCCCACTGGAGCGAGGATGGAGATGGAGTCAAAAAATTTAGGTGAGGATGGGGATGGAAAGGCCAACATTAGCCCTGCCCCTTTGACATTCCTGGTCGTCGATGTCACGGAATCTTTGGGTGCTGGCAGCCAGCACGAGAAGGGGAGCAATGGCTGAAATTATTTTATTATTTTTATAGTTTTTTTAAATAAATTAAATCATTATTTAATGAGATAATAAACCCCACTTCACGGAACCTACAAATTTTGTTAAATGGTAGCAAAAGCTATATTTTGTAACTTTTGGTGATAGCAAAATAATATTAAATTTAAATGGGTAGCAATAGTCAAATCAAGGTGTTTTGGTGGTAGCAAAACTCAAAATTTTCTTAAAAATAACTCTACAGTGATTCGAGTCTTTTAAGTCCTCAAGTATTCCATATTACTTCATTATAAACTTTCATAGAAGTATACAAAACACATTATATTACAAAGCTGAAATTGTCGCAAATTGATGTTATCTAATGAGAAGAAGCCGGAGGAATGAAGACAACTTGAGAATTTTCACTGAAGATGAGGTGCAAAAGCTTTCAAGACTTCTTCGTAGACAGACTTTTTAAACTCCACAGCCTGCATTGTAAAAAGAGGATCTGTTACTTTGTACTCGTATAAGATAAAGCAAGATGAGCTTATAATACGGAGTACATACTACCGAGTATAATAACTTGATCTAACATAGCAGAAAGCTTACATGCTCCACTACTTCCTCGGGCGTCATCCATGCCCACTTTCCAAATTCAGCCTTCTCCGTGCCATCGCCCAAGAGATTGATTTCATCCTCATTTCCCAGCAATTTCATTAGAAACCTGCTCGCTTAATCAGAACCAAGTTATCTTTATCGAGGGTGGAAATTTTTTATACTCCTTTCAATTATTGTTATCTGCCCATTTAAACAGCTTTTCTAGATCTACTTTATTGAACCCCTATCAACATGAAACTTTACTTTCAATAATCAATGAAGTATTACTTACGAGTATCAGTTTCTGTTATTATCTAACAAAACATGTATAACAAATGTAGTGCTGATCTTTGAATTGGCAGTAAAGCTGTGTCTATGAAGTAACATTGAATTCTTGAACAGAAGTCATCTCAGATTTGGTTTAAAACTCCCCCTCGTGTCAGAAACAAATGTATTTCAAAAGGAAGAAAATGGGTGTATAAACTCCTCAACCATCCTTAAAGAGTCCCCCCCACACTGCCACCCACCCCCCCCCCCCCCCTATTCTTTAGACGCACGCCATAGCCATTCCTTGGTGCTTCTCGTATTAGAGAAGTTTCAAGGACCACCCATAGATGTCCCCGTGTATCACAGGTGACAAGACTAAAGAAAGTTTACCAAAAATTATCAAGGCTGCAGGCCTGCAGGCATAGCAGTTGAATGTCTAACCTGCTTTCCAACAGATTCGGAGAATAGCTCAATCTCACTTTAAAATGAAATGGGTCAATTGACCAGATTGGTAAATGAAAAAGACCCCTAGTGACAATTTGGTAAAAAAACTTACTCCGGCGACAGTTTGGTAAAAAAAGTTAACCAAATGCGACAATTTGGTAAAAACAATAAACTCCGGCAACATTTAGACCAAAAAATCTAACTTTTTTCCGACAAACTCTTTAAAAATCCTAATTCCATTTTAATTTGTTTTTGTGTTTTAAATTTATTTTCCCCTTTTAAAATTTTGAATTAATATGTCATCTCCTTTTTATTTTGCTAAATTCCGAAGCCAAATTTATTTGCAACCCTTTCAAAAACATTTGTTGATAAGCGGTATGAAATTTGAGTGAAAATTGATATTTAGCATGCTTTTATTCTTGAAATTGTTATTTCCATAAAAAGGTTGATAAAAAAAAAAAAGAACAAAAAACGAACTAAATAAAGTATTCGAGAGTAATTTGTCTGAAATTTTTGTATTTTTGGGTTAAATGTCGTCTGAGATAATTTTATTTACCAAATTGTCGCGTAGGGTTAACTTTTTTTACCAAATTGTCGTCGGAGTCATTTTTTTTACCAAATTGTCGCTAAAGGTCTTTTTTATTTACCAATCTGGTCAATTGACCCTTTAAAATGCAACTATATTGTCTAGTAACATAAACTTCTGATAATTGTGCTAGAATTTAGTATAAAAACAGAGAATGATTCAAGCAATCTAGGGAAGTAATTAGCTGCCCAGATATTTTGTATTGCAACTCCAGAAAAGATTACAACACAATGCCCTCTTTCGAGAGGAAGGCTCTCTCCCAAACACTCAACAGTATTTTCTCGATACTTTCCCCCTAGACCCTTAACGGGAATCAAAATAACAAACTATATTCTGAATTACTCTTCTGCCCTCAAGCATAACTAACTTTGTCCAGCTCAGCTTCCCACATTAACAGCACCATTATTCTTGGCCCTTCTCCTAGCATAAGTAAAACGGACCTCAGGCCTAGGATTATCTCTTGCAATACCTCCCACCCAAAGATTCACCTTGTCCTCAAGGTGGAAGCAAGGAAACCTTAAATTAACTTCATCAAAAAATTCCCATGTAGCTTCGAATTCTTGCAAGCCCTTCCATTGAATGAGCACCTCCATGGCTGTCTGAGAGTTCCTCACCCCGAGCACAGCTTCAGGTTCCACCTCCATTATCATGTCAGCTGACAAGTGAGCAGGAAGCTGGGATGGAATTTGGTGTGGTCCAAGGGCCCTCTTTAACTGAGAAATGTGAAAGACAGGATGTATCTTAGCATAAGGGGGCAGCTGCAACTTGTAAGCTACACTCCCTATACGCTGAACCACAGGAAATGGCCCGTAGAACCTGGGGGATAGCTTGTCATTTGTCCTGCGCACTAAGGACTTCTGTCTATAAGGCTGAAGCTTCAAGTAGACCAAGTCCCCAACCAGAAAAGAGCCCTCCCTTCTGCCTTTATTCTCATGAAACCTCATATAGACCTGAGCTTGTACCAGGTGGTACTTGAGATCATCAAGTATGGCATCCCTCTCCTGTAGCTGCTCTTCAACAGACGAAACAGAGGTACTCCCAGCAGAAAACCTAACCAAGTGAGGGGGATCACGTCCATAGAGTGCCTTGAAAGGAGAACAGTTGGTGGCCGTGTGAAAGGATGTGTTGTACCAATACTCCGCCCAAGGAAGCCACTTAGCCCAACTGTGGGGTTTCCCATTTACAAAGCACCTCAAATAGGCTTCCACACCTTTATTAACCACTTCAGTTTGCCCGTCTGTCTGCGGGTGATAAGCCGTGCTGCGCAAGAGCTGAGTACCTTGCAACCGAAATATCTCCTTCCAGAAAATACTCAAAAAAATTTTGTCCCTGTCCGAGACAATAGAGCTAGGAACACCATGGAGTCTGACCACCTCATTGACAAAGGATTGAGCCACGCTCTGAGCAGTGAATGGATGCTTGAGTGAAATAAAGTGCCCGTACTTAGTTAACCTATCCACCACGACTAGGATGGTGTCCCACCCCAACGACTTGGGAAGACCTTCAACGAAATCCATGGATATATCCTCCCACACTCTCTCCGGAATAGGCAAAGGCTGAAGGAGACCCAAGGGAGTGAGCGTTGAAGTTTTGTTCTGCTGGCATACATGACAATGTTGCACATAAACCCGGACATCCTTCCTCATGCCAAACCAAAACCATTCCCCAGCAAGTCTCTGATATGTTTTTAATTCCCCCGCATGCCCACCAATCACTGAATCATGGTATTCTCGAAGCAATTTGCTAGTAAGTTCACATTGCTTAGGGATTACCACCCTTCCCTTGTATTTCAAGACTCCATTATCCAAGGAGAACCATTTGGGAACCGACTCTCCCGCCTGAATTTGAGAGATCAATCTCTGGAGGACAGCATCTTTCTCGATAAAAGATTGTACATAATCCCATCGAAGGCCACACGAAGTCACCATAGTCAAGCACTCCACCTCTGGTGAAAATTGACGAGACAAAGCATCTGCCAATTTATTCGTAGGTCCAGGCTTATAATGAATTTCAAACGAGTAACCCAAGAGTTTGCTTACCCATTTTTGATAAGCCTGACCCACTTCTCTCTGTTCAAGGAGAAATTTGAGACTCCTTTGATCAGTCCGCACCACAAAGTGGCGACCAAGCAAGTAATGTCTCCACTTTTCAATGGCAAGGACAATCGCCATCAATTCCTTTTCATATATGGGTTTGTTCCTGCTTCGTACCCCTATAATCTTGCTGAAATAAGCTACCGGATGGCCATTCTGAAGAAGCACTGCACCCAAACCGTGTCCTGACGCATCAGTTTCTAGCACAAAAGGTAGAGAAAAGTCCGGGGCAGCAAGGATAGGTGCATTGACCATAGCTTCTTTGAGAGTGTTTGAAGGCTATGGTAGCCTCTTCTGTCCACCCGAAACTGTCCTTGCAAAGTTGGTCAGTGAGAGGCCGAGCTATAAGGGCATAACCTTGGATAAACTTCCGGTAGTAGCCCGTAAGACCAAGGAAGCCCCGAAGCTCTCTCAGATTTGAAGGAGGAGGCCAATTCACCATAGCTTGAATTTTGGTGGCATCCACCTCAACACCTGCTGCCGAGATCACATGCCCAAGATAAGCCACCCGAGTTTTGCCAATCTCACATTTCTTGTAATTAGCATACAGTTGATGTGTGGCCAAAGTTTCCAGCACTTGTCTAAGATGGTTTAAGTGGGATTCTTCACAAGGGCTGTACACAAGAATGTCATCAAAGAAAACGAGGACAAATTTGCGAAGGAACGGCCTGAATATTTCGTTCATAAGTGACTGGAACGTAGCCGGAGCGTTGGTTAGCCCAAAGGGCATAACCAAAAATTCGTAGTGGCCATCGTGCGTGCGGAAAGCAGTTTTGTGCACGTCTTCTGCCTTAACTCGAATCTGGTGATATCCAGATTTCAGATCAAGTTTTGTAAAAATGGCCGCTCCGCCCAATTCATCCAATAATTCATCGATTACGGGAATTGGAAATTTGTCTGGAATTGTTTCTTTGTTCAGAGCTCTGTAATCAACACAGAACCTCCAGGAACCGTCTTTTTTTTTCACCAAAAGCACAGGGCTCGAATAAGCACTAGTTGAGGATTGAATAATTCCAGCACTTAACATATCAGACACCAATTTTTCGATTTCATCTTTCTGTGATTGAGGGTATCTATACGGTCGAACGCTGATGGGGTTAGCACCGCTGCGAAGAACAATGGCATGTTCAATTTGTCTTTGTGGGGGCAGCCCTTGTGGCATATTAAACACCTGCTGGAACTCCTTCACCAAAGGCTGAAATACTTCAGGTAGTGATGGCTCAGTAACATTCTCCACTCGTTCCAGTCGGTTAAACTCAAGTAAGAATCCCTGACCTTCTTTCTGAAGGTTCTTGAGCATAGCCTTTAATGAGATTCCTGTCCTCCCAAGCTGGGGTTCCCCCTTCAAGGTTACTGTATTTCCGCCTAAGTGGAATTTGAGAGTCTGTGTTTTTCAATTAGTGGTGGTGTTCCCTAATTTTTCCAACCACTGAATTCCCAGAATAACGTCGGAATTTCCCAGAGGCAACACGAGGAAATCTTCCAGGGTGACCCCTTGGAGGTCCAGCACAACTCCTCTACACTCTCCTTCCCCGTGGACAGTTTCCCCCGTTCCCAGAGTTACCCCAAAATTCTTTGAGTGAATCGGAGCAATAAGCAGGTGTTTCGCGGCAGTGGAAGAAATGAAATTATGTGTTGCACCGGGGTCAATCATCACCACCACAGAGCAACCATTGACAGTTCCGGTCAGCCTCATGGTTTTCGGGCTGGTTAACCCCATCACCGAACTCGAGGTTACTTGAGGTTCAGTCATCGGCGGCGACTCTAAGAGAGGTGGAGGTGTTATAGGATTATCGGAAAAAGTTTCGGCCATAGAAAACTCACCGGAGCCCTCGCCGTCGTCGTCATCCACCGTTAGCAGCACACTCAAGCCGCGACGCTGACAGCGGTGGTTCAGCTCCCACTTACCATCGCAGCGGAAACAAGGCCCTTGTTCCCGCTTCTGCTGCAGCTCCTTCTCCGTTAGCCGAGGCAGCTCCCCGGTGGGTCTTGGGGTGGTGTTGCGGTTGGGATAGGGTTGGATGGTGGAAATGGGTTGTGGGTTCGTGTTTAGGCTCGTGTTTAGGTTCGGGGTAGGGGCTGTGTTTGGGTTGAGTCGTGTGTTTGGGTAATGGGTTCTCCACGTGTTTGAGGTCGAAATTTGGGCTTTAGGTTTTGGGCTTAGTTTTAGTTTCTCCTCGACCCGCATGGAGAGATCCATGGCTAGATCCAAAGTAGGTGGGCTTTGGATCCGAATTTCTACCCGTATCTCCTCTTTAAGCCCATTGATATATTGCCCTTTGGCAATCTCTTCTGGAACTCCATCAATGGGAGCAAGCAGCTCGATGAAACGGCGGCAATACTCATGGGCGAGCCACTGCTCATGAAGAGTCCCTGTGGCGGTGGATCTGAAGCGGCGGAGGAGGAGTTTCTTCAGGGTGTCCCAGCTTGATACGATATGTCTCCGGTGCTCCCATTGGTACCAAAGCAGAGCATCGCCATCCAGAGCGACGATCGCCGCCTCGAGCTGGTCCTCCTCCAAAAGTCGGTAGAAATGGAAGAAACGTTCAGCTCTGAGAATCCACCCATCCGGATTTACACCATTGAAAATTGGTAAGTCAAGTTTCCTTAACTTCCAACTAGATTGACCTGCCTGAAAACCTCCATCTCCATGATCCACACGAGGTTGTGATGAGAATGGGTTTTCCCAGTGATAACTGAGAGGTTCCCCAGAATGCGGTGCACTGGGCAAGGTGGCGCGCACCTCCGATCGGATTTTCTCCTGCCCAGCAGCAATCTGATCAGCAATCTTCGATTCAAAAGCTGCCATGTTTGTGGAAATTTCACGAGCAACGCGCGAGGGCAGCCTTGCAATTTCCTGTTCCAGCAAGTCCAAACGCTGACCATGATTCAGGCGAGCCATTGTCTTCTCCGGCAAGAAACGTCCAAATTTGCTAGAATTTAGTATAAAAACAAAGAATGATTCAAGCAATCTAGGGAAGTAATTAGCTGCCCAGATATTTTGTATTGCAATTCCAGAAAAGATTACAACACAATGCCCTCTTTCGAGAGGAAGGCTCTCTCCCAAACACTCAACAGTATTTTCTCGATACTTTCCCCCTAGACCCTTAACCATATTTATAATCAGAAATTATCCTAACAAACTCAATTATTACAGCTAACACAGGGAATCAAAATAACAAACTATATTCTGAATTACTCTTCTGCCCTCAAGCATAACTAACTTTGTCCAGCTCAGCTTCCCACATTAACAGCACCATTATTCTTGGCCCTTCTCCTAGCATAAGTAAAACGGACCACAGGCCTAGGATTATCTCTTGCAAATAGGTGATAGGAGCAAAAGAACCTTTTTAAAATATGTTAACCACCAAATGAAAAAAACTTTATATAGCTTTGCTACTTAATAGTACTCACTCCGTTTCATAATTAGAAGCTTGTTTTCCTTTTTTGGGTGTTCAAAATTAGAAGCCTCTTTCTATTTATAGATAGTACTTTTTGACAATGATACCCTCTTTTTGATGAGTTGTCATCCTTTTTTTATTTGTTTTTGTACTTTTGACATCAATTCCCACCACTTTCTCTCTCCAACTCTTCAATAATTCTCAACCACTTTTTTTTCCTCTTATCTCTCTCTAACCCCACATGCGTATTTGTACTTTCAATCAACTTCCTTAATTTCTGTGAAAATTTGGAAAATAGACTTCTAATTATGAAACGGAGGGAGTAGCTTTGCTACTTACTAGTTGCTTTTTTTTTTTTTTTTTTTTTTTTTTTTTTTTTGAAACAACTAGCTACTTAATAGTTGCTTTGTTGAGCAACAGCTAAAAATTATAACTGCATAATACAAAATTTTCACTACCTAGTACCTACTTACCTAGTTAACAAGCTAAGTGTCACCAAGACAATGGATAAGAGAATTGAAAAGAGATAACCAAAGGGTAATATGAAGTTATGAACGAAAAGACAAAAAATGGATGTGGATCATAACCCTTAATTTATTGGATTAAAACTCATTAAAGAAAATACCCCAAAGAGAAATCATGACAAACATCTAAATATCAACACTATTTTCAAGCCACTCCCAACAACCTTATTCACAACCCTAAAGGTGAATCCAACAAATGATGAGCACCAGAATGACAAAGCAAAACAACAAAATGGCATATTAAGGTCAGCACTCACCACTTTTGGGCTTGACCCTTCCAGTCTGATCCCCATTGATGCCTGAGTTTCTCCCTTACATCTGGAGGGAAATCATAAGTCAGCCAATAGGGAACCTGTTTTAATAAAACAAAGTTAAAGTGTATATATGAAATACTTTGCATTAGACTTAGCCAGTTATGCTTAAAAGATTCCAATTCAACATACTAGGGTTTGCCAATTTGCGAAAAAAACATTGCAAAACCAGGGTTTGCAACCAAAATCTGTAAAAAGTAATATACTCGAGAACAGATCAAAGCTGTAAATCCATGAAAGTGAAACAAAACTTAAATTCAAATTGTTTGGCCTTAAAAGCATTTAAGATATGAATTAGATGATAGCCGGTCATGCCTAGGAATTTAGATAAAGGCCAAAAGCCTTCAGTGCAAAAAATAAGCCTTTACAAATGCAAACAAAAGCTACATCAATAAGCCTGAAATATATAATCAAAAAAGTTGAGCTTGGATAGAGGCACATATACATGATAGGCCTATGAATATAAAGATAGATGGGATATATAAGCATCATTAGCATTGAGTAGAAACGTTGTATTTAGAGCATTTACTTACCCCTATACTTACACCAAAATAGATATCATGTATCTTTTATATGTTTCTCATTAAGTTTACAAACTGGTATAGCTCTCTTGATCTATCCTGTCTATCACGTCATATGTTATTAATAGACATTAAGTACACACAAAACCTAGGAGCCATCACAAAATTCAGAGAGCCATTAAGCCCTCTGTTTGTTTTGACGGAAAACATTTTCTTAGTTCTCATCTTCCATTGTTTGGTAGGTAAAGAAATGGAAAACAATTTCTCCCAAAGGTAGAATATAATTCTCTCATGAGCAGAAAATGTTTTCCTTCTAAAGGAAAGTATGCCACCTCCCTACTCTTTACATCCCTTACCTCTCCTCTCTCTTCTCCCTTCCACTCCTATTCCCCTTCCTGTATAAGTTTTCTTGTAGGGAAATAAACAAAAGAAATCTTTTTTTACAGATGTGTTTTCCCTTGGAAATTATTTTCCATGGAGAATCATTTTCCCAAAATTTGTTATCCGTTAAAACAAACGGAGCCTAAATTGCTTCCAAAATTCCCTTGTATCAAGCCCCTACTTCTATGGAAAGAGTAGTCAACAAATGACATGACACACTACACAAATTTAAAAAATATTTAAAAGCATCATCTACACTTAGCTTAAGTAAAACAAATTAGAATTCTAACCTCTCCAAGGACTTCCACTGAAGTTACTCCAGTCTCTTCCCTAAGCTCCCTGATGGCTGCATTTCGGGGATCTTCACCTTCATCTATGCCACCCTGCAAACACAACAGCATCAGCCCTGTGCTTAACACAATAATCAACACATTTAGAAATGGGTTTCTGCTAGACAGAGAGAGAGATAATAGAATTATACTATCATTTGGAGACAGCCTAAGGGTTGTGCATGGAATCTTAAAAATCAATAATCAACCCCATTTTTTCTTTGTTTATTTTTTATTTTTTTAATTATTGAGATAAGAAAACATATTGTAATAAACAACCTAAAGAGAAGCTAATACATCATTTGGCACTTGCTCACATAAAGCAACTAAAGAAAACTCGCAACCATGGTAAAACCAATTATTCCTACCCAACCAAAGCACCAACATAATAGGCCTACCAAACCACATAGATCAGAGTGATTCTATGATTCACAATTTCACATGCAGATAACCTATCATAAAGAAACATCATCACACGACAATGCAAACCTCAACATTCAAAATAAAGACACAAAAAAAAAGGGAAGGATTGTGAATTTGGCATTTTCACAAGCTGGTAGTAAAAGGAATACACTCTCCTATCATGAAAGTATAACAGCCATATCAAAGATTCTCATCAACTTAATAAGCTACCCCCAACAAACAATCAAGAGGGTCCCTTTACTACCTCTGAAAATGAAAGTTCTAAGATACACCATCCATCATTCATAAGATTGTAATAGGAGTATGACATGCAATTTACAATCTACAAGGACAGTCAAAGGATACTAAAATGTAGGAGTATGACATGCAATTCACAATCTACAAGGACAATCAAAGGATACTAAAATGTTACTCCTCTACCCTTTTC
This sequence comes from Chenopodium album, assembly GCF_948465745.1. Lineage (NCBI taxonomy): Eukaryota > Viridiplantae > Streptophyta > Magnoliopsida > Caryophyllales > Amaranthaceae > Chenopodium > Chenopodium album. The sequence continues at coordinate 24,298,077 of NC_137837.1, forward strand.
TACTTGCTAAAGAAGAAAAGTTACATTCAGAGTAAATTCAACCAAATTTGGCAAGGTTTACGGATATTGGCCATACTTTACAAGAGCAACCCAAGTATGTTCGATTTCTAAATAAGATTACTTATCCGTAGCTTTTCAAAGAATCCTTCATGGATCCCCAAAAAACAATGCATTCTCCTTCACACTCCTTGAATATTACCAGTAGAGAAATGATTAATGAATAATGTGAAAGTAACTTCCAAGCGCTTGAATGACTATACAAAACCTTAAACCTATTAACGCATCAAATGTGAAAGCACCACCACTTCCTCACTAAAGAGATGTTCTCTTAAATTATATTACAAAATCCAAACATTATAGTATCCTACAGCTATCAAGATACAAAGATAACGGGGCCTTCAAATCCTTTGATTTAGTAATTTTATGTACAAAAAAAGTAGCGATAAGGTGAGTGATCATATAATGATGAGTGGCTAGGTGTGTTTTAGTCTTGGGTTTGAATAGTTGCTCTATCCATTTTTTTTTTTATTACTCTTCACTCCTTTTCTCACATGACAGCCTTGGAACTTTTCTTTGACTTTTGTTTTCTATGAAGTTTTTAGTGTTTGTATTGCTTTTCTTTTACCATTTTAAATCAACAATAATAGCAATTGGGTATGAGTATTTTCTCTTTGTTTCCAGTTCATCCCCTTTTAAAATTTAGTAATTGCAAGCACTTTACGCAGCAAATTTGTTTATAAAATTCATGGATATTAATAACCTATACTTGTGACTGTATCAATACAATGAGCTGCATACTTGTATTCAACTAAAAGTTCAAAGCAATTGAAATATTGGGTAATAATGTGCCTAGTTTATACTTGGCCTTGTTTAAACACAATTTTTTCATGGTAAATTTGAAGTTTTATTACAAGAAAATAATTGAAATTTTTTTAGGGACCTAAAATTTTATACGGACTGTTTAGCAGGGCATTCATAGTGCTTCAGACAGCTCTGACATTATCCTTTAAAACTGAAATAATTGAATTTTCTAAATTTGTTTTCAAAACATGCAAATTAAATAGAAAAATCAACTCAACTCCTTCAACTTCAACAAAAAAATTATGCAATTAACAAACAATTGAACCAAGCTAATCAAAGAATAAAAAGCTGAAATTACCTGAGGCATTTGCCAAGAATCAGGAATATCAAGCCTAGAAGCAGCAAAAATCTGCAAATAAAGATTAAATCAACAAAAATGTAACATGATAATAAATTAATAAATAAAAGGGAAATAAAGAAGAGACCTTTTTAGAGGGATTGATGAGACAAATACCGACATTTCTTCTGTAACCCTCGGGAGGAGACTCCATTGAAGAGGAAGAAGAAGAAGAAGAGCGAAGGGTGAGGAAGTTGTGAGTGAAGGAGAGAGAAATTGTATTGTAAGGTTGATGGGTTTGTGAAGAAGAAGAGAATGTAAGTGGTTTCTGCAGAATCTGGAATTGATGATGATGATACCGAGTGTTGACGGAGATGAATCGGAGTAAAGCCATTCCACGCTATGGTATTAGCCCATGGAAATATAGTACTTGTTTAAGTATTGTTTATTAGGGGCAAAAATCTACAAATCGTTCTATGGACCCTAATCCATCTAAAATAGCTAGACCCCTATTAAAACACAACATTTGGTTTATATAAATGAAACACAACTTCATTCTCTTCTTCTTCCCACCATTTTTACAAAATTTTGTTTCCTTTTTTTTTTTTTAACAGAAACACTCTCTCTCTCTCTCTCTCTCTCTCTTTTTATTTTTTTTTATTTTTTAAAACTAATCTCTTTTTATTTCTTTATTGAATTTACTTCATTCTTTTTTTTTCAAATTCTTATTTCCTTTCTCCTCTGTTATTTGATTTTTTTTTTCCATTAAATTTCTGCATTTAACGTGATAGAACAATTTTAAATTCCCAAAGATATCAATCCAGGTTTGTTATTATGAACTCATTGTGATCAATATTAATTTATTTTTTGATTTTGAGATGAAT